>NW_028263387.1:4119035-4719035 GCF_051168715.1 Poecilia mexicana
CCACCATAAGTGCGCAGTAGACTGTTTGGAGGCAGGACTTGGCAGGCTTCTGCATTTCATGTGCCATGCATTCCAGTTTTGGATCCAATAATTTAGATTATAATATTAAGCCAGACTTTTAACTGTTGATTGTTCCCTAGCTGAACTAGGTCTTAGTAAATAATATGCTAAAAAAAGAGAGAGAGAGAGAGGAAGGGAAATATTATAACAATGAGGGGAAAACATAACTAGAAACATGTAGTACATCATAATAAATACAAATTCAGTTCAATTACAAAAAAACTGTATTAATCCCAAAGGTAAATTAGAAGTTACTGTAACTCATATTACTATTTAAAGACTTTTTTGCACAGCTTCTGATGGTTATGGGTAGGAAGAGTCTCTGTAGCAGTCAGTATCGTCTCAGATCTGAAGAAGTGTCTGACTGAAGTCAGCCTGCTGTGGTTTGACAGTTTGAAACAGACACTCAAATTTCATAAAATGGTGAACATTATGAAACTGCTGCAACATTGCAACACAAACGTTTCAGCGCCATGTTTTTCATTCAAACCTGCTCAAAAGTGTCTTGCAGTACTTTATAGTTCATCCTCAAATTCAAGTAAAGAAAATAATAATAATAATAAAAGGTTAATCCATGCTGTAGCTTCAGGTACCTTAAAATCTTTGATTGGTGTCCGTGAGATTCAATATTCCCATTTTCCTGAATACATTGTTATTTCCAGCTTATTAGGAAATAAACGGTTGAAATATGGACTGACTGAATTTCAGCATTGACAAAAGCAGCAACGATTAGAACGCAAGAAATCCGATCTCAGCAATCTCTAAGACTGTAATCAGACAGAAGTGAAAGTTCAGAAGTGAAAGATTAAGTATTTCAACTCATAAGATACATATATATCAGTACTTGTTTTTTTAGCAATTAGTTTTACTTTTTATTTTTGCCTGATTTGCTGGCTTAGCTTCTAAACAAATTGGGAATAAACCTTTGCATATATCTGTTTCATGTATTTTAGTAGTAAAAACACTGTTTTCTGGAAAGTGTTCACACACATGCACAAAGTAAGCTGGACTGCTTTTATCTCTCCTATTCGCTTTTCAGAAGCTGCTTTATCCCAGTTGACCCTCATTTATAAATGTAATGTATTATAAAAAAATATTACAGGGGTTCTTCAACCCGTTAAACATGTTAAACTCAGCTGTATTGAACCAGGCAGGATGTAAATCTTACTTTTTCTCATGAGCATCAAAAGCCAACTTGACCTCCTTACTGCCACACTCCAACCCGACGTTTTACCCAAATAAGATGATTGGAGCAGTTGCACATCAACAGCTATTTGACTGCCTTTATGTGTGCACTCCATTAAAACACTCCTCCTGGGAGGAAACCTCAAAGAGATATTTAATGGGCTTAAAAAATGGAGCATAGCAAAACCAAAACAAACTCCCTGTGGAATCTAGACTTAAGTGTTTACGGTATCACATTTTTCATCTTTGTCAGGGAGATGCTGCAGCGCGTCTGCACAGACTGACTTCAGGCTTTTTTTTTTTTTTTTTTTTTTATTTATTTTTTGCAGTGAGAAGCTTTAAAATGTGCTGTTGATCTGAAGTGGATTTAATATTGTTAGTGTGTTTGATTGTATATATCTTTGCTTTATTAGGCTTAATAATAAGAAGTGAAAACCAGCCTTGAATGCAGGGTTGTATTTTGTTTTATGGTAGGAAACAAGAACGTCCAGCAAGGCAAAATGACCAAAATTTCACTTTTTCATTAAAGTCTGTCTCTGACATTTCCAGCTGCTCTCTGTGTCCTTCCTAATCTTCCTCCATGTTGTGCTTTGAGATCACGATTACGCTGCTTCTTTCTCTGTCTGTTTCTCTTTTTCTCTTTCCTTTTCTTGCATCCAGCCATGATTGGTATTGTCACATTAAAGCAGTGTAGGGTAACGGGGGGGGGGAGCATGAGCAGAGTTGAGTCTTGCTTTAATTTTAGACTGTCTGTGATGGAAATTAAATCTCACTCAAGAATTAATGGCTGGGGATCAGGTTGAGCCCCAGGGTCAAGATCTGCTATTCACATAGCTATTGACTCTGCAGCACTCCACTCTGAATTACATTGGATTTAATGATGTGTGTGTTTGCAAACGCATGTCTGTAGTGCGTGTGTGCGTGTGTGCGTGTGTGTGTGTGTGTGTGTGTGTGTGTGTGTGTGCCACAGTGTAACGCCGTGCTTTTTAAATATGAACTATTTCTGTGTAAAGGCACGGGTTTGGATTGCTCCCTACATTGAACTTTATTACAAAGCTCCATAATTATATCTCACTATATTTCAGTACATCCTTAAAACATGAAGTAGATTTTCTTTTGGATAGTTTATTTATTTATTTTTTTTATCAATTCATAGAGTGTTGGCATATTACTTAAATTTATTTTCTGTTTCTTTTTTCTAGGAAAAAAGCTGCAAGCTGCTGCTACAATCATGGAACCGATACCTACATAAATCTTAAGGCTTTGGAAGAGTGGGAGGTCATGGGGAAAATATGAACCTCTTATACCCTGCAGCTGACACTCTTTAAAGCTGTCACCTTATGTCCTTTTATTTTTCTTGACAAGAACACCCTCACCCTCCCCCAAAGCGTTTGGCACAACTCAAAAATTTGTGGAAATTTCCTCAAAATCTAGACATTAGAGACGTTTCAGTCCAAGGTACAGCAGGACCCTTCAAACCGTCTCACTGTTATATTTCCCCTCTTTTACCCTCCTGCTACTTCTTAAGACTTTCAAGCACCAACTGATGGAGAAACGAAGGAAAGAGTCAGGATAAGGACGAGAGTTATCGTAACAGGAAGTGAAGGGAGATACTGCCTGTTGGCTTGGCCGCTTGGAACAGGGCTCCTGTGAACAAGTTTTATATTCCATTTAAATTTTTTGTACAGCTTATATAAATTGAAACTGGGGATTGGCTTTGTAGCTACAAAGCATAAAAAAAAAAAAATAGGCAAAGAAAACATTGGAAATTTTAGTATGACAAGGGTGTTAAGATTCCTATGCTGGCCCCTGTGGCCTTTGGCCCTTTTCAGCATGCTAGCTACCGTGGACATGCTGGAATTTGGTGGGGCAACAGGTCAGTACGCACGCTACGGCCGCTGGGAAGCAGGATCCGTGGGTGAGCTCAGCTTCAGTCTCAAGACCAACGTCAGCCAGGCCTTGGTGCTCTATCTGGACGACGGTGGGAACTGCGACTTCTTGGAGCTGCTTATCGCCGGCGGCCGCCTTCAGCTGCGTTTCGCCATCCACTGTGCCGAGCCGGCCATTCTGCACATGGAGACGCGGGTCAACGACGACCGCTGGCACATGGTCTTGCTCACCCGCAACTTTCGCGAGACTTTGCTAATGGTGGACGGCGAGACAAAAGTGGCCGAGGTCAAATCAAAGAGGAAGGAAATGGCGGTGGTCAGCGACCTATTCGTGGGTGGGATCCCTCTCGATGTGCGCCTCTCTGCTCTGACCTCCAGCACTGTGAAGTATGAGCCACCCTTCATGGGGCTAATCACCAATCTGAAGGTGGGGGAGATGCCACCCACGCTGTTAAACAGCCAAGGCATTGAGAGCGACCTGGAGTACCTCTGCACCAAACAAAACCCGTGCTTCAATGGAGGGTTTTGCTCAATTCAGTATGGAGAAGTTCACTGTGACTGCACCAACACCCGCTTCAGGGGGAAGTACTGCAAGGAAGGTAAGGACCCGTCTCACTGTGCATGTGTCTGTGCTGATTGGATTTGTGTTGTTGTGTGGTACCAATTTGGACATCAGTCTTGCTTTTCTGAGGTGAAATTGTAGGTGAAAATATTGCCTCACTTGGTTTGAAGAACATATGCAGAAAAACATAGTGTTTTGATATGCTGGATGCATGCAACAGTTTTTCCTCCCCAAAACTCTAATGATAACCAAAGTAAATATTGGTAATTTTATTGCTTAAACACACCCAGCGAAAAAGCCTGTATCAACTTGTCTTGGTTCATGTACCAGTGACCACCTGGAGATTTCAGAGGAATGCTGAGATGCTTAATTCCAATAATGGAACTTATAGAAGTTTACATACACCATATTGCCAAATTGATTGAGCCACCTTCTCAAAAATAGTACAGGTGTTCCAATTCCTTCTTTGGCCACAAGGTGTACAGGCCACTTTATCACGGTGGAGTCAGTGGATTCTGACCACAGAGGTCACCAATCTTCAAGAGAACCATCAAATTTGCTCAAGGAACAGGGTTCAGAGATCTCAGTGGAATGACTTGAGCAGCTGCATTAAAGCCTTACATGATCATGTGTAATGCAAAGTGCTGGATGAAGTGGTGTAAATCACGCTGTCATTAGAACATGGAGAACTAGAAATGTGTTGTTTGAAGGGACATTTCTTGCCTTTTCCTTGGAATGGCACTTGAATTGAGTCAAGCGTAAAGTTTGGTGGACAGGATATTATGGTGCGTGACTTATCTTCAGGAGTTGAACTAGGCCGCTTTTGACAACTTCATGCTCCAGCAGACTGTGTGGTGACAGTTTGACAAAGTCCCCCCCCCCCCCCAGAAAACTTGCTAAGCCCGGTGGTCGGGGCATTCGGCAGTCATTCATCCAGCTGCCGTTTTTTTGAGTTAAAAAATCTTTAAAGTTGATGGGGGCACAAGTAAAGCCTGGTGGCCTGCCAGGCTTATAATACACATGGGGGGAAACCCTGGTTTGATAATGGCTGACAGTGCACATTGAAGCACAGTCTGCAAAGGCATAAAAAGGGAGTTTGGTGTGTAGAAACATGACTGGACCTGCACAGAGTCCTGTCCTCAGAGTGGAGGCTGTAACACAGGCAACTCTGATCAAGGAAATGTTCACCTGGGAGAGTGGTCACATCTGCCTGTGAATGGCTGAAATTAGTGAATACTTGAGACTTCCTCTAGAATGCTGAGAACTGCATATTTTCAACCATCAAACATACCTCGACTGAGCATTAATACATGCAGGCATGCTTTCCAAATGTGAACTATTTGTGTATCGGCGGTTATCGCAGAAGCTAGCCGCCATAAACTGTCTTATTTCCGTTCTTGGGGATACAACCAATCAGCTCAAAGGGGGAACAAACGGCACATCTGGATTGGCTGCTTTGCGGACAGCCAATAGTGTGTCAATTAGCATCGCACACCCAGGTATTTCTTCTTCAAACTGCATGTTGTTTTGATGAAACAGAGACGGATGTTTCACAAATCATTTGGAGTTGAATTCCAAAAAAGGTCCAACCTGCAAAGTATGAAATTCCCGATCACAGCCAAGGTTTCAAAACATCTTCAATTAGTTACTTATTATCATAATCAATATCTCTGAGACAGTGTTTATGTTCTTTTCATAATGATACTGTAATTGTCTAGTAGTTAAGGTAAGACTTTTTCTGGACTGTTCAGACAATACAACCTTCAGATTTTGTAAGTATTACATCAATATTACATTTATTTCAAAACTATATATACCATGAAATATGGAAAGATGCAACATACTAGATCACGTACAGTGCAGACACTCGACATTGTTGTGTTTTTCTGTTTGTTCTCCTCGCTCCTCTCCTGCTTTTATTCCGAACCAGCCCACTACTGCTGGCGAGCGGCCTCCTCCTGCCTCCTCCTGCCTCCTCCTGCCTGCTCCTGCCTCCTCCTGCCTACTCCTGCCTCCTCCTTCCTCCTCCTGCCTGCTCCTGCCTCCTCCTGCCTGCTCCTGCCTCCTCCTGCCTCCTCCTCCCTCCTCCTGCCTGCTCCTGCCTCCTCCTGCCTGCTCCTGCCTCCTCCTGCCTGCTCCTGCCTCCTCCTGCCTCCTCCTGCCTCCTCCTCCCTCCTCCTGCCTGCTCCTGCCTCCTCCTGCCTCCTCCTGCCTCCTCCTGCCTGCTCCTGTCCGCTCCTGCCTGCCTTTGCTCTGGGGACGTCAGCTCATGTCAAACCTGCTTCTGTTTTAAATCCCTGGAATGACACATCCCATTTCCATATCTGTGGTTTCTCCTTATTTTTCACATTCATCCTGTTTTCCTTCTTTTTTTTTTCCTTTTTTTTTATTTCTCTTCATCTTGGAATAAAATTCCTCCCATCTTGCCTCCTACCTTCTTTTCTCAAGGCCATCTGCTCTCCACCTCCCTTCACCTCTCTCCCTGTCTGCTTCTCTTGAGGTGACTCCGTTCCTCCTCTTATCTTCTTACCCTTTACCTGCTGTCAGCACTTCACAGTCCTTCCTCTCCTCCTCCTGCACTTATCGCCCTCCTCTGCTGCTTTCATGTGTCTGTGTCTTCCCCCCATCCTACTTGTGAATTCTCTAATTCCCCATGTAGCCATGAGGAATTGCTCTCTCCATCTTGATCATTTGTACTCTGGGTGGGGGGTACGGTGGGAAAGGCTCTTCATCCCTCATTATCGCCGTGACTTATAAATGTTGCATTATTACTTTCGGAATAATCAATACACTCGGTATCTCGCAGCTTTTCCCATGTGATGAAATGACGTGTAATTAGCGCTAAGAACTGCAGATAGCTTCATCGCCGCCGGTTACGTGCTGGTTGTTTGAAGTGACGCGTTTTTGCGCGGCCCACACTTCAGTTTTGACAGCGCTGGAAAAAGATATCCAGCCAAACAAAAATATTTAGTTCTTCTTTCTTTTTATTAACCCGAGGTGGAAAAACTAAAACTGGCATCATTTAGATCAAAGCCTTTTCAAACCTTCTTAGGTGAGACGGAGATGCCATATTGTCGCCTTTGTAATCCAGCGACTCAAAGTCTGACTCTGTATTTACTTGACTATTACTTCTTGCAGCTCAAGACTCGGGAGCTAAAGTGAAAAAGCCACGCAGTTCTATTCTGTTCCCTCCGTTTTTCTGTCCAACTTTCATAATTACTTTAATGTCTCAAAGCCTCTCTCCTCGCGTTCTTGTCCATGTACTTTACCTAAGATTGCCGTCTGGGTGAAGAAAAGCATACACTGCTGCTTGTCTCTCGGCTAAATTGAGAGTAGAATACCAATGTAGGGCTAGAATGACTGCAGGAAGCATTTGTCCTTTTGAAATGGAGTGAGGAGGGGAGGAAAACGAGGTGGCTGAGGCGATATGAAGGTGTTGCAAGGCCGGAACAGAAATTTGGGGGAGGTAAGAATGATGATGGTGAAAAAACTGAAAAGGGGTGAACGGTTGGGGTGCTGTGGTGGCGTATGGGCAAAGCACAACCCAGATATGGAGGCCTTAGTCTTCGTTGCTGTAGTCGCAGGTCTTCCCTCTCTTACCTTCTTTTCTCTCTGACTACTTTCAAATAAAGGCCACTAGAGCCAGCAAAACCTTTAAAAAAGAAACTGGACAGGGGTGAACGGCGGAGCAGTTACCTTGCAGAAAGAAGGTGCTGGTTTTCACTCCCATCCTCTGGGGTCTTTGTGCGTGGAGTTTGCATGTTCTCCATGTGTATCAGATGCTTCCTCTCACAGTCCAAAACATGACTGTTGGGTTAACCAGACTGTTGTGCCTCTGTGGTTCCCTGTGATGGACTGGCCAGCTGTCGGGTTCGTACCCTGCATCTCGCCCAATGACCGCTGGAAGTACACACCCCGAAAGGTTTTTCTATGCACTCTGAAACGAATCAGCAAGCTTTCAGTAAACATGCAGACATGCTTTATTTGCTCAAAAGCACAGTTTTTATCATGCTTTTTATTTAATGTTAGATTTATACATGCTACTTCATCTATAAATCAACAACTGCTTGTTAGACGTACATTAATATTTTGAAGAGCCTGAATACTAATCTTTATGTAAAGATTAATATTTGTAACCATGGCAAAGAGACAAAGGGGGCGGGGTTTGGACCAGAAACCCACTGGTTACAGAACAAACCAGTGTTTGTTCTGTAACCAGTGGGTTACAGAACAAACACTGTAACCCACTGGTTATTCAAGTAATCCAAGTAAAATTACTTGAATTTTACTATAATTCAAGTAAAACATCATTTTATTGTATCCCCATATGTTATGAAGTATAATAAGCCAGAATCTACTTACAGCACGTTGTGTATTTCGAGCAAATAACGGGTCCTTTGGTCTTACTCGTGACAATGTGATTGGACTTTTTGGACTACTCAACTAAGTCAGCCTAAAGTTGAGTATTTGCTAAAATCTGCAAATATTTAACAGCACCATTCTAAAAATACTAGCTTCAATAGCCTAAACACCAAATATTTCTTAATAAGCAATAATATCCACAGTAGAAACCGCCTTATCGTTTCAGCAGAAGATAACATCTAAAGTCTTCCTCTTTCCAGTCTTGTAGAGTACAGCCAGTCACCGGTGAAGGAAAATAAATTGCGGTCCTACAGCCTATAGCGTGTCAGGTAGCAGTGCACCGATATATTTCAGTTTTTGATACAGAAAATTTCTCAAAAAGACAGGTTTTCCATGAGAAATATTCAGTTACATTCCACATATGAATATGTGAATACTCATCCTTTTTGTTTTCGCTAATCTAGACATCAGCTTGGATGAGTAAAACTGATTTTCTAAGACACACATCTCCATTTCACAACACCTCACATCTAAACATAGACCTCACATTGTGTCCGAAGCTAATATGTAGCTTAATATACCCAGGTTACGTCTTTTTGGTTATGTCCGGTTAGACTGAGACCACTCTGACTGCTGACCTCACTCATGCCTCAAAAAGATCCTGTTAAGTATTTTCCTTAATTAAATTTGTTGAAGACGATTAAAATGGGGAACAAATATAAACATTAATCAATAAGCCAAAGAGTTTTAATTATTACCAAACATTTTCCTCTCCACATGCCACAGTAAAGGTTCTACCAATGAAGCTCACATATTACTTTAGTGATTGATGTGCTTTAAAAAAAATCTCTGTTCTTCCCTGTTTTAATCATCTTATTAGAATGCAATTTGTAATGGTTAGAGGTTTGTGTTTTACCATTAGGAGTTGTAATTAAAGCAGCTCTGTGACTCTGTAGGCCTTTGTTTTTGTAATTGATGCTGACCTCTGCCTCATTCTTGGGTTGACCTCTAAGTAGAGATGCAGGAAAGTCAAGAGTTCTCAAGTCAATGTAATTAGGATGTAAGTGAATGATTACTTTTATATTATGACAGTGATTAATAAGCAGACAACTAACAATGGTGCTTATTTATTTGAAAAGAGATGATGCAGAAGCATTAGCAGAGTTTAGCTCTGCTAATGTGGCAGATTTAGCCGACAGGGTTTGTTTTAATCAGCAGCCTCAGGTTGATGATACAACTATTATAAAACAGCTAAAATAAAGGTGGCAAAATTTGACTTAAACAGACATAGAATGAAAAGTATAAAGCAAAATAAAAGGGAAATAAAATGCTTATGAATGTTCAGATTTATATTTTAAGATAAGCCTTAAACTCTAGTATTATAAACTGTTCAAATATTTACAACCCGGTGCCTTCCCAAATATTCAAATCCAACTATTTCTTTGCTGTAACAATGTTTCCTGGCAGGAAAAAAAAATCGTATAATGTTCAAAATCCACGTCATTCTACTTTTAAAGTTTTGCCATATGTGCTACAAAAATGCATTTGTTATATGAGCAGCAGAGTTTGGGTGGGTGGGAGGGGAGGGGGTGGACTGATAGTCGTTTAGAAAAACAAGACACTTTGCCAATTTAACTGTTTGTACAGTGACTGAACGCCGCCCTCTGTAGGGGAGGAGCGTAAACAACCACAGCAGTCTGGAGTCTCCCCAGGCTGGTCACCTGACTGGTCACACACTGTTGTGGGATGCCATCCTGCTCGTCAACCAACACTTTTCACAAGTCGTCCAAGTCGTTTCATGATCTTGCATGTGTTCCTTGAGGTTGCAGTCAGGACTGCATGCAGTACATCATGGTTCTTGAGAATACAGAATTTTCTCACATGCGTTTGTGCCTTTGTTTAAAATTAGTTTTATGGATTTATTGTCTGATCTGTTTGTGATAAAATGATAATATTTGATAGGGGGGGAAACAATCAAAGAATTAACACACATCCTAGTAGCAACAACAACTGCTAACTATGGTCTTAATGACTTAATGATTTTTGTAGATGAAAATAGCGTTTGGCAACTTTGACTTGATATCTCTAAAACATGGAGCAGAACATGAAGAAAATGAAATGTTATCAAGCTGCTGGACTCAGGAAACAGGAATACAACCTCCAGCAGCTGAGAGTCATCTGCATAACGTCATAGGCTCAGTTGTTCAGTGTTCAACAACAGATTCTAGAAGTCTGTTCTGTACTTGATTCATACAGGATGTAATAATCGATCTTGGACATTTTTTGCATGTTTAAAAACCACAGTGTTGCCGTCATACGTTTGGACTGTAAACACGTCTGAAAGAAACACTGTTAGCAGTTATGTGTGAAGAAGGGAGTAAAATCTCACATTTCTTTTTGAGGAGGAAGTTTATCTGAGCATGTCTCACAAACATGCTTTCATTATTACATTATATAAACTTTCCAGTCACCAGTAAACTGACCCTAAACAGCCTGGTGGTCCCCGACTCAGAGAGAATCTGTGACCTGAGGCGAGCCTCTGGCTGCAGAGCCGAGGAGAGGAACAGTTCTGTTTTCAGGAAATCCCACATGCGCCGTTCTGTTCTGATCGTCGGCTGTAGAAGTTTTATATTGTATCCTGGACGTGTGCTGGACACAACAGAGCGAAGTGACCCGTCAGCTGTTTTAGTTTGGAACAGGAATTCAACACAGAATTGTACATATTCTAGATTTAAGGGGGTATCTTTTCACAAATTCTACAGAGAGCTCACATTTGGCGCTTAAATGTTAAATTAATAAGTTATTGTTTTGTAGAATCATCCTAACTTCCTACTTTTTTTATTTCCTGGCTCGGGTGTTTGCTATTGGGAATAACATTTTTCTTCAACTGGAAATCACTGTATGAAAAACTGATTCATGTTGTTGTGGAGTGTGCAGCTGAAAATGAGAAGCTCACCTCTTTTTTTTCTCTTCAATAATGAGGGAGCAGAACTCTGAAAACATTCTGCAGATTTCCCTGAGATAGACTTGGCTGAATAACAAGACATTGCTTTCTGCATCCAACTATGCAGGTAAGGCAGTAACTGCACTGAGACTTCAATAATCTGTATTTTAAAACCTACCACCATACAGCAAAGGCAGGGACTTGAGGGCAGAATAACATGTTTTATATTTCCTGCTAATAATCTCTGCAAATTCAGAAATGGTGTTCAAGCTTTAGGAAGGTGCTTTAGACACACTACTCGGCTTTTGTTAGGGCTGCATAATATGACTGAAAAATGTTTCATGATATGAGCGTTTCATATCAGTCGATATCGATAGCTACTGATTAGTTTTTTTTTTTTCTTTTAAATATCTGAAATACTGCAAAACTGGTGGCAAACTCTGAAACTGCTGCTGCTCAAGTTACTCAACAGGTTGTTGCTTGGTAACCAAAGAGTGAGCGGGTTAGTTGATGCCACTCATGTAACTTACCTGACGCTGAGCAGCTAACGCTAAAGCCTTTTTCTGCTATGCAGATAAGTTCCGTGAAATGATAGAATATTCTGACAGTCAGACCTGAATGTCTCCTAGGGAATGATCAGAGGATTTACCTGCCTCTCTCTCTCTCTTCTTGATGCTGATTGGTTGTCCACCCAAAGCAGAAATCAGGCAGGCTATTGATATTAGCTTCTGTGGTAGTGCTACAGAAGCACTTTCTACTGTGTGCATTGAGTTTGAACTATTAAATTATGTTATTATATGTGTTTTCTGAGGGGTTCTCAAGTATTTGTGGATTTTAGATATTTGCGTGTGACTGTAATGTCTAAGCCCTGGACCAGGGATCCACTGTACTGCAGAAAACCCTAATAAAGTAACTAAATCAGACCTCACTTTCTTGAGTTTAAGAGGCACAAACCTTGTTCTAAACAAGAATACAACATTCATTTCTTTTAGCAGAATCTTTGTACATTGATTAAAAGAAAGGAGGAGAGAAAAAGGCATGGAGAGAAGGATCCTTTGATAATATTGTAGCCATTTTGTCTGTACGGACAGACACTAAAGTGAATTCCTGATGGACCAGTTCTCAACGCCTATAGTTGAGATTAAACAACTTCTCAGACACAATGAGTCATGTTGTGTTTGCATTCCAGCATTTTCATCTTAGATGTGCTCATGTTCAATGTCATTACATTTTATTTACTTTTTTTACTTTCTGCTCCAAACTGCCATGCAGTTGGGTTTGATTTCTCTGTGTCCATTAAAATGTTAGCTCTGCTGTTAGTGAAAACTGCTAAATAAAGAATTCAAGTTCACATTTAGCCATATTAAGTATTAACTCCTGTGTTTTGGCTGCTTTTCTTCACTGACTGATGAACGTCCACTCAGGTTTTACTCCTCCAGCTTTGAAAGATTCTTTGTAACAAAGGATATTTACATTAGGAGTTAAATATAAATATATTTAGAGATGTGGCGACTAACTCGGCAAGTGTTGCATTTGCTCGTTTTCACCTCTCCTCCTCCAAACCTGAATGGTTAGCACTGTTCTGCTAGCCTTTATGCCATGTTTCTTACTTAATGTCTATTAATACAGCTGCAGAAACATTGCGGCTCAAGCATGTCAAAGGGAGGAATTGATCCTGACATGCAGGGGAGCATTTGGCCTGAAAATACCTGAAGGAACTGAAACGCCATCAGTGTGGGTTTCCACACAAACAAGGTGACATTCATTATTACGTTATAGATCTCCTGCGAACCGAGCTAGCTCCCTGACATTTATTTCCTAATTCAGCGCTCCAAACAGACAGGCCCACCTATGGAGTTAATACAGCACAAGCAACATCAAATTAGTCGGAAATGAGCGTCTGATTGCCGATGTGCCTGCTGCTTTAATGCTGTCACTCAAGTTGCAGATTGTTGTTGCTCGTGGCTCATCAGTATTAGCGAGGCTTCTCAACAGGAAGGCTAAAAGTTAGCCTGTGTTTTTCTATTTTAAACAGCCCTTGTGTGAATGTTTTCCCAACTTATGGAGGAAATACAAAGTCTCAGCTCTGCTCAGCTTGTGAGTAAAAGATGTAACGAAGATGGGAGCCGCCGTGAGGTTCAGTATTCCTAAACATAACACTGAGGATATAATGGCTTTGCACTTTTGAATGCTGTGTGCCTGTTTAAAAATTGACGAAGAGTATGTTGCATAGGGTGATTGCCTGTAATTAAAAGAATGATGAATATCGACCAGTTTTCTGGACAGGGAGATGAGATCGAGGGTGAACTTTCTAACTTCCCCTTTCTAAAACATGGCTTCCATTTTTTCTTGTTCCTTCATGCTGAGTTGAAGCCACGGCTGACTGTGGCTGACCCAACAGCCTCTGCCTCGACAAGATGAAAACGAGAAGCATCAACACTAGTAACCCTGTTTTAGAATCAGCAAAGTTTGGGTGGACAGAAATGTTTTGGCTATAGAACCTTGTTGGCATTCCTTCCAAATGTAACATTACCACTTACAGTTGGTTATATCTGTAGTAGACACACTACTGCTCCACAATGGTTACATTGTTTTTTTTTTAAATTTTGTTTAGCATTTTCTTTATTTATAGCTTATAATTAGACAGAAGGGATTCACTACTGAGCTTCGTGAAAATGTCTGAAACACTTTTCTTATGTTTCATCTCTGTCAGTTGTATCAGTTAAGAGATGGACAGTTATGTTCACCATTAGACTCTGATATAACAAATGATTTTTTTTTTATAGTCTCTACTGCTAGAAATGAACACTGAGCCATTTTAAACAAAGTTCTGTATGGCATTGTGATAGCTTACACATTGGGAAACGATGTACTAAAAGACTTGGTGCATTGTATACTTTAGTACTTTAATCGAGATGCTTGAAGTACTTTCTAGAGACTTTACTATGAGCAAACTATGAGTCTTGGAAAAGTCACTGGATTCCAGCTAAAAATCCCTGATGGATATGCTAAGCTAACCACTTGGTGCACTGTTACCTGGGTTACGGTCTAAACCACAGCTGTCAAACTCATTTTATTTTGAGCCATACCTTGATCATGAATGTTCTCAAAGAGCTGGTTGTTCCCAAATGTATTGATAGAACCTATTATCAAAGTGATAAAATATGAATAAATAACTGTCTCTGGATTTGATAAGTACTGCTTAAAATTAATATATCAAACATCTTTTCACACTGATGTGATCTGGCTGTGCACAGATTTTATTTGATTGATAAAAATAATAGTTAAGCGCACGACTGTTGTCTTGAAGGTTCTATTTATGTGTCCCTAAAGAGGCACATAAATAGATGGCCATTTATTGTCGGCCATCTGTTTATGGCCATAAACAAATCGCCATAAATAGATGACCCACCATGGCCATTTTAAAAGCCATGGTGGGTCAGATTTGGCCCCCAGACCCTGAGTTTGACACACCTGGTCTAAGTGGTGACAGGTTGTACTGTGTTGTTGTAGTTCTTCTTCTGAGTTCTAAAAGTGACTGGTGAGGTGAGTGAAAGCTGCGTTACTGCCACCAAGTGGACTGAAGTGTAGCCATGTTCTCTCTGGGTCACGTGACATCATCACATCCATGTCATAAAAAATTATATTATTACAGTTTGTAAATCATCGCTCATTACTACGTGACATTACAGAAACACTTGAAATCTGAAGAAGAGACTCATGGCACAAACCGATTGAAAATAGTCAAATTGGTCAGGAAGGATGGATCTGCTTGACAGAGTGTGTGTGTTGGAAATTTGGAAAGCCTGTAGAGAGCATGGATCTGCCTTTAATGCACCTTGGTGATGAGGAAAGTCGTTTTTACCTTTTTCTTTCTTGCATTCCTTTATAACTGGACAACATAGCAGCTCGAAACAAGCATAAATCTTAGATTTCCACTTGGACGAAATCAATAAGACGATGAGACGTAGCGACGCAGAGCGGCGTTTCTTTTCCCTCCGAAAGGATTATTGTTTGTTCCGTCATCCCACTCCGAAGCCGTCATCCCAACACGGCCCAACATTTCTTCACAGCCATCTTTGTCAGCTAAAGGTCTTAATCACACATTTTCATAAACACACAAACACACTGACACACATCCCTCTGGCATCACCGCTCACAAGCCAAGCAAGGAAGGTAAATATTGACTCACAGTCTTCTCATTAAAGAGCTCGCTGACTACCGGAGCCTGGGAAGGACACATAGTACACTGGTTTCAAACAGAAGTCTTGCTGTGTGTTAACATTTGCTGGTGTTAGTAGTTAATAGCGAAACCCTTTTTGTCTCCTCTTGATCCGGTGTGAGCCTTTTACCAAGGGATCACTTGGATTATTGAATCAATTTATTTATTTTTTTTATTTATTTATTTATTTTTGGTCATTCTGGATTGTAGGAATTACATGAGCTCACTTTTTATTCTCCAAAGATAGTTCATATAAAAAGAAGGGTTAATCTTGTTATGCTAGAAAGTTATGCCAAGTCCATACAATGAGCAAAGCCTCTAGCCCCATTCTCCCTGCCAACTGTTGTCTGTACTCCACTGAGGCATGATTTGTTCTGAATTATCTTCCCAGCTTAGGGTTACAATGACGACGACGCTTTTCCCTGATGCTTGTGTTTTTCTTTTTCTTTTTTTTTTTATCCTTTTGGCTTCGGTTTCATTTTGGTCCATAACAGCTTCCAACACCAGTTTTGTGGCACTGCAGAAACGAGACATCACAGTGAAAACCGCGATCACGTATGAGCCTAATGAGATGGAAGGTAAAAGAACGGGAGCATTGTTCGAACGCGCACACGTCTGATCTGGCCTAAAAATGCTATTACCTTATTGTCACTTGAGCTGTTCTCCCTGGTTTAGCTCCAGAAGAAGCAGTGACCTTTTCAGCGCCGTCCCACATCAGGTCTGTTACGTGCTGACAGTTCACCTCTCCCTTTTTCCATGTGAGAGGATAATATCAACCGCCCTTTTTTTTTTTTTTGTAGTGATGAAAAAGCAAGACTGGCCTCAGTGTGATTTCATTTTCTCTGCTGCTGGAGCTTCTTTTGGCAGCGGTGCTAACAGTCACTTTACCTGAAAGCAATCACAAGGACTGACAGTTCCTTTAGTGTGTGATTAAATATCAATAAATCTCTGTTTTTTTCTCTTTTACTGAGCATTGAATAGTGATGTGGATACCAGCTTGCATGGATAGGATTGGATTATCTTTAGCACTGGATGATCCAGAATACCCACACACAGATTCTATCAAATATGTAGTTGGAGGGATTGATTAAAGCTGATACTGTAATCCATATAATACTTGAAAATGGAATATTCCATCAGCCGGTGCTGCATGACTCTCATATATACTGTTTGAAGACGGATTTTCTACTTTTGCTGTTTAATGGCACAGGAGCTGGTTAAAGCTTATAACTTGTAGTGATCGAAATGTTGATATTCTGCTAAGCGTAGAAAAACATTACATTTCGAAGTTGCAGTGTTTCCAAAAAACAAGGAATGCGATCAAAATCACACCTGAATGAGCTTGTTCACACGATAAGTCATTAAAAACCATCTCTGTTTTTCAGCTTCTCTACAAAGTAGTGTTGTGATTTAGGGTACAACAAACCGACTTCTGAAAGTGGTGAGAAAGGTTATAAAAATAAAAAAAAAAATCCATTATTGCAAAATGTTATTCTTACTGCAAAGAAATTGTTGTTTTGGAGGTCAGAGCATTTCTTAAAACTTGTGAAAGTGTCATGTATTAGGAGCTAGTGCTCCCTAAACTGGAGTACTTCAGATTAGTTTCACCTTGAGTTATGAAAATACACATGTAGCGCTCTCCAAAATAAATATTACATTTCCTTAAATACAACAGAAAGTCAGCCATTTTGTTCCAAAGCTAGCAGAAGAAATGCCTTGTGGCCTTTTGCCAAGAACCAAAGAGAAATCATAAAACCACTAATATCTGACGCCACTTCATTTTTGTCTCCATGTTAAGAAGGAACGTCTTATTTACCCTGCTGACGTTACCAAACCAGCACACCATTCCAAAAGTTAAAGGAGAGTCAATAAAAGATAAAATAGTTAAAATAGCCTCTAGTCAGCCTGTTTTAGAACAAAATAAGTTGAAATCATACACTGACATTGTGAGCCAGGATGTTGGCATACACAGACTGTAGCACTGCTGAGAGGGCGAGGCTCATGAGTATCACTGGATCCTTCTTCTCTTCCTGAGTTTGTTCAGATTCAAACTTAACACAAAAATCCTGAAATTACTGCTTGGATGATTTTGTAATGCAATAGTTGATAAATTGTTGACAAATGAACAATTGAAACTAGAAATCAATCTGAAAATTGAAGAGGCAACATTCTGACAAAAATGAGTTTACTCTGCTTTTCATTCTCATGCACTGAGACTAATAACTATCACCCAAAACCCAGGTGATGAATAATCAACCTGGCGTTATCCCTTTATCCTTCCTCAACATGGGTGTTGATTTTAAGCTGTGACAGTAATGGATTTTTTTTTTATTAAAAAAAATATATATATATATAATAAATGCTAATATCATTCATGGTTATGGAGGGATGAACATATAACCACAAAGACGAGGATTCTACATGAGCTGAAGAACTAGAAATACATCTGTTTTCTCCAGCTGCACTCAGCTGAGTAACCACGGCGATAATGCCTGGGTTAGTTACGATGTTGGTATTCAGTGCTGTGTGTCACGCTGCGCAGGTGGCCAGCAGCAGGGGCGGAAACTGGCCAGGTAATATGTGGAATATTACTGAGGTGGAGACGGTGGTAGTGGGGCAGATTACGCTGGAAAGAGATTCCACTGATCTGACCATGGGTATGTTTTCTGTGCTGGACAAAACCTACAAGTTTGATTAATTTGTATTTGCACAGTAGTGAAAGGTGTGCAATTAAATAATAACTGATGTTTTTTCTAGAAGAAACCAGAAAAAAAAACCAATATAACAGATAAGCTAGAGACAATAAAGAGTTGATTCAGAATCTTTAGGAGGTAAAAGAAGCAACTCTGGCAAAAAGTTTTAATTTTAACCACAGTCACATTTGTTCAGGAAGGAGGTCAACATAGAACTGGTTGATTATTTTCATCAAAGGTGATGGTAGGGTTGGTTATTGGCTGCAACAGTGGCCTACATCCTGATTTAAGACACATGGAAAAATTTAATGTAGCTGGATTTCCATTGCAACTCTACTGGAAATCCAGTACAGTTGTAATGGTGTCGACCTGACTGTTCCACTAAGGTCCACAAAACACAATTTTGCAATTGCAGTGTGTCCAGTTAAAATCACGATTGTCAATAAATCAAACTTATTGACAAACTATCTGATAAATTTGTTAAGTTTAAAACATTAAAAAACCTTCCACATCATCATCCTCCAATTACTTCCTGTCGTCTTGCACCAGTGGCAACATCTGGTTGTCAGTGATGTGACGTGTGACGCGAAAAACATGTTTCCATTTCAGTTTTGGGAAACAAACCAATTTAGATACGGCCAAAGATAAAACACTTTAAAACTTTTTATGTAAAAACAAGTGTTTATTTTTTTTTAAATTGGCATTAAGCGAATATCTTTTCAAAATGTCAAATTGTGCAGTTATACGGTCAATGGAAATGTAGCGACTGCCTTGTTCCATAAATATTTCCGCCAAACCAAACCATCACATTTTCAGATCGAACAATGGAAAATATCCGCCAGGCAGACCAGCTCCCAACTTGTTACCGTTGGTGTTATACACAATAATCAACGGACTTCCTGTTTGTGCAAGTGTGTGTGTTACAATGACATTACTTGAATATTACTGCTGTAGTTTTGGACCTCACCAATGGAAGATATTGGAGGGAGGCGTTTCCACATATCCTGCCCGGAGAATGGAGTCTGGGATATACTATACAGAAAAATCAAAGAATCAAGGGACTCATTAGCAGAACACTTACACCAACTGAAGCCGACCTTACAGTTTGACTGAGAAGAAATAGTTTATAATTTTATGAATAAGATCCAAGGAATAACAGTTTCCTTCTGGGGAGACCAGGTGCCTTTTTATCCATCTTCCCACTGTGCTCCTGGATCAGGAAATAAAACAAACAAAAAAAAACAACAATGTCAGAAGTGTTGGAACACAGTAAAATTCTCAAATTACAACGTTATATTCAGGTTTTAAAAGATGTATCACAGGCTTGACTGTCTGACCTGCACACAAGTGAAACTTTTTGGAATCTGAAAATAGCTACGAGGAGCAGGAAAGTAAAAGGAGACCCCCTTCTGTTTCAGCCGCTTTAAATCCTCTCTTTGTTCTCGGGATTTTTGGCAGTTCAGTCAACTTTCACTACCGTGATTCTTCAGTGGCGCTCCGCTAGTTCACAGATCTGCTCCACACTCGATGCTCAAAGAGTTTAAAGGGGTGAGCGTAAGTGCAAGCGCATCCTGTAAGGCCTGCCCTCGGTCCAGGCTCTCACATCACAGGCGATTCTCCTCCATATGCAAGTCCATTCTGCTCAGCCGGAAAGCCAGCCGCCGCATTGATTGAGCACAATGTTTTGGTTTTCCTGACCTGTTGTCTTTGTACTAAGGGCCGGATTTCCATGACTGTGCCAGGCTGTGCATCACATTTTAAATACAGTACTGCTTTCTTCATTTGCTTTGTCAAACCCAGAGATTACTGGAAGAGTCTCGAGTTGTTGTCCTGTCATCAGGAAGCTATAATGAAGAAACTGCAAGCAGCCTCTCAGAATGCATTTAGAATCCTCCTCAGACTTCCAAGATGGCCGTTTGCTCGTCACATGTTATCCTGAGCAATCTTCCAAATTTTTAATGCTTTGTCGAGGATCAACATGTATGAACTTATGCGATGCCTGGATGTGTCACACAGCTTAATAGTACAAGATCCGTCAACTGCAACATATAGTGAAACAATATTTTTTCAATATTGGAAAAACTGTCTATTTCCTGACTGATGTTTGTCTTTTTGACTTGATGATTTGTCCGAGTTACACACATGTGTGTATATATATATATAAAAAAAAAAAAAATTCCCTTCTCACCCTCCGCGGGTGGTCTCTTTCATCCTCTGAGCTCGGGTCCTCTACCAGAGGCCTGGGAGCTTGAGGGTTCTGCGCAGTATCTTGGCTGTGCCTAGAACTGCACATTTCTGGACTGAGATGTCTGATGTTGTTCCTGGGATCTGTTTGAGCCACTGCTCCAGTTTGGGGGTGACTGCCCCGAGGGCCCCTATGACCACAGGCACCACTGTGGTCTTCACCTTCCAGGCCTTCTCCAGTTCCTCTCTGAGGCCCTGGTATTTCTCCAGTTTCTCATGCTCCTTTTTCCTGATGTTGTGGTCACTTGGTATTGCTACATCCACCACAACGGCTTTCCTCTGTTCTTTATCCACCACCACAATGTCCGGTTGGTTCGCCATTACCATCTTGTCTGTTTGGATCTGGAAGTCCCACAGGATCTTAGCTCGGTCATTCTCCACCACCTTTGGGGGTGTTCCCCACTTTGACCTCGGGGCTTCCAGTCCATATTCGGCATATATATATATATATATATATATATATATATATATATATATATATATATATATATATATATATATAAACCAACTCAATGCTAAATCTGTCTCGTTGGCATGACAACTACCAATTCATCATTCACGCACTTGCAGATCTAGAAAAAATGTGTTTAATTGTTCATGATACAATAAAGAATTTGGGGGAAAAACAGAAGCTTGAGGTACTGTTTACCTTAGTATAAACCAGCTTATTGTTCTACGGCTCGCTTCACCCAGAGGGTCTGGACCGTCAGCTTTTGAGAAACAATTGCGTCTTAGAGGCGTGGACTCTGTTAAAGTTTTAACTGTTTGACTCTGATTTTACCCAATCGCTGTCATTTGGTTGCGAAATATGTAATGCGCCAGTTCATCCATAAAGGAAGCTACGAAGCTAAACGGAAATTGCGTGCGTTGTAATTGACACCGTAGGAAGCAGCACCACAACATCTTTGCCAGCAATAAAATATCTTATACATTCCTCTTGCTCTGACATAATCGTTCATAACTCTTCCTTCTGCTCGCTGATTGGCTTGGTTGAAATCTAAATGGAGAAATTTAGCTTTATGGAAGAAAGCCCACACGGAGCACTGTAAGGAGATGAGAATCAAACACAACGGCAAGGCTAGCCACTTTCAACAATCTCAGCTGAATCAAAGGTTAACAGTTGGAAGCTTTGGTTCGTTTTGGTCTTAGGAAACAGAAAATACCTTCTTTCACCTCATTAATTCTTGTTGGGTTCTACTGTCTTTGCACAACTGATTTCCAGCTACAACAGTGTGGTTCAGGTGTAAACGTATCATTCAGAGAGCTTTTATTTTCAGTTTTTAGTGCTTTAGATTTCACCTAATCCTAAAGCAAAGATTTCATTTTAAAATGCACTGTTTAAAGAAAAAAAAAAATCATTTGTTGGGCCTCTTTTCTTCTGTCATCATCAAAAACTGTAAACACTGATTATCAAATTCACCAAACTGATAATTAGTTCATGTACAGGAAAATAAAAAAACTGTAACACACCATTGGATAAAATACAGCTGAACATTAAATGGAAACTTTTCACGTTTTTCGGATCGACTTGCTCACTTGTACAGAGTGAGTCGTGCTGGTTTATGAAATGCTGAGAACCGTTTTGCATTGCTCTGCTGGATTAAACAGGCATCCTGCTTCCTCCTGGTGTCTGTCTCCAGTGGTCACTGGGCAAGAGGTGTGGTGCAAACTGTTTTTGCTTATTAAGACCAACATGCAGCGTGACCCACCTGGAAGTTCCTGACTGTGTAACACTTTGTTTCCACGTTTGGCAGAAATGCTTTCTTTGCATTTTTGACATCTCACCTATAATTAGAATTCCTGCTGCACATCCCATAAATCTTTCCCATCTGGTGACTCACTAACCCCTTATTCACATTTACTCACTCGGAAACTTTAAAGCTCCTCTTTTTTTCTCTTAGCCACCAACAGACAATAAAAAATATTTAATATTACCTTAAAGTTTTCCCTCAATTTGGAATAAAAAAAAAAGCATTTTCCAGGCATGTAGCGCCTTTTCATAGCAAAATCGACTAACTGTGACCTTCATTTGCTATGAAAATGTTGTTTACATCGAAAATAACAACTTCACATCACAGCCGTATCTGACTTCTTGATAATGGCCTCTGTCTCTTTAAGAAGCTCCTACTATTTCCAACACTCTCCCTTCTGCACTTCATTACCACAATGGATGTTTTTTTTTTTTTTTGCCCGTTTTCGCTCAAAACTCAAAAGATTGAATTAATGTATTAAAAGATCAAATAGTTGCCTAATTACAAGAGAAGTTTAAGAAAAAAATGTAAAATTGTGATGATCCAAATTTGTCTATTTTCTTTAGGTTTTAGCAAACAAAACAAACAAAACAGTCACTTTGAAGTGAACAAACATTAAGTAGTTATAGATGTCTTCCTGAAATTGGTAGTACTATATTTTTGCCATTAATCATAGACTCCTGTTTATGTAAATATATTTGATAGATTTAATTTTGAAACCTAAAATCTGATAAAGAAATCTATTTAGTCTGAACAGTTTTATTATCTTTTTCCATTTCTTTGGAACAAACAAGAGTCGTCAAATGGAAAACAAAGCTTGAAGCTGCTCAGAGTAATTTATGTCAGCATTGAAAAACAATAGACTTTGTAATAGCTTTCTAGTTAACATCTATCTTTCCTCCTCAGCATCTGTCTCCCAAGCAATATTGGATTTTTAGCTCTGTGTTGAAAACAGCGGCTCAAAGCAGCAGCTATCGCCCACATTACCCCTTATTTTTCTATCATTAAAGGTAATAAGATAATGGACCTCCTGCCGGAAATGGGCTGTCCAGTAAACCTCAGGGTCATCTAGAGATAAACTACACATGATAGTCCTGATAGCGGTAATTTAGTGGGTGAGTCAGAGATGGAATATAAAAGACAGATGAAAACTGCTAATAACAACTAGATTATCTTACATTTGTGTTTTTTGTTTGTTTTTGTTTTTTTACATTATTTACATTTGAAGAGATCTGCTTTGTTTTTACCTCGGTCACATTTGCATACAACACCTGAAGTTTACATACTCTGAATAAAAGGACATATGCACCTTTCTCTGCTCTCCATACTAGATGACCTCATGAGTAAATAACAGTATGTGGAAATCGAAACAAAAGGAATGAGCCAAGAAAAGTTAACACTTTTGGCATGTAGCTGTGGATTTCTGTTTGTAAAGTTACAGTAAAAAATTCACAGCAGAAATTTGGGTTATTAGCCCAAGAGGAAAAATATGTGGATTAATTTCTCAGTCATATCACGACCTTATTCGTTTATTAATGTCTATTTCAAACTAAATATTTAATGAACAAGCTAAAGCTAGAGCTAAAGTTTGACGCTAAATATTTTGCTACATATGCTCAAAGCTAAATATTAACATTTACTGATACTTAGATGAATATGTAAATATTCATGAATATGTAAATATTATTCTAAAGCTAAGTATTAGCATTTACTAATACCTAGTTTTAGATGAATATTTACATTCATCTAAATATTTATTTATATTTATTTGTTTACCTTCAAACTAGACATTTAGCTCAGTGTTAGCTATTTAGCCAATATGCAGATTTATGTGCCAATAACTGGAAGTGGACTGTCAAAATAAAAGCTGAGTTTTGAGAGCTTTTATGTAAATTTCTGCCAGTTAACTGGTGCAGTTGTTGTTAAACGTATATATTGGCATTAAAACAGCTCATCCTCTCTTTAAAGCTAAAATGTTTTACATGTCGAGAGGAAAACAAACAATGAGACAGACGAGAAACATGAGCAACAATTGAAACCTATCAGTTATGCCAGCAGGAGATTATATAAAAGTTAGCAAGCCCCAGCTTTTGGTTACCAACAAATGAATTAGCAGATCATCTAAATATATAAACCTGAGCAAAATGTTTATCTTGAAGGTAAATATTTATTTTGCAAGCTTCATTAAATATTTAACTAGGTAATTTTCAATTGAGGTAGAACATTTAGCTCACTAGCTAAATATTGATGCTCAGCTAAATGTTTAGTTTGAGGTTAAATGGGTAGTTTGAGGGTAAATATTTAGCTACCTAGCTAAATATTTAGCTCCAAGCCCACATTAGCCCTACAATGTTATCTTGCTAGGTAAATATTAGCTTAGAGCTAAATATTGAGGCTAAATATTTGGCTTGCTAGCTAAATATTTGGCTTGCTAGCTAAATATTTGGCTTAGACATAAATGAGGCTAAATACTTATCTGGCTAACTACATCTTTTCTTCAGAGCTAAATATCTGGATCAACATTCTGCTCTGATCCAAAATCTTCCTGTTCTTTTCTTGACATACTGTAACACACATTTTCTTCCCGACATTCATCACTGTTTCACTGCAGGGAACTAAAACACGATGTGCTCACTGCATTCAATGGCTCCCGCCTCTGAGTGGTGGCATTTTTCGAGATCTATGAGGGTGTTTATGAGAAGCTTGAAAAGGGCATTTTGCAGATTTATGAATGACAGGCCTAACTGATTTCTTGTGTGTGTCTGAGACGGCGGTTCTCCACACACCCTACCATATCAATGACTCCGTCAGACGCAGAAATTGACAGGGACGGGGTGGGAACCGGGGGGGCGGCGGGGGAGAACGGCGGGCTTTCGAATGAATAAGTAAAAAGGGCACGTCAAGCCAGTTTCATGAAAGTACATTAACTTTTATTTGTTCAAAAAACATGCCTGCGTAATTAAAATGGCAGATCGAGGTAATGGCGTTCCAATAAACAGCGTCGAGGCGGAAGCGGAAAACAATGATGCAGCGCTCACACGTGCCTGGGACTTAATTGCACATTCTTGACAGGTGACCTTTAAAGGAGATTGAGGTAGATTCCCAGTTGGACATTTTGAATTCGTCTTGTATTTCTGGATGTGTGTGTGTGTTATCTCTGTGATGTCTGAATACTTTTGCTATATAGGACTCACTCATGCGTGAGTAAATCACGTCCGTACAGTAACCAAGAGGTCTTATTGCGTCTTCGACTTTCATTTATTGGCTCCATTATCCCCTCCTGGCAAGGAAGTGGAACAATAATATTTTTGACAAATGGCAAGTTGTCGAACGGGCTTTTACTACACCTTGAACAGAGGAAAAAAAAAAAAGGATATTACAAGCTCACATATAAAATTTATGAGCAGCTTTAACAGTGAGATTTGAAGCACTTTTATCCAGGCTCTCATAGTACTTGCCTTTACTTTACCACTTTGAAAAGCCAACCAAAGCAAAATATATATAATTTCAATATCGTCAGAAAAAAAAAAAAAAAAGCAGCAAGAAGTAATTTCAGTTAAAAAAAAAAAAAGTCCTTTCAACCTGAGGAGATGGAACTAATTGTTGAAATGTGTTCAGGAGAAGCTGCCCGCTTTCCGCCCTACGTGTCCAGACTTTTAGCCGGTCCCAGTCGGACGCCTCTCCCTCTCCTCTGGATAATTGACAGCAGCTGAGAATATTTTTCACTGCGTGCCATTAGCAAGTCCAGGCCATAAATGATGGATGGTTCTTGATGGTACATTGATAAGACTAATCAATTCTCCGTCCGATTAATTATCTCGTTGCTTTAATATCTGGGAGCAGTGACGCTGAGACATGAGTGATGGTCAAGATAAAAATAATAATAATAAAAAAATTCTCAAAGCGTCCGTAAATTCCATCTGAAGGCGCGTGAAGCTACGATGCGTCACCTTTCCCAACCTGTGTGCAGCCTGGCTTCATTCTGCTGATAGCGGGGAGATTTGCCACCGCCCCTGTTTGTTCGCTGTGTGTGTCCTGATAGCCTGGCAGCCTGGTTTGTTTGTTTATACTCTGTCTAGGTCAAAGCAGATGCCCTCACTCTTCTTCTGTCTTCTCACTCTCTTGCCAAGCCGATGAGTCTCTTGCAGGCCCCGTTGTTCTGACCTTTTCACAGGACTGTATGTGCTGTAAGGTAATGTCACAACATTCAATTCTCACATCCGCCGCACACCGGCAGACAGAGAAGCTGTGTGTCGTCTCTGGACTGTGTATTTTGAAGGTTCAAGTGTAACACTGGATGACATTTTTATTATTGCAATCAAGTAAATCAGACTAGTGTGGTTTTGGTCAATATAAACATTTGAAAGAAAATTCTGGGCAGTGCATTGCTAATATTTTAGGCCAATACTGAGGCTTATTTGGCAATATATTTTTGACATTGAGCTTTGTTTTATCTGTTAATTTGTTTATCTTCCATAGAAAATATGAAATGGTCAGTTATAATGTAATTAAAAATCCACTTAATTAGCTCTGAAATAAATTTTGTTGTGCACTTGGAATCTAAGAGTTCAGAAAATGTTGAATTTGGTGTCTAACGCTGCTATGTAGATATCTTTGCATTCTGTTTGGGTCATATTTTTCAATCTCTCCAGTTTTCTCTATTCCGTTAGGTTTTTTTTTTTTTTTTTGCTATTGTGTCACAGTATTTACTGCGGAACTGCTAAATAAGGTCATGGGCTTTCAGCTAACCAGTCTTCCCAGTCAGCCATTTTTATTTCTTGCATCAATTTTGTAGTCATAGTGCAGGGATGCCGATAATACAAATAGATAAGTCTAAATGTTCTGTGTATGGCTCGTTCTTTAAGTCATTTGTGCAGTGGAACGCTCTACGATCTGTTAGGGTCGGTGGGATGTGAAGGATCTCATTTGCATTTAAACCTCACCAAAATAAGTTGCTCTCAGATGGGCATCAGAACAAGGCTAAACAAGGGACAATAATAGTTGCAGTTCCACTTTACATTGACAACAACTGAATGATTAAAAAGTGAAAAGAAAAATTTTAAAGGATGACATGTTCACTATAAAGTGAGTTGAATAAACCAGTTGTTTTTTGTTTCTTTGTTTTTTTACTTCTGTAACTCTACTGTTATGGTGGTGGACAGACCTCAGGTGTCTATATATTGTGATTTTCCAGTTCTTACAATTTGGGTCAAAAAAGGTAAAATACACAGAAGAAACAGACATTTCTTTCACTGAGTATTTTTACGTTCAACATTTTTATCTCCCCGTTGTTTTTATCGGTCACTGTAACACAATCTTTAGCTTGTTCTGTCTTCAAACACACCATGTAGCCAAAACTTTCAAAGATTCGATGACTAGAACAGCATCGACCAATAAAATGGGCCAACCTGTGCTTCTCTTTATTAACATACAAAGTGACAAGGGGATAGACGGATTGCAATGTTTTTGTCAATTATTGATTAAAGTATAATAAAATTAATATACAGTAACATTTTTTACGTGTTTAATGTGGATGTTATTGGACCTTTTGCTCATGTAGCATAGTTAATAAGCTAATTGCAGGTTAAAATTGTGATAGTTGAAAAGGAATGGATTTTTTAATCTCCTCACTGTAACACTGCATGTTTTTCATGACCCAAAGATTGAATTTGCCTCTCCACCATTACTCACAGCGCCCTTGTCTATACAGGCAGAGAAAACTGGTCAGTTCAGCACTTTCTCCATTTTGCTATTAAAGGGATTTGCAACAATAGTAACAGCATGATGGATAGATTCAGTGGTATTTAAAGTTTTTTTTTTATTTATTTATTTTTTAAAAACCCTTGGTATATCTTGACATCAGTAACCATCTCATGTCTACATCTAGCACTTAACTGAAATTACTTTCAGACTGATAGTTTGAAGATTAAGATATTTAAATCCGGTGTCAATTTTGAAGAGTATAAAAGTTAAATATCAGATGATATAACAGTCAGTAGATTTTTTTTTTCTTGGCTAGCTTAGAGTTTTTCCTCTTCAATTAAATACTTCTGTGGAAAACCTCACTAAAGGCACGGACACGAGTCATTTTCTATGTTCACTTATGTTGCTCTGTGCTTGTAGCATTGGGCTTGAAGCTGTTGTCATGCTGACATACATGCTACTTCTCATAGCTTGTTGTTGCTGCTGTTAATTTTATGACTTTCTCTTTCTTTCTGTGGATTGAAAGTCAAGAAATGATTCACTTCAGCCAGCTGACTGGCAGTTTGCAACTACAGCTGGGATAGGTTGGGGTGCGCTGCTTTAGCTTAAAGGTTTCACCATTAGTATGACTTTTCTTCTAGCTGTCTGTGATGAAATGGCTGTGAAACCATGTTGAGAGAATATTTAAAATGATTTTTTTTAATTTTTGTTTGTTTGTTTGTTTCCAAAGTAACCAGTTAAAAACCAGACCCTTGTCTTACGCTTCACTTCGTAAACAACATGGACTTATTGAGAAATGATTGCTTGCTGGAGGCGTGTTCTTTGTCGAAGTTTTAAGTTTTAACAAATCGTTAACATTTGCTCATGACTTGTGTTATTTGCCAGTTTGACACTATGAAGCTTACCAGACAAAATATTGTATTAGGGGAATCCAGCTCAATGGGAGAAATCCCAGATGGAGAACTAGAGGGAGATGAGAATCAAGGGGAAATGC
Source organism: Poecilia mexicana (assembly GCF_051168715.1). Lineage (NCBI taxonomy): Eukaryota > Metazoa > Chordata > Actinopteri > Cyprinodontiformes > Poeciliidae > Poecilia > Poecilia mexicana. The sequence goes on from NW_028263387.1 coordinate 4,147,645, forward strand.
ATAGGAAGGCAACGGCCATGCTAGTTTTATAGTGGTCACAATCCTACTTTTAAGTTCTTTCTTTTCTTTCTTTCTTTTTTTTTAACAAAATGAACCAACAGAAACACTGCGCAATGCTTTTACGTTTTTGAAATCTATTATTTTTATGAACATGGATTGTGTTATAATAGCAGAGTTTGATGCAATTGCATCTCTACACATGCTATAGATTATTATTAGGTGCTTTTTGTTGCACAGGAAAAACAATTCGTCTGTCTGTTTCCTCAAGCACTAAAACTCCACCACATTTTTTAAAAGAAAAATTAAGTACCCGAACACAAAGATCCCTTTTCACTTCCTGTTGCAAACAGTGCAATGAAAAATCATTTTTCCCACTTCTACTTAAGAGTTCCCTCTGCTTGTTAGCACAGACACGACAGTTGGTACGCTTGAACTGTATGTGGCCACTACTTAACTTCTTGGCTGGAGGTGCCTCACAACAGATTTTCAGCTCTCTGCAGACAAGCCTGCGTCTGTTTCTGATGTGCAGCAGCCACCGTAATCTCCACGCAAGACAACGGGCCTCATTGCCAGTCCGCTAGATCTCTACAGAAGAACAACTCCTGCTGTGACATACTACTCTAAAATAGCCGCATCCGCTTTCAGATGGGGGAAATCTCATGTGGATTATGACAGTGTGTGCTGAGACATAGTTGAACCAAAGCAGACATTCCCTCTAACACACTGCAAGATAATGTAGGTCAACATGCACTCTTATCCACACGTTGTGAAGATACATACTCTCTATTTGCTGTCATCACCTTGTAGAAAACCCAGACTTTGACTTCTTCTTTTTTTTTTTTCTTTTTCCATGTCATGTGAATTTTGCATCATGCGCTTGTGAAAACACAGCATTACATTATTTGAGTTGGCAGGAATGTAACAGCACTCAGGCTACATGGAAAATTATATTCCTTATCCACTAAAAAATTTGTCTTTTTTTTTTTTTTTTTTTTTTTTTTTTTACATTTAAAGGACTTTAAAATGTAGCAATATTATGAAGTGACATTTGTGATTTTGAAACCATAGTTTTCATAGCTGTGTTTCCATTGCAAAGCTGCGCAAATCTCTATGTTCCGCGAACATCATTTCGCAATTGCAGTGTTAACATTAAGTAAGAAGTGAAATTAAAATTACATGACAATAATCTTCATGTAAATAAGGCAACTTGTTCAGATGTTGTTTTGCAAAACCCATCTGATTTGATACGGCTGAAAAAACCACATCATTCTATCGTAAAATATTTCTATCAAAAGTTTTTTGGGTTTTTTTGTAATTGGCTTGATTCCATTTAGTGAATTTATTTTTGGAATTTAATTTTGTCCAGTTTTATCTGCTTTTGATAATAGTGTTTCATAATAACAGTGTTCCAAAATGTGTTTCACCTTCTGATTGTCAAGCAGCAGAATGAATTCAGGACAGAGCTGACTGTTGAGTATCGTTGGTTATAAACCGAGTCTGGTGTAGCAGTGCACATTCTTATAATGTCCACTGTTGGAATACTTTTTTTATTTTTTGTTTTTACTTTGTGTTTGTTTTTTAGATTTAGAAGAACCATCAATTGTTGCACAGAAATTTGCTGCTGTAAATCACAGAATACACCTCCAAGCTAGAAAATAATGACAGGCGTGCTCTATAAAACCCATCCAAGCTGTACAGAAAAAAAAGAAAATCAATACTCCTCTGTTGATACAACACAAGGAACGAAATAAGCAGCAATCGCAGTGCCACTTTGTTGTAAGCTTTCGCAAACGAAGACAAATATTTCGTCCCTGCTTGGCGTTTAATTCCCGGTCTCTGCACTTTTTCCCCATTTAAGAATCCCCTCCGTCCATGTAATCCAGGGCCATGCTGCTGACACACCGGAGCCACTGCGGGCAGCTCCAGACAAAGTCACATTAGCTTCTCTTGACCTCGCAGCTGTAATCGGCTCTGGGGAGAGGCAGGTGGTTAGTGTTTTGCAAGAGTCCCTTGCTCAACGTTAATAGTTTTGTAAGCACAGGGCTGAGACTGAAGAGCGAGGATGCAAGCGTTACAAGGGGCTTACCTGGAGATTAGAGCATCAGCAATTCCCCCACAATCCCACCCTACAGATTTAACCATGGTGACCCCTTTGCCGGACCCCTATGAGGAGGAGGTTCAGCTCAGAACCAATATATTCATGTTAAATTCAAACAGAAAATGTATTAATCTTGATCAGTGTTATTTTTGTTTCAATCTAAAGAACACAAAGCCAAACGTAGTATTTTGAATTCGTGTCAAACTGGCTGCATTTCCATTCGCCTTAACATTGTGCAAATTGGAATTATGAAAATATATGCAGCAGTTTCAAAAAAACCTTCCGTCTTTTGATCTAAAGTTTTTGTGCTCAGATGAGGTGGATCACATATCTCTGCCTCGTTGTTTACATGAGGGTCTGGGACAGAAAAGTTTTCATCCACATGAATCCAACAAATCCATCCTGAGCGTTGTTTTAAGCATGCCAAACCCACAGGGGGCAGTGTAGTGCAAAGCTAAAACCTTTGTCAGCCAATCAGATTGTTTCCAGACAACCACGGCTTCCTGTTAGAAATTAAACCCGACACCATTTGTGTGAATGGAAATGCTGCATTATTTGTTACACAGGACCCTACATTTTTTTTTTTTTTTTCATGAACACATGGTGAGTTTTCTAAAACCTTCTCTTTGGTTTGATTTTCCATGAATACTCATTTTTAGTGGTATGAAATTGCGTTTTTGAGTGGATAAACGGCCAAAGCGCAGAAAAATGCCTCAGTTTCCCCAGATATGCGGCTACATATCGACCAGGCCCTAAAAATGAGACCAGATAAAACTCCAAAGGTTCTCTACCTCAATAAATTCTGTGCATCCAAAAGCTGCTGCGCACCGCTCCAGTTTCAAAGACAGATGAGAGCGGACGGGGAATTGGCAGCGCCCTTCTAATAAAATCACAACGGCAGCTGTGCCGTAGCAGCGGGAAAGCCGGCTAGCTCAATCCTAACTCAATCGAGGATCATCAACAATTGTCACTAAATCAGCCCCTTTAGTCTTTTACTTCTCTTTCAATTCATTACAAGTGAATGGGCCTTTATTGGCATGACAGTTTTAAGGGGGACTGTGGGAGTGTGTGGAAGCTTGTAATGTCGCATTGACACAGGCAATGTACTAAGGGATCGACGGCGTCTGGAGGCCAGAAAAGCGGCGCAAAAGTAACAGAGACGCAGAGTAAGAGGTTTACCTCTCCACCCCCAAAACTTCATTGTACATCATGTATTTTATTGTCCTTCAATTCTTGATTTTTTTTCTTCCTTTTTATTGTATTTATTTTGGTTTGCTAATCTTCCTTTGGTCCCAGCTGCTTTGCTGCTTTATTTATGAGTTTATTTTCCTTTCCAAGTTCAACACGGCGTCCATCGAGACTGATGTTCAAACTGCCTTATTTTATCTCGTGTTTTCATTTCTCCCCAAGGACTCAGACAGTCGAAGTACATTTAGAGTGTGAAGCACCATTACATAAGACCAAACTCTAAGAAGCACTTTCTCATTCCAACTTCTGTGGAGTAGCACTGTGCAACAAGATAATATAACACATTATATGTACCAAATTGGAAATGTGGAATCTGCACAAAGCTTATCTCTGCAGTAACCTCGATGTTACAGGACATGGTATTCAGCTGTGTTTTGTTAAATGTAGTCGTCACTGTAAGCTCTACAGGCAAGGAAGGGTGTATCATCTTCCATAATAAAGTTATGGGAGATGATAACTCCCATAGCTTTACCCTGGGTAATAGGGCAATAGGGTACTAGCAGTACCCAGGACTATGAGTACTGCTGGTACCCATACTATCTGGGTAATACTAGCATTAAGAGCATGTCAGTGGAAAAACTCCCAAAAGCCAGAAGATAATCCTAAATATTCAGAAAAGTCTGCCACAGAATAAGCGCTCCACACATTTAATCAACTAAAAATCATATTCAAAAGATACTATATAATGAAAAAATTAAGGTTCAGAATTCTTTTTCCATGTTGGTTTTAGACACAAGCCAGCATCACGCTGAAAATAGAAGACAGGTGATACGACTTTAAAAAAAATCTGAGTTAATTTATTATATGTCATATAAAAAATATTAACATGGATAAACTCACATTGAGTCTATCCAAGTTTAAGTAAAAACAAAAAGTTTAACAAAATGTTTTTGTTAAACAAAAGTGTTTTTTTTTAACAAAACAAAAAGGCAAAATTGACTCTGTGGTCAATTTGCCTTTGACCACAGAGTCAGAGGCAAATATGCCTTTCACTCTGTTGTGTATTCATCTGATCTGCACTGCAAAAACAACATCTTACCTGGCATTTTTGGTCTAATTTCTAGTGCAAATGTCTTAGTAAACTTGAATTAAGACACAATTTGTTTTAGTTCAATAATTTCTTAATCTTGATGAAATGGTACTAGTTCCAGTGGCAGAATATTTCACTTGTAACATGAGAAAAAATGCATCGCCATAAGTGAAATGATCTGCCAGTGGATATTTTTTCATCGATATTAAGCAATTGTCGTCTTTAAACAAACTCCTGTTTCTTGCTGGAAAGTTATTTGTAAGTTAGTTTTGTCTCATTTCATGTGAACTTGCACTAGAAACCAGACAAAAAAATACTTGGAAGGATTTTGTGTTTTTGCAGTTTGTCTGTGCAGCTTATCTAGAATTGTCAGCATCAGGCCGTCTTTCTGCAGTGTTTTTATGTGTGTGTGAGATAGATTTATGGGTAATGCATGCAGTAAGAACATGCCCATTTATTCACACTGCTTGTTTTTATTGCCTGATACATGACATAAAGTTCATAAGTGGTATATTGCGCCAGAGTTCTGTAAAGTTTTTCATCCCTGTATACTTACTGTTGAGAAATATCAACTTTCTTGGCGCATTGCACAATTGTTCAACTCCCTTTAAAGAAGAAGAAAAAAAGCATCGACATGGAGTTTTAAAAAAAACCACACGAGTCACACTACTGAAAGTGTAAAATAAGGCTTTGACTGGGTATTCCTGCCAGACTTTTCAAATTAAAATCTGTGTCTTTCAAGTCGACGCCTCACCTTTTAAATCTCTGCTCTCATCCTCCTTCCTCTTCCTCGTATATGATAAGCCGTCTGCCAAGACTTCTTACATCTCGTATCTCCCTCAGCCCCTCTCCCTCGGTATAAACTTCAACTCTCTCTCTCTCTCACTCTGCCTTTCTCATTATCTTCTCCCTCTCTCTCTCTGTCTCCCTTCTCTCTGTTCCTAGCTTTGCAAAGATAAGACTCATTCCCCCCAGTGAGTTCTTGGAGTCGATAATAATGTGCTGCTATCATCGATAATCTGTCAGGCCCCCTTTTCCTGCGACCCGGTCTTCACTGTACCTCTCGTCCCCTCCTCCACCTCACCCCGGCAATCACATAGGGGGGATAAAAAAAACAAAACACACATCTAGTCACACACTGATGCTAATTTAGATGGACGAAGTTGAATCGTTCCAATCTTTTTATCCGGCGCTGGATGTTGGTCCTGATCAAGGCGGCGTTTCATTGATCAGGATTGGAATTCTTGAGTGCATTCAGCCTCCTATCTCTGTTGTTTTAACTCAGGTGAACTGGAAAGGCAACACATCCGCCTTCAAAAAGTGAGGTAGGGATGTGAAAGCAGCCGATTGGAATTTCACATGGACCAGTGGATTAATGAGGTTAGGGTGGCCATTTATCGTATCGCTTATCGTGATAAATTGATTTATTGTCGTCCTGATAAATTTCAGTTATATTGATGGTAAATGTTATTTTTTTGCTATTTTCTCCATTGTTTGTTCCACGGGAAAATATGAAAAATCTGGTTAAATACAGTTACTGTGTGCAGTTTATTGATAAAATTACTCTTATAAGTAAGCAGCATCCTAAAGAAGCCGACTGTTGAATATTTTTCAAGAACAGTATTTGTGTCTGTGGTGCTATGAATGCTGAGCGATGCAGATATACAGTTACCTGAAAATTAAGTAATACATTTTTTTTCATCATAATCTTTATTATCACAATAGCACCACAAAATACCACGATAAAATTCAACATCCATATCGCCGACCCAAAAAATCCGATCTGAGATCGAATGACTCCAGGTTTCCGATTCGCAACAGAAAAGTGATATTTATTTCCTCATAAATATAATTTTTAGTTTTGATTAGTAACTCATCCTGAACTTTCACCTTGATCAACTACATAAACCAGAAATAACAGATCACATGTTCATCTTACCTCGTATGGACGTGATTGTGATTGTTTCTTACTTAATGGAAACACGGTAATCACAAAATAGTTTTTTTCGACATTCTCAGTATCTTGGCAAAGTTTTGCGCACATTTGCAGTGGAAACACAGCAAGAGGGGGTCTAGAAAATGGCAAGAGACCTCAGCAGGTTAGCAGTGCTGGTTCTCCTCGTTGAAGTATGAGCAAAATTCCCTGTAGATAAGTGGTGCTTATAAAATATCTACAAAAATATTTAAAAAACTCTCCTCTGAGGCAATTTTGAAGTACAAATGCCCTCTCTCCCTATTTCAGCGGAACATGTCAGACGTTGGGATACTTTTTCTGCTGTATTTTGTTTCTAGGACGTCAGACATCAGGTTTGCTCATAAAATCTATGATCTCATGAAATTCACCTCGTCTTGTGAGGTTTCTGTTTTTATTGTTGGGGCCTGCAATAGCAATGCATAGGGAGAGCAGTGACTGACTTGCTTCGCAAGTCACAATAGGTGCATGGCATGCAAACTTTGTTATTATAGTTTTATTTTTCTTCCGTCACCATTAATGCGGCCCGTACCGCTGCGCGCAGTGCACCCCCACAAAAGTGGTATCAAAACGTTCAGCTTGATCCCGAGAAGGGAGCTATTACTTTTAGTGGGATTCTGAGTTAAAATGACGACATAAATTGATAAAAACGAGAAAAATCTAGGCTGAGTGTCTCACAGAATCAGTAATCTTTCTCTCTGAAACACACACACAGCACAGTGGATTTCTGACTCCAAAACTCTTTTAACTCCCACTCACAGGCACAAATATCGCCCTACTGGTCTAAAAGTCGGTCATGACATAGAGACACATGCCTGCTCCCTTAAAATGTTTTCAAAATTGTGCTAGGGCTTATGGTTTTTTGTCAGGGTCCTTGAGATCGACGCTGGGTGTCTCACAAGTATAGAAACTCTGCCTTCAGCATACTGTCTGACAGAGAGCCAGCCCAAGTGCAGATAATTAATTACCATAGCAACGGGGCCCAGAGAGAGGCACAAACAGGCGCAGTGACAAGTCTCACAATGCATTGTGGGAAGAATACTTTGTGTTTTATTTACCGTTGTCATAGCAACTGAACTAACGGGCGCTGGGAGGAAAAAGAGCAACAGCGGTTCTAGTTAACTGAGGTATAAACCTACTGTACAGGAGCTGAATTGCAATCTGTTTATATGTACAGATTGCTTAATACACCGTCAGTTATCAGCTTTGAAATAAAACCGTTCTGGAAGTTGTTGGAAAGTAGTATTGACATGTTTAGATTGTTTTTTCGTTACATGAGTCGAATCTATTTAGCTATATTGTCTTTTTGTGAAAATGTTGGTGTACAACCCCCCCCAAATATATTGTATATTTGCCTTCTTTCGGAATACAGATGTATTTTTCATAGAAATACTTTTGCACTCTTTCTATGTTGTGGCATTCACATTTACTCATTTGCTTGAGTAACTTTATGAAAAAAAATATTTTTTTGAAGTAGTTTGACAGCACAGTGCCGGTTATGTTTACTTGAGTTGTGTTATGAAGAAGTCTCTTTTCTCTTTATCTTGGTTCTGCTGTGATGTGGATCTCATCACAGCATCTCGTTGATTAAACTCCAGCTGAAACGGCGAGCCCTAAGCAATTTTTCATTCTTAAGCTATTCATAAACTGTTCTTTTGTTTATTGTAGGTAAGACTAACAAGGGAAATAGGGTCTTAAAAATCACACATGAGTGCGTCATTGTCGGGAAGCGATTAACGGGCTCGGTAAACCGCCACCATCTGTCACCTTCAGCAGACATTTCATTCATTGCAAACTTAATTGGACTTTAACTTTTGTTTGTTTTTAACGGCACTTGGTGAGAAACTGTCTAAACTTGGAGCGAGCTGGTGGGTTTCAGACAGAAGGTCTTGTCAGTGTGCCTGTAACAGCTTATTTACAATCATGTAAACTGAATTAAAGAGGTGGCTTTATGCAAAATTGACTGTTTTTAAGCCTTACATCTTGTTATAATGTTCCACCCTAATGCTGCTTTGAGTCTTTCTAGCACTTTTGAGAAATCATTGAATCTCATAATTATGGAGATATGGCTTAAAACCAGTCAGATTTTTTCCATACTAAATCCCATTTCAAAAGATTAATTTTTCCTTTTCTTTTCTTTTTCCTTTTGTACAATTCAATAAGTGCCTTTTATTTCAATTTTTGATATTTTTCAAGTTGGAGTTGTCTTAAAATTACTACTTTTTTACTCCTAAAATTACAACATTATTCTGGTAATATTATCACTTTTTTCTCTTTTATAAAAACATTAGAGTAAAAAAATAAGAATCTTACCCTAATCTAATACCCAGTCATAGATTTTACTGAATTCAAAGTCCTAATAAGCTGTAGAACCTGCTTGTCAATCAAGATGGCTGTCTTGGGCGTGCTGACAGCCAAGTGCACTAGTAAAAACAACAAAACAAAAAAAAATCCCAACTTTCCAAAAGTTACATCTTCAAAATCCCATAAAACTTCACTTTATCGGCCCCAGCCCTCACCATGACGGAGAAACATTGTTGTGATGTCCTGCTGAAGGTGGATTGTCAGAAAGAGTCGTGGCTTCTTAAAGAGACAAAAGACTAATTTCAAGGCATCAGATGAACATTTTATTTTTTTTGTTTTATAACAATTACAGGTAACAGTTACTTGTTTGTGCTAGAAAATTGCACTATGTGCCTGGAAATACATAATAACCCTTATTTAATGTTTAATTTGAAGGCAATTAGAGCATTCTGGTCAAACAAGTGATTAGCTGTTAGGTATGTTTTTAAAGACAAGGCAGAAGAAGCATCGGCTCAAGTTTCTACTGCTGAGGGGATGGGGGGGTTGCCCCCCATTTAGTTCCGCCCCTGGTTTGACTTCAAATAAACAGCCTGTTTGTATTTTTTTCACTCGGCCTGGATGAAGTCTTAAAAAAAAGAAGGGTAAACACTAAATTAGAATGCGGCAGCTGCATTGAAAGCTGCTGTCTAGTCTTTGCTGATAGCTCAAAAGCTTCTCCAAATAGACAGCAGCTTTAGATGTCGTGAACAGAGACTGTTTTTGAACAACCAATCATGTCATTACTTTCACAGCTTCTCCTTTTTAAACCTACTATTTGGCAAGTGTGTGTGAATTCTGCCTCTAAGACCTGTTCTAGCTGACTGGAAGAGGAAGACAGCCTTTCTTTAACTGCGTGAACACCCACACTGTAATTTACTACCCTAAAAACATCACTCTTCTTTCATCTAATGTTAGTGTGTAATGAAATTGACTGGGCTGCTTAAAACATGTTTCTGATCAATACCTCTGTACTCTTAAGGTCCTTACGTTTTTTTTTTGTTTTGTTTTGTATTTTTCTATCAGGCATAATAAGGAGTAAGTACAGCTTAAGATGGTTGGATGTTTTTGTACATTGAAGAGAGTGATGCACAGAACACGCCGTACCTTTTAAAAGAGAGTGACGACTGACGTGTTGTGTAATGATGGGAAGCTGAACAGAAAAATCTCAGGATGGTGTGAGCTGTAGAAGTAGCTAAGTTTTAGAGTATCATGAGTAATGCGTTTGAAGAGAAGAAGGCAGTCAGGATCTTTGAAGAATTCTGATTTTTTTACAGTTACAGCAAGTTCATCAACGGTACAAGGTAATTTTGAGTTATTTTGGGCAATGATTAGAGTCTCTGATGGTCAGAGTATGAATATTTTGTTCTAGTCATTATAAAAGTGTCCATGCATTTGTAAAAGTCTTAAATCTTAACATTTTGTTTTTAAAATTAAAGACTTAAAACATCTTAAAATGGCCTTAAATATGTTAATTGCAGATCTTAGTTTTTTTTTTTGTTTGAGTCCTATGCATTCATCTTCATTCGTTCTATGACTTGAGGCTACCAGGAACTAGCTGCTAACATACTGTTGCTAGCCAGCTAGCTTTTTAGTCTCTATCATGGACGCAAAACCAGGCTGCAGCAGACCCACACATCCTCCATATTTATTTATTTATTTATTTATTTTCGGTCTTAAAAAGCACTCGAGGTGGCATTATAAAAGGTTTTAAAAGGTCTTAAATTTGTAAATCATTAACAATTGCTGCAATAAATCTACTTATCGTGCACATTACAAACTACATTTTTGAAAATAAACTACTAAACTCATAAGAAATTACACTTTATTTAATCCAGTTGTTGAAGGTATAAGTATTCTGTCATCACAGAACTAACAAAGAAAGTTTAGAATAGTGCAGAGCAAACAGTTATGCTGAGTGGTTTCCACTTCAGGAACCTTTTTCAGGTGCTTTCATGAGGTCTTTATTCACGCCCACACAACAAAATGCTTTTATGTAGGTTGTGCTAGCCAAGCTTGCCTTTCAGTTTGTACTGTAGATCCCATCAGTACTTAGAAGCACATCTCTTAAATGTGCTTCTTTCGTATTTTTACTTGAATGTGTATCTTTATCTTCCAAATAAGTCGTGTTTCTGCTGATCCAGCTTTGTTTTCCAGTTCTGTTGTTTCAACATTTGCTCCTCATTGGTTTAATATTTTCTCCTCCTCGTGATTTTTTTTCACAATCCAAATGTTCACTAAAGTCTATAGTTCTTTTTTTTTTTACGTAGATTACAACTCTGAGGTCCTTATGGAAAATCTCTTGATGTTTCTGCAGCACACAATCAAAACTGAAATATGGAGTGAATGTGACACTAGAACCTAGAGATGGGAAGCTCGATCCAAAATATTTTTGATTTGCTCTCAAATTATATTTATGTGAAAAATACCCCAAAATGTATATGTTCCGTTTGTTGTGGTAACATGTTAAGTTTTTTATGGTTACCTATAAACTTTGACCAAATTCTGACCTAGGTTTCAACAAAATAACTCAAAGAAATCTACAAAAACACCCAAAGGTCAGACGTTTGGTATGTCGAACCTAAATAAAAACTATTGCTGGCTATCGGCAGCTGCGATACTGGCCTTCTATTTACTTGGTAGCACATTAGTGCCAAAATATGCAGTATTACACATGTATTACACACCTATCTGAGATGCTACTGGCTGGTATGTGTGGAGTACCCAACCAGGAGGACCATTTCTTTTTCCTGTTTGGCTGTTTCCCCAACAGCACAGAGGAAGGCTGTATAGCTTCTGTGTTCCTGCTAAAATGGCTTCCACTGTTTGCATTAATGCATATGAAGACATATTTTGTGTTTAAGCAATTAAAATAGACATTTTTTTCCAAAAGTGAATCTTAAGTACTTGTGGATTTTAGCTAATTTAGCTGATTTTCTATTTGTGGTGGTCCAGAATACCTGGACTGCTCTGTATGCAGTTTCTACTGGCAGGTTTTGTGCAAATCCTCCTGTCATTTTTTGCCAAAAGTGATTTTTTTCTTCATCTTTTTGCAAAATAAGAGGTATTTTAATTTATTTATTTTGCCAAAATCACTTTTGGAAAAAAAAATACTTATTTTAGGATGTTGACGACATGCTAAAGATTACTTAGTATCACAAAATAATTACACGACCGCTGGTTTTCCTTGGGGTGGTAAAGGTAAACCTGCCACGTGAAACACCAATGGTAAAATGTTTATTTGCTTTAATATCCATAAAACTGTCTGGGCTTTCTAGTGCCCAGAGTTTTTGTCAGTGTTCAGCGGGGGGGCAGAAAGTCGGTGTTCTGTGAAAATGCCAAAGATATCCCACTGATAATAGGTTTACCAGATCAGAATGCCAGGCCCCCATGAAACCATGTTTTTATTGTATCCAAAGGAATGCTACATTTCATCTGAGAGGATAAAGCTTTATGTGCTGCTGCAATTTTCACCCTTTATATAAAACAGGCCACATCGTCTGCTGGCTTTCAGAAAACATTCAAAGAAATGTTGGTGTTCACTGACTGGCGTGGACACCAACTGTGTGTGCGTGTGTGTTTGTGTGCAAAGCAGGCCGGCTATACTTGGACGATATAAAGTACCACTTTGAATTGTTTTTTGTTTGTTCTCTTTTCTGGAATCAGTTATTCTATTTCTTGGTACCCAGTGGGCTTGAATTACACCATCAGAAGACAGTAATGAATAGCCGCAGAAAGAGGCTGAAAGGTTATCTTTTGTTTCTGTATTCTCTCTGGTAACACTTTATTTGAAGGGGTGTGCATAAGACTGACATAATACTGTCATAAACATGACAACACCTGTCATGAACATAAAGAAGTCTTTATGAATGTTTATGACTGTTGTCATGAAGTGTCATTCGGTAAATAAAGACACTCTTAATGCAAAGTTGCTCTAAAAGTTGCATTAAAAGTCCATTAAAAATGCCAACTTTGCATGATTTTGTAAATTCTGATAATTTAATCCAAACTTAGCACTTTTAATGGACTTTTAATGCAAATTTTAGAGCAACTTTGCATTAAAAGTGTCATTATTTACCGAATGACTGTTCAAGACAATTGTCATGAACATTCATAAAGACTTCTTTATGTTCATGACAGGTGTTATGTCATGTTTATGACAGTGTCATGTAGGTGTTATGCACACCCTTTCAAATAAAGTGTTGCCTTTTCTCTTTGTTAAATTATTACGTAAAGCCGATTTGCAGAGCTTCATTTTAAAGCCGTAACACGGCGTTCCCAGGCCAGCCGACAAACTTAAGGGTTAAAACTGATGGAATCAGTTCTCATTGCGCCGTTGAATGATAAAGAATCATGTCGTTCGACCTTGTGTCGTCACCAAGGTGACGAACCGCCTTCTCCAGGCCAGCCTGTTGTGTGACTGGTCTGAATTTCATGGTTGTGTTTTATTTAAGTGGAAAAGAAGAGCTACTCATCAACCCAGACACCTTGTGGAGGAAAATGTTTTGGTAAACCACACTTCCTGAATCGGAGGTTCGACTGTCCTGTCCAGAACCTCTGAATAAACCTTACTTGTGTGATGAAAATTCTAATTTGTCTAGGAATATTACACTAGACGTTTGCAAAGGACAAAAACACAAACCAAGACAGCCTCAAATTGGATTAATACTACTAATTCTGTCTGGTGTTTTTCTATTGTTTCTATAATTTTTTCCACTACCACTAACTTTGACGAGATAAAAAAACTTGTACAAATATCGGTCGTACTTGACTCCGAGTCTCAGGTGTTGGCTTTGTAATGTAACTTTTGGTGAATAAGTACCGTAAATACTTTTTCCGATAAGTGGCAGCAACATGGCTGCTTTGAAAAAAATAAAAATAAATACAGTAGCCTATCAGGAGAAGTCATTGATTGCTATGTTCATATTCCTCCTGCACACTAAAACCACTGAAGTTGTGAACTGTTTATTTTATTTATTTAGTTTTTTACATCACCGGATCATAAACAAAGTTTGTGCATGTTTGTAGTGAAAATACGGCTCTTGTCAGAACTGAACAGCCAAACACACACACACACACACACACACACACACGCACACGCACACGCGCGCACACACACTTCCTCAGTCTCTCTGTCATTGTTGTTCTCAGTATCATTATCATCTCGAAGCAAATTCGCCCTCCATCCTGTGCTGTCCTCTTCATCATGCAGCCTCGTATTAAACACAGTGCATTGAAAAAAGTTGAGACTTATAGTAGTTTTCTACCTTTAATATTTTTAACCCGATTGTCTTCAGTTGTCTTTGTTTTTATCTCACTACTCTCACTTTTTTCATTTCCTTCATCGCCAGCTCAGTTTAACATGCTGACGTTGCTTGCACTGGATGTCAAAATATATTTTCTTTAAAAAAAAATCCATTTTACTCATCAAACACATCTGTTTTCTGAATTTATACAGTAACAGTTGTTTTGTTATATCGACTTTATTGTTTTCTCACTAAATCTTGTATGAAAGATAAAAGCCTTGCAGTGTCAGCTATTGTCTTTAGCTCATCATCCAGCTGAGCGGCTTGACTTTGACAGGAGAGTCAGGACCTTCACACTAGAAGTTATTACATTTGCCTGACCTCCCTCTGAAACCTGCCTGGCCATCAAAGCAAATGACTCAGATCACCGGCGTCATTCTCCTGTGAAGATGGACGTTCATGAGAGCCAGGAGTTCTGCCAGGATGAGGCCCAGCGGTGAAGTCCACCTCCGGCTCATTTCCCGTTCACACAGGTTAACAAGCAGCGCTGACCTGGAGCTCTTCACCTCGGCTGCTTTGACGACTTACACAAAGAGAGCAACGCGCTCCGTTTGGCTTTCAATAAAGAAAACGACTTATTTATTTCCTGTGACTCATTCTAAAACAAAACGCCATTAAGAATTACATCAGTGACTCCATAACGTACTGCGATTTTAAGTTTTTCTATTCAGGCAGCGCAGCAAAGCAGTGAAAGCTGGAAATACGTACATAGCAGTTCCATTTGTTTTATTTTAGATTATGTAAATGTTGGTAACGATGGCAACCACTCTCATATAGTTGACCTTTCTCTGCTTTAAATGGAACGGGGTATTAAGTGTTTTCTAGGCACAGAGACATTTGATAACATAATTAACTATGTTACCTTCAGTTGGTATGAAAATGAAATATATATCAAAAGTAACTTCAAAGAAATTTGAATTTGATGCCTTAAAATGATCCTCTGTCTCTTTAAGAAGCTCCCACCCATCTTTGGAGTTTCCTTTGAGTATTGGGGCTCCGTCTTGTTGGAACAGGTGGGGGCCAACCCCAAACAGCACTGAGCACAAAGTTTGTTCTCTGCTGTATCAAACTTCACATTTGACAAAGAGCAGTCAGAGAAGCACAGTTCAACTGAAAGCTGTCAAATTTGGACACCCATGCTGGGTTGTGGGATGGAGAGATTCAGAATGCTTCTCCACTGCTCTGTCCATCCCAGCCTGTTGCAGATCTACGCTTTACCTCCACTGACAGCTCTCTGGTTTTGCCATGGCAGAGATGATGACTGGAGTTTCAGACCAGCTCGAGTTGCAATGAGGGCTACGCTCACTCTGCAACCTGAAGTCTTACTGCCAGCTGCATCTGATCGTTTCAGGTCGGATTGTTTTCAGATGCGACCCAGGCCACTCGGACTAAATCCGGTTAAATGCATCTGATCTTTTTAAGTGTGATCTGAGTCTATACAGTCGGGTCGCACTCATCCCACCGCTCCACCGTTTGCATCCATGGTTACTTCTGCAAACACTCAGCCCCACAAATAAAGGTACGATATACTCAGAGCTGAAGTATAAGCATTATTTATTTGTTGTATCCTTGTCATTTATTTTCAACCTTTTATCACCACTAAACTTTAAACTGTAGGTGGCGGTGTGTATTTTTTTCCCATGCAGTTTTTAGAGACTTCACATCATCAATGAGCGTTAGCTCCTTGGCTGCTATAGAACTCACAATGTATATGGTATATTATGCAAAGTGTATTCTGCTACTGATGAATCTATTTGTTTGGTTATGATTGGGTAAGTTGTGCTGCTTCCTACAGCATATAAATAGGGGGGAGAGTGATATGAAAAAGGCTTATTTTAAATGCAAGCAAAGCTTTCTTCCCCTTGGTAAATCCACTAGTTAGCTTAGTGAGAGGATTAAGAAAGAAAAGTCTCTCAGTTGCCTCCGAAGCCCTTTGGGATTTATTGTTGAAGAAACTCAGCTTTCCCACTGCTTCCATCTGAACTCAGTTGGAATACTACACTGCTGTTCTGCTTACCTGAATTCTCCTTTTTTTAGGTACTTATGATTAATTGTGGCTATTGTATTATTTTTGTTTGGTTTATTTCGGAGGAAAATTTGTCTTCCCCTGTGTTCGATATTGTTAATTATCTTAAATGTGTTGTATCAGGGGCTACGCAGGAAGGCGCAAGGACAGAAACACTACATTCTCTTAAATTTAGTGAGAAAAATCTGCGGAGAAGAAAATAATTCAAAAATCGTCTTCATTCTCCAGAATTGCGCCAAAGAATCCAGAATGGGCGCGCCCAAATGAGCAAATATTTGTAATATTTTTAAATGTTACAGAAAACTAGCCGTTTTAAACCTGATGCAGTGCTGCAGCAGAAAACCTAATGAAGTGAGAGAAATGTGCTGGAGGAACCTCTGCGTTCAGAATGCTGAGCTCTTGTTGTGTTTTGATAAAAGACAATGTGTTTGGCCTTGGCTAGCGGTTCTCATTTTAGCACCTGTTCCAAAAAAACAGCAAAAAATAAACACACACACATTTCTCTCCACAATCGGCTGTGAATCACAAACCGTCCTGACAAGATGAGAATCCTGCTGGAGTTTTGAAGCCAGTGGCTATTTGAAATCCACTCTAATGAAAAAGACCTCTGGGATAAAAACCAATGGGTTGTAAAGATAACAGGAAAATAAATTGGATAAAAACGACAAAGCTTCAAATAGTGAGAGAATCCTGCTTTCTGAGAGCAAAGTCCTCTCTGCTCTTTTTGCACTTTGATTTAAGGCAGTTCAGATGTGAACTGTCGGGTTAAAATCCTGCTGTTAATGCCGTTCATTCATCAATTTATCATTTATATCGGCAGTTCTTTTAATTACACACACGGAAAAAACCAGAGCAGACCAAGCCTGGCTTTCAGTGTGAAACGATAAAACTCCCCGTCTGCAGGGGTTTATTTTATCTGCTCAATAATACACTTAGACAATGTCAGTTTTAGTGAAATAGTTCACAGAAACACAGCAAAAGATATTGCAAGATTGCATTAATATAAGACGAGCCGCAGATTCTATAATGATTTTTTGAGTAGAAGCAGGTCAATAATTGTGGTTCTAGTTTAATCATTTCTGTTTCTCAATTCTAGAATTGATACACCAGGCTAAGAAGACCATGTAAATATATGTTTTTTCTTTTTTTTTTAATTATGTGAAAATTTTAATTTAGAACACATCTGCTCATCACTACAGGTACCAACTTTCTGTAATAGTTTGAGTTTCCTCTTCTTCTTCAGGCTCTTATCCTAGTTGTTGGTGGATGTTCCTGTCAATAAAAGATGATTTGAATTCCTGGCAGTTTGAAAGAATTCGCTATTAAATCTGGAGAAAAGTTTATACATGATTGAAGGATGTGTTTAAGAGGATCTATTTTCAGGAACTCGACTTGTTGTGGCTGATCTGATTGACTGTCTTTGCAGCCACACGTCTTCTGTGGGGATTTGTTGAAGTTTTATCCTAACAGCTCCACTTATCATAAAATCTTAATGTTAAAAGCCAGTGGAAGAATGCTCGGGTCATATTAACGCATTTCAATTCTGCTTTCTTTTTCTTTTTTCTTTTTAACCCATTTATTTATTCATGTATTGGAGGCGGCATGGTGTGGGGTGTTTTTCATAGTTTTTTCCAGGTTTTTTTGTGTCGCTGGGACACAAATTCCCGTGAGGATACCACATGCTGCTTCCGCCAGACTGACTGAAATTCTGACTTCAAGACTCTGAGCTAGTGCAGAGCTGGGCTAACAATGTTTCATGGACACCAAAAGACCCATACATACACACACGCACACGCACACACACACACACACACGCACAGAGATGTAGATCAAAATGCCAAAATCTCCACAGGGACACATTGTCAACTTCCATTTTTTGGTCCCTTCTTATCTTCAAACGTGGCCCTTTTAGTGCGGCAGGCGGCTTCAGTTTTGTGCCGCTGAGCGATAGCTTCATGAAGTCACTGTAGTGCTGTTGTGTGCTGATTGTTATAACACCGCCTTTCTTAGCACAATAAAAAGTATGTGAGAGTGCTACCTGTTAGGGGCTTGGCGATATGGACTTTGCGTTATGTCACAATATTTTGTGGCGCGAATGTGTAAAAGTGACGATAAGAAATTTTATTTCTTTTTTAGCTAACTGTATAACCCAGAAGTCAGCCTGGTTCTCACAAAATAAATAAGTCGTTCCCATGAGACAGCAAGTCGTGCCCACAAACTAAACAAGTGTGAAGGCGCTAAGCTGCACACATTAACTGCATTTTATCATATTTTCAAATTTATTGCTTTGTATTGACACACGTTTTGAACAGTGGAGAAAATAGTGATATTAACAATCCTGACAATACAGAGTATAAACAGTAATAGGAATTTATTATGATGACAATAAATCAAATTTATTTCAATAAATGATTCGATAAATCCCCATCCCTGCTACGTACTTCAGCTGGTACTGGGAGTGGGTGTGGTCACGGTTGGCTGATGGTTACACATATTTACTGTTTGTTTGATATTTCTTTAAAACAGTCATGAGTTTGGAAGACGATTTGACTTGTTCTCTGTGTTTTTCTCTCCCCCTGTTCTTCATGCATTTCGTTTGGATCCCTAAGCTGAAGAGTATGCTGTGGAAGGTAAGACCGATGCTTTTCTCCTCAGGCAGTCTGTTTGCACTCCCCACTGCTGTCATGGCTGCTGATGCTGGGTGCTTGTTAATAATCTGTGCAGAGGTGGCATTGTCAGTTTGGACTGCGGTTTGAAGTGACGTCCAGGGGCCTCAATTCAAGTTTCTGAACGAGATAAAAGGGATACATTTGCAATCATATCGATCCCTTTTTATCTGGTGTTTTTTTTACTTTTTTTTATATATATATGGTTCTTTATTTTTGACTTTTTAAATATTTTTTTTCCAATTTATTTATTTTATCTTGGTTGTGATTTGTTTACGAAGATGCAAAACCGTAAATCGCACGCAGGTGTGTTGAAGTCAGCAGTGTTTCACAGTGTTTCATCGAAAATAACAAGAAAACTTGTGATTTAGAGATCAACTCTTTTTACTTTCCTTCCCTTATTCTCCTCCCCTCAGAGGTGAACAAATGCTTTTAGCTGGGGCCCCTGAGGGACGCCCTAAGCCCTTAGGCCAGGCACTAAGCCTGAGCTGGATAGAGGAGAATTAATGGATAGATCAGTCTTCACTTGGATGTCTGCAGACACTTGCCTGTTTCACCTCTGCAGCTGAGGAGCTTCAACTGTTTAAGGGGATGCAGGTGTTGGTTAAGTAGAGTCAGAGCTGGCGTCTCGCTGTGCTTGCATGGCGTGGCGTTTAAGAGGTGGGAGCTGACAAATGTCATCGAGTTTGTTGGGAAATGATCATTTATTATTTTTATTACGATCAGGTCTAAACCTAAAGATTGAATCTATGAGGAATGTTAGCAGTGTTCTTCCAATCCAGACTTGCTGTCGGTTGTGATGCTACATACGGTACAGTCTGCAGATGCAACTTAGGTATCTTCATTTCATTGTTTCCTTCACGTGTGCAGTTCACTTAGTTATAGGGAGTCTATCATTAGCTGCGTTTCCATTACTAATGTACGTAGATCTTTGTCGATATTCTGCTGATGTCGAAGAAATTATTTTGCAATCACTGTGTTTCCATGCAATAAGAAATTAAATTAAGGTCACGTGCTCACGTGATAAGTCATTAAAAATCATGGCAGGAGAGCCGCCTCCTCCTATCACAAAAATCTTTATAGCGAAAGCTGTGCCTTTTCAAAATTGGCACGTTTCTATTAATTGAATTTATTTTCATAACTTCAATTTGCGCAAATCAATGGAAACACAACTAATGAGTGAGTAGGACATATTTTGCATTTGGTCTATGATCAGTAGACAAGTCTATGGTCTATGATCAAACAGTTGGTTAGTTTCTGATGAATGACATAAAGCATTGCCAAATGGTATAGTTCCCTGCCTAGCTTAGCTAATATTTTAGTTAATCTTTATCTGTTTTATGAAAAGATGAGACTTTTTGATAAAAAGTAGGAGTTTTGTTGGTGAACATATCCTCTTCAGAGGAGCGTTTTCAGGTCTATTGTCTCTCAGACTAAACTCATGAATGTCTCTGAGTTTTCCATTTTGTCTCTGTCTTTACAGTTTACTTGAGTCTGTGTTCGGTGAGATTGAGTTCGGTGGCTGCAGGTTGGAAGACTGGCACCGACTGATGGTGCAGAGAGAATGCAAAGGCCAAGAAGTGGCAGATGACCGAGAATATATTCACAGTTCATGGTGTGCTTGTGATATGTTGCTGGTTTTAGTGGCAAGCTTGAAATACTTTGATTGTTTCACGGATAAGTACGCGAATAAACGTGTTGTACTAAGAGGACGGTGGTCAGAATATCAGTAGTTTTATTTTGTAAGCACTCTTATTTTCTCTGTTATTTTCTCTCATTGCTGTGTGTTCTTTCCTTGGGTTAAAAAAAAAAGAACTGAAACTCATGGCAGTAGTTTAACTGGCTTATGGCAGTGAGGTAGACTCATTGTGTCTGCAGTGGGGTACTTGCGTTAAAAAAGAGAAACACTTTAAAAAATGAGACACTTCAATTTTCTGAACCGTCTACAAGTGTTGGAATACTGATGAGGTTTTGTGTTGGAAAAAGAGAGCAGAAGTTCAACATGGTACGAGGTGATGCCAAATTTAAGACTACTGCGCAACCAGCAGTAGCTTCTTCCTTTTAAACTAGAACCAATTAAAGATGCTCAAGGTAGTAAAAAGGTGGTGGTATGTTTATGTTTGGTGTCACACTAGAGTACTCTGTCAAAAGAACACATCAGTGCATCGGATTGTCTCTTGCGTTGTATGCCAACCATTTTTTTCAATTCAGTTTTTTTGTGACCAGCCTAGGTATGCTAGTTGCTACCCGACTGAAGGCTAATGATAGCTTAGTTGTGCTAATAAACAGCAGAAGAAATGGGTAAACCAGTGAGTGACCCATCTAGTTAGTTGTGAGAATCTCCTATTGCTAGCAGTAGCCTATTTGCGCTAATGAATGGCAGAGGAAGTGGGCAAACTAATGATTGACCAGCCTAGGCATGCTAGTCTTTAGCCTGTCCTTCTCCCAGCGCCAACCATTCAGTTATCAGTGTCAGTTGCTCAGTTGCTGGTGTCTCCTTCGTCTTCAACCAGTAAGGTACAGTAAGTACAGTAAGTAGCCACCACTGGGGGTGCAATAGTGTCATTTTTATCCCTAAAACTGCCCCATAGTTGAAACTATCTCTTCCATCAAACATAAT
Source organism: Poecilia mexicana (assembly GCF_051168715.1). NCBI lineage: Eukaryota > Metazoa > Chordata > Actinopteri > Cyprinodontiformes > Poeciliidae > Poecilia > Poecilia mexicana. The sequence goes on from NW_028263387.1 coordinate 4,168,951, forward strand.
GGGCAAGAACCATATTCCTGATTCCAAAGTCTCCCTGCCTGTCTTCCCACATATAGTATAAGTAGACTGTTTATTCCAGTGCATAGGTACAGTTTTGTCCATGACCATGAACATGGATAAGAGGAAAATAAAATTCCGGGTACAGGGACAAGATGATGGATTTAGTGACCAGCTGCTGTGTTTGAGTGAACAATGTCCTGAGCTGCCCACACTGATCTTAATCAATCTGGTCAAGGCTAATGATCTTTTCTCTCCAAGCCATGCAGGCCTCCGACTTAATCTTCCTCTCCAGGGGAGAGAATAACTGATTTTTCTGCAGAACAACAGACAGAGGCTGACATCGCAGAGATACAGGATTATTTATATAAGTGGAGCCTGTAGATTCAAGAGATTACTTTGGATCATCCAAACCAGATTATGAAATTTGTTCTTATTTTGGCGAGGATAAATAAAACAGAACAATAGGCAAAACTGTTCCTATTTAAGTGTACATGTTTGTGTGCATGTGTATAAAGAAGATATTAAATGTAGTGATTTCATGTAATCATATCAGTCTGGTAGTAACCTAGATTTTTTTTTCTATAACAACTAATACTCATAAAGCTTTATTTAAATGCTAAAAATGTTGGTGTTTACTTCACAGCAGATAGGAAAATGAAATCAGTTTTTACCCTATAAACTGGTGAATTCAGCTGTTATTGTTGAAATAATACGTAAGTGATATTAGAGAATAAGTGACATTTCAGTCTAAAAGGGGAAAAACATGAGATAGTTCAGTCACTTAACAGAGCTAAAGAGTCCTGACTAACTGCCCCTATGGCCAGTAAGTGGTTGGGACTGCACCAACCTTATAGATGGTAACTTTTATTTTGATGGTCCTTTATCAAGTGTAGGGTTAGAGTTGGTGAACAAAAACAGTGACATTAGTTATGATTCTTTTTGGAATTTTAGGTGCTAAACTTGTGGATGTTGTGTGTAGTTATACTTCAGGAACCAAATGTGTAAAAAATAATATATATTTTGACTTGCATAACCAAGCCTAACCTAGCTAAAAGTCTAGACAAAGAGAAAATGCAATAATATGATATACAATAAGAGCGGTATTTTTTATTTATTTATATGTTTTTTCGTTGAGTGATACGAGCCTCTCCATGTTTTCCTGAATTCCAGGGAGATTAGTTGTGTTCAAACAAAACAATCAGTTTCAGGAAGATAAACGTTTTGAACGTAGCAAACCGAAAAGGCTGGATTACAGACACACACTGTGACCTTGTTGAAAAAGGAAAACTGGACCAATGGGAGGGAGGATAAAATGGCGTCTCCTTTTGCCGCTCGCAAATTGCTCATACTGTTCAGACCGTAGGGGGCTTCCTTTGTGTGCCCTGCTTTTTGCCAGATGTTGGGTTGAGATTAAGCTCTCTCGGGTCCAACCATGCCAGGTACTAGTTCCAAGGCTCACACAACTCTCATTTTTTTCATGTGAATGTTTTTCTTTGTCATAACTCGTACGTGAACAATCAAATGGGCAACTTTTTTTGTTTTTTTGAGAAACTAGCTTTTTCAGTACCAGAACATGTGGCGGGTTGTGTTAAATCCTGCCTCTATGCACCATACATATATCAGAGATCTCAAGAGATTTTGCTATATGAAAATATAAATATATTCCTGTTGCCAAGGACTTCTCCGGATGGCGAAAGAGAGACTGTAAGAAAATATTACAATACACCACGACTGACTAATGAAACTTTGGTTTCCATCTTATTTTAGGTTTTATAGTTTAAAACCTGAAAGACTAATCAGCAGGTTTTACAAATTAATTTTCTGAGCTCGTAAATCTTTATTCTGTTTTTAAAACACTAAAAAGTATTTTTTTTATGCTTATTTTAACCTGTAGGCACAAAACCGAGGAATTCTAGAATAGTTATTAATAACTCTTAGGAGAATTTGCTCAAAGTCTAAAACATTTGGTATGGTCAAACATGACTTGGATAATTCCACAGCTAAAGGGTTCAAATTTAGTCTGTGTGAAAAGCCAAAGCTTGGAAGGAAGGTGGTAGGAACCAATCTGTAGTGAGCTGCTGTGTAAATGGGGACAATGGAGATGATGCACAGCTGGTGAGATATGGAAGAAGTCCAGGAAGTGCCAAACAGAAAAGTGTGAATTTCTGTAAAACGAAGACATTTCCATCTACTAGAGAGGCAGCTGGTAATGAAGGGAACTTTAAAACATGCAAACACTGTGTTGGACATTGTTGTTTCTCAGATGGTGCTACTGCTGATGCTGGTACAGAGCTAATTGCTCTATAGGGTGTGGCCCAAACACACCCCATACCAAGCAAAAAGCAAACTATTTTTTGCTTGGTGTCTCATTAAACCCATAATGAGGACATGCCTAGTGAATATTTATAGCTTCTTAAATTAATTTGAGTTCTTCTTAGTTATTTTCTGTGAAAGAGTATTGTATGGATTTTAAGCACAGCCATGATTTTTGAGAAGTTTAGTCCTGTTGATGAAAATTGATCTCCTGATGTTAACGGTCTTTTGTCATTAACAGATTAAGCATAGGCTATTTAAAATCCAGTCTTGTGTTTGGTCTGTGGTATTTGTTGAAGGTTTTTCATCTGAAAACATTGCCTATAAAACGACTGAAAAATACTTTTCGCTTCCTGCCTGAAAATAAATGATAAAAGGAAGAAAGAAAGTTTGGTGATTGAGCAGAGTCCGGTTGATAGAACTCTTTTTTTAGATATCGGTCCCTTTCAAGTGCGGAAGCATGATGAAACAACCTGAAAATACATAAAATTGTACTCTTTTGGTGAAAACAACAGAAGGCCATTTCTCTCTGTTTGTAGCGTTAGGAACACCTTAGATAAAGGGAACTACTGTTTTCTCATCCAGGCTTTGACTCAAATGTAAACCAAAGTGTGATACTACATGACTGCATCCTTTGAAACATATATGGACCAATGAAACCTTCACTCTTAACATAAATTGGGCTACAACATTTTCTTAAAATTGTTTACGTAAACACCTTATTTTATATTGTTGAACTTTGTGGTTCAGTCTTGATGGATTTTTCTCTAGAATGCAACTCCAAGATATTGACGGAAAATTTGCCTACCTGCATATGTTTTTGCAGAGCACATTGAAAATATTTGACAATGGAGATTGGGAAGTTTCAATATCTAGGCAATGCTACTGGACAAGGTGTTGCTCTGCAAAGCAACCAAACTAGGAATGCCTTCATTTTCCTTGAACTGACTGGCTGCTGCTCATGTTGGCTACTGGAGTAGTGCTAAGACAGCTTTCCACTGTGCGTATCAATGCATGTTAATACACACATTTGAACTATTAATATTTGAACTATTAAAACAGGCATTTATAAGTATTTTTAAAGGGGATCCCAAGTATTCTCGAACTTCAGCCATCCACGGTTGGTTGTTGCCTCTCACCCTGGAGAAATCCGAAGGTCTACTTTGTCATAAGGTCTCATCAACTGAAAATAGACTCACACTTTTGCTTACAATATCAAACGATTTGCTCACTGTACAATCTGACACAAACAAAATATTAGTTACAAAACTAAGTGACTACCTGTTTGACTCCCCTTGTTATACAATGTGTGTCCTGGGGGGATGAGGGGGGTATAGAGAGGAATAGAGAGACTCGTACAGACTCCCTGTTATACTCTTCGACACACACACACACACACACACCTACACACGCACACACACACACACACACACACACACACACACAGCGTTCATCGTTTTTTGTTTTCTTTTTCTTTTTCCTTTTTCATTCATTCATCCCACGCATCCCCACCCATCCCCCTTACAATGGCACGGTGTCCCCCCTAGGGGGCGCGTCCCACAGTTTAGGATCCTCTGCTGTAAGCAATCGCAATGTATAAGATTGTTGTCAACTTCTTTGTCAACTTCTTTCAACTTTTGTAGTTGGGTGAGGTGACAAAGGTTCTTCCAAAGCGAGTCTCCCTCTATGGGAGACAACTATATAGTCTGAATCCTCAATGTGTTTTTTTTCGCTGGTCTCCAAAGTGAAGTTCCTCTGATTACTGTCCACTCCTGGTCACACACGAGCTTATTAAATGAAATTGCTTTAATGAAAGCGGATTATGTATCAAATTAAAGTATCAAATTAAGCATATTTTACAGTATAATTGTTCACATTGTTTTTACAAAGTGGAGCTTTTGACATTTAAATGCTTATTCAAATGTGGCGTTTCTCTTCTAACATGAAAGTAAATCTCTTCTTTTTGTTTTACCGACTGCAGTCAAAAACACAGTCATCCTATTTTCTGCCTGTTTTTGATCTCCACGTCTGTCAGTCAGGTTTTATTTCTACTTTTGTTCAGGCCGTCTGCCATTTTATTCTGCGTTTTCCTCCTCCTTGGCGTCAGGCAGCTCTACGTTTCTCGTCTTGCCGCAGTCCGTTGGCCACATTTCTATCCTTTCCTTCCATATGTTGCCTCCATTCTCGTTGTTCCTTTGCTGCGAGTTGCGCTTTGAGGCTGAGCTAAGAGGCGTATTGCAGAGCTTCTCGTGGGAGGATTTTTTATTTATGTCTGTGGAGTGGACAACATAATGAAGCTTTAATGAATTAGAGGGGAGCAGGGGTTTAGGGGCTGGTGCCCACCATGTGTACTTAACAGGACAACATGTCCTTTTATCATTTGTTGTCCCTGAGCTCTGATGCTGCTCAATTGCTAAACTATCAGAATATTTGTAAAGGTAAACAAATATAAGACCTGAGTTCTTGTAAATGAATGCATTTACAAGCCCCCAAGATTTTACACAGAGGTTTAAAAAAAAAAAGTCTAAGAAGGTGATTAACCTGAAATAACTGTGCCGTCAAAGTGAAACCAGACCCAGAGGAATGGGGATTATGAGGCCAGTGTAATCACGGCAACACTTTAGTAATTCCTTCTCCCTCTGCATCCTTAGTCAGTTTCACTTTGTGTGGAAAGACAGACACACTTGTCTTTAGTTATGAGGAACTCAAATGTTACAGATGTTTTTTATTTTTTATTTTTGTCTTAATTCACACTCTGTCCTGAAATGACAAAGTTAAATCAAAAATCCATCCATTCATCCATCCAATTTTTTTAATATCTGCTCATCCTTCACAAAGTTTCTGTTGCCAAATAAACCAAAACTACAATCCAAAAACCACTTCAGTCTAATTTTTTATTGAAAAAAGTTTTTTTTTTCTTTCTTTCTTTTATATCTGACTTAATACTGACATTATTCTTGGACTGAAGCAACTAAACCTGGGTTGTTATTGATTGTATGCTGAAATTCTACTTAATTTGATGTTTTTTATCTAAAAAGATTTGTCAAGTTCTCTGAAGTTTAAGTCGTTGTTGAAGCCAATTAACAGTCGTCTTGCTTCATAGTAAACACTCTGCTGCTCAGCATGGCCTTTTGGAGATAATTCAGTATTTAGGAGAGAAAATTCAAGCTTTGTCTTTGTTGGTTGGATCCTCATGCCCTCTGTCTCTCAACAGTTTAACACCTTACCATGTATAAATATGCCAAAGATTAGATTAAATAATATTTTCATATATTGACGAGGTTTGTTTTTGATGGGATATTAGACGAGCTTCATCTCCCAAAAAATGTCAAAACCATGTACAATGAACATCAGGCTTTTACTTTTACATCTCTGTTCTTCGTGGAGTTTAGGAATCAGAGCTGGCTGCGAAAAGCTCAGATCTGTGAATCCTTTAGAGTCCCTGTGGAAATGATTATAACTGCCTATTTTAAAAACACCATGTAGACCTTAATATGCTTTAACACACACAGTGGAAGCCTTCCTAGCACTAGCACAGAAGCTAATATCTAAGTTCTGATCTCTGCCAATCAGTGCCAAGGAAAAGGAATGCTGCTCCTGGATTGGCTGCTGTGCAAACACCATCCAGTAGCGTGTCGGGTAGCATTGTGTCAAAATATTACAGTTTTCCAACCTGTCATGTCTTTTTGATAAATCAGTAAATGCAATAAAAGCACAATAAATTTGGAATCTACAAACACTGAACCACAAATAGACGAAGTTCTGCTGCAGTTGGAGAGCAACAGAGCCTTCTCTTAATACTGATCACCTTATTGCATGTTTTCACTTGTATTTTGACTATTTGTCTTTGTAAGCTCTCCTTGCCATCACCCTAATGTTTAGCTCCCTTAAGTACTTCCTTATATTGCCCTAAAATAATATCTCAAGTAATTGTTTGCCAAAAGTGATTTTTTTGTGTGTGTGTGCCTAAAATATATTTTTTGGCCAAAAAATAAGTGGCAATTTATTTATGTATTTATTTATTTTTTTGCAAAAATGACATGAGCCATTATTTCAGGAAGGTGATGATATTCAGAAATGTAGCTGGGCCTCTCCAAAAATGATTTTGATTATTATTTGCACACAGATGAAACCTGTATGTGGCGTTCAGAGCACTGTAGACCTGAGTCTGTGAGGGGATATTAATTATTTTGAGCTTAACCATAGCTGTGAGTTGTGTGTGAAAGACTTAGCAGTTTGAAACAGTGTTTGTATTTGTTCTTATTGAACAACAGGATCTTAAACTGTTTTTATCGATGGATATTCAGATTTGTTAGAAATAGAAAAAAAACTCATATTTGTTAAACATCTTCAATGTGTTCCGGGTCCAGTTGTCTCTTGTGTTTGACGAACATTTTTTTAAACCTTGTTGTTGACCAGTCAATGGTCAGGTTCACTCAACCCAAAGTTTATATGCTGGTTCTTTTTTATGGTTTATCTGTATAAAGTCTGTTTGTTTGGGACTCTTGTGTGCAGAGCCAGACTTGATAGAGTAACAAAATAGGCATCTAAAAAGATAAATAGCTAATCTGTCCTTTTTACATCAGTATAGTTAGAAACCCCACTGCTTTTTTCTTTTTCTTTTTTTTCTTTTTTTGTGGCGTTTCACTGCTCATGCTGTCAGTGTGCTCCAAGCACTATGATGAGTTGTTATCAGAAACACCATAAATTTGTTCAGCATCTGCCACAAAGCCTGGGTCCCTGCAGCTCTTATTTATTTATCTGTCACCGGAGAGGAACGGAGAGGAGGAGCTTTAATGCCACTCAGGCTCGGGTCGCTTTGCGTCTCGTCTTATCTGCTGAAAAGCGAGGAGGAGAGGGAAAGGCGTCGGCGGGGGCGGGGGAAAGGTGGACTGGGGGGAAAAAAAAAAAAAAAAAACTGGGGTCAAAGAGCAAAAACGATGAGTGCAAAGAGGAAAAAGATGATAACAAGCTGACGTGAATCACCGTTGGGAGGGGAAAAAAGGGCTGAAGAGTTCAGACATGAAACTACCAGTGGAAGAAGACGTGGCCTGAATATTTCAGAAAGATTCATTGTTAATGACTGCTTAGTTTGGACAAGGTTTTATTTTGTCAACTGAATTAGTCTTCTGCACAAATACAGTAAGAAAGAAAATTAAATTAAAACCAAAAAAAAAAAAAAAAAGAAATTGATGTGAAATGTATCTTTGAGGTTCATAAAGGAAGCAGAATTTAGACCATCTGTCAAACTTCATTTTAAAATATTTAAAAGAAAAACAACTATAATGACAGATTCTTCTTAATCTTACATTGCGTTAGATTGATTGTGTATGTTTTCTGTGGCTTCACATATTGAAGTGAACAACCTTTTGTAGTTCGTTTTTCATTAAACCATAATTCATTTTTGGTTTGTGGGCTTTATTTTTTATTTTGTAGTTTTATTTTGAATTTCTGTGATCTATGTCTGTTGTTTTATGTTGAATTTTTATTTGTTTAAATAATGATTGTGAGTCACATCAGCCACTTTTCTTGCTGACATTATTTAAATCTATTCAGATTTTTTATTTTTTTTTAAGTGAGGGAATTAAGTGGAATACCAGTTTTAGTGAAACAGATGGTCTCAAATTTTTGATCTTCAAATCAACAATACATTTTGTTTTTAAAAATCACTGGAAAACTGAAAATAAATACCTTTTTAATGACTTGACAGTTGGCAAATAATAAAATCGACAAGCTACAAACACGTCTTGAAAAGGTCCATGAAGGCAGTCTAGTCCAAGGCTGTTGACGCTCCTGGCTCAGTTAGCTAAAAACTCACCTCTAACAGCCACCAACGGTACGCGTGGCGGCTCCGTTAGATGCAGAGAGATGTGCTCTGGAGCCTGAGAGTCAGTAGATCTGTTTGTGGATATTAGCACAGACTGCTAGCAGAGAGCTATAAGTGAGACCAAAGTTAATGGAAAAACCTGACATCTGAGTGAATCTGGAGATCTTTCCAGTTACAGCAGCAGACAGTGTGATTTCATGAGCTAAAAGCCGAGAGTCGCGTCCGCTGGCCTCCCTGAGCAAACATGAGGGATTTGAACCCGATGGAGGAAGCAGCTCTATGTAATTTTACTCTAAAACCATATACTTTTTAATCGGTTGTTTTGTTTATTCAGCCATCATTTGGTGCAAAGTGCTGTCCCACCTGTTCAGCTTTTAAGTGTTTCACGAACTCCTGATCATTTAGGAACTTCTCTGAAAAAATCCCTTAAACATGGACTGTGGATGCTGAGGTTAGCGTTGGGCACGTCTGTGCTGCTGCTACATTTTTAGCATTGAGATGCTATTTTAGGCTTGAATACCTTCACTGATTGGCTAACTCCTTTTAGTGCAACCTGAACACAACAGTAGTTTTGTTTGGGGGGTTTTTCCAGGGTCCCATAAGATTCTTTTTCTGAAGCAAAATATCACCACCAGTGGGTCAAAAGAGGTGGATTTGTCATCCGCTGCTGTTTGTGCGTCAGATTTACGGGCGTATTAGAAGCATTTGAGCATTTTTTCTTAACTAATTACGAAAATTTACCATGTTCGTCTCCACGTGTTACAGGGGCTAATTCTTATCATGGAGTTTCTCTTGTGATACAGCCAGTGACTCCACCCTCTAGCCAATCAGTAACTGTCAGTCTTCTGACTTCTTGTTGTCAGCGTGACTGATTGGAGCCCTAGCGAAGTACGTTCTGAAACGTCAAGTCACTCCACGTAGGGGGCGATGGTAGCTACAGTCTGTGTATGAGAGTAAGGGACAGTATTATTGTGCAGGGCATAAATTGAGCTGTCAAACAGGCATGCTGATCAATGTGGGGACCAGCTTGTAGATAATAAAGTAGCTCAGCCTGCCCCCTTCGCCTTTAATTGAACAAGTGTTGTTGGCCCCATCCAAGCAGAATCCAGGGAATTGAACGGTCAACGTGATCGGTGAAGAACACACCTAGTTATATGTAACAGCTGAATTCATCTTTTATCTTAATGTCCAATGCTACGACCGGATTTTGATGCAGCTCATTCCTAAATATGCTGTACCAGTTCAGAGAGAGTCTTCTCCCACTTTCTCAGCTTTGTGTTTCTCTGGGCAATCTCTCCCAGGCAGTGAATGAAGCTTTTCTTTAATGCTCTCTATCTGCATGTCCTGTCCCTATCTCTGGCTCTCAGGAGCAGAGTTGGTCGGATTGTACAGTCAGCTGTTTAAAGTGAGTCCAGCAGCTGCCCACTCTCTTGGAAGCAGATTTCTCCTTCTGCGAGAGTCACAACCCTAAGCAGAATAAAGTCCCTGTTCGTTTGAATTCCTTGGAAGTGAAAATATAGCACAAGAGAAAGTGTGTCAAAGCACATTTATTAACATCCTGTTAGACTAAAGGCGTAGCCGTGAACTGGGGAAGGATGTTACCTCTGTGTGCAGGCAGAATTTGCTGGAATTCTTTACCACAGTCAGAAACCTCACTGAACAATTCAGCAGCTGAAAGGGGCAGAATTATGTAAAGTTCTTGAGATTTACATCATATTATGAAGTTATTCCCTCATCAGAAACGCACCTGGAGTGTTGCCTTGATTCTTTTATCCATGTTTGAGAAATCCCTTATCTCCATGCCAACCATTCAGCTGTTAAAAACGCCTGGGTGGACCTAGCTCTGCCTTCGAGGATGAAGCTCCTCCTTGATGCTGCAGTTTCCAAGTTTCTAGCTTCTGACTCCCCCACTCAGCTCCTTCAGACTAGCCTGCAGCAATTAGCAAACACCTGGTGGAATAATTCATCTGCTGAGCTCATTATAGGAGCTACTAGATTGGTAGAAACGTTGATAAATGCTAGATAGAGGAGCCATGTTTTTATGACTTTCTGAAGGCGGAGTTTCAGAAGGACCAGGAATTTTTAAAGAGACAGAGGCCCAGTTTTTCAAGGCATTAAATTGCAAAGGAAAATTTATTTTAAGTCAAGTCTTATATATACAGCATTTTTATACAAACTAAAAGTGACATAGTAACTTGACTGTGCTATAAAATGGTCTGGAAAACATAGTACTGTCCCTTTAAGTGGGTGGTCCAGTTGAATAAAGAAGGTCATACCTCCACTCATGATCCAAAGGATACAGAGCAGTTCCCATCTGGCCATTGACAACAACACTATTTACTTGAACTAAGTCAATGAAGGGAGCGCCTACCTGTCTTGTTTTTCCGCCTCTCCTTTCCATCAGCCAGGGCCCCGACACACTATTCATAAAGTTGGCCAGAGGGTTGTCTGACCTTTTTGTTGAAATGTTAGGGCAAATTAGTTGTCAGAGCGGTGGGACGTGGCAGCCATGCCAAGACCCAGTAGTAGTCCCACACAGCTCCACCGGCCATCTTTCTTTTTCTTCTTTTTTTTTTTCCTTTCATCTTTTGGGGATTTTGGGGGATTTCATCACAATGTGCTTGCCCTTTTACAGTTATATAATGTTGGTCCCAACACAAAATACATCTTTCTTCTTTAGTAATGGATTGCTATAAGTGCAATGCAGCACAAAGTTCAATACCAGCAAGGTAAAAAAATAACAATCTGTGAGGGGGGGGGGAAGAAAATGGTTCGAAACGCAAAATATGGATTCTAAAATGAAAAATGAAAGACATTCTGAGTAAACTGCACTTCACTTTCAATCCAAACTAATTTTGAGCTTTTAAATTCTGTACAGGGAGTTGGTTTGTTGGTTGCCTTAACTGGATCCATTTATCACAAAACCTTGATTTTTTACCCTGAATGTGAAAAAAAAAAAAGCCTGAAAGGCAAGCAGCACCCTTTAAAAGCAAACTAAACACTACGCCTGCTCACCCACCGGCCACCTCACTGTATACATATTCATTACCTTACATAATGGATTTTTTTTTTTAAAGTAAACACCACGGCATCCAGCGAGCATTATTCATTCCTGCATCGTAATTACCTAATGGAGGCATTTTCGAGGGGACGTGTTACTGATGTTGCACTTTTATTTTGCCGCGCTGATTGAGAGTGAAATCATACTCTTGTGTTCATCTCTGAACTCTGATTTCTGCTCTCACTAACTGATCTGTCCTCCACGTGAACCTGATCTTAACTATGGGTTTGGTGCTGCGGCTGATCCCTCCTCTCTGTGGGTCTCTCCTTGTACTCCTGACCTTAGCCTGATGCTGATCCTGCCTTTTGAACACAGGAGTAAGATCAAATGGGAATTAGGAGGTTACTTTCTCTTGAGGTCTCTCTTTTTTTTTATTTATTTATTTTTTTGTCTTTGGGTTTTTTGTTTTACTTTTTGGGTGTACATAGCATGCTAAAGCTAGCTGCACAGTTCCTAGCAGAAGCATCAATGTCTCTTGAACTATTATTTCACATTTTGCTGCATATTCAACACAAACCTGCTATGCAATTTACTGGGATTCTATGTAATGGAAGGTAAAGAGGAATGGAAAATGAGCCATGCATTTGCATTTAGTCTCTTTTAAATGAACAAACAGCATCATGAGGACAAAGGGACGTAGCAGACATGTCAGGTAGAATAATTATAGATTATAGAACAATAATCCAAGTTCTACCAGATGACTTATTGTATTGGTCATAAATGATGAACACCAGATTATTCTTGGTTAAGCATTTGGAGTTTAATCTCTTTGTGGATTTTTCTGTGTAATGTAACTCCATATTTGTGGAAAATATGTCCATCTGTGGATTTCTTTGGTAGAGCATACCTAAATTATCCAAAGGAAAATGCAGCTTGTGCAGCCGCATGGCTGCTTGACATGCTATTGTTTGTTGAAAAGGTGTGTTCTCTCTGGGTGGGCCTAAAGTGCACACTGCATCAACAAATCACTAAACACAACTACAATTTGAAAAACACAACGCATTCAAAAACGGGAGAGAACCTGGGGCATCGCTGATTGGACTACAACACTTTTGGTTTTAGAATCGGAAGTTATTCTGGCTTTAGTGCGTTTGTTGAAGCATGACTGTTGTCGCTGATGCAAACGTAGCCACCGCTATCTGGGAGTATTTGGAGTCGGGACGTACAGCTTTGTTTTGGCTTTTTTCATTACCTTGCTCTGTGACTGTCTGCCTGCCTGTCTAAACAAAAGGAGAGTGAATGCCTGGATAATTTCCAGTTGTAAAGTCAAAAGTTGTGTCTCACAGTCAGCGATGTCTCAGGTTCCTCTGACCCCTACCGCTTCCATTGTCGTTCTTAATTTGCAATTGTGTTTCGTTAACGTTGTTGTGTTTTTGAATATGCCGTTGTGTTTTTCCAATTTGTAGTTGTGTTTAGTGATTTGTTGCACTTTGGGGCCTCCATAGTGTTCAGCTGAAAGTCATTTCATCAACATTTAGAGAAACTAACAGGATCAGTTTCAGTGTGTGTGAATGTTGTCTGTAGGTGTTTCAATCTAGGCTGGTGTTTTGATCCCCGACTGTTTGGCTTCGCTAATTGTGGCACACTCTCAATTTTAGCTCATTATCAGTCATAAAAAGTTGTGATCCTTTTGCGAAGTGGTGATCTGTTCAACTTTAGTAGAAGTGTCACCAGCGTATTGTGTGTAGTGCAGTTGAACCGCATAACCAGTTCCATTGAGTCCAATCCATTGCAGTAGACATGACAACAAATGAACCGACATCAAACATTTGAGGTCAGTTTTTAGTCTTTATCAAAAATATGAATAAATTCCTTTGTCAACTCTTCAGTGTCACCAGTTGTCAATATATTTATTGCTACCAGGTCCTGTGAACCTGATGAGAAATGCTGTTGAACTGAACCCAGCAGTGGAGCGTCCCTGTCGAACATCGCTCCTCTACGCCGGTGTGTACATAACGGCCACGTTGTTACTGTCGCCATATCGAGGCCTATCACGTTCAACTACCCTTGCTGTTTACCGAAGGCCATGATTAAGCGCTATGATGGAAACTATCAACATCCATTTCATCCATATTTGATGAGCGAATGCCTCCCTCCCATTACACACAACAGGGGGAAGCTGTAATCAGCATCCAAACACACTGCGAATAATTATTCACCCAGATAATGGCTGTGTTTATGCAAGGACATAGAAAAGGTTGCTTTTTATTTTGGTTTAGTATTTTTCCCCCCACTTCTATGCTAAAGAGAACTCTGATTAGGCAACAATGTGGCTGATTTCTGTTTGTCTACATGTCTTTTGTGTGCCCTCATCTATAAGCTAATGTTATTAGCCCACATCCTCTCTCTCATCAGGGGTAGCAGAACCAGAGTGAACTTATCAATATCGATCCCAGAACGTTGTTGTTTTATTGTCCTAATAATGTGGGATATCAACTGATTGTCTAATGTGGACTTGGACTGAGCAGAAAGAGGTTTTACGACTCCGTCGAGCCGCGCTGCGTTCGGTTTCTGAGCCGTCCTGTAAGCTGTAGATATGGGCGAGCCGGACCCGATTCCAGCTGGGTGTCACCGCATTAAACTGACTGCAGAGCTACAAATGAGGTCAGCACAGAGGTCTGCTGCGTTAAGGGCAGAGGAATTATCTTTTTTTTTTTTTTTTGACTCCATCTATTGCAAATGCCATGTAAAGATTGGTTTACACGAGACACTGAGACCGATTGTAAAATGTAACTTCAGCACAGGGTCACATTGACTCCAACATTTGCTGAGTTGTCACCTTATTAGATGACTTCACACTTTCTTTCTGGCTTTTGTAATCCTGTAAATGAGCTTTTACAACAAAACCTGTCTAAACAAAGATTGTGTTGTTTGTTCATGGAGTTGTTTATTCAGCAGTTAATTCATTTTGGATTAAATTCTGCCCTGTGTACACATTATGTTAACTTTCACATTGCATGTGAATATCTGATCCTAATAAGGTAACAAGCCAAACAGCGGTAGATCCCGACCCGGATGAGTCTGGGGGAAGATTCTGAAATTTGCTGAACTGCTTGTGCGTTCAAATTCAAACAGAAATATCTTTCATGTGATGCATTTAGACGATTACTTTATTGAACCTTTCAGATTTTACAAAGCAGGAAGTGCATACGACTGGCTGATCCTTACCGTCCAATCAGCAGCCTGCTGCAGTTCACGTCTCAGCTGATCTCTTTTGGACACAACTGGCATGTTGGTGAAATACAGCAGTGATGGTTTACACTCAAATGTTTTTGTCCAAAGTCAGAATCAAATTTCAGGTTTTTAATGACTGAAAGACACATTTTTGGTCAGATGCATTTAAGCAGTTTTTTTTTTTTTTTCAGGTTGTCATGATTCAAAAACATGCAACTTCACAGATTTTTAAAAACTAGAAATATTGTAAATATTGTGCTTATGCCTCCAAATGTAGTGAACTGCAGCTGCCTTTAAAATAAAAACCTTCACATTACTACACAGCAACAGGACATAACCCAGGACCAGGCAACACCATTTTGTCTGTCAGCCATTAGAAACATACATGACATCTACGTAGCTTGAGATGTTTTGTTGTTGTCCAGAGTTGTGGAATCAACCGCTTGGTAGTTTAAACTGATGTTTTTCCCCAATTAGCCTCACAATGCAGCAAACATGCTGTAAAGGAATCGCTGACGAGTGTCACAAGTGTGATTAACAGGTTCTTAACAAGTATTTCCACTTAGAGTTTTTTTCACAATTAGTTGTTGATGCCGAACAAGTGGTTCAGGCATGTCTCTTAATTGGCATAAAGATATCATGGTTAACTTAAGAGTTCAACGAGGAAGCTTCTTAATGCGTAAAACATTATGGATTTGAAGGTAAAAAATAAGAAAACCTTTTGGAAAAAAAAAAAAAGATTTGTCATTATTGGGTAATTACGTTTATCTACCTAGTAATTTATGTTGATGTTCTTTCTTATCCTTAATGTTTTTGGGGAGAACTAATAAAGTGGCTCTGCACTCATTATACAAACAGATTTGGAGGAATTAGGACTTGTGGCAGATTTCTACTGAAATAAAATCCACAACAAACCGAGCTCTAAGTAATTGTTGCAGCCTTATAGGCTACATGTCCTTGTTTCCTGAGAGTTAAGCTATTATTCCAGGCGATCCACATTGATCCCTGTTCCCTGTAGCATCGATCCTACTTTTAAACAGAACAGAAAGGTCTCTTTTGTACACCACTTAAAAAGGTGGGCCATTTTGTTGTCAATGCACTCTGTGTCTTTCCATTCTGCTACACTCAAAGTAAATCTGCCCAGCGCACAATGAAAGGGCCACAGTGCCAATGGTTTCATTTTTCTACTCCTCTTTACATTATTTTTTTCTGTGTTTTTATCTTTTTATTTTATACGGCTACTTTTTTAGAGTGTCGGACAGGACCAGGATTTGAAATTGGTACTAGAAGGGAATAAGAGTGTATTAAAAAGGGTAAACAATCCCATTTATTTGTTGAGAAATCAGAGTCTGATTTGCATTATGGGCTTTTGGTCATCTTTGAAATACTTGTGTGAAAATTCTAAACTCCTGTTGACACAAACTTATTCAATTTCAAGCAAAACCATATCAAAGACTGTATGTATCAGTAGAAATCAAAGCCAGTTGTAGAAATCCCACAGCCTGTCTTTATATGCAAACAGGCGGCGCACACAGTTTCACATATTTGACTTTCTCAGCATATGGTTCTAACTTTAAGCACGCTCTTTTTTATATGTGTATGCTTTACATATTTGACATCCCTCAGCCTTAAGCTGTGTATGCCTTACTTTTCTTGATCACTCCCATTGCAAGGCTCTGGGTCAGAAACATTCTAAGAGCGTGCCCTGCAGCATCAAGACCTGATATGGTTTGAGACTCGTCTAAAGTCTGGAGGACTCAGTTTTCCACATTTTTACACATATTCCTATATAATATCTCCACAAAATAGCTCTGTCTCTATTACAAATGTGCACAAATCTTTCATTATTCTGCTAATGTCGAAAATTGCGAATTTCGCAATCAGTGGTGGGAAGTAAGTACTTAAGTACAATTTTCGTGTATCTGTACTTTACTTGAGTAGATTTAATAATGGGTACTTTCTACTTTTACTCCACTACATTTCACAGTAAGTATCTGTACTTTCTACTTCACTACATTTCTAGAAAGCCGTCGTGTTACTCGTTACATCCAAGTCGCGTTGTGCTTTTTGTCCGTTAAAATGTGAAGTTCAGGGTTTTAAGGTGGCGCCGTAAAATCCGAGCAATAACGTGACTTAGTGTCTGTTGTCACCCATCGCCTCCACCTTTACTCGCACGCGGAGCTCCAGACATGCGCAGTGGTTTCCTCTGAGCGGGAGAAGATGTCTAACTAAACGATAATAGCTGCATAAATCATAAGATATGGCGACATGTAAAATCAGCAGCGCTTCGCTTTCACAGACGGTGGGGGCTTCGTCCAACTTTTAGTGTCACTTGGAAGGATATTAAATTATGATGCATAGAATCACATGTCTAAGTCTAATCTATGTTACAGAGTAAACATAATAAAAACATGCTTTATCTCTGGCATTGTTCATTAAAATGACACATTTCTAATGTATTAAAATTAAATACGATCAGTTCACTTAATGATATTGTATTAGGGATTAGGTAATGCATTCAGCAAGTACTTTTACATTTAATACTTAAGTATTTTTAAAAGCCAGTACTTTTTTACTTTTACTTAAGTAAAATGTTAATGTGGTACTTTGACTTTTACTTGAGTACATTTTTGTCTGTGTATTTGTACTTTTACTTAAGTACATTTTTTGAGTACTTTCTCCACCACTGTTCACAATTGTGGTGTTTCTATTAAATAAGAAATTAAAATCAAACGTGAACAAGCTTCTTCACATAAGTTACTCTAAAATTATGGCAGCAGCGGATTTAATCAGTCACATGAGAAATATTCATAATATATTCATAATATTCATAAACACAGATGAGCTTCTTTACATGTCTTAGTCTGTGTAGGAAATGCAAAGAACAAAAAAGTGCACATTTTCAAGACATGATACTTAACAAGTGTCCTAGTTATCTTATGGAGGTGTGACTTATAGGAACAAATATAAACAGAGAAATATTGCAAACTGCTGAAGCTGATTTCTGCATGTATTGTATTTGACCCCAAGATGATTTACCCACCAACAAACAAACAAACAAAAAAACCCTAAAAGGACATGAGAGCTGAAATTAAGGCCCCATCTTCATAAATATCAATATATCACCATGCATATTCTCTCCTTGCTCTTCTCAGTCTCATGTAAACAGCATTATTTTGTACCAAAGTTCTGAAAACACACAGAGAAGTCGCCTGGTCACCGGAAACCTCCAATTTTCAGCTTGATCGTCCGTGAAGAATGACAGGTGGTCAGATAATCAAAAATCCAATATTTTTCTGATCAGTGAACGCTCCTTACTAAGTGCTGCCAGGTTGAGCTAATTAAACCCTTCAGAGTGGAGGAGACTGACACAGTCAGCTTTTTCCTGTCTGTGTCGTCCTTGTAAACAAAATCAGAGCGAGCACAGAGATAAAAGTCTAGATCAAACCCACCGATATGTTTTTTTCTGTTGCTTAGAACATTTAAATTTAGAGTGATTATTTAAATGTTCTATTTATTACATTTTGCCTCTCTCTCTGTCTCTCCACAGTTTCTTGATCTGTGTTAAGAATTTAGTTTTTCACATAAAACCCAATGATTGCTGTAACAATGAAGGCATTTAAAGATCAACCAAACCATAAGTCAGTTTTATTTTTGCACAATAACTATATAAATTGGTCATGTTTTCTATACAAACTGACATTTTTAATGTTAATTTGTTTAATTCTGCAATATTTCATCTTAATCCATCAGTTCTGTTTGCAAACGTACAGCTTAGTCGATATCTATGTCACAGCTTTGCTGGAATAGAACTGTAATGAAATACTTTCACTTACATAAAATTCTGCTTTTTTGAAAAAAAAACAAACAATTTGGATGTGGAAAAGGAAATGAGGAGTTGTGCCAAAGTGAATATCATTTAGAATTTGATTCCAAGCTATATTAATCAAGAGAAGCTGCATTTCCATTACAAATATGCATAAAACTTTGTCAATATTCCATTAATGTCGAAAAAACATATTTTCCCAATTGCAGTGTTTCCATTAAATAAGAAATGCAACTAAAATCACATGGGAACAAGTAGTTAAACGTGCTGCATCATGATCCTCCAGCTGCTTCCCCTCATCGTCTTCTTTGTGGTTTCTACCAGTAGCAGCATCCGGTTGTTGTTCATGTGATGCAAAATAAGTGTTTCTGTTGAATTTCTGCAAAATAAACTATTTTCAATGTGGCCAAAATAAACACACCTCATCCTAAACACACCTTTTTTTTTTTTTTCAAAACTGGTATGTTTCCATTAAGCTAGTAAATTTTTCAAAATGTCGAGATGATTATGTAGTCAGTGGAAATACACTTAGCAGTGTGAAACGCAACGTAAGAAATTGCATCATATTTGAGGATCAGGCAAATAAAAGCAGCTTTTTTAAGATGTCGATTTTTTTTTTTATTATTCTATTTTTTTAAACCCTGAATAACTTTCTGCTCCACATTCAGTCAGGTGTTTACTCCACCCATCTGCAAACAGAAACCCCCGAGTGGATCACGCAGAGTGAGAGGCTGACGTCAGAGTGGGGGGAGGGGAGGGGGGCGTTTGAAGACAAAAATATTTGAAGATGAGCAGGGAGACACCACGACACGAGAAGTCACAGCTCAGCTTCCCCGCTTATTCAGTCAGAAATCTGCATGGCGCCCCCGTCGGTGTTTCTAATACAAAGAGACAACTCTCAAATGTAAGTGCTGAGACACTCTGCCTCCTGCTTCTGACTGTGCTTTTCATTCCATCCTTGCACTGCGCCTTTTGTCTTGCTGCATCTCCCCCCTCTGTTTGTGTCTGCCGTTGTACAGGTGACATCACACAACTAATGCATTTTTCATGACAATTCTTTGCCCCTGAGCAAATAATAGATGCTATAAAAAGCTTAAATATGCTCCTGCTCATCTCAGGGCCCTGCACACGCCCCACTCCCTTTTTTTTTTTTATTCCTCCACTATTTCATCATACCTTTTTGCCTCAGTAGCTGTAAGAGCCGTACAGAAGAAATACATAAAAACATTTTTTGAGAGGGAGCCCAGTTGGTAATGCAAACCTGAGCAATAGTTTGTGGACATAATCTCTTTGGTTGTTTTTGCTGTTCATGTGCCTGTACAGTTTGATGGTTTCAATTCAGATTCCCTTCATTACTTTTTTTTTGTTTTACTTTCCCTCCTGTTTCAGAAATAAAGTTTTCTGTATTTCCCTGATGTTTAAGAGACTGTTCGTCATCACTTCCTAACTACCTCTCTGCCCTAAGAAGTTAACATTTAACCATTCTTGCCCATCCGACTTCATCAGGGTCTGTAGGAAATCTATTTATCTGGTTTATCTGGAGCCTGATGGCTCATTCCTCTTACAAATCCATCAAACTGAGAAGCTCTGCAGTCAACTAGGATTCACACACCTCACCCATTTCCAACCATTTTGTAACTTGGTCTTGACTGTGAACCAGGCGTTGTTGTGACTCGTATGGAGCCCCAGACGTGTTGCTTTTACCAACCTGGGGATTTAAGGCAATCTGTACAAACCTCCCAGACATTTCCAAACTGTGAACTTAAGAGGTTAACTGACCTTCATTATCAAAGCACAGAGGACTACTGTAGCAGTATACTCCCATGTATAAAACACTTATTGGTTTACTACCAGTGTATTTGACTTCCTATATTTCACCTTAACAGACTAACTACTCACAAGATGTCATCCTCTGGTCCTCCAGTTACATACAGAACTTGTGGGACCAAAAGGCATTTTCTTCCAACGCTCTTCATGTTTGAATCAAGTTACATTTGGACCTGAAGCTGTGCAGCTTAACTGAACTAAAGGGTCTGAAACATAGAGCCTACGGTCAGCGGAGAAAGCATTACTGGATGGCTGTTCCTGCTCTTCATGCTTTACTGAGTTGGCTGATCACTGTTAGATGTTGGGTTTTTGTGCAAAAAATGTGTATATATATTTAATTATATATTAATGGGGAGCTTTTCTTATAAACTCTACATTTCAGCACAACTTTCAGAGGTGAAATTAGTGTGAGAAATGTTAAGGCATTAATTTCCAAGTGTCTGTCCATTTCATTTTTCTCACAGTGCCTAACATAAAGCTAATGGACACTAATGCAATGGCTAGAGCAAATCTTACACACCATGAGTGCCTAATCACCCTGTTCTTTTCAAATCAAGTACATTTCTGGCCAGTGCCTATGTAGGCCTCGGGCTTAATTACCTCTAATACATGCCTGTGTGATGTTGTACCTTCGTGGTGTACCTGTTGAAACCCTCTCAGGCTGAAGTCAATCATACATGCGTAGGTCAGAAACAAATTACAAAGACCGTGGCCTTGTGAAAGCCCACACATTTCATTTGTCTTAAAAGATGTGATTAGTTCTGTGTGGCTACAGGGAGCCCACACTCTGTCTTTGCATGGAGAAAAGAAAAATGGAGAAAAAAAACAAAAAACGAAAAAAAAAAAACATCTAGTTAGAAAATAAATTCATGTATTCTCTGCTGTGTCTTTAGAACATTTATAACTGAAGTGGCTCCTCAGTCTAGTCTGCAAGGGTAAGAGACACCCACAGCGAGCGCTCCACTTCTGATTGGATGCTATTTGCAAAACCGACACATGCGGAGCTGGATTTCTTTGATTGCACAGCAAACATGAAAAAAAAATCATATGTATTCATATTTATATTCAACAGATTCCCACAGAGAGTTCTTATTTTTTTTTTTTGTTTTTTTTTTTGCCCTCATTCAATAACATAACGATGTCCAAGGTCTTGCAATCTGGACAATGGTAGGTTGCTGTCACAAATCGCTAACAGCAACACTCTTCGGTGTGGAAGTTGTAGCAATGCAGCAACAAAAGTCAAAGTTAAGCATATTTGGTATTAGTTTGGTGTAAAACAAAGTACGTGAAACACAAACATGTTCAACAAGCCAATGTTGTAATGAGCTAACGTTGTAGCCAGGTGAGCTGAAGCAGAGGACAGGGCAGCAGACCTGGAGGGCTGGAGTTTGAGCCGCTGCTTTAGAGGAAATAAAACTAAAGTTTAAAAGGAACAGTGTTTTAAAACTATACAAAGCAAAGGAAAAGGGAGAAGGCTCATTGTGACACTCAGGTTGTTTATTGTTAATCATAGAAACATTCTGAGGGAACAAACTGCCTCAGTGGTGGAACGTTCTCACACATAGAAATGTCTGGCACCGACGTCAAGGTAAAAGTTTAAACAGTCCTGGATGTGTGTGTGTCCAGGATATGTGTGTTTCAGACTGTACAGTGGCCGTGAAGACAATGACCCGCATGTAAAAGGTTGTACTTGTGGAGGGGTGTTCTCCAGAAGTCAACCAAAATGTAGATGGAAAATAATTGCTTCGATTTATGTTTTGTTCATAGTTTGAAAAATGTTGTTTTCTTTGAAATTGTGTGGCTTTTCTGCTTGCATGTTCTAAATCACCGTCTCCCTGTGTGCGAGCATGTTTGTGTTTTTCCCTCTCGGGCTGCTACGAGAGATGCGTTTTGTCCTGACAGTTGAAATGAACGACATTCATTATTGAAGACGTTGTCCACATAAAACTCACAACTCTGCATCGTCACAATGTCAACTGCTGGCTGCCACGAGCTGGATATCAGGGAAGAGCTGCTCCACTAGACCCTGGTGCTTGGGAACCCACATAAATAAGTGTCTGCATGTGCTAAGATGTGGAATAGTGTCATGTAAAGACAAATGGAGAGAGATCCATCTTGCTTGTAACACCAGCTGCGTTTCTGTTGATCATATAATTGCTCTTTTGACATTTCGAAAATAAATGTGCTTAATGGAAACGTGGGAATTTTAAGAAAGGTCTCGTTTAGGAGGAGTTTTTTTTTCTTATTGGCTGTATAGAAATTGGTTTATTTTTCAAAACTGCAATGGAAAAACTTTTTCAACAACCAGATTTTTCCACTGACGCAAACCACGAAGTAGACGACGACAGGAAGTAGTTGGAGGATGATGGTGCAGCATATTTTTTTTAATGATGTATTCCGTGAACAAACTTATTCACGTGATTTTAATTTAATTTCTCATTTAATGGAAACACAACAATTGCAAATTTATTTATTTATTTATTTATTGTTCTTTTTTTCTACTTTGGCGGAGTATCGACAGAGTTTTGCTCTCATTTGTAGTGAAATCGTAGTCACTGATGTTTGCCAGATTACATTTCCAAAAATTGAGCCTGAGGAAAGGCTCTCAGGCACTGGAGGAAGCTCTTTGTTGCGGCACTTTATAATTACTGTAAGCAGTCGACACAATGGGGGGCGAGCTACACCAGAATGTTTTTGTCTGCTTTGCAGGCATCTTTTGAATTGAACCATCGACTGAGGCATTCCTTTCGGACTCCTTTTGTAATTACCGAATGGCTGAAAACTCTCCGGCTGTCAGGTTTACCTCGTTGTTACCGTGGGATTTGTGGGACTGCGGTGTTATACTTTGTGAGCAACAAAGTCACAATAGATTCATTAATAACTCGAGGAAGAACAGGTGTTTTGGCTCCAGTGTTTTCGCTCTGATGGAAAGTGCTGAAGGCATTTCATAATCAAACACCTAAACCAATCCAGCAATCTGCCTATACGCTCGTCTTGGTCACATCCATCACCGATCTCCATCTTTTGGTTGCTTTTAAAGCGCGAATTGACAGTAGTACAGGAAGCTGTGTCTTCTCCCTCCACCTTCTTTACCTCCTTTGCTCTGGAGGTTTGGGTGGATTACAGCTAAAGCCTCATTAAATCCATCTCTGCCGCTCGTGTTTCCTTTCTTATTCTCCCACTTGTGAACACAGTTTCAAGATTAGACTTGAAGGTGCAGGATTCCATCTTGACCACTTCAGATTCCCTTAGACCGAGTCGTGTGTGTGTGGGTGTGTGTGTGCTGAGGAAGTTATGATGAAGCCTGTAGAATCTGCAAGATGTGAGAAGGCGAGTCTGAGGATGGATAGAAGGTTGAAGAAGAGAATGGATTTTAAGGATGAAGTGTTGGTTTTGTGATTTATGGTCAAATATTTTCGACTTTTCTCGAGCTGTGCCGGTCCTGATGGTAGCATGTCGAAACGGTTCTGCCCTTTTAGCGCTGATTTGTTCTTTTTGTAGACTTTTGTTGACCTTTTTTTTCCGGTTGAGGCATTGCAATGTTGGGACAATGTTTCCCTCTGGGTTTGGATGCCAAGCAGCTGGAAGGATTTTCCCTCTTGCTTTTTGGACGGCCATGATGTGTAACCATGGCAACAAGGTGGCGTTTAACTACTGCGAGCAGCTGATAAGCATCTTAAAAGCGAAAATAAAAACTAAACTACAACCCCGAATCCCAGAGGAGGTGAAAAGGCGACTTTGTGGATGCAGTGCAGAGAGAGTTCAAACCAACGCCGCTCTGCAGACAGACTGAGAGAAGCAGCAAAAGCAAACGAGGTGGATAAGCTGTCGCTGCCGACAACTGATGGTGTCATTAGCTGCATTTCCATCGACCTTTAAAATTGCGTAAATTGGAATTACAGAAATAAATTTGTTTAATGGAAACATGCCGATTTAGAAAAAAAAAAAAAAAACTCACGTTTGCGCTTGGATGAGTTCTTTTTTGGGCCACTTCAAAATTAGGGTAGTTTTTAAAAACTGAATTGGAAAACTGTTTTCACACTGTATGAATCTTGTGATCAGCAACTGGATGCGACTCGATGAAGAAGATGACAGGAAGCAGCAGGAGGATGATGACACCGCAGGTGTTTTTTTTTTTTTGTTGTTTTTTTTTATTACTATGCAAACTTGTTCACATGTGATTTTGTTTGTTTCTTATTTAATGTTACATTAATTGCAAAATTGTGATGAATTGACACAGTTTTGAGCACATTTGTAATGGAAACGCAGCTATGGTGTGCCATGATGCTGAGTTGTTAGCATATCGTGACACATCCATACATGAACAGTGTTTTCAGTCAGAGGCTGAGATCCTTCCTGCCCACAGCGTCACCGTCTGCGACTCTGAAGATACTTGAATCGTATGAGGTGCATCTACAAACTTCAAATATTAAACCCACATTCAAACAGTCTGTACTATAACTTAGCAAAATGATTCCAAACAAGGTTTTTCCAAATGAATGACCAGCATTCATTTGCCTTCTGACCCAAACTTTTATATTATTATTCAAAGTTAATGAGAGATATCTTTACTTGTGAAAGAATGAGTTTCCGTAATTCATTTAGGTTCACACTTGCCTGTTGCCAGTGACTGTTTATTCATTTCTTCAGAATGTCTGTGAAATGATACGTTTTGATCGTTTTTGTGTAAATATTAAACGCGCCTGTCAAGAGATTTTCCAGCTTCTGTCATCTGAAAAGGGCAAATTCCTGGTCTTCTCGGTTTGAGATCACTCACACACCAGCCTATCTTTTCCATTCCAACATTTTATTTGCTTAATTATAACCGTTTAGCTCCGTATCGACACTTTGCTGTCACAACTTTGCGTTTCAGAAAACACTTTACGTTTACAAGGCCGTAGAGCAGATTCTCCCTGCGGTGTTGTCAGTGTGTGTGTGTGTGTGGTGAAGGGTAAAGTAAAACACAAAAGATAACACAACCCTTCAGAGGCAACACAGGGCTTCAAACCCTCTCCGCTGACCATCTTTCTCTCTCTTTCTTTCTTTTTTTTGTCTCTCCCCCCTACAGTGACATTTTTCAAGACTGTGTGTTGCCATGAATGACAACTAGGGGCTCTTTGGAGTGCATGATGGCAGAGTGGCCTGGTAGGAAGAGATAAGGAGGGAGAGGAGGAGGAGGCCACACACAATTGCACATTCCCTCACACCCACATGCATATTGTCCACGTTAAAATAAAAAGCAAAAACACCGAGACCTCCACATCCAGAGGCCAGTCGAAGTCGCTATCATTCCAGAAGTGTACATGCCCTTGTGAAGGAATTTCATCATAAAGCAGGCGTCGACGGCCGCCACAAACGGCGCCGCTTACGTCTGTGTTTGCCGGTTGCAGTCAGGCGTTCGCTGACATGGACACCGTTTGCATTCTAAAGCACCAAGCAAATTTCCATACGAGAGCTCCCTGTCGACGGCAGATAATTAACGACACGTGTAGCCACGTCTGACGGACGCTGCATGCAAACAACGTGTCCTCTCACTCCACAGCTGTGTAGCGTGGAGACCCGGGTTGCCACGGCTGCAGGTGGCGGGAGCTAAAGGAGTCTGAAGAGCGTCCCGGGTTTTGTGAGACGGATAGAGAAATCGTTGAGCCTCGAGATGAAGATGGGATGACGGGAGCCGAGTTTCAGTCGACCAAGCAGTTGAGCGATTTGACGTTCGGAAATAAATCATCTTGATGAAAGCGCAGCAATTTAGAAAGAAAAAAATCAGCTTTTTTTAACCTCAGACGTATCAAAATTGGTTTCATTTGTAAAACTTCAACGGAAACATTCTTTTTCGTTCTTTTTCGCATCACATTTTTTCCTACTTTTCTTACTTGTGCTTAAAAACCTCCTGGTCATTTGGTTTGACGACACAGTTAAATATTTAAGATAATAACAAAAAAAAATCAAGTGATGGTTCTTCTTAATTGCTGCTGGTATTTTTGGAAACTCTAATCCTGTTTTTGTGCGGCTTGGAAAAATCCGACTCCTTTCTGAAATGTGGTCTCAGTGCTAATCTCAGTTTGATGAGATTTGTTTTGGAAAGCAATTAGTTTTAATTGCGGGAGTTTATATTAAATTGATCTGTTAATAAAAACTGATTGATAGGGAAATTCTTGATGGGGCCATTACTGAAGGGTTTCCTCCTTAAATGTGTGTGGGGCTTATTAAATTATCATTTGATTGGAGGTGTTGTTCTTTTTGTTTTTTTTAACCAATTTTCTTGTAATGTGACGTCTTTTTAGGGACCAAAACATATTTCTTATTAAGCTCAAAGTTTTATTCACACAATTCAATCAATTCTGGACAACTAAGCAGTTACAATGCTAATCAGTGATTGCGTTTAAAATGTTCCAGCCAACATGAGTGGATGTTGAAAGAAGAAATTCTGCCCAGGAATGCTGGAACCCTGGAAATCAGCCCTCGCTTGGTCGCTCTCCCTGCTCTGTAAGTCTGTAAGCTCCCGCTGCTGTTGCACCATCTCCAGATAACATGCACACAGAGGTGTGATTGATATGAACATGAAGGAGTTCTGAAGCCTCCGAGTGTAGCTCTGGAGCCAAGAAGGGCTGCGACTCGGTCCTGTAGCTTAATACAAGCAGCACGCCTCTCATTACCTGCTCTTCTTCTTGGCACCTTCAGCCGAATCCGACATTCAAAGGCATCAAAATGAAGCGACGGTCGATGCAGAGCTGGTGTGAGAGGTGCTGCTTCATTTACAGACGGGGGGAGGGGGGGGAGAACACCAAACTGCTCACTCATATTTGTTTCTGTCTTACTTCTGGCTTTCTAAAGCTTAGAAACTGTATCCAATAATCTCATGGGTAAAATGTGGACCGTATCTTTTAAAAGTGTTGAGTTGCAGCAGAGGAATTAGCCTGCTTTTGGTGTAACGATGATTCTTTACGGATTTTAAGCGTTCGCAGGCGGTCCTGGCCTCGAAACCGAATGAATATCAGATTTCTATTCTAGCAAATAATTTACAGTTGGATCACATGTAATTTGCAACTTAAAATCTTGACAGTAGGAGTTGTAAAACCTTTTTATAGGACATGTTACTGAAGCAGAGGTGTGTAATGACATGGGGAAAAACCTAATATTATGCGTTGCTTGGTTATTATCACTTATAATATTTCTTTGCATTGGTACCTATTGATGCAGTTTTCAGAGATCTTGTTCTTGCAGGGGAAATTGCAGGGAATGGTGAATAAAAGACCCAATTTATATTTAAGGTACCTGCTAATAACCCAAAGTCATGAGCCTGCTGGCGTATGGTGATGTTGTTATAATAAATTTTGCTACTCGTCTCACATTTTACTTGTAGCGTTCCACCCAAAAGGCATGGTGCAGTTTTGTTTTGTATTTTTCTTTTTCTTTTTTAACATAGACTGAAAGTTATGCAAAAACCCCCAGCTTGGCTGAAAGACACATTTTCATATCAGATAAAGAAAAACTCATCAATAAAACTTACCAGAGGGATTTTCATAGGACATATTCCGTTGTATTCCAGTTTCTCTTTCTGTTGACGCCACATGATGCTCTTTAGTAACCTTTTAGTTACATAACACATAGAACATGATTTAGAGTGTCACTGACTTTCACTGTCTGAGATAGAAATGATCTCTTGTGATCATATATATATTTATGCATACAAAATATGAAAGTAAAACTAACAGTAAAGAACACGATATAAACATGAACACAACATCTAAAGGCATGATAGAACATGTAATGTCATTTAAATGAATGCTTGGGGCTAACGCTAAAGTTAGCGCATTAACATTGGCTTCCAGTAAATACTACAGTGCGTCACTTCAACATCTGCAGGAACGTCAATGTTGACATACTGCTTTAGCGTTAGTGGAAATAGTATTTATGATTAGTGCTTTTGTGTTAGCACAGCTAACTTGTTAGCTAAAGGTACCCAGCACTGATGGATGGTTAGAAATGTGATGATCTTGACGTTGGATCTAAACAGAGCTTAGTGTGTACAGCAGTGGAGGTGTCCTGATTTTTAAGTCATGCTATTGTGGACTACTAAGATTTATTTCCTTTGACAAACTCTTGATAAGAATTTTACACAAAAATTTCAGTTGTAGCTTTTTGAAAGTCTTTGAAAACTTCATTCATTCATTAATTCATTCATTCATTCATTCATTCATTCATATTTTTCAAATATGGAAGATCCTTCTGTGAATTAGTTGTCTTTGTAAAAGGAAGAAAGCTAGCTAAACTGTATTGAGGCTAGCTAGCATCATTCAAACCTAAACTGCTTGAAGCAGGTTCCTTAAATATCGTATCAGCTCCCCTAAACTTGTAGCTTGTAACCAGGTAATGACCCCCTGCACTGAACACAGCAATAAACCAAAATTAAGGAACTCTCTCTGGTCCATTAAGAAGCCCATTAATCCAGTTTGCTGTGGGCTCCCTGTGGATAAACTAATCCAGTGGGAACTGGACACACTGGTAGGAAGAGACACGTAGTGGACGAGAGCCAAATAACTGGAGGTTCCACCTGATCCAAACCCCTCTGTTCTGCTGCCAGACGTCTCTGTAGAGCTTCAGGTAGTGGATGAAGAGGAGAGGAAACTCTCACCACGCGCCTTCGACTGAAAACACCCTCTGCCACCCGGTAAACATTTTCCCTGAGCCTCTTTTTCTTTTTATTGAAAATTACTAAAGATTCAAAAATAGCTCAGTGAACAGATTGAACGGTTTTCTTAAAGAGCTGTCTTGGGGCTTGAGCAGCACGGAGGATCCAAGAGGAAGTTTTGACAGATGGGCTCACTAGAGCCCAGCACAACAACGCTGTCTGATTAAGAAATCCCACACTTTAAGAACGCTGGCCAGAATGACTCTGCTGGTTGAGATTTTGGAAGCAGTGGTGATGACAATTTCTAAAACAAAAAATAATAATAATAAAATTCTCCACAGCAATGGTTAAAGTTCACTCTGGCGCAGGCCCCTAAGTATCAAATGTAGCGCCGAAGGAGCTTCTAGACTCCATGCAGGCACTTTAAAATTTATGTGGCTCACATTCAGCATGATCTTCTACAGAAAAACTGTATTTTTAACAAGCTTAGAGACACGGCTCCATAACTTTTCTTAAAATGTAAGGAATGTGTTGGACAAAAAGACTTTTCCCAACCATCCATTGCATTTCTGCTCCGATAGAGAAGAGTTTATTTGGGTGGGATTTTTTTAGAGTTTTACTAGAGTTTTAGGACCTACCTAAACTCTGTGGTGGATACTCTGATGATCCCACTTTGCACCCCTGGATGGCCTGTTTCTCTGAAATCTCTTGGTATGCGTTAATTCTGGGTTGCCCCATAAAGTTAAGACTGTCTGCGTTCTTCCACAAGTACTGCCTTTACTCATCTAGTGATGTAAATCCAATGTGCCAGTCAACAAGTGCAGTCTGCTGCCGATCAAAATCGCTTGCCGGACAAGCGATTTTGATCGGTACAAGTCGGACGCAATACCCGGCTTGTACCACCCCTGAAGCAGTTCCGAAAAACAGGGAGGAACTACACAGGATCTGCAAATGTAGACCAGTCTGGGGGTTGAGTCTGGAGTCGGGGCTTTAAAGGCTCTGCTTTCTACAGGGGAGGTGGGTCACCAGCTATCAGAGCCATTACTGTACGGGAATAACTGAGCTACATTGGAATGGATTGACTCAAATTATGTTAATGTGTTACAATTCTAAAATCCAGACCTAAATCCTACAGGCTAGACTTAAAAACTTGCTCTAAACAGTTTTCATTCAGCCGATGCGACTTAAATTGATGTATGTTGTAAAGAATGCACCAAAGCTTTATTTTTCACATTTGCAAAGCTGGTAGAGATGTACCCAAACAGACTTGTGGCAGTAAAAGCAGTAAAGGATGTTGTATAAAGTATTGACTTGGTAAGGCGTCGGTTTATCACTTGTGTAAAAAAGAAGTTAGAATTCTCTTTCCCTTTTTAATTATAGACTTGATTGATTTGATTTACTACATAATATTTCATTAAAATGCATTAATGTAAGGTTGAATTGTTACAAAACACTTTTGTAAGGCACTGCAAATTATCAGTTTGAAGGCTCTGATTCACAATTCAGTCAATGCTCTTGTAGCAACATCACAATTACTATGGTAATAAATAACATTGACAGCCCACTACCATGCTACAGTTAGCACTGAGCTATTTCAGTTGTGTGTTGAGGTAGAAAAAATGGTCCTTCAGAGGAAGGTGGGGGGTCCGGACACCTGTGAGCCAGTTAAAGGGGACAGAAATATGTGAAGCATCAACTTTGGCCCAGTGTTTTAGATAAACATAGCCAGTTGGGTCAAACCTGACAATGCAGATAGCACACTGTGGCCGACTTATCTCTTCTCCCTCTCACACAAATGCACTTACACAGAGAGTATGGTTCTCTTGGTGCTCAGAACGGTGTCTGGCAAAATGAATTGCTAATGAAGTTCTATAATAGACTATCTATTCAGGACACAGACCAATGATGTGATGTTCTGGATTGTATGTAAAGCATCAGTGATGTATCTATTCGAGACAGGAAGACAAGTATGGGCCGACCCACCGTTGTTATCCTTTTGACGTGTCATTTGTTTTGCATAAATCTGAGTCTGACTTTTAACGGGTTACCTTTTCATGCCTGGGATGTGTCCTTGTTTTCAGCCTTTCCTTTTTTCTTGACATAAATCAAGAAAAACACAGCTGACTTAACAAATGCACAAAGCTTATAACGTCACGTGTGCTACAGCAGTAGTTTATGACGGATTCAATGCTGCTGTAAAAGCAGGGAACTGGAATTCTGCAATTCTAATGTACATGGGGCAATGGTAGCGATGGTGTGGAAGTTTCTCCTGTAACCAGTGGGTTGCCGGTTCAAGACCCTGCACTGTCCATTTCTGGCGTTGTGTCCTTGGACACTACCTTGCCAGCTGGAGGTCAGAAGCTCAGCTAACTGTCAGGTTGATGAGGTAAAACATGTAAACTTGGACTTACTTTATCAGTGGAGCTTCTGAACATAGTCATCCTTCTCCCCATCTTGGAAAGCCTGTGTAGTTGATCCATGGAGCGATCAAGTCTAAAAAGTCACCAGAGAGCTGGCGGGCCACTGTTTTCAGAGTGTACTGATAAAGCCATAATATGTCTGTACACAAGAATGGACACTATTAACCCACATACCAGGCGTACTTCATTCTGCAGAAGTCCACTTGTACTCTAAGCGGACTAAAAGTGGTCGTCCACCGGACACGTACGTTTTTACGACTGTGTATGTGGTGTTACACAGCAAACCGCTTGGAGAAAACACTATTCCCATCGAACTGTTTTATAAGTAACACCAAGCAGAATGTTGAGAGTCAGTACAAGCAGTGGCAAGGACGCGCTGCAGGGGGACTGCCACTCTGTGCAGGACTAGCCAGTGTGCGGTTGCCGTCCTGGTAGAGAAGAAACGAGGCTAGGCGCCCAGCTAGCTCAAATTTGCTAGTATCCATTCAGTTTGTGGGGAGCTAAGGAGTCTGTCAAGAGAAAAGGAGACACACCTGGTAAACCTACCATCCGCGCACAGTGTTTGCAAAGTTTGCGCGGTTCATAGAATATGCACAGAACGCCCTAAAATGTTGGAGCCTGAACTCTGAGGTGGTCATTAATAAGTTGAAATGGGTTCAGTGCCAGAGACCGTCATCAAAAGATCTTTTCCACTTTAAGTTCTGTAGTAAAGGGGCAGGTTCTTCGGTCTCTATTCAGTGGTTGCCTTTGTTTTAACTACTTTCTTCCTATTTGTTTGAATTATTCAGTTTCCACTCTGTAAACAACCATGGTCAATGTAGTGTAACAGATGTTGTCTCCATTATGTTGCTGATGGGATAACCATGAGAAGATTTTTTTTTTTTATCTCACTGAGTAAATGATCAGATATTTTGCGTACAGCAAATATTCACACTTTTTGTGTCTGCGAGACACTACAGCCAGGTTTATTAACTTATTCTGAATCTCCCTTGACCTTTGAGACGGATGCATTATGAATAACATAATAAAACTGCTTGCAGAGATAGACAGTCTGGATGAAGTGTGTAATATAGCACTGAGGTCAAACAGAAAATGTTTCAAAATTAAGAGGGGGTGTCGTTTTTCTGCTAGAAACACAACAGCTGGACCAAGCATTGACTCTAAATGGTGGAAAAATAGAGTTTGAATTAATAAAGCAATTTAGTTTTGTATCTAGGAAAGCCAATTTAATTTTCCTGTTCTGTTTTTTTTTCTGTATTTCCTGTAGTACCAGTTTCCTTAGTGTCCATTCAACCCCATCTACACCGTCAGACATTTGTTACATTTTCAGAAGTTTAACTAGAGGGATTCATCCCAGTCTAATTTCTTTTGATCAGCTCTCTTTCCTCTCCTTCCACCGTTGTGCTCCTTCCAATAGCTGGAAGTCAGGAACCATCTTGTTTGAATATGCATAGGACTTCCTGTTGCTGTTATTTGTTCAGTCAGCCCAATTAGGGTTTGGCATGATGAAAGCAACCAGCAAAGCCTCTGCTTTGAATGTGAAAAAGGGGATAATGTCATGTCTGCAGGAAAAGGAAACTTGACATTTGCTGAGGTCTGTTTTTTTATATATAAATGTATGAACTTAAGCTATAACAGTTTGAAATCATCATCATAATTAAACAACCACAGGAAAGACTGTCTATTATTGTCACTTTAAGGCTGTTTATGAGAGCAAACCTGTTAACAAATGTTTGTATCGTTAACCACAGCTGTTTAAGCTAGTTCATATTTAGAAACATAACAAATTAATACGTTATGTTCCCACTTTGAGAAGAACAGGGCCTTTCCAATTACTCAAGTAGGCAGTTTTCATTTTTGACAAACATTTTTTTATAACAGTTTTATTTTGCAGGCATGCTTTTATTTTCTAATGGCACATTCATTCTATTCTTCACATTCCAACACACTGACACAAATCACATAATGCTCAATGTTTGCAACAAAACACATCTTGCACATCTCAAAGTTAAGTCTGGAGGGATATTAGTAAATAATTATAATGACTAAATTGTATTGACCATATAATACCTAAAATTAATCAATTTGATGCCTCAGGAAAATATGAAATTTGTTTGGTTTAAATAACTTTGTCTTGTCTATTTAACTCCTGGTCCCCTTGGAAACAAAACAAAAAATCTTTCCAGCCAGTTGAAATAGACACTACAAAAATAGTGTCTGAATTATATTAACTATATAAAACCTACATTTAATAAATCGGATGGTTCAGTAAAATCCAAAATTTGTTTGGTTTGAATAACTTGGTCTTATCTATTAGTAGTTGAGTCATTTGTTGGTTTTTCTAATTTCACAAAGTTGCATATTTGAATACTTGTCAGATATTTAAATGAAGTTGTAATATAGAAAACAAATCACTTTCAAAGCAGTGTACTCTTGAAGTGTAACGTCTACATTGACAAATCAATTTACATAATTTAAATGTTTCAATATTGACCAAAAGTAATCCTGAATGTAACTCTTGATGATCGCACGGCCATAAGAGAAACCAGGCGAGACCCTCCAATCTGAAGGAAATCGATCGTTTCCCCAAAGATTCTCAGAATCTATCCATAAACGATGAATACATTTGTCACACACATTTCCATTAATTTTCCCCCATAATTGCCAAACCCCTCTCAAACGACTGAACTTCCAGGAGCGTTGCCGTTGTCGAGGTCTAATGGTGTTTACGAGATGTTGAGTTAAATGAAGTTGGCGCGCCGACTCAGCTGGAGGACATTAATTTTCCATTAAGGGAAGTTGTTGTGGTTACCTGCTGACGCCCACCCTCAGACACAGAGCGGGGTGGGGGCTTCCCTATCGGTACCTCACTGGGAGCCTCCCCCCGTTTTTAGGAAAACTCATTACAATTTCATGTTTTATTTCTCCAGACGCAAATCTGCAACACCCGGCGTGGCGGTGTCGATGCAGAGAAACAGGATTAAGCTCCGTAGCGCGAGAGATGATTGTCGAAATGAAGTATTAGGCATCAAGAGATGCTCAAGGCAAGGTGCTGATTTGCTCTAATGTCCCTTAAGATCTCTTTGCATTTAACTTGAGCTTTTGTAGCTGAGAGGAGTAAAGAGACTTTGAAGGTTGTTCTGATTTTATTTGTGCGATCTGAAAATAACTTGGCAATGGAAGCTGGGAAAAGAAGAATTAAAGGAATATTAAATTCTGAACTTTTGCATAGGTGAGGGTGGAGCACTTGACTTGAGGACCGGCTTTCTTCCTCCATCAAAAAGGGCAGTTTTTTTTTTCTTTCATAATCTCAGGAAAAGGGTTGAGGAAACAAAAAAACTTTGTGTGTTTAGTTCATGTAATGAGCTACAAAGTGGCAATCAGAAACATTCACTCAATGAAATTTGCTTGTGAAACAGGACGGACAGACAGATGGACGAAGGGAATACGGTGTGTAAATCTGGCAGTCCAACACGAGAGAGAATAGAAATGACCTTATAAAATTAATGTGCATTATAAAATATCATTCCATACATTAAGCAGTCCTCTGACTGCCCAGGTTGATCAAATACTGCGTTCTTTTTAAATTCTGATAGCTTATCTGAGCAGTTTTCTTCCTGTGTTGTGGTTGGTTGGCATAAGAGAACTACAGCAGTTTTTCCCTGACACCTTAAACACAAAATGAATCTAAGTTTTTCCATCCTGACATATGGACGTCTGATTTATTTATGAGATGTTTAGTGAAGAAGGAAATGAAGCTGTACGATCTCTACACCCCCCACCGTCTCCAAGAATTTATTCCTCACAGTGTTTTCTGTTACATACTAGCAGTTATAATTAATAATAAAGTGTGAATCAATGGGGATCAATTAGTTATGGATTTAATTAGTTGATATGAAGTGTGAGATTTTCTTTAGTCACCCTCTCTGATCTTTATCCAGCGAGGCAATTAACTTGAGATTTAAGTTTTTGCAATATGGTAAAAACTATCCAATCATTGTCTGTGTCCAAGTATTCATGAAAGCTCAAGAAGGGGAAGGTACCTACTTCCAGCGGCCATTGGGTGGTAGACCCTGGACATGTCGTCAGTCCATGACAGAGCAACACAGAGACAAACACGACCAAAAACAAACACACTCACTGCGAAGGGCAACTTCAGGATGCATTCACACCAGTCCTGTTTAGTTCTCTTTACTCCAACTCCAGTCCGTTTGCCTAGAAAATCTGGTTCGTTTGGGGAGATGTAAATGCTCAATCATACTCTAATGCAGACCAAGAAAATGAACTCTGGTCCACAAACCTATGTTCAAATGTGTATGTCAATGTCATGTGGACTGGAGAACGCTCCCAAACCAGGAAGCGGACTGTAGCGCAGGGCACTCTGGGTAAATTCAACCAAAACAAATACACGAGTCTACCTCTTGCTGGAGAAATGGCTGGTAGAGTTTTGCATAAGACAAAAGAGAAATCCTCCAACCGCTAATATCTGACCCTACTTGTTCTTGGTGCAGCATCAGGACAGGCGAGGAGGGGAACAGGTTTCTCATTGCGTTTGGTTTGTTCGACACTCTGAAGATGTAACAAATTTTGCAATTCTGGTCCCAAATAGAACAAAGTTTACTGGCCTATCAGATGTGAAAACATTCTTAGACTCCCCATCTAACCTAGCAGGCATATTTTTGGACTTTGGGAGGGTCCAGATTCCCCAGAGGGAACCCATGCCAGTACATTCAAACTTTATTTTCCCCAGACCAAGACTGCAGTGAAGATGAAGCCAATGCTTTAAAAATACAAACTACTAGTAGAAATAAAATGTTCATCAACCTCTACCAAGACCTGCCACGACAACAAATTGTACTTAATGATAAATTGTCCCAGTAGTTGTTATAAGCGATATTGTTGTTTTAAGATCCTTTTTCAATTATTAATAATGATAATAACAATCCAAGTTTGCCCTTTCAAATATCAATAAAGTTTTATGTTATAAAGAACACTTAACACTGGAACTGGGAGATATTTAAAATTCTTCAATAAAACACAACAACCAAAAACAATAAATGAAACAAATATAAACGTACACATACAAACATCCAAAACCATAAATAAAATGGACTATTTTTTTTTAAATTGCCCTTCAAAATATATTAATCACAAGGTGAGATAATCAAGCTCATTTAAATGTATGTGATTAATTGATTAATTGCTTATTGTGACAGGCTTAGCCAACCGCTACTATAAACCCAATGACAGGCTGTTATAAGCCGGACCTGTAGGAATATTTTGAGATGAATCATTGCCATCTCTTATCCCAGTTAGCAGCAACACACTCATAGAGTAGCAGCATCACTTCAGCTTGATTGTAGAGCCCACTTCAAACATTGATTTAAAGGTCTCACCTTTATTCTAACATTTACACACCCCTGTAAAAATTCTATCCTGTGGTAACACTTTGAAACTGAAAAGTTTTTCTACCTTGTTTGTGTCATAATTCTTATAAAACGTTAGTACTGCCAAGATCCTGATAACATTATAACCACCAGAGGGCGATGTTTAGATTTTGTGTTACAGGTGCCATAACCATGACGCCTCTGCTCTGGAGAATATGAAGGAGTTAAACTCAAAGCTGAAGTTTGCAGCCTGCAGCAATTAGCTCAGACACTTATAACTATATTAGTGCCTACCTTATTCTTCTCTCATATCAGTTTCAGGTGATTGTAACTAATCCTGTCAGACCTGTAAACTCGTTTACAATTTAACTTATTTTGTTATCCAGTAAATAAGCCACCACAGTAACAGTGTTTCAATTTCTACTTTAAGATTCACTTTGTCATTCAGCACTACCTCAAGAGGTAGAACTTATGATTCTCATAAGATATGTGCTACGTCCTGGTTACCATAGCAATAGTCTAACGGTATTAAACAGCTGTCTGTGAGAAATTTTTTATTTTGCTTTTGTCATGTCAAAATAACACCCGTTGGCTAAGAATGCAGATGTTTTTGTACTTTCAAGAAACCTCCTGGCAGCATTTCTGACTATTACCATCTTTTTCTCATTTCTACCTTAGATTCTGACAATATACTGAGTTTATAAGCCAGAGCTAATGAGATTTGCCGGATGCAGTTGTCTGCATTCATAAACTGGATGTAGTGCACACCACTATGGTGGCAAAAAACTTCTGTTATAATCCTTTGTATGTTACTTATATGTATGAAGCAGCATTTGTGGTATATGTACACAAACTTTGCTGTATTCAGCCTGTAATGGGATTGATGCTAATTTGCGACACTCGTCATAAAGGGGTCAAGCATTTATTTTTCTCCTTGTCAAAAACACACAGTAATATGGAAGAACATGCCTGATTCTGAAAGTTGACTTGAGAAAAGGGGGCAGGATCAATCATTAAAGCATAAAGAAATACATTTGACATTTATATAGTTTTGGTATTTTGAGATTTTCAAAAGACTGAACTATATATAGAGCATGCTCAAAGATTCAGATGTTTAATACGTTTAGCCTTACTGTCTTCTGCCCCATCCTTCCTGTTAAAACATCCAGCGATGTTAGAAATACCCACCAATCAAATGGATCACCAATCAGAGCCTGTCAGATTCCAGCCACCAGCCATTTTCTTGGATCATTTGTAGTTTGAAGTGTCGATGCTGAAGTACCTGTTATCAGAGATTGTGGTTCCAGTCAAGTCTCATTGGTGGTGTGTTACTCTGAGTGACTGTAACTTTGAATAATGACTCGCATCATCTGACAGACCTGGACACAGTTTAATGCATCACGACTGACAGATGACCACTGCTGCTGCTTTGTAAAACGGAACGAGACCATAAAGACTTTATGCTTCAGTTGCTTAGTGCTTCACCAGGAGTCGGATACCCTGTGGTAGTTCTGTGGAAACACTACACTGAATGAATAGACTCAGACTCAAAAGTAAAGCAGCAGATCTCACACGTACTAAGATAAGTGCAATCCTTTTTCTCCCTTTTTTGAGAATCACAGGAAGACCAACCCGAGAAGACTGTCCAGGGGTTTATTCACTCCAAATGATTTGAAGAAACATAAAGAATAGTTGCTGCAATTTGAACAGCAAATACACACTTTGCTTCTATTCCTAACATACCAGGTGTTCTGCTGTTTGAATTCTATCCATCCTGTTGGCGCTCTACCCTCTCATGCACCTGTAACACCAGACAGGCAAGTTTCTGATGTGAATAAGACAATGAATTACCTGTCAATCAATTTGGACAGGATCAGTTCAAGCAGAGGAAAGAAACAACTGGAAAACAGACACACCTCGAACTCACCTCTTTTACCAGAACATCAAAAATAATGTTGTTTACTCTCGATTTGCAATGACATTTGTGTCAACCAAGAAACTTCAGCAAAAATGCACAACCTTAATTTTTATTTATTTAATTAAAACGGCACTAATGTTCGGTTTGATAGTATTTATGTTGGAGATTTGTTCATTTTCCCGTTTTGTTCGAACCATTGAGCTGCAGCGTTTTGCATGACTCACTGCTCCCCTTTCTAATTTTCTTAAAAATACTATTAGATTTTTTTTTTTTGTTATTATTTCTGTTTCAGGGCTAAATAATATGTAACAATCAGCAGTGCAGTTAAAATATAAAAGTGTTCTGGTAATTCTATTTTGCCTAAGTTGACTAAAATTTTCATTGCTACTCTTAAATTTTTTATGTAGAAACACCAGATCTGCTTGTGGGGGAGAAAAAAAAAGTTGGTCTGGAGAATATATTAATAAAAAATATTCCTCTTGATTCATTAATGGTCCTCGTGGTATTACAAGTGGTATTGCGTATTTTCATTGGTAATGAAATCTTTGTAGAAATTAAAGGTTTTGCGCATTGCAGTTTGGTTAATTTTCACTGTGGCCATTGTGTTGTGAAATCTAATAATTTAAGTTCCGATTGACATAAAATTGCTGTGAAAACAACGGGGTATACAAAAAAAATCCACAACTTTCATAAAGTCCTAACTTTATGAAAAGGGTTGATATTTATAAACTTTTTGAAGCGTTGAAAGACGTGGAATCCATATGGCAGAAATGTTTGTAGCTGTTAGCTCCTCATCACCTGCTTCTCTTCCCCATACAATTGGCACTCAGACTGAATTATTAAAGCCTGCTGAAATCTGCTGCAGCTTTAATATTTAGTTTTGGAAAGGTCATACATTATAGATCAGGCCGATGAAATGATAAATGTTCACATTGAATGAGATCAACCTTAAAGCTATTGCACTGTTGTTTTTAAGCAGAGCCTGTACCTCTTTCCTAACAGAGATAAAACAGCATTCACAGGGGTAACATTGATCCAGACCTGATGGAAGCATTAAGCCTTGATTTGCCTCATGTTTGTACAGTAGATGATTCCTACATGCTAATTAACTCTTATAATGAATCTGTAGTGGTATGTTTTTCTATGGCATCTTTTGGAATTTTTATGAATTTACATTTAGGTTATTTTTGATTGGTAAATGGAAAGCCATTTATCTGCCATCATCAGTGGCCATGCTAACTAGCCTTAGCATTTGTGGCAGGCTATTTTGTGGCGAACCAGCTGTAGCTTAGCAGATTGCTAGCGAGAGGAGTTACAGATAGCACTAAGACCTTCTTCCTGTCTCTGATTGGTTGTTTTTGACTGGTGTATTTCTGCAAGTTATACTAGGAGCACTGGGAGAAGGCTTGTTTTTTTCCCCACAGTATTGTATTGCAACAACATAATGAAAATTTTAACAAATATGTATTTTTTCCCCCTAAAAGTTACATACTGTAGCTTTAACATAAAGTGCATGGGGTGAAACGAGGGCAGAGTTGCTTTGTTGGGCTTGGAACCCGTCCACAACTGCTTGCAGTTCTAGTTTAATGTATTACTGCTGTTTCAGTTTGTACCTTTTGATCATGCTTGCTTCCTTCTTCAAAAGTAGATTTGAACAGCTGTTCTCAAACACACTTTGCATTCAGGAAAACAAAACCTGTCTCTACCTCGATATGTTTTCAAGGAGGACATAAACCAGGAAATAACCAGATGTCGGTGTAAGTCTTTGGAAATTATACTATTTAATATGCCATAGTGCTTATGTGGATCCCACAGGAGGGAGGGGGGGCTTCAAGGTGAACATATTCTTGTGGCTCGTTCTGTGTGTTCATCCAAGAAACGAGGGCTGCGGCGTTAGATGAGAACCCAAGTTGAAAAGGAATAGAAGACGATAATGATGATGACGGCCATTTTTCTTTGTCCCCCTCGAGTGGCGAGTCGCTTCTGCTGTGACCCAACACATCTGCTCGTGTGTGTGAATGTGTCTGGGATGATGGAGCTTAAGATTTATTAAAAAAAAAAAAAAAAATGCGAGTAAAGCTGTGACGGCTTTTTCAAAAATGCGTGCCGCTATAAGACAACCATTATCTGCTAAACATACATGCTATGCTAATTGGATGCTATTAGAGGTCTGTTTTTAAGCATCCAATGGTTTAAAAAGAGTGTTTAGAAAAACTAAAGAGCATTATGTACTGGCAGATGAGAAAGGAGGAAAAAATAGGTGCTAATGTAGAGTTGCATATGGAGGCCAAGAAGGTTAAGGTGAGCAATAAAGGTAATAAACAGAAGGAAATGGGAGAAAAACAGGACATAACAGAACAATGTCTTCTTCTAATGATAGAATTATGACTGGCCTCCATCTGCCACTCGATCATAACCAGGCAGTCCCACTCTCCAGATAGCGCCCGTTCCATTAGACACTCCCATCTGTGCTCGCCACACGATTAACAATGTAATCAATGCTCAGATGTCAAGGAGGTGCGAGAACGGTGGCTCGGATTTCATCACGCTCCCAGGCTGTAAGGAAGCAGCGCTGCTTGTCTTGTTGCCGTGGCAGTTTGATTTCCCCTCCGATGTCGATGAAGCCTTGAAGAGCGTTTCCTTGTGATTGGATTTAAATGTGTTACAAAGATAATTGGTGTAAATGCTCAATCCCGCTGCCTTATCTGTCGTCGAGCCGGTGGCTTTGAGTAGTGTAAGGAAGGACGTTGGTGTGAATGTGGCATGTCCCATAATTTGGTTTGTCCAAAGGAAACAACTACACAAAGTATGTACCATAATGTTTATTTTTTCAATTTCCTTTAAAGCAACAAATATTTTTTTTATTCTTAAATGCTTGATTTGGCAATTGAAGTCTCACATTTTTTACTCCATTCAACATAATTCAAATTATGTTATAATTGTTGTTAATCAATGCTGGCAGTTTCAAAAATCAGTCACAGCATTGATTCTGTTTTAATTTTTATTTATTTATTGATTTATTTTATTTTATTGTTTTATCCAAAAATAAGTTTAAAGCTGTTTTAACCATTTAGATTTTACTCAAAATGGCTCCACCTGGTTGAAAACATGTTGAAACAATTTCAACACCAGAGAATAATAATAATAATAATAATAATAATAATAATAATAATAATAATAATAAAGTGACATTGAAATAAAACTGTGTTCTAAAAGTTGATTTCCAGTCAGAATAAAGACTGACACATGTTGATTTGGCTTGGGGATTTTTATTTATTTATTTTTTATTTTTTTTGCGATAATGATTATGCATCAGTCATAACATTATGACCACATGTCGGTCCAAAACAGGCCTGACTCATTACCAACCTTAACACCCTAAAAGTATATATCTGACATCAAGCTTGCTATTTCTTCCTACTAAGAGTTCTCCATTGAAGTGATGCACATGCATTAAGTCATTCATGCAGTTAAAA
The DNA here is from genome assembly GCF_051168715.1 of Poecilia mexicana. NCBI lineage: Eukaryota > Metazoa > Chordata > Actinopteri > Cyprinodontiformes > Poeciliidae > Poecilia > Poecilia mexicana. The sequence goes on from NW_028263387.1 coordinate 4,210,812, forward strand.
TGGCTGTCTGATTGGTGGGACCAGGCCACCTCCTTCTGTTGCTCCATGGTCCATTTCTGATGTTGTTTGGCTTTGAGATCCGAGTTCAGGTCCTGGTGAGCCAGCCTTTGCTCTCCATGTGCACCACTGAGACTCTGCTGCTCCTGGACCTGGATGATGGGCAGCCTGGTCCGTTGCTGTTTCTCCTCTGGGATGATTTCGATAGATAATGACCGCCGCTGCCTCTGAACGCCCCACAAGAGCTGAAGATGTAGGGCTGCTCCTCTCACCCAAGCCCTTCATCTCGCCCGTCGTTTCTGCTTCCCTTATCGCCTAGCGTCTTGTTTGAAAGGGAGACTGTGGTGTGTTTTGGAAGTGTGATCTCGGATTGGTGCATACCTTTTTAATAGCTTTCTACCTACACCTTTGCTTTTTTTTTCCTTTTTCCTTCGTTTCAACACCTCCTGATAAAAAGGCTTCTTATCGTTTCTTATCTCATGTTTTCTTTGTCGTTCACCTGTGTGTGAAACTAAAGCTGGAAGTTTAGTTGTGAATAGCAGCCATTTAACAACCTGCAGCTGCAGCACTTTTTTCTCCACCGTCTCTTTCTCTCTCTGTGGTTTTTCCTCTTCTCATACTTGTTTTTTTTTTTTTTTTTTTTTTTTAAATGTATGGATTTTTTTCTTCTTCTGTTCGGCTGCTTCAGCCACATGAGGCTGGAATGAGAGAACATGCAGACGGTGGTGTGTTTGAGTGATTTGGTATGCAGCGACAGCAGCATTCTGTTTCATTGCAGGAGCCTCAGCCTTATCTCCTTAATGGACTATGAGCAGAGGGAACAAAACCAGAAAGTGGCACAGTGAGAATGATTGGTCTTTATGCAAAGGGAGCCGGCAGGAAACCGACCTCCACCGGATAAATAAAGCTCTCTGCCTCTACATTTCCTCTCACCCTGGATCACAGGATGCATTATATGGAGAACAGCAAGAACAGCTTGTAGTTATTTAAGTGTCTTTGGTCTTAAATGACTAAAGAGTCATCTAGCAGTTACATAATGTCCTGGTTTTTAGAGCAGAGTTACAACATAGATGTGTCGTTAATCCTTCAACAGGCCTTTATGTCGTCTTTGGCCCCTTGAAAGACTAAAAATAAGACAGTATTGAGTAAAAACCTGAAGTCCCTTTTAGATCACCGTTGGCTGAGTTGTTGTCTCTGCGTGGCTCCTGTTTGGACCGCTCCTGTTCTTCGTACAGTGCCAAAACGCCGCCGTTTGACGCTGAATTGTTGCTGACGTTGGATTGTTTGCTCGGGCCGCCAGAAGCTTTGTGTTTGAGCTGCTATCGATCACCAAAAGACAGGCTGGCTCGAGAAAGATTTGACCTTTACATTCTCCTTGTTTGTGACCTGTAATGCCGTTTTATATCCTGCTGTTGCCCGAGGATAAATCCAATTTCTTTTTAGTTGGGAATGTTCTCCGCTTTAGGCCACAGGGTTTAATTTTTTTGCTCCTCAAAGTGTTTTCTCAAAGGACTTTGTTCACAAAAAACATGCTGCTGTTTGAGTTCATGAATACAGCTCCATAGATAGAAATGCGGGGAAAAGACAGACTTATAGATGAAAGAAACAGAAGCAGGCAGGCAGGAACAGATGGACAGAAACAGACAGACGGAAAGAGATGGACAGATACGGGAGACGGACAGAAACAGAACCAGACATTTAGACAGAATCGGACGGAAACAGACAAACGTATAGACGGAGATTGGAAATAAATGGATAGCAAGAAACAGAGACAGATATGAAGACACAGACGAATAGACTGATATGAGAGATAAACAAACAGAGACAGATACAGAGAAACAGAGGGACAGATATGGAGATAGATGTAAAGACAAACAAATAGAAGCAGATCGAAATACAGACAGATGGACAGAGATGGATAGAGACTGAAACAGACAGACAAAAACAGAAAGAGATGCAGATCAACAGAGACAGAGATGGTGAAAAAGATGGAGAAAGAGATGGAGACAAAGAGATAAAAAGATAGAAACAAAGATAGAGACATATAGAGACAGAGATAGAGACTGAACAAGACAGAGAGACAGAAACAGATCCAGTAGAGGTGTGAGACGGACAGATGGCCATAAACAGACATGATGCACATCACTTTGGTATTTAATGTTTCTATTTCCTTAGAAGCTTGGCTGAATTTGACAGAAACGTAGATGCTGACATACTTTATACTAGAAGCTGAAGTGAAACAGTGTGGCAGCAAAGCGTTCATAAGCCGGCATGTTTCTTCTGTCTACATTCAGTTACAGATCCGTGTTTCTGTAGTTTATACCTTGTTTTCTGTGGTTTGCGCTTATTACCCTCCTTCCATGTATTTATCTAGTTATGACCACAAGTAAAGGATCATCAGATTTCTGTGTTTTCAATAAATATACTGTAGCTGCACGTTTCACTCAGTTTGTGTAAAGTAGCCGTCCACCAGTATGAGGTTTCTATGCCGAGGTTGTGATGCTGCGGCGGTGCCGACGGTATTTGCTCTGTTTCGTGTTGTTTCAAGTTCTTAGCGTGTCTTCCAAAGTGATTCATTCCCCTTCAAACGTTTTCACGCGTCACGGTTTGAGCTCACGCTTCAGTGTGTTTCTACAGGGTTTTTGTGGGTAAACCAACAGAAGGCGGTGCATAATGTTAGAGCAGAAAGAAATCGATGCATGATTTCCTGGATTTTTACCATATCAAAATCTGAAAAGTATGTTTTGAAATTGCATTCAGACGCTCCGAGTCGATGCCTTGTAGAGTCGTCTTCCACTCAGATCACAGCTGTGGATGTTTTGAATTCTGCTCCCGGTTTTAACATCCAAAAGAAGACAAAGCAGAATTTCTTGGCCACTTTTCTTTTCCCAAAAAAAAAAGACGAAGCTGGGTGGAAATGGTCTTTGTAAGGACGTTTTTATTTCGTGCTGCAGTTTTTCAATTGGATTTAGGTCTGTAAAACCTTTTCTGTCTATTATTATGTACAACTTTGTGTTGGTCAGTCACACACTGCAAAATCACAAAATTTTTGCCAAGTATTTTTCTCTAGTTTCTTGTAGAAATATAAATCTATCAGTCATGTTTTTTTATATAGCACATTTTAGTAACAAGGCAGTTAAAAAAGAAAATCAACAGTTGAAATTTTTAAATTTTTCCAAGTACTGCCGTATTACACTTGAATTAAGACAAAATTAGCTTAAAAGTAACTTGTAATTAAGCTTGTTTTAAGTCAATATTTCTTAAATTTTGATGAAAAGTTTGAGTTCCACTGGCAGATTATATAACTTATAATTCGGGAAAAAATGTCTCGTTATAAGTGAAATAATCTGTCGGTGGAACTCGAACTTTTTCATCAAAATTTAAGAAATATTGACTCATTTCTTCCTGAAAAGTTACTTCAAAGTTAGTTTTGTCTTTATTCAAGTGCATCAAGATATTTGCACTTGAAACCAGACCAAAGATACTTGGTAAGACTTTGCGTTTTTGTGGCGCTTTCATCAAAACGGCACCGTTTGAAGGTTGGCAGCTGAAACATGACTGAGGTGGAAAAGTTTGGCGGGTGTGGAAGCCTCCCTCTGAAAGGCCGTCGTGTCTTCTCTGTAAATCGGCTCAGGTTCCTGCTTTGTGGTTTGAGTAGCGATGGAGATAACCAATCAGATCCAAGCCTGTTTTTTCTGCCAAACAGTTCTCTGTGTGTTCCATAAGTACTCCAGTGGAAAAAAAAAAAGCATTTGTGTGAGCAATAGCCTTCGGCGGTTGCGCCAAATGAAAATGCTTTTTTTTTTGTTTTCCAGAACCCCTCACACCTCACTCAAGAAGTGTTTGCTTGTTTTCTGTTGTTATTCGCTCTCTATCTCTCTATCTTTCACTCTTTCTTGTTTTTGTTTTGTTCTTGTTTTCGTTTATTTTTTTGTACTTTTTTCTTTTTACTTTTAAACTCTGACATCCAAGTCTGCCCCAGGATGTCTGTCACAAACTGCAGTCCAACGTTGTGACAATGCTTTTTTTCCTTCCCGTGCCTTTTATGACCTTCTTTTTCTGCCTTTGTGTTCCTTTTTTCTGTTTTTTCCCCTTCAAGGTCTGGCGCACCTGACGTTAAACGACCAAGGTATGGGTTTATTCGTTTTTTTTTCCTTTTTTTGTTTGTTTTCTTTTTTTTGCCTTTTTTTTTTTAGAGGAATTGACTCAGCCTCTACGCTCCCAAAACTACTGTTCTCCCTCACAAATTCCTCCTCTGCTTTCCACCTTCCCTCTGTGGCGTATCCTTCCATTTTTCTCCTAAATCCCCTGCTCTGTTTAATCCTTTTCATCTTCTTCTCGTCCATGTCCTCTTTAACTTCCCCTCGTTTTTCTGGCCCCCTCTCCCTCCCTCTTTGATTGTGCCTCCTTCCTCTCCCTCGCTGCCATTATCTTTGTGTTTTTTCTGTGACCTCCGTCAATGTGTGTCCCACCCCTTGTCCTGTCCTATGGCTCACGTCCTGGACTTCAACACTGACCACCTTTGACCCCGCCGGCCTGACCTTGGGGCTGAAGGTAACACTTTTCTGCTCTCCCTTTCTGCTTGGGCTTAATCAAAAAAAAAAAAAAACCCTAACCTGAAAAAACTTCTGATTCTATTGGAAATGTGTTTGTTGGTCAATGTTTTAACAGCGAAATGCCTTCCAGCTTCCATTCACTAACACTTCAAGGTGAAAGTGTTGTCGAATGTGCAGAGTTTCTCATCACCACTCTGCTGACATTCCCATTGTTTGGCAATGATTTTGTATAATTTCCTCGATGGGCAAACTGTGACAAGATGAACTGGGATCAGGTTTTGTACGTTGGTTTTCATGGGAAATGTTTTGACATGAACACAGATTTCTACTGATGTTTTTCTATGTGTGACACAACAGCTGTTTAATATCTGCTACACATCCTCTTTTGTCACAGATTTCCCCTTTTTTTTTTACAGGTTGACAGAATTGGTTTTAAGTGACTCTTCGAGCTTTTTTTTTTTTTTTTCCTGTGATGTCTTTTCATTTCCTGCCCTTTTTCAGCCTCTGGCCTCTCGCCGAGCCTGGCTTATTGAATGTGGTGTTAAAGCAAAGTTCACGAGAGGAAAGTGAACATGTGCAATGAATGTTTTGACCTTTACTGGAATAGAAAGAGGTGCCTCTCCTCTCATTATGAACCATGTCACACAAAAGCAAGAAAAAAAAAAGCTGCTCTACTTTTTATGTAATTGTCTCTTTTTTATTGTTGTTATTATTTCAGCCTCCTGATCCAATCAAAGCTTTTATACATTTCCTTTTCCTTCAAGTGGTTTACAAATAGGCAGTCTGAAACTTTACCCAACACATCTTGATCCCCCTCTAATCCAGGTGTGTCCAAAGTGTGGCCTGGGGGCCATTTGTGGCCCTTGGGCTGATTTTGTTGAGCCCCCAACTGCAATTCAGCAGTGATACAGATCTGACCCATGTAGCACAGGAGGTTGATGCTTTTCAATCAGGGTAAAATTATTAATGACATCATTTTCTTAAAATGGAAAATGTTAAGTGCGACACAAAGTATTCATCTTTTTAAAACTTCTATAATACATGGAATCACATTTATCCACACCCGAATCAGCTTTTATTTAATGTATTAAACCCGGTTAGTTACAGCAGCCATTTTGGAAGAGAGTGACCAAAGTCCTGTTCCTATGACTGAAAATAAATGTATTCAATCGAGCCCAAAATAAATTGAAAACTAGAAGACTTTCTTTTAATACAGCAAACATGTAAAATCTTTGTTTTGGATTTACAATGAAGCTTCTCTTACAAAAAAAGACAACCCCCCCCCCCAAAAAAAAAAAAAATATATATATATATAATAATTAATTAATATATCAGGGGTTAGGAGGGTTTGGTAAAAATTTGGTCAATGAGGCAAAGTTTGTAAACCGTTGCTCTAAAGTCTTTTTTTCACATGACAAGATTCTAAAATTGTCAGCTGATTTTCAAAACCTGAGACCATAGACAAGATGGTTTCAAAAAGAATAACAAGTCTTAGCTATAACAGGTTTAGCCGTACAGTGTGAGGCGTTGAGCAAAACATCACATACAGACAGATTTCATTCACCAACATTCAGATGTAAGATGGGAAAACTCTCAAAACCTCTGGAGACCGAGCGTGAGTTCAGAGTAAACAAACATGGCCGACTGCGAAGAAGCTCTGGCGATAGTTCAGAGACTGTATTTAATAACAAAGGAAAAAACAGTAGAAAAAGACATTTCCCCACCAGACTTTCTGGTGGACAGGGTTAGTTGACACACAAACAATAAAATATGTTGACTTCAGTTATAGAAATATATATATGTATATATATAGAGATGTATATCAACTATGACTTCATAATTTAACACCTTTAAATGGGGCCTCTGTCTCTTTAAGAAACTCCTGCTCTTTCTGAAACTCCGCCTTCAGGAAGTCATCACAACATGGCTCCTCTATTAACCCTTTAAGGTTTTTACCAGCATTGCTCTGAGAAGTAGGAAGCTGCAGCTCTGAGGAGGAGCTGCGTTCTTGAAGGCGGGGTTTGGTCCACCCATCCAGGCTTTATGTACATCAGAATGGTTGCCATGGACATTAAGTGATTTCTCAAACATGCATGAAAGAATCAAGACAACACTCAAGGTATGTTCTTGATAAGGGAATAACAATATAACAAAGTACAGCTCAAAAAGTCGATTTTACACGATACTGCCACTTTAAGAGCCGTCCTGATAATCTGGGTGTCAGAAGTGGGAAATTGGGACAAAAGTATAAATTAGAAATCAGCCAGGCACTTTTTGGATACATTTAAAAAGTCTGGGACACACATAATCCATGCTGCTACTAAGTTGACTAAAAATATTGCAACAATAAATCATAAATTACATTTCTCTATCTCTTAAAATGTGCTATTTTTCTCCACAGGCAGACATGAGTCTGTCTCATTCTAAAGCTGCCAACCTTCATTGTTTTCAATGCCTTTAATAATATGTAAGGCATTATGTCCACTAGAGGGCAGGTCTGAGTTAGCTTCTTAAATCTGAGGCACATTTTCAATGATGGCAAGGATGAAAAAAAAAAATCTAAATATTGTACATGATCTTAAAGAGAAATAAAAGGAGCCATAAAATACGTCATGACATTCTGATGGAGAAGTTCTACTTGTTTATTTTTTCTTTTCTTTTCTTCTTTGGTTCTTTTGCTAGTTGCACATCAGCGATACTGTGCCACACTGCCCCAACCCTACAATTACCAATTTCTGTCTGAATATGTATCCACAAACTCCCAGATTGACTAAAATAGCACAACAAATGAACACGGAACGCATTAGTGTGCTTACCAATAATTCACTAAGTCAGAATAAACTTTTGGCAAAATTATTTTTATCTGACTACGACACACCAAAAAAATGAGGCAAAAATGTTTTAGATTTTTTTTTTACCACAAATAAGTTTCTCGTTTAACACAAGATGCGAAACTCATTAAAACGAGAGCTTGTTGTTATACCAAGATTAGTGTTATGTCATTTTATAAAGATAAGATATAAAAAACAACATAAAGGGGATAAACGAGCACAGAGGGACTCGCTATGACTCTCCTCACCCTGTTTCCTCTACGACATACAAATCCCCAGAGCCGCAGCTTTTTTACTGTTACGACCTTTAAAAGATGTTTTGGTTTTAATGAGATATAGACGCCGTTATAATGTGTTTTTAAAATCTTGTTAAAACGAGGAACTTTTCTCATTTAAACGAGTTTTGCGTCTCCTCACAGCGAGAAAAGTTTCCTCGTTTAAACGAGATGCTCAACCCGAATTTATTTCGGCACTCGGGCAGTTAAACGCTTCCGTAGCTTTTGTGTGGCTTAGCAACTAAAAAAAGAAGGCATTCAATACTCTGAGCAGATGTTTTCTAAGCGTAATCCTGTTATCTTTATACTGCCTCTTTTTTTTTTTTGTCTCGTTAACATTTCCATAAACCTTCCTCAGCTGAACTTTATCAGGTATGCATTCTGGGATCCACTCCAAACTGAGCCGCCAGTTCATCAAAGCCCACATGCTTAAAGAGAGAAAAGCAAAAACTGCAAAAAAAAAAGAGAAAAGGAAAACATTAGAACAGCAGGAAATCTGACACCAGCATTTATCCATTGTGATTTCCCTCTAGCATTGCTCTAAATCCAACATGAGACATATTTTAGATTTTACACTTGAAGGATAAACTCTTGATTTTTTTTTTTTTGCTTCTTCTTTCATTTATATATATGTAAAATAATATATGTAAAATGTGTAAAATAATAAAACTACAGTTTAGTAAAACATTTTTTGACCTTTTGAAGAGAACTTTCAAAAATGACCTTTTGTAATTCCTTAGAACAGGAGTTCCAGACCTCATGAACCTTTGGCAAAACTTTTGGTGCTTGCTAGCTATGCTAGCTATGCTAGCTGTGCTAACTTGAGGAGCAAAGCAGCTTGATAAATTGGACTGGCAGCCAATCAGAAAGATGCGCATGGCAATAAATTATTCCAGCTTATATTTTATAATGAAGCTTAAGAAACAAATTAAAATTTATTTTTTTTAAAAATGAGTAAAATATTTAAAAAATGCATTTTTTTAATTTTTGCATTTTTTTCTCATCTTCCCTCCAGCTTTCCGTAATTCCCCCATTTTGAATAACACTGCCTTAGAAAATTAAATTAAATGACAGGATTAATATAATTTTGGAGTTTCATAAATGCAAAACACACTTCATTGAGATTATCGGAGTCTGATAGTCTCAAGTAATTGGCATCAACTACGATTTAGTCTTATGTTTTTTTTGTGTGTGTGTATCTGGTTTGATAATAAATGTTAAACCTTTCTCCTTAGTGGACAAAAACATGTCAGATTGTAGAAACCTCATGTTGGCGATTTGTGTCAACCTCACCAGGCAGCACGCAGTTCAGCTTGGACTTGGTCTTCTCCTCTAGCCCACAGCAGCAGCTAAAAGCCATCATGGTCCAGCTGTTGGTCCAGACAGATGCTCTGCCCGGGGCTGTAGGTGATGGGAAACCTCAGAGCAGGACGATGTGGTAATGGAGTCTGATCATCAAACTGGATCCTTCGGCTTCAGGGTGATGGGATGTGAAGCGCTTTGACATGGGAGCCATAAAAACAGAACAGGGTCTTGCCTTTTGTTTTACCCCTAAGGCTTCTGGTTAGCCCCCTCTCCATCCTGACTAGTTCAAACGTGTCCTACCTAAAATACATTTCGGTACTTTACTAACATCAATCCTTGAAAATGGCCTTTAAAATGATATTCAGTTGCAGTGTATAGATTTAAAATGTCCACACACTTTGGTCCAAACTGTGTCAAATGGCTGATGTTGTGGCTTCTACTAAGGAAATAAGACACATGTCTAAAACTTTTTGCCCCAAAATAAATGTGTAGGGATTTTTAAGGTACTTGCATCAACAGAGCGAGAGTAGTAGTATAGGAGGGGTCTTTAAATCCAGCCTTCAGGGTCCAGTTTTTATGCTACGCTAACACAGCAGGCAAATGCGACCCGAGTCTTTTTTTCCCCCCAAATGCGACCTGTATCCAACTTCCTCACAGCAGTCTGAACGACCTAATTCTGATCTTTTTATCCCTAAAAAATCTGATCTGTGCCTCTCTTATTTGCGGTACTGAATTGGATACGTATCGTTTCTCCGTGTCATGTCGCATTTAAACCAACTTTCCATCATCAACGTTCGTCACAGTCCTGCCCCAGAAGGAGTCGGACATGATCAATCCAGATTTAAACAATGGCTAAAAATTATAATGATCAAAATTATAAAATGCGTCTCGTGGCAGTGAAGTGCATCACGTCACAATCCCACCGCTCTTGGTTCTGACTGCACATCCAAACAGAAGCTGCAGCAATGACTGCACTATTGGTTGTGCTTTCTTTTTGTTAACGTCCTTCATGTGATGATCTCGTGACGGTACCGTCAGCTCTGGAGAACTTTAAAATCGATCCATAAGCAGCGGTGTCCATTGTTACTCCCGAAACAGCGGGTTGCTAAGTTCTTTTTTTGCGCAAATAGGTCGTCGCTTTGGGGTCATTAACCGTTCACACTGATTGTAGCCTTATTGGTCCAAAACACCAGAGTCGGTTTTCTGAACCACTTCCTCAGGGTGCAGCCATGTCCTCCAGAGTCCTGCTAACGATCCCGTTACTCAGCTCAGGTGTGTTGAAGCAGAGAAACATTTAGAAGTTGCAGGACACCGTCCCCTGAGGACTGGATTTGAAGACACCTGCTCTAAACTAAAAATGGATACTGCGTTGTTCAAGGACAAACTTTTAATATTTTATTCAGAAAAGAGTTGGAATGTGAACTTTGCGATTGTGTGGCCGTGTGGACACGAGAGCTCTCCTACAGGGAAGTTGTTGTTCAGACATGATCTTTGCAGTCTTTGTGGGAACCGGACCTTGATCATGTTTGTTTCTCACCTCATTTTTAAACTCGACCAAAATACAAAAATGGCTTTAAATGTAACAGCAACAAACGGCTACAAACTGAGCAGACCTTCCTACATTATCTGTCAACAATGCAGCGGCATAAAATAAATCTCAATTCTGCTGCTAAAGCTGCTTTGTCATATTTTTTAAAAAAATCTTTAGTTTCTATGTTAGACTCCATACCCTGGTAACAAGTCCAATAAAAATCTACTGACATTCAATTTTGAGTTGAAATTGCCAGGGTGAATCATCTCACCAAACACTTTATTCAATTTTCACATGGTTTTGCTGCTGCTGTCAGGTGAGTGAGTCAACTCTACATACCAATGCCCTCCGTACATGCAAGTCTCACTTCTATTTTGAACTGCTGTGGGTGCGTGGGGCGCTTGGGGAGATGCTCAAGTTGAATCCTCAAAGATCCACTGGTTGGGATGCTCAGGATCAGAGGTTTCCAAGCCTGGACTTCAAGATCTAGTCTCCTGCAGGATTTAGATCCACCACCATCAAATCAAATGATTGAATTAGCTCTTCAGCAAACCACCAAGCTTGGGAAAGGTCTGATAATGAGTCATTTATTTGATTCAGCTGTGATAGAGCAAGAATGTATCCAAAACCTGCAGGACAGTAGATCTCAAGGACCAGAGTTGAAGACCTCTGGTCTAGATGCTTTCTTTCTGAGGTTAGCAGTAAATGACATCACACCTGCCACTGATCTATTTAACCCTCCCTACAAACTTGTAACTTCCCCATGATTGGAAATCTGTGGCTGTTCACCCTCATTTCAGTGATATGACATATTAAACCAATACAGACACAGACCTGCCTCTATTTAGAAATTTTAATCATTTCTATGCTGATAACACTGTTCTGTACGTTCTAGTCAAATCCTTACAGTTCCATTGAGTTTCTTACAATGCAGTTTTCAACACGTCTTCTCCAATCGTTTATGAAACAAACGTCAAACCAGACAAATGATTTTTAACCATCACTAACCTCACACTGTCCTCTTAATGTCCACTCTGAATGGAATGATACGGCATTGAAACCTATCAGTTCATAAAAATACCTAGCTACTGTCCTTTGACACTCACATTAATTCAGGACTTTGTAAAATCCCATCAATAGTTATTTTTTTGTATTGTCACAATATTTTTCACTCTTAACCTACACTGCGGTAAAACCGTCTGTTTTAGATCACAGTGACAATATCCACAGGAATCGGATGTCGCCTGTTATACTGCAGTCTGTTTTGCCTCAGGTGGTCTCACTGTAATCTGCACTCGCCTGTCAGCTGGCCATCACTCCGTCCCCACAGGATGCTGCATTTTATTTCAGTTTATTTATAAGATGATCATTGGCAAAACTCCTCCCTGCCTTCACACACTTCTCAACCTTCCCAGTAATCACTGCAGTTTTTGCCCCAGTAACTTTATCTTCAAACTCATTCCAAAAGTTTGTCAGCTGACCCTGACCCCTGGAATGTAAAAAAAAGAGAGAGAAGTAATTCTCTCCCATTTGGTAAATATATATATATATATATATATATATATATATATATATATATATATATATATATTTTAAACTGAGTTTATTCTAACTATACAAAGTAAGAGATTAAATTTTATTTTAGATGGAGATACAATCAGGTCATGAAGAGAAGCAGGAATGTAATACGTTGCCATTTCTAATTTTTCTCATGGACATCTTACACATATTGTTACCGAATTAACATTTCAGATCATTTAATTTAATTGGTCTGACTTTAGATTTTCTATATCCAGTTTATATATAAAGCACTTTAAGATTAGCAGGTTTCCTAAAGTGCTGTACAAACAAAACCCTGATCTCTAACAGATAATTAAAAACTGAAAAAGAAAAAAAAAAAAGTTCACCATAACGCTTAAACAGATTCTGGGTTTTATTTTAGAGAAATGCTAATTGACTTTCACCCAAAATTTCTAATTTGTCTTGTTTTCTAAAGCATTTGACTAAATTATTTATTTATTTATTTATTTATTTATTTATTTATTTATTTATTTATTTAATCCTAAAAATAAAATAAATATTAAGAATTAGACTTTTAAATCTGGGCTCTTCAGGTGACAAAAAGTACATTTCGTCTTGTTCACTTTGGTTTGTTGCTAACAGACACTGTGAATTTCATGGCCGTCGTCCCATTAGAGATATTTAAACTCAGAAAAATGTTCAGGTGTTCAAAACTTATTTTCCCAGCTGTAGAAAGTGAACGAGTTCATTCTTCTGTGAACTGAACTATTTATTTTTTTAATTATTGTTAACTGGGGCGTTTCTGTAAATTTGACCTTTCGGCTGAACAGCATAGCTTGGCCAAACAACCGACAGGAGAAATGAAATCAATACAGAACTCCTCCGTGTTTAAAGACAATTTCAACAACATTGTTAGTTTGGCCAGAGGACTTAGAGATTATTAAATGTTTCATAAATCTCTATGTCATAGAAATAACATTTTAAAATAGGTCTTGGTCAGTTCTATAAATCTTACTGTATGCTGCCACATAATCAGGCCAGCAGAATCAATATCAGCTGTCCTTCACAGACTGAAGAAGGACAAACCCTGGGCTTTGGTTCCTATCTTCCTGAAGTCTGATCCTTATCTCCCCGTCTATAAAAAAAAAAAAATAAAAATGTTTCCAGACTAACACACTGCGGCTTCACTCTTTCACATAAGCATGTCACATTTAACTTTAAAAATGTTCTCTTCAGTCTAAGGGAACATGTGACACTGTCACATATTGTTCTCAAGTGAAAAACTTTCAAATACAAAAGCAATAAACATTTTTTTTCTGGAGAGAAACTTTATCACATTCATCATGGATGGACATGATTATTAGAATTAGTTTGCAGGTGACATCTATGAACTATTGCTTATGAAATTGTTTTTTTTTTTTTTTTTACCCTGAGAATCTAGTAAATAAAATAAAATTACAAAATATTGTGAGTTTATGGGGTAGGAGTTGATTAGTTTCTTACTTCTTCCTACTCCTTTTCGAGCATGTTAAGATTATTGCACAAACATGTCTTTTGCATTCCTTGTTCATGTGTGATTTTATGTTTCTATCATGTTCGAAATAAACATTTTCAGCTCAACATGTTCACATTTTGAGATGTTTTACAGGGGCAGTGTTAAGTAAAATCTACTATTGTTGTTCCCTCATCAGAAACACACCTGGAGTGTCGCCTTGATTCTTTCATGCATCCTTTAATCTCCCATGGCAACCGTTTGGCTGTGCACAACGCTTAGGTGGCTCTAGCTCCGCCTTCGAGGCAAAGCTCCTCCTCTGAGCTGCAGTTTGCTTCACAATTGGCAAACGCCTAATTGTGGAACTCAGCCGAGCTGTTTGTAGGAGCTACTTCTCAGTGAAACGCTGCTAAAAAAACAAAAAAAAAACATTGTTGGTTGGTTTATAGAGGAGCCATGTTGTGATGACTTCCTGTAGACGGTTTCAGAAAGAGCAAGGATTTTTAAAGTGACAGAGACATGATTTTAAGAAAGTAGCATTTCTTAAGCCATATTTGATACACATGGCATTTTTTTTAACAACTTAAGGTAGTTACTTGATTATGCTATAAAATTGCACTATGTGACTGGAAAACACAGAATACTGCTCCTTTAAAATCCTCCTCAACCCAATTTTAAGTCCTCATTACCAACAGTAGTTAGTTTCTGTGTCCACATACATGAAAGTGATTCCATTGACTGCTTTGACCAACACAACAAATACAACATCAAGGTTCCAACCTTTTTGATTTTAGCTTTCTGTATTGTTGGATTCAGCCTTTTATCACTTGATCAATGCAACATCGCTGCCACTTCAGCAGAGCAAAAATACTCATCACTGTGAAACAAACAACAAAAACAACATTAGATAAAACAGAATGTTGCCTGTCCATTCTTTGTATTTAGGATCTTCAGCACTTTAAAGTGCTTTAGGACATGGTTTCCAAGGGTTTTGCACACCTGAAATGCTGCCAATTTTATTCCAACATTACATACATTATATGTTGTTGTTATTTGTTATATGTTATATGTTGTTGTTGTTGTTGGCTTTTGTTGTTCTAAAAACCAGTAAAAAGTAAGCTAAATATTTTTTTCTGTAATTGTTTGTGAATTTCAGCTGGAAGGAGCCCTAAATGTTGGAGTCAAAATCTCTCCCTATTATACATTTGTTGACTAATTACTTCAGCATTTTTAGAAAAGCCTCACAATAATAGTAACACCTCGGATATGCAAAAAACTAACCTTGTTTGTTTTAAATGAACCTTAAATTATACCTGATTATTCCATGGAGTTGCATAATGAACATTGTTTGTATTTATATGAAACAATGTCACATATCTAAGTAATTTCATTAATTACCAAAGTGTAAAAACCAGCCTTTAGGCAATCAGCTAATACAACCTACAAAATAAATTAGATGCTTTAAACAAAATAAATGTTTATGATTTAAGAACTTTCTTTTAAATCTGAAAAACTTGGAACTTGACAGAACCTTGAAATAGTTTTCGTTTTACTCAAAACCTTTCATGTAGTCGACGAATTTATTGAAAAGGGACCCAAAAGCAGAGCAGATCTGTTGTGAGACAAAATATTTTATTAAAATAAAATATTCTGAACATATCAGAGTGCAGGTCTTGGAATATAAGAAAATGAGCTTAGAGACTAAGGCTTTGTACACATGTAGCCAGTTCTTCATAAAACAATATCTCCACATCATTTAAAAAAAAAAAAAAAAGACATGAACTTGCACAAATTCCCCCTAATGTTGTTTAAAACATGCCAAACCCTTAGGGGGCAGTGTAGCCCCAGTGATGGCATAGTTACTTTGAAAAAGTGACTTTGATAAGATTACTGATTACTCCTTGAAAAGTAACATAGTTAGATTACTGATTACTTAATTTGGAAACTAAGTTATTGTCAACAGCTACTTTCAGCAGCTGTTGACAATAATGTTCCGCCACCTGTGAAAATTACACAGGTGTTTTTAGTACCATTCAGTACTAAAACCGAGTTGCAAGTTATAATGGCAACATGCGTCTCCTCTTATAAGGCTGAACTGAAGAGGAGATTGTTTAATGGTTACAAAAGGAAAAAAAAAAAAACTTTAGTAATTTTTGCGTGTTTTTGTGTGTCCTACTTTTTGTGTGTCCTACTTTTGTCCTACTATACTGTAAGTAGGATTTTAGACCCCATGCCACCAAACCCCTCTCCCTCCTTCCCCAGCCTCCAGGTTCTGTGTTTACGGCCCTGTGTTTGCTGTCACAGCCCAGCTCACAGCACTTCTCCTGCGGTTCCACAACTCAGATGTCCCGCTGCACAGATTTGTGACACTTATCTTAATATTATTATATTATAATAGCGTTTAGTTGCACAACTTTACCAACTTGTTCATTCGTGGCGGTTTTCGCGTTTATTGCGCTGTTCATATTAGTCTCGATGTTTACAGTTTTCTGGAGCGCAACGCGAAGCTCGACGTCATTCACAGGTAATACATTAACTTGACAATTACAAAGATGGAGCAGGATGGATCATCCGGGAAATGATGGTCAGGGAGAGTCTGACTAAAACTATCTGGATGTCAGACAAATTCTGGGCCTTATTATGTGTCTCTGCTCATTTCAAAACCCAAATTAGCAACTTCACGTTCAAAAACGAGCCCAAAAGACCGCAGCCCGCAGCTCATTAAATTTACAAGTGAATTTAGAAGAAAACAAGCCCAAAACTGTTTACAATAATTGTATTTGGTGATAGAAACTCAAAATAATTCCTCTTTTTTCAGCAACAAAATGTACATCTCTCTCCTTCCTCCATTGTTTACATTCCATGGTGGTGAGCTGCTGCTGTCGCATAGAAACGGCGGTCAGTGGACGCTTAAAGGAAATACAATTACATTACAAAAGAAAATAGTAAATCACAGTGATTTGGGTAAGTAACTTTAATCTGATTACTGGATTTGAAATAGTGAGGTGTTGGATTCCTCCTTACTGAAAAAAGTGGTCCGACGTCAGTAACGCAAAGCTAAACCACTGTCAGCCAATCAGATTCCGTCAAGACAACTGCAACTTCCTGTTAAGAATTAGACATGGCACCAGGAGGTTTGTTTGTGGGGACAGATATGGAGTTTGAACTACTTTTAAATAGCATATCAGATTATAAAGTTAATAAAACA
Organism: Poecilia mexicana; assembly: GCF_051168715.1. Taxonomy (NCBI): domain Eukaryota; kingdom Metazoa; phylum Chordata; class Actinopteri; order Cyprinodontiformes; family Poeciliidae; genus Poecilia; species Poecilia mexicana. Next base: position 4,227,528 of record NW_028263387.1, read on the forward strand.
CAAAACCATATCAGTTGAAACTTGTCAAAGCAAGTATGTGAAAGCCTCCTGAGCTGATACTATTCACTAATGTAAATCATATTATGGGATAACACCCTGAATTTACAAGTTACAAATTAGTAGAAAGATGTTTTTTTATTATTATTATTTCTACAGCGGTATCATTGAAATGTCAGACATGTGATCACTGTCCAGGTTAGTTTTCAGCAAAATTAAACTAAAAACTATGTGTAAACATGGATGTTAATGTTTGATATATATGTACACATCTTAAGTTGAGTCTGTAGAATGTATCATTGTAATTAAAGGGACAAAAAAATCATTCATATTACTATAACTACAGTGTGGGGTGTAGACAGTAATACAGGTAGAATGCCTTGGCCTTTTTTTTTGTTGGCTTAACAATTTCTATGATGCAGACATAATGCTCTAAACAAGCTACCCTGAAGCCGTTTCAACCGTGGCAAAGTAATTAAGGGGCCTTAAATAAACCGTGGTTTACAATACAGTATAAAAAAAGAAAGTTAATAGATCTAAATTGAAAACATTTCCAGGCTCTTGGCTTTGGAATTGCACCTGCTTAGCTTGTGGACCATTTAATTTGCGTGTAAGAGATGTTCCCCCGCTGCGGCTAGCAGCCATTCATAGCCTGATGCGCACGTAATAAAATAAGCCAAGCCCTGAGAGATAGTCTCTGCAGAGATCTCCTTGGAGATACTGAACAGAAAAAAAAGAAGGGGTATATCTAGTCTGATCTGTATCTGACCTCAAATGTAATAGACTAGGTCCAGGCCGAGATAGCCATCTCAGCCGGCACTCACTAAGGGCAGGGTATGTCCTGTTTTCGTCTGAGCTATGCAAAACACACACACAAAGTGGACTGGTGGGAAATGAAGCAGATTTTGTTCTTCATGCTGTCTGTTTTTAGACAGTAACTAAAGATTGATATCTGAAACAGGAGGTATATGGTCCTTGAAATGTGGAGTTTTGTGTGATTTTCTGTTGGCTACCATGAGACACAAAGATGAAAGTGGCATTTCAGTAAAAAGAGACCAAGACGAAATTATAAATAAATTATTCCATTTAAAGAGTGAAAGTTGAAATCACCACGTTCTGAGACACTTTTTTTGTATATGTAGGAATGCCATTCTAGAAGTTGTGAACTCACAAGACATAAAACCTCAAAGGTTACAGAAATGGGAAAAAGCCACAATGCAAAAGGTTGATGGCACACTCCTCTTTGAACGGCTTCCTTTAGAGGATGAAGTCTTGCCTCTCCGTTGCCCGCCTTCGTCACATCAACCATCTCTAAAACCTTTTCACTGCAGCCATGATGCTTCTCTACGGTGTTCATTTCCTCCTGACCGGTGGTCAGACTCGCATATCAACCACCTCTTTTCTGCTGTCACATTCTTTTTCAGGCTCTACATATTGTCAAAAAAACAGCCTGTTTTTTTTTTTTTTTTTTTTTAACATTCTAAAACATGATTGACCGCATAATTGACCAAACTCAGGAAAACTCAATAGAAATATTGACGCAATGAAGAAAGACATCAGCCAGGAAGTTGAGGCTTTCACCCAAATGTGTCTTCCAAATGGAAAACGGCTCTAAGCAAACAGCCAGATGGGTTACAAAGTGGCTCAGGGACAACAAAGTCAATGTTTTGGTGTGGCCATTGCAAATTAGTGAAATCATTCAACTAAATTACCAGCATTTGACCGTAGTAATTTAATCAGCATTGGAAACAGTCTATTGGCCAATGCCTTCCTTAGTTCTAAACATCTCTTTATACTGAATTTGAAAGAAAACCCTCTTTCTTTCTCTGTCTGCATAACTAAAACAGAGCGTTGCATGAGTACGTCTAAATGCGACATAAATATGCAGCAACCGTACAGTACACACACACACACACACACACACACACACACTTACACAACTGCACACACTGTGTATTAAGTCATCGTTGTGAAATTAGCTGTAGCTTGACATTTTCTCAGCCATTAACCAGAGATACCTGCAGTTTGCATAGCAAGCTGTCAATAAAACACTGAGAGTAGCGAGCCTAATGGCATAAACACAAAAGGGCGAAGCTGATTCAGTCAAAAAGAAAAGAAAAAAATAAACAGCTTTCAGGAAAAAGCTATATGAAATTTTACTGATGTCAGAAAATGGAATTTTCAGAAGTTATCAAAACACACTTAGTGACCTTAACATTTTCAATTTGTTCTTTTTCCTACTGATTCAAAGGCTAAACCATTGTTTTCTGTCAGCATGTTATTGATGAGAAAGCGTATTCTTCTGCTGTAAGTGGCGTTTGACCTTGTGGATTACTGCAGCCATAGAGGAGTGTGCTTTGATGATCAAAGGTATGTAGGTAGATGGTCAAAATAACGTCCAGTTAACCCACGTCTTGAATGAAAAAGAATTTATATTCAGTCTTCATTCAGATGCTGCAGCTTTTATTTGGATGGCCTTGCTTTTTATGCAGTTTAAGATAAATAATCCTTACAGTGCGTTCTCGGGGATCATTTTAAAATTAATTTGTGACCTCATTGAGCTGGTTCATCACACTAGCTATTGAAGTCAGTCCAGACTGCAGGAGACACAGGAGGACAGGACAAGGCAAATGTTAAACAGAAAACCTTGTTTTTTTTTTTTTTACATATTTGCTTTTTGTAGAGAGATAACTATAAACCAATAATTGTTTAACGGTGCAATATTATATGTTTTCCAGGCACATTGTGCCATTTTATACAATAATCAAGAAGAAATATAGCACTTCAGTCAAAATGCTATAAATGTCACATATGACTTATAAGAAATTTTACTTTGTAATTTAACGCCTTGAAATTGGGCCTCTGTTTCTTTAAAAATAAACTCCTGCTCTTTCTGAGACTCTGCCTTCAGGAAGTCATCACGATATTGCTTCTCTATTGACCCTTTATCAACCTTTTTACCAGCGTTCCACTGAGAAGTCTGAAGGAACTGAGTGGGGGATTCGGAAAGCAGAAACTTGGAAGCTGCAGCACCGAGGAGGAGCTTCATCCTTGAAGGCGGAGCTAGGTCCACTCTGGTGTTTTGCACAGCTGAATGGTTGCCATGGAGCTTAAAGGATTTCTCAAACATGCATCAAAGAATCAAGACAACACTCCTGGTATGTTTTTATAACATGATGTAAAACTCACAGAAGTACATTTTACATAATAATGCCCGTTTAAAATCAAATTCCGAAGGAGGTAAGATATAGTGCAGGTACATTTTGGGGTTTAGGTCCTACATGTACTCTTAAATGTATATAGGAGTTGATGTAAGCAATAGAAACACATCACACTATGATTAACAGTGTCTGCAAATTAACTGAATAGATTATTAATCTGTCGCTGCTGTCACAAGTCTTAATCACAACTTTGACGCTGATGCTGATGGACAGCGGCGCACCGAGGCTGCCCTCTGCGACCTTCAGTCGGCCCTGTGGGGAGAGCGAACGACAGCGTGAGGTGTGTGACAGTCTCAGTCCCCGCATCCCCCCCCCAAACCACCCCGTCCAAGATTGATTAGAGGTCGGCGACTCGTTTCCCAGGCGAGTCACGTCTCGTCATTGGCAGCATCACTTAGAGAAACTGACAGGTCACGTCATGTGCCCCGAGAACTCCCACTTTATTATACAATGATCACAGTTCAACTGAGACACAGAATGACATTATAAATGTATTTCCCCCCTCGCCCCCCTTCATATGCTTAAGAGAGATGGGTTCAGGGTTACCTCCCGAGAAGATTTATCAGACAGCTGAGACATTAGAGATATGATTGTAATTATTTTAGCAACACTCGTAACATGGGACCAAACAGACTCACAAGCTACACTAAATCTGATGTGTTTCTGACATTTATGACCTTTGACCTTCACATAGACATGCTATCAGTAAATTCTTGGTAGAGAGAATCACGGTGTGGGCTGGAATTTCCTCCTTTAAAATCTGTAATGGAAACATTCTAGATTTTAGATGTTACTGCATATGACAGTGAGGCATATCTTAAAGGGCCGGTATTATGTGACGTCTACTTTTTTGAGCTTCACATCATGCTTTGGTGTTATTCCCTCATCAAAACCAATCTTGGTTGGTTTGTTTCAATGACTCGTTCGTGTGTGTTTGAGAAATCCTTTAGTCTCCCATGGCAACCGTTCAGCTGCGCAAAACTCCTGGTTGGCCCTCGCACCGCCTTTGAGACGCAGCACTTGCGGTAAACACAACATTATACCAAACATGGAGTAGGGAAACGGAAGAGAAAGCTGTCCAGGTAGCTACAAAATTAAGTTAATATCCATGTTCAAAATAAAAGCTGCAACACCATCTACAAAAAGAAGCTCTATACTCATTTAACCACAGCTGATCGTAATTAGAAAACATCTGCACTGCTCATAAAATTAAAGGGAACAGTAAAATAACACATCCTAGATCCCAATTAGTGAAATATTCTCATCGACAAACTTTGTTAACACACATAACACCAACACCCTCATCATGCAAGAACTGCCGACACACTTCAGCCACATGATCCCAGAGCCCACTGCACCATGTGGTCTCACAATGGGTGTGAGGGTCTCATCCTGGTACCTCTGGCTGCATACGAAGGGCTGTATGTCCATGCAAAGAAATGCCTCCCCCACACCATGACTGACCCACCACCAAACAGGTCATGCTGGAGGATGTTGCAGGCAGCATAAAGTCCACCAGTGTATCCTTGTGATCCGTGAAGATCACAGGGCACCAGTGGCGAATCTGCCAGTTTTGGTGTTCCCTAGCAAAACGCCAATTGTCCTGTATGGTGTCGGGCTGTAAGCATCGGCCCTATATGTGGACGTTGGGCCCTCATGGAGTCAGTTTCTGACAGTTTGAGTAACATCAGTGCCCTGCTGGAGGTCATTTTGTAGGGCCTGGCAGTGGCCCTCCTGTTCCTGCTTGCAGAAGGAGAAAGCAGCAGTTATATGCTGCTGGGTGGTAGCCCTGCTATGGGCCCCTCCATGTCTCCTGGTGCACTGGCCTGTATCACGGTACCTTAGTACATGTTCCAGACACTGTGCTGAGAGACGCAGCAAATCATCTCACTATCGCTCTCACTGATGATCCATCTTGGATCAGCTGCACTACTTGAGAAACTTCGGTGGGCTATAAAAAGAAATGCCTCATGATGTCTCAATGCATGACAGCGCTGACAAAATGAAAGTGACAAAAAGTTCAACCAGAGAGATGATCCACGGTCACCACCTGCAGAATCGTTCTTTTATAGAGGCTGACTGGCTAATTGCCTCTCATTTCCACCTGTTGTGTGTTCCATTTGCACAGCAGCAGGTGAAATTGATTCACAATAAGTGTTACTGCCTAACTGGTGACACTGAGTCCACAAAGGTGTGACTGATTTGAACTTACATTGCTTTGTTTAGGTGCTCCCTTTATTATTATTATGATTTTTGTGACTGGAGTCGATCTCCAACACACGAGGAAAAGCAGCTCCAGGTTGATAAGGCATATAGAGCAGATGGCAGGAAAAGAAACCATGGAAAACCAATCAAGCTGAACTCTGTGGTCAGGAAACGTCACTTTCTGACCGCACCGCTGCTGCATCTTGAACCTTGATAGGCTCCATGGAAGAAGACCCACAGGGGAGCGTCACTGTTGACAGGCAAAATGCAAAGAGACTGTCAACCACCAAAATGCATGTTGACAAGCTCCAAAGTTTCTAAGAAAACATTCTGTGGACTGAGCAATAGTTGGCCATTATCTTTGTGGGTTTTTTAAAGTAAAAATGAAGCTTTCAGAGGAGAGGATAACACACCTGCTGTGAAACATGACCTTGGTTTTGTTCTAAGGCTGCAGTGACATGTCAAGACTAGCAAGGGATCAAGTTGGGAGTTTTCACAAAGTCGACAACTAAAAGCATCAACAGGCTGATAAAACTTTAGACTCTTGATAAAAGACCCTCCATGACCCCAGACCTCAATACTGTTGAATGGAACGATCCTTAAAATGAACTCCAGGAGCACTCTTTATTTTCCTCAATGTTGATTGGCTGGAGCAGAACTAAAGACACTTTGGAGGGTAGCATCTGGTAATTAATGAATGTGTGTCTGAATTATTAAAGTAGGCAGTTCAGGTACCTCCATAGATACCTGACATCAGTGGAGTGGGGTAACCAGATTTTAAATCAAGGGTTATTGTTATAACCCTTAAAAATGTCTAACTTGTTGAAAACAAAGCAATGTGTAAAATTGGGTGTGGTGAGTTATGAGAAGTCGGGCAGTAGAGTATAAAACAGGAGAAAACTGTCTGACTCAACCAATCAAGTTTTCTTTGTATGGCAAATTTAATCAACAAGTCAGTCCAAAGTACTTTACATCATTAAACACAAAAACAAAAAGTTATGAAAAGTAAGAGCTTAGACGTGGACTGAGGAATTTAAAAACAACATATTTTGGGGGGGAAAATACAGATTTATTCAAAATTTAAAGTCAATTATTGTCTCCAACATAATGTGTGTTACGTAGCATTTCCATAGCAATGAAGTAAATTCCAGCTCAGATTTGGAGTTACACAGAAAGGAAACACATTTGATCATTTAGGACCTCATAATTATGGAGCTTAATTTACAGGCAGGCAGTTTGTGGTTCTATATTATCATCATCATCCAGACTCAACTGCCTTTTCTTTAATATTCAGCCTGGCTTTCCCTGTGAGGTTTGCCCCAACACTGGCGAGATACTTATTAGCTACGCACTGCGAAACAAAATGAATGGTTTCTCTTTGTTAGTAAAATCAATACTAAAAAATTTAAACATCCAAACGTGCCTCTTACATTTCACTTCAGCCACTTTAATTCCTCACCCGTATCAATAAGAAAACACTTAGATATGCTCTCTTCTCAGTGGTGCAAATCAATGGTTTCACCTCCACAACCATATTGCGCCAAAGCCGGAGTCATTATTTAGAAGCAAATTTAATTGAATTAGGCCCACTGAGGATTAATCTTTCATCATTGGGGTCAGAGGTTAGAAAAGTGGTGCAGGTCAGGTTTTTACATGTTGTAATTAGGGTCACTTGGGGCCAAAATAGAGAGAAGGAGAGAGAGAGAGAGAGAGAGAGAGAAGCCAAAAGGATGCAGAAGCAAGCAAACGTGAAGTTAAAGCAGTGGATGGAATGAGAAGTGTGTGAATCAGTGGTGAACAGTAATAACATGAAGACGATGTAAGAACTGATGGTAACACTTTATTTGAAGGGGGGTGAATAAGACAGACATGACACTTTCATAAACATGACATAACACCTGTCATGAACATGAATAAGCCTTCATGAATATTTATGACTGTTGTCATAAAGCGTCATTCGGTAAATTATGACACTTTTAATACAAAGTTGACATTATTCAAAATGTCTTTGTTATGACAACTTGACATTAACCAAGAAATCATTACTGTTTAAACTTTACCTTTAATAACATAAAGTTACCTGATTTTTAAAATGCAATCAGTAATACTTTTATAACAAATTTATATCAGTAATGATTTCTTGGTTAATGTCAAGTTGTCATAACAAAGACATTTTGAATAATGTCAACTTTGTATTAAAAGTGTCATAATTTACCGAATGACACTTTATGACAACAGTCATAAATATTCATGAAGGCTTATTCATGTTCCTGACAGGTGTTTATGACATGTTTATGATGGTGTCATGTCTGTCTTATTCAACCCCTTCAAATAAAGTGTTACCGAACTGATTCACCAGAATAGTTACAATCCAAAGCAAGGAGATATTTAATACAGTTATTACATAATATTCTTTTAAACAATTCATATTTTGAGAACACAATGGTTTGAACACTTAGCAGACACTTTTAACTAAAGGGTCAGTAACAAGCGAAGAGCAGCAAATACATTCACTTTGAATTATGTCTAACAGAGAAAAAAAAACTTGACCAACAAATCCAAAGCATTTCAAAGACAGGCTAAAGGTAGATGTGCTGCAACCTTGGTTCAAAATTCTATTGTGATAATAAAACTCTTATGAGAATATATAAATATTTATGAATATATTGGACTAAACCAAGACGACATGTTTATGGCCACAACAAAACCAGGAACAAGTCTTCCTAGAGAGTTACTTTCAGATTCTGAAAGGATGGATTCTAAGCTTTCTAATGATGTCAAACACAGAGAAATAAAAACGGATGAAGGAAACGTAAATGTTGGCTCTGTGCAAATAGGATTAGTGAGAAAGTTTCAGGAGAAAGGTCCCCACTGATCTACCTGGGGATTTTTAATTTACAGTACTCATCCCAATATCCCCACTGCCAGCAATAACACGCCAGATACATATATAGACGTCAAATAATGCAAAGAGAACAAGTTCACATTTATTTAGAAACAGCAATACTAATGTTTGAACTCAGAAAGAGTTCAGAAATCAATACTTGGTGGAATAACCATCAGGTTTTCAATGGGGTTCAGTGCAGTGGACTCTTCTCTTTTTCCACAGGTGTATATATAAATAAAGTATTCAGGCCACATTCAACAATGCACTTCTCCTTTGTAAGGGAAGAGACAGTCCGACTGGAACATTACTTTTATTCCAGGAACAAAGTGACCAAAGAGCTCTTGTTTCCCACCTTTCTCCAAACCTGCTGCTTTAATGTCACAGATGAAAAAGAAGCAGACCACGCATGTATCTCAGCACATTAATCTACTCCTTGGCCACTTGTAGGAGGCTTCCTATAACCTCCTATTAAATTCAACACTACAGAGGGAAGCCCTCGAGGGAGCAGAAATTGGCACAGAGAACATCAAAGGGATCGTAGACTGAGAATTATTCGGCCCGCTCTGTGCCACAGATTTGCGTTTCCTGAGATGGAGTCTTGCTTCAAATCGGTTTTCTGGAGCGACGTCGATAATTACTCCAATGAAGCTGGCGAGCCCTCGATCCAACGCGTTCAGATAGCCGAGACCTGAAGCTCCTTTTAAGGACAACACTCCCTCCCTTCCCCACTCTTAATGTCGCTAAAACCACCTGTAGTGAACCTGACGGCAGCGTAAGTAAATTTTACACCCAAAACATTTAATCATCTTTTTTTGGCTAACAGAAAATAAGCTGCGACTGCCAGAGCAGCAGGAAATGTAATGAAGAAAAATAATCACTTCCCCTTTTTTCACAGCTCTCCCACACTTTGTCCAGGAGAAAATGATATTTCTGCATTAAGTAAATAAAAAAGAGAAGGAAGCTAATCTCTGGTGAGAGGAAGGGGGGGAGAGAGCTAATGAAACATGTTGACACATGTATTAGATGTAGCCATAATTGAATATGGGGATTTGAATAAAAGAGGGAGAGCGTGCGCTGCAAAGACGCAGAGGGATTTAAAAAGGGTAGAGGACAGAGGCGAGGCTAATGGAGTCAAACCGACGACTCCAAGCGTCTCCTGTTGGAAGCGATATGCTCGGGTTGTTTTACGTGTCCACGGGAAGATTATGTTTGCTTTAGTTGAATAAATGTTCACTGGTTTTCATTGCAGTGAGCAGTTCCACTGCCACAATAAGCACAAATATTCAGTTCGGTTGAAGAACACTTTATTTATCCCAAAGAGGAATTAAATGTTGCCATAACTCATGTCATCCAAATATCTTCAAAGAGTCATTGTGAAATGTGATGCTGTAGTAGTCAGTGTTACAAAGAATGTGAAGAAGCTTCTGACTGAAGGCTGTTAAAAAAAAAAAAAAAAAAAGGTGGAGAGTGTCATGACATCCTAACAGCTCAGTATCTTGTTAGCAGAAAGGATATTTCTCAGTAACATGTCCTGGATGACATTGGCAGTCACTGCTAATCCACCTCCTTTGCTTTTGCTGCTCCTCATGTTGTAGTCGAGTATATGATCTGGCTGTAAAAGCCAGGGTGTCCATAAATCCTTAAAGTCTAAAAAGCCTTAAAATGTCTTAAGTTCATATTTTTAAAAAGTATGTTAGCCTTAAATTTGTGATTTACAGGTCTTAAATTTTGTCTTGGCAGTACTATTAAATTGTGTATTCTGTTTTTTTTTCCTTGCACAACTTTTTTTGTCAGGCATAAGACTGAGTCACACTCATTGCATTCTTTGAATCAATGCTAACATACCCTTGCTAAATAGCTGGATATCTCTTTTTGCAACCATCGTGGGGAAGTGCAAATTTATCACCAGCTAGCTTGTTGAAGTTTGTACATTTCTTTGGATCATTCAAAATGGTCTTAAAATGTATTTAAAGTCTTAAATGTGAGTTGGTGAAACCTGCAGAAACCCTGAGTAATTTCTTCTCACAGATCATAAGAGCTGTCCGAGAGGAGAAAACAAAAAGAGGGTCAACACTTTTCAGCTGCCAGAGGGAATAATTGTCCAAAAGATCAAATGACTCGATCAACAAAAAAAGATCAAAAGTCTACAAAAAGAACAAATCAGAAGTAGCAGAACAGAGATCCTCCAACATGCTGTCACCATGAGCAACACAATTATGAACATTCAAAACGAAGACAAATATCAAACTTTACACAATTATGACTTAAAATCTAATTAACATTGTTGACATTTTTCCATCGCAAATGTTATGTTGACAAATTATGGCAGTGTGAGTTTTTAGCATGTTTATGTAATGCAGCCCGGTTTGGTAGAGAAAACAAAAACAACAGCCTGTTAGCGGTGGAAATTCAATCTTTATCTAGTTTCTTTTTCTTCTTCTTTTCAAAACTTGTATTCATAGAACCGGCAGAAACTTGGTGTCAGCCCAGGGTAATGTTTAGAAAGCCTCTCTGCTGCACAGACAGATGAATGTCTTTAAAATACCAGTGAGAATGATTCAGTCAGATGAACTTTGACCTCCCCATGTTGCACATTTCCTTGTATCGTGTCTTCAGCGTTATTTTTAAAAAGTAACAGATTCTGTGCTGAGGTTAATTATGAGAGTTGCATAATTTCCTTGTGGTACATTTTCCTCCAGCACATTTAGCTAAAGTATTTATAGCCCCTTGAACTTCAGTATGATATTCTATGTAGATCTATATATTATAACACAGCCCTGCTTTAGACTTCCCCACAACATCCTGTGACCTCTGAAGTGTTCCTTGGTCTTCATGACTTTGTTCACTAATCTTCTATTAACTAACCTTGAAAGAACAACTGCATTGACATTAAGATTAAATTACACACAGGTGGGTGTTAGTTACTTAATGGGTAACCTCAAGAGGTGTTTGCCAGCACCTGATTTTTTTAGGGGCATCAGAGAAACTGGATGAATATGAATATGGCTCAGATATTTTTTTTTTTTTTTTTTTGTGAGGTAAAATCCAGAAGCTGTTGCTGCCTTCTATTATAATGGGAATTAAAATAACTTAATATATACAATTAAAAAGTGTGAAAGCTTATGTGCTGCAAAATTACAATTTTAGTAAAGAGAAGCACCATGGTGTTTCAGCAATCTTCATGACTAGTTTTATGGGGGGAAATGTGCAACGAGTTGGTGTCAGATTTCATCATGTGGCAGTTATTCTGTAATGCTGGTTTTTGACTCTGCAATAATGGTGTAAAAAGAGGGAAGGGGGGCTTGTGCCAAGTCCTGTTTGCCCCGATTTAATGGTAATAAGAGTAAAGTGAATACAGTGACAAACATGTCAGTGGACTATTTTTTTTTGTAAAAAAATAAAAACAAAAGGGAGGGGGAATGAGAGCTTTCATTCATCATTCTGTATATATGACATTAAAACAAGTCGTTAAAACATTAAACCATGATATCCTCTTTAGGAATTCAGTTGTTATAAAATGCAGTTTAAGTCGGCAAAAACAAAGCAGTAATTGAGTTTAGAAAATAAGATAATATGTGTGATATGCAATAAATATTTTTAACCCTTCAGTTTTAGACAAAGTATGGACAAAATCAATCAGTTTCATTTGTACAGCACATTTCAGCAACAAGGCAGTTCAAAGTACTTTACATCATAAAGAGACAAAAATCAACAATCGAAACGTCACATTTTGCCAAGTGCCGTCAAAATCACACGACAAAATGTTGGTCAAAGTTTCATTTATTATGGTTGAACAGCAACAGGTGGGGTTTCAGTCTAGATTTAGAGAAAACTAGGTGTTTGGACTGTTTTACTATTTTATGTTTGGTATGTAAACGCTAATTTCAGAAGACAAAACATTATCAAGTGTCTCTGATTTCCTTTACAGACACAGATATTCTAGTTTTCCCACATGTGTTTTCTAAATGGTAGTAAGGCTAAATGTTGAAAAGGACATGCAACCTCTTTAATATTTGTTATTCCATTGGTATACCAATGTATTCCATGACCGATGGAATACCAGATCTAATTATGAGCACTATTTTTGCTATTTTCTTTTTACAGTGGGATTTTTCCATCTGCAGAGATCTTTTTTGAAACGGTCAAGGACTCTAAGGCATCAAATTTGGGGTTTGGGGTCCAGAGGTTGTCAGGCAATCAATTAGACAATCTGTAATATTAGACATTTTTAAAAAAATATATATATTATCAATATTTCAAATACCTGGAAGTTTGACCATTTTCAGTTGTACTTTAGCATGTTTTTTTTTTTGTACTTTTTATAAAACGGCACACAGAGTCTACCTGCAGCTTTTTGACAGACAGCCAGGCTCTCAACACACCAGCTGCAACACTTTGTTCATAGTTCTTTGATTTTTAAATAGACATGTCTACTTTAATTCAAAGCAAATACACCGGCCAAGCTCTAAAATACACAAAATGAAAAACCCTGGGTCAAATCAGTTTCCACAAGACCTAATTTATCTTCACAAGTTGCTTTTATGTTGCCAAAAAAAAAAAAACCTCAAACCACTGAAATGGACAAATATTTAAACTGAAAAATAATTTTTCTAGTGCTTTTGCAAGCCAAAATCTTATTCTTTGTGTGACGCTGTAAAATCTCAGTGGTTAGTTCAATTTGTACTTGTCAAATTTGTGCAAAGCAAATTCGAGAAATTCTAAAATGCACCATAAGAGATATCAGCTCTTAAAATCAAATTATTGAGCACACAGTGTTTCTCTGTGCTGCAAAATTCTTCTCATATTTAAACAAAAAAAATAATTTTTAGGTAAGATTTTGCCCATTGTCAGATAAACACCCCAGAGCTGTTTGGATCATTCAAGTTCAAATTAATAAACGATTGTTGGGGGGTGGGTGAATGTTGCTAATTTTGATGCAAGATGACCCATTGCACTTTTGCCGAAAATGAAATAAATCCAAAATAATTTTCCCATTTTCTCACCCTCATTTATTATACTGTTTTTCTAACTAGCAAAATAAATACAAAATTTTTGTACTGCCTTCGTTCACCTCAGTTGCTTTGCTTCTCACCAGAATCTAAATAGACTTTGAATTTTATCATAACAGCGATGAATGTCTCCTAAAACTCGCTATAAATAAGATAAAATAAGGTTTAAAAATAAATAAAAAATAATTCCTTGGCATTGCAGGTGAAAACTACGAGTTGTCAGACCTACCAGTCCACTGCCTCTGGCAGTGATATGTGCAGAAACACCAACCCAGAGAGGCTTTATTCTTTAAAAAGACTTTTTAAAACAGAATATTACCAAAACATGAAAAACTATCAGAGAAAAAACATGTAGCAAGGTTCAAACTCAGCATCCCACGCATTTAACTAGAGTGCCTTAGCCTCTAAGCTACTGAAACAGCATGTATTGAGATGTGCAAAAGGACTATATTAAAAGTAAACACCAAGAAGACCAATGTTTCATCTGATGGAGTTTTAGGGGTTGGTAGGATGGGAGATATATATATATATATATATATATATATATATATATATATATATATATATATATATATATATACTTTTTTTTAAAGCATTTTATAACACACTGAGTTACCTATCATTGTTGAACATTCCGACAGCATAACAACATAGGTCAGATGAGGAGGTGGCAAGCAAGAACACAATTTATTTGTGTAAAAAGTGAAATCGGTTTCTTTTTAATTCGAAATTTAAATTAACTACAAATTAGTAAAAGTATGTTTTCACATAACCATGTTGTAATCACTGAAACCTTTTGTACTTTCAAAACGTTGAAGTGATAAGTTATTCCACTGTCTCTCACAATCTGCAGCTTCCATTAAAACATTCATCACCTCTTCAGAAAACAACCTGAAACCTTCTCTCTCTCTGGCTCTTTGGTCACTTTTTTATGGAAACCCTGAAAGACGCAGAGGGAAAAACGTCTTTCGCTCCACTGATTCATGTTCAAGTCTAAACTAATTCTGTTTCTCACAACTTGAGGTTATCTTCTGGTAAAACAAACAAAGCAAACAGTAGATTAAAATATTTTAAAGTTGTTTTTTTTTCCCCTCGTGGATTTTTTTCTTCCTTGAAAGGGAGCACAACATTTTGTGATGTACAAAATTTGATCAAGTGTGCATTTCCATTGGATTTTTCTCAACCTACTGAACCTTTTTTTTTCCTTTTCCAAATATTTTTTATAGTCAAAAAGACTTGATAGAAAAGCACAAACGGTCAGTTTTTTTTACATCATGTTCTTTTTTTGTGCTTGCATTCAGGGGGGGCGGGGGGGAGTTAGCTAAGAGCTAATTGCATAGCTTTGTCAATTTCCCTCCTCTGTTTCTAACAGCTGTCCCCCTTCGCCCTCACCCTGCTCCTCTGAAACATGGTGGACGTTCTTCCTTATGGACTAAAATAGCAAATCTAGGGCTAGTGGTGGGAATCTGTATTTTTCCTTTACTGGAGAGACTGTGATGCACAAAAGCAATTAAAGTTTTATAAAATCTTTAGTGCGTCCTCTTAAGTAATAATAAACGCTGAAACAGCAAGAAAAAAGTTTTAATTTACCAATCCTAATTAGCAACACTTGTGCTTCTGTAATAACTCAGTGTGTATCGATTTGTTCTGCCGGAGGCAGGGTCGCTTCCCTCTGAACACACCACTGTATGTTCCTCCAGGTCTTCATGGGTAAATCAGTAAAGTCATTGTTAAACAGGATGCTTCGTCTCTCCGCTTCCTGTCCCCGGGGTTGTTTCTGCTGTCCCGACACAGGTCGAAATATTAAACTACAAATGGAAATATTTAGTATGAATTTATCATGTACCATCCTCACACTTTGTTGCCTTCACTCACTACATTCCTTTGGAGTGTTTAGGTTACGTCATTAGTCAATGAATTCTCACTTTTACCACCAGATTGCTATAATTTTAACAACACATTCTTGCAAAGTGTGATAATTCATCTTTATGTAAAATAGTGATGGTTTACTTTATCTGCATAATCACTGTTGCACATTCCAGCTAATCTAACACATTATACAGAAAAACTATACTGCCCAGTTTATATTTCCGGACAGTACAGTGCATATTTTTATTTATTTTTCATAACTTCTGTATGTTTATCAAGGCTATCTTAAACCTAAATGGCACACTTTAGCTAATCCGCTAGTAGCGGAGCTTGCTTAGCACTTTTGCTAACTTTGAAAACATATAGTGCACTTAGCTTTCCCTCAATTAATTTTTCCAGATAAATTCTATAGCGCTAATTTACTTCGCTGTTTTGTAGACTTTCAGTGGAATAAAGTTTCACATCAGTCTGGAAGTTTTGGTTAACGACTGTTAGGAATTCTTCAAGTAGCTAAGTGTTTATATTTATGCTCTTATTTTGAAGTGAGCGAAGACTGTGTATGAAGACTAGGGTTTCCACCTTTCAGAAATCAAAATAAGGGACTCCCTCCAAAATTGTACTCCAGTCAGAGTAGCAAACCTTCAACACGTTTATACTTGAGTAGATTTACTTAGTGAAGTAGGTGTAAAATGTATTTGGTAAAAATCTACTCAAGTACTGAGTAATTGATCATAACTCCCGATTTAATGTTAAAAATGTGTCCTCAGACAGCCCAAAATATAAAAGTTAAGTGAACATTCTGGTATTAGAAATAGTATTACCAAAATATTTATACAAATAAAGAGAAAGGTTTGGAGGCTGGTTCTAGACCAAATGTACCATGAGGTTCCAGTGTAGTCAGTGTTTTTTTTTTGTTTTTTTTGTGCGGAACACTTAAAAAAGAATGACACACACACAAAGAAAATGGAGCTATATATGTCATAATTTAATATTCTGAGCCAAAGAGCCACTTGTGTCTCCAGATTCAGGTTGCAGATCCTGATCTTGCCAATGCAAATGGAGAATGTGATCGTATCTCCATACAGCAGCTAAAAGTGCAGAATTCACTTTTTTTTTAATTTTAGAAATGGAGTCCAACCGATCCCACACACGTAAAATGTATATCATTTGCCACGGTCCTCTACGTTTGCCTCAGTCCTCGCACACTCAAGGGTTAAATTGTCATTCATAGTACTTTGGCTGATACTATTATATATTAAATAAATTATCATCCAAACTCAACATGCTGCTGTATGATGTGATTGATATTGTCTATCAATCACATCATACAGCAGCACACACCACCACAATGGACACATTTTTTAAGTAATTGCCCGTTTAGCCTGGAATCGGATATTTTTCAGCCTGGAATGTGCGTCTCTCCACTCATGTCTGTATTTCTGCCAGAGTTCTTACTGCTAAGGACGGTGGAGTATCCAGTCGAGGACATTTTAAAAGACGCGGGTTGATGGCAACTCACCGCGGCTGTGTAGTGTCCGTCTCTAGGCAACCGTGACAACAGCGTCAGGCCGTAGCGTTCCAAGAGGTGGGGGGGGGTCCTTTATCTCCCCCCACAACAATTTAACTGACCTTAATATTTCCTGTGTTTTATTTTGGTCATTATTGGTCCACTTAGTGTTGATATGTGTGTGATAGTCGTGTCTATCAGACATTTATAGAAATACGGAACAAATCATGTCCCGTATTGGCTCAATACAGGACGCAACATTTATAAGGGACGATTCTGTATTTTACAGGACGGTGGCAACCCTAATGAAGACTGTTTCTTCTCCTCACGTTCTCTTTTCCAACAACTTTATTTCAAACAAGGAACATAAGAAAACGATACATAAACATAAATATTATATCTAAGGGCGTCTATAGAACATGTCAATTGTAATGTCAGAATTGAATTGGTGATTTAGGGTTGTATTTTTAAAAAGGCAGATAAAATGTGCTTTAAAGTTAGCTGTTAGGATTAGCATTAGCTTTGCTGGACCCCTTGTTGGTGTAGTGCTTTAGCATTAGCAGAACTAATGCTTATTATAAATCTGACTGTTTATGAAACACTTCCGGTACATTCTCGCTTCACCCACCTAGCCCCTCCCCTAGTAGCTTCACCCACCTAGCCCCTCCCCTAGTAGCTTCACCCACCTAGCCCCTCCCCTAGTAGCTTAATTTCAAACAAGAAACATACAGGAATGAAATAAACATGAAAACAATATCTAAAGGCATGTAAATAATGTCCAAATGTAGTTGGTTCTCCAGGGTTGTAGTCTTTCAAGGGCAGATAAAATCTGAATTTAGGTTAAGAATTTTATAGGACAGGGAAACATGTCTCCTTACTGCGCATATGAAAGTTTTAAAATTAAATTTGGATTTGACCTTTTCATATAGAAATGACATGTCAAAATTATCTACTAAATTAGCCTATGACACAAGGCCTCTTTTAATGTGTTTTATCAATTTAATAAGACCAGTAATGTCACTGTTTTGGCATAAAAACAAAACATTTAAGGAAGAAATGTACAAAATCTTTACCTGGAATCCATAGCTTTAATGAAACATCTCTGTGAGTATAATAGCAGTTAGCCTGGCATGTTTCAGTGGAAGCTGCAGTCTGAGCTCGACTCCAAATAGGAGAGACATGACCTTGTTCTCCAAATATCTCGGTACGCAGCACTGATCAAAGCTACCTATCTTATCTCCAAATGGCTCTAATTGGGCAGATGATTAGTGTAGTGAGAGGGTTTTTCACATAAGGCTCAGCGAACCAAAATAATACTCCAGCTCAGATTAGAAGGTGGTGTCAACCGTCTGGAGTGCTTTCAGTGCATTTGCTATGCTGCTTCCATCAAGGTGAAGTGCTTAGGCAGCAGGATATGGGTGGTTTGCGGAGTCCCTTTAAAAAAAAAGAAAAAAACTAGGTGAGGCAAGCAGAGCCTCTCTAAATCAAACGGCGTACTCTGGGCATCTCCACCTTAATATCGCCCCTTGGTATTTTTGAACATTCACAGGGCAGCGTGTAGTTTTGTGCTCGCCGGAGCATACGAGCACCGGCAATGAGGCGAGGAGAACAACATTACAGCCCGGTTTTTTTTTTGTTTTTTTTGTTTTTGGGAGCAGGTACAGAGTGGGCAGGCGGAGGGGAGTGGATGTTAGGACCTTGAATCCAGACCAAAACTAATCACTTCACAAAATGTCAGCAAAGATCCAGACCTTTAAGAAATGTTTAGACCAGAACTCAAAATAAAGGTCCAATTACGGAGGATGTTAACATAAAGGTGAATTTGCGATTCTAATCAAAGGGAGTGACTCTAACCTAATGATGCCAGAACGCTCCATCACGTTCATTTGCTCAGCAAAGAAAAACAACTTAAAGGAATCCGGTTTGTATTATTTGTCTATCTGAGAGATTATTAAATCAGAATATTCGATGAGCAGCGGGAGTTTCCACTGCGACGGTTGTCGAAACCAACGCAGACTTTGATTAATCTAATTTAATAAAACTATGAGATTTATATTTGTAGTTCACATCAACTCAGGCAAGCTGCCTGTATTTACACTTGCTTGGTTCTGCTGCTCTGCTCAAAGCGTAGAGAGCCTTAAACATTCTCCACCTTCTTGCTTTTACAAATAAATCATGATCAGCAAAATGTTGCTTTAAAAAAAAAAAAAATTACAAGAAACTCATTTGATATTGAAGTAAAAACAAATTTCTACAAAATAATGACAAATATTTCACATAGAATAAGATTGCATAAATATGGCCCAGCTAGTGATGCAATTCAACAGAGGGGATGATTATTTATGCAGTCATGTATTTATTTGTTAAAGATTTTTGTTTGCCATTGTTTTGTAGAAATCAGTGTTCAATATGACAAAGTTTTGGGGTTTTTTTTGTGTTTAAAATAAAACAGCTGGATTGATTTGAAAAAGCAAAGAAAAAAGGGAAACGTGTGTGAATATCTCAATACTTTTTACAGGTATTTATGTGTATTTACAATTTTTAAAACATTGTCTCTCCTTTAAATGCAGTAATTTTTAAAATATGACTCACGTTTGTCTTTAATGACTAGGACTTTACACCGGTTAAATGTTGTTATAGGATATTTTTAATCCATATTGACAATGCAGAGCTACTAAGTTGACTTCCGAACTTTCACCGAAGACAATTAGCCAGAACAATCCTGAAGTGATAGACATGCAAGTAAATAAACTTTTCAACTCAATAACTTTATAGCTAATTGATATAAATTCTCAAAAGCTGAGAAATTGAAAGGTCAGCCTTCTATAAATCACTCTAACATTGTAAAATGGAATTGTATTTGTTCTTAAATTGTAGTTATGTATTTTCTTTACTCAGGTTGACACTGTTTTTTTTTTGTTTTTTAAAAAGAAAAAAAGAAAACCTCCATAGCACCTGAGTTGATCTGGTGCTGAGGTTTAATTATTTCTGTTCTGAAGGTAATTATAGATCAACCTCATTCAGTAGTTATGGTGACAATATTTTGCTCAAATGAACAATTTTAGTTACCATTCAAATCCATCTTACTTCTTCAAACACACTTACTCTCTTGTTTTGTCACAGTTGGTAAAAACTTCTACATTGTTAATAATGATGTGCCATTGTACTGCCAAACTATTCACTCAGTGTTAATACAACATCCGGATACTGAAGCACGTTGTACGCCGAGGTCGCCAACTTTCAGCAGAGTCGATAGTTGCAGACCTTCAGATTTTCCTTCTGCGTGGAGCGGCTGCATCCACGTACTGCAACTCGGCTTGCCTCACTAAGCATCGGGTGCAGCGGTGTAGAAAATGTTGCTACTGGGCTCTGGACTGAATTCTCCAGAGTGACAATCACGCATGTCTGTCTGGCAACCCAAGTTTGGCAATTTCCACGAGAACAGCAAGTTTGTGTTTATGTTCTGCTAAGTGTAAAGTTTGGTGCTGAAGGGATGATGATGTGGGAGTGTGCTTCAGAAAAGGGGCTTAGGAACACCGAATGAATTAGCATAGCAAAACTTTATGGATAATTTCATGCTCCCAACTTTAATGGACCCCTTTGGGGATGGACATTTCCTGTTTTAACAAGATTTCACATTATTGCATCTCTATTACAACGCCCATAAAGACCTGGATTAGTGAGTTTGGAGTAGAAGAATTTACTGTCCTTGATACAGCCCTCACAGAATACCTTTAGAATGAATCAGTGTCTGGCCTAGCAAATGCACTTCTGAAAGTCAAAAATCTCCATAAGTACAATCCTCAACATTGTGGAAATCCTTCTGAGAACAGCTGAAGGTTCTTAAGCTGCAACATCATTTTAAACCGTACAGTTTAAAATGATGAACACGGCATGACGTTTAGCCGTGTTCTTTTATCAAAGATTTGCTACCTGGAAAGTGTTCTCCATCCGTGTTATTTATTTATCCTTTTTTCCTTACTGAATGTTGTAAAAACCAGTTCCAAACTTTACAATATATGCTTCATCTGCCAAAGAACAAGTCCAAGAAATCCTCCTTCCTCACCTTTTAAAATGGGAAAAAAAAAGAAATACAAAGTGGTGTATGAACAAACTCTTCCCATGATTCACACTGTTCCATGGTCACCAGAAAATATCTTGTGATGCATTCTTGTGAAGGTAGAACTAAGATGGTTACCCTGTAATTTGTCCACATTTATAGCTGAAGATTGTAAACTTACTCAGTTTGAATACAGATCTTTATTTAGGGCCCTCTATACTGTTACATGTCTGAAAATGTATCATCTGATTTAAATCAGAGAGACAGAGAGGAAGGGGTTAATTATCAATTTCTCAACAGTATAAATCACTCTAAGTATTGGCAACAAACGCTCCACCAATGAAAGTTGATTCCTAATTCCATTTTATACCAATTTGTGATGTGAATAATTAAGTTCTGACATAAAAGTCCTTCCAAAGCTGGCATCTGATTGGCTGGCACCAGCCACTATGTTAACAGCACAAAATAAAGTAAACACTGAGCGAATATCAAATAATGGCACTGTTGGTTAGTCAGCTGTTGCACGGAGTCTCCGTTACAATCACTTTGACCTAGCCAATTAGCTGGTAGATTAATCTACTAATACTAAGTTAATTATTTAATCAAGTAGCAAGGCTTTGGAACAGTAACCACAGACCATTAACTTGGCTAGAGCATGACAGCATTAGTCTAATAACATCTAGCAGAGCAGGCACACTCATCATGGAGGAACAAAGACGGTGCTGTGAGAACAGGTCTCAGTAGAAGGCCACTCCAGTAATTCAAAGTAGTTTTTTTTTCTTTCCTACCAGAGCAGCAAAGTGTCCTGAAATGCTGCAAAAGAAACAAAACACACTTTTTAAGGTGTTTTGAAAATTTTCCTCTAACCTAATAGTCGGACTGTGCTGTCTTTCTTTTATTTATTTTATTTTACTTCATCCCTCTTTTCATTTGTTTTCCATTTTGCAGACTTTCAAGGCAGCACACCTATTTTTTTTTTCCTTTCTAACCATAATGTTTAGTTTATATAATCCTGACAGGTCTCCGATATTTCTTTTTTCTTTAGTCATGTGTCTTTAAAACAGAAGGCCTCCTTTCCAACTGACCCACTGTTCAAAACAATTATATTTCCAGATAAAGTCATGAACTTTGACAAATTTTCAATTGCTAATTCTTGCAACACCCGCCGTGGCTGTCAAACTTTTGAACGGCTGCACACACAGAGTTCTTTCTTCAATTCATTATGAAGCAGGATCCTCCATTAGTGTGTCCAGTTTATCTTTTTATCCAGTTTGTAATCTCAGCCTCAGTTCTTTGGCATGCTGACCGATGCCTCTTGCTGCCTCGGCGGCAGGATAAACTTGTCGGTTCTTCTGGGAACTCTGACGGCAATTCAGCCGTGACTTCAGTGTTTGGCGAAAATAACAAAGCGTCTCATGAAATAGTCAAAGGTGAAAGCTTTGTAGTGACAGTCGACCAAGATGTCAGACTTAAGCCACGCTTGGAGAACCTAAGACTTGAAAACAAATTAATTTGGTGCCGCATGTGCTTTACCTAATCGACCAACTTTAGACAAAATTTATTTAAGAAAAAAAGGGTTTTGAAGAAGTTAAATTGTAATGTTCAGCCTTTCTATCTACGTTTATGTTTGAGGGGGTGTAGGTTTGGAAAAGTGTGTGTTTTCTGTCAAGGAGCACTTGACATTGGAGGAGAGGTGTGGGTTGAGGGGAGCAGAAGGGGATTTGGTGAATTACCAGGCTGCAGCCTAAGCATTGAGTCCAGAGGATTAGAGCAAGGACCGGGGTCCAGGAAGGAGATGTGCAAACGCACAAGAAGAAGGGGATCAGGGTGTTTGTGTGTGTGTGTGTGTGTGTGTCTGTGTATATGTGTGTGTGTGTGTGCGCGTGTGTGTGTGTCTGTGTCTGTGAGAGAGAGAGAAAGAATCATTGGTTAAGCACGGCTTCAAGCACCACCTAACATTGAAGATGTATGTTGTGAAATCACAGGGGAACATCCTGAAGGTCACGGGAAGGCACACAGTATGTGTTGCATGTGATTTTATTTTATTTATTAATGCCTCCAAAGCAAAATGGCAGCAAGAACTTTAAAAAAGAAAGATGTAGCGCCCTCTATAGTTGTTATTGGAAAGGACTTTACATGGATTAAATCCTTAATCTGAGTTTAACAGCGCGGGACAAGAAAAACACAAATAAATAAGAGTAGTCATTCATGGAAAAAACTAATCACATCAATAACTTTTTTTTTTTTAAATAAAAGGATCCACAGCGTAGCAGGGCTGTTGTAAGTGATTATTTGGTAACACTTTATTTGACGAGGTGTTCATAAGACAGACATGATACCGTCATAAACACAACACGTGTTATGAACATGAGGGAGTCTTCATGAATGTCTGTCAAAGTGTCATTTGGTAAGTAATGACACTTTTAATGGAACGTTATACTAAAACCTGCATAAAAAGTCCATTAAATTGACTTCACATTAAAAGTGTCCTTATTTACTGAATGAAGCTCCATGACAACAGTCATAAACATTCATAAAGACTTCTTCATGTTCATAAAAGTTGTCATGTTTATGAGAGTATTATGTCAGTCTGATGCACACCGATTCAAATAAATTGTAACCGATTATTTTAGTAACCAGGTAATCTGTCGATTATTCTGATGGTTACTAAAGCAAACAAATAAAAGTAGCTGCTATTTTAGCTACTTTAGCTAGCAGCTCCTTTAGCTAGCAGCTATGTAAGCTAGTAAAATATATGAAAGAGAAAATGCTAGTAATAAACAATTCAGTTCCTTCTTTTCTTTGATCAAATATTTTATTTGTAAAATAAATGTAAAATACATCGATTTTAGTCTCAAGGTTGAAGTAGGATTTTTTTTTTTTACCTGCCAAAATGGACAACATATAAAACATTTCACATTCACTTTTAAAAGTTAAAAAGCAAACTTAAAATGAGGTTTTAGTAAACGCTGCATTTTATATTCCACTTCACTTTCAGACACAAGTTTGAAGTATAAAAAAGCTTTTTCATAAAATAGAGTTCTAATATTTTTGTTTTGTTGTTTTTTCCAGATCATTACTCGCCCTGATAAGCATCACAAGTGAGAAAATTGAGCTGGAAGCAAAAACGTAAAACAGGGAAAGTTCCACTACTAAGCTCACAGAGCAGTTTAACATAACATAATTTACTTATGGCTTCGATTTCTAGAGTTATTTAGATTGGGCTCAGACACAACATTTACATGATTGGTCAGGTTGTCAATTTTTAGGCCTGATCTAAAACTCTAAAGTTTCCAGCTGAGCTGTTGCAGCATAGCAGACAAAATGCCAATTCTGTGCTGCAGTACATGCACTGAGCCATCTTTCTTGGCTTGTCTTTCTTCTTTCCGTCCCTCTCCGTCTCCCTCCATAGCTGCTAAAAGCACTTAGCATTCGTCAACAGCTCTTTGGGGGAAGTGAGATTGTTGCGCAACCCAAAGAAAACAATAATCTAACGGGAAAGCAGCAAGCTAAACAGTCAAACATAAATTAACCAAACCTCAAGACCTTGAGGACTTTTCAAAGTCCAGGTCCTTGAATCATTAAATCACGACCCTATAATATGATTACTGGTACCATACTGTATTACTTTGCACATATCCGTTTTGTTAAAAGAACAACACTTTGTCTTCTCCTATGAGATGTGACAATGTCGGTCCTAGAGAAAAGCATCTTTGACTATTCCTTCCTGCACAAACACCCCTCATCATCTCGAGTCCTTAAGTCTGTCCTATGCAGTCTTAATTTCAGCTCAGATTTTTTTCATGGGATTTGGGGACTGAAAGACACGGAGTGTCTGGCGAACCATTTATATGTTCGTTTTGCTAAAAAATAAAGAATCTAATTTATTTCAGCATCAGCACTGAAATATTATCAGTCAAGAGTCCTTGTCTGTGATTGAAGAGGGTTTTTTAAATACCAATTGATCTTGAAATGCTTTCCAGTTGTGTCATGATTAAAACAGAAAACCTGCCTTTTAGACCTTTCAGCATCATTTTCAAAACCTTTTCCACCTCATTTGCGAAGAACATGCTTCATAACGTCATCTCTCTTCAGATGGGTGTGGTACTGACACACCCAAAGTCTCCACATTGGCTGGGAGGAAATTCTAGTAGTGTGTTTATCTTGAGCAAAAAATCTCTCTATTACTGCATCAAACTAACAACTTTTTAAAATGCACATGTGACTTCTCCCTACTGTCCATGCTCTGGATGGGGGAATCTCCCTATTTGGTCCAATAGCCCTGCCAGCATGCCTAGGTGGGCCCCATGTGCGGAAAAGGAGGGCAGACCATATGGGTCCCATATGGGTTTGTCCACGGGTTCCACGGTGGCCCCACATGGGTTTGCCCATGTAGGGCCAGAGCCCACATGGGCCCTACATGGGCCCTATATGGTGATGGCCCACATGGGTTTGTCCATTTAGGGCCCATGTAGCGCCCATGTGGGCTGTGGCCCTACATGGGCCACATGTGGGGCCATCGTGGAACCCGCGGACAAACCCATATGGGACCCATATATCAGCCCTCCTTTTCCCCACATGGGGCCCACCTAGGCATGCTGGCTGGGAGGGAGCACAATTGTTCAGTTCACTGAATGAAACCTCATATCAAGGAGTGAGAAAGAGAAGTGCTCCTCTTCCCTACTGTTGAAAACTCTGGTCACTCCATCACATATTTGTGTGAGCTTAACATGAACATGTTTTATCATTTTATTTTGTGTTGGCAGAACTGTAAAATGAGTTCTCTGATATGTGAATGCACATTTAAGTTCATTATAAAATTGAAATACAGCCGTTTTACTAAAGTAAGCCTCCTTGGACTCAATCAGGCGTCCTTGACAGCCGGTTTTCTGAAACTTTTAGATGCGTCTCTTCTTCAACACACTTGAGTCGAATAATCAGGCTGATGGCCTGATTATTCGATGACCTGATGACCTGGAGAACCTGTCTCCATACTGAGGAGGCAATTCAGTCATTTGATTCAGGTGTGTTGGACCAGGGACACATGTAAAAGTTGCAGGACACAGGCACTGGAGTTCAGGTTGCTTGGACTAGATGTTAAAATCCCTTAAAATCCCTCGCACAAACATTTTCAATTGTCAGGTTCTGTACTTCATTTGCCAGAGTTGCATATCACAGCTTTTTCCTTTAAAATGCTTAATCAATGGCTTCCTCAATGGGACGGACAACTCCACAATGACTATGACGTCAATTTGGACCAAATGAACAGGTCTAGCCACAGGTTGGTTGATGTTGATTTAAGTCCAACTGCATTACCCAGTCCTAGGTAATCAGCAGACATAAGTTCGGAAATGCATGTTTCGCCAGCAGCTACTCCCCCTCCCAGAGGAATGCTGTTGATGACAGAAAGCCAGTCTCAGCTTCCAGGGGCATAGCGTTGGTAGTAACCCTATCACTCACCAGTAAAGTCGGCAAGAACCTCAGCACCTGGTTGAGGCACCAGGCGTATCTGACTTAGTTAATTTTACTGTCATTCCTGCACTTTATATTTTATATTTATATTCATATTTTATACTGTATTTTATTTTATTCTGGAGTAAACTCACAACATTGAAAGCTCAAAACACTGTCCTGAGCCGTATGCAACGAAATTTCGTTCTGTATACACCTTGTGCATGCAAAATGACAATACAGTCAGTCTAAGTCTAAGTCTTTGTCAGACATCAATGCGTTCCCACATAAACCTCAAGTCATAATAAATGTTCCAGTCTTTGATGCTTAGTATCTTCTGTTATTTTTATTGCTCCGACTTCACTATCTTGATTGAACCTACGCCATCAGTTTGATCCATTTGTTTGGGTTTGTCATTCTTTGACACTTGAAAATCTCACAAAACCAAGGTTGTCAGTCATGATTGTATTGTAGTGAATGTCTGTGACTTTTTTGTCTCTCTCAGAAAAACTACAGAAATTACAAAAGCCAAAGGTTCCTCTTTATTTTTACTCAAATGTGGAGCAAAACGCCACTAGTTATAGGACTTTGATCAAGGGAGAATCCCAGCAGCTTTTCCTTGTCTGCTCAGTGATGGAGAAAATTAGAACTCAGTAATTAATGTTGTTGTTCTGTCAGTGTAAGACTGTGGGTTTAGATTTTGGCCCAAATTCTTCATGATTTAATACACAGATTCACTATGACATCCATTTCATGTACACTTCATCCCATTATTCCTTGCTTCTTACTAAAACATGTTGAGCAACAGCTCACTTTCTGGAGATCTTTCAGATTTAATTTAAATTCAAAATACATTTTTATCCCAAAGGAAAATTAAGAGTCATAACTCATGTCTTCCAAGTGTCGCAGTGGGCAGGAATGGATTCCAGTAGCAGTCAGTCTTGCAACAAATCTTAAAATGCCTCTGACTGAAGCACTGCTAATCAACCACATTTTGCTTTGCCGCTCTAATTTATATCTCTTTTAGGTCATAGAGTTACAAAGTCACAGACTGGAGTCGACTATATGATCTTTGATGATTTTAACTTCCTTCTCTCTCTGCTCTTTGGTCCTGCTCTGCATCCATCAGGTTGCAGTTCAGGTTTTATTTGAGCTGCTAATCAGCTGCTTCGAGTTGTAAAAATAGTACCTTGTTGCTATGGTTATGCATCATAACAGCAGTCCAAAAGAAAGAGCTAAAAGCTATTCCAGAGGGATCCAGAGCAACCCAGCAAATCTGTACAACCAGCTACTATTAGGATGAATGTGTTTTACACATTGTTTTACTATTAAATGAATCTTTGATTATTTTCAGTAATGTATCAAAAAGAGGTGAAAAGGAAATATTTAGTGGATTTTTGCCCCTGTCAATGTGTAATTATTTTAGATATTTATTTATGTATTGATCAAAATATTAAATATTACTATTAATACAGCAAAGCAGCTATTTTAAAGCTATTTATTTTCTGATTTCTTTTGAAAATAAATATTTTTTTTAAAAAATGTGTTATTTTAGACTTCATACAGTTCTGTTAAAACTTTTCTGATCCCTGAAGGAATTTTATTTTTCACACACATGCCACCTCATTATTTTTTTTTCTTCTGCCGTTTCATGTTAACTGACAGGTTTGTTGGGAATATGGAATATTTCCTGTGAAACGGTTTGAGTGTGATTCATTCTGAGGTTTTTCACTGAATTCAGATGCGTTGTTTGTTTCCTCGCCTTTACTTTCCATAAAAAAGAAGCAGAAATCCTTTGCCAGCGCAACTCTAAAGAAATTATATAGTAAAACAAAATAATCCCAAAAAATGATGTCAGCTGCTATCGTTTTTTTAATACATATAGAACTAAATCTGTTCTCATTAATGAATGTATGTTGTACATATATTCCCTCGCCTACTAGCGTTGGGAATTTCAATAATATTTTCAAATTCTTTAGTCAGTTTTTATTCTTTTGATGCTTTCTTTCTCACACACTTAAAGACCCGTACACACACAGGTTATACATGAATTAAAAAAAAAAACTCAGTAGTGCGCTTTACAATGTGTTTAATAGCAGTTGAGTTGAATAACCACCTGATTCACCTCAATTCTTTTTGCACTAAAGGAAGTGTACGTCACAAGACCAACTGGTTCAATTATGTCAAATTACTTAGAAATGACAGAGACAAAAGCTGAGATCAAATGGTGTCAGCACAGCTTCCATTTTTTATTACATTATCAAAAGCAATAAAGAGAATTTACAAAATCTTCTAAATGACGGCACTTTAGATGGAGAGGTTACAGTTTTTTTTTTCTTTTGCAGACTGTTGTCTGTGTTTGGCACCTGGTTACGTGTCTGAAAAGATGGAAACTCAGAAAAAATGTTTTTAGGCTTGTGAGTCAAGCTTTTTCCATATGTTCTTTTTCAAATACCTCCAGATAAGAGCATAGGAAAAGGGAAATGTCTGCTGAGTTTAGTAGGAGGAGGAACGCAAAGTGGCAGACGGGGATCACTGCCTGCTGTAGACAAAAGAGAGACAGTATGCTGCATTGTTTGATCTAATGATGGATTCCACGCTCTACAAGGAGGTTCTGGCTCGGCACACTAAAGTCCTCAACGTCCCCGGAGCTCACCGGCCTCAGCTCAGGTATATTTCCTTCAAGGAACGTCTTCGTGAGTATTACGGTTCTTCTGGGATCCAGCTGCCGTTATTTACTATCCTGAAGGGCCCACTAGAGATTTTATAGGTTTTCCTCGGGGTCCTGTCAGCTCTCTAGAATACGTCCTCAGTAAAACATGATTACCCCAGCTCTGTGACCTGCGCCGTGACGGCGGCTGCCACAGCCTTGTGTCTGTACGGCTGCCATGACATTATATTACTTAGAGACTGGTATCTTGCCTTGCAACAACTTTATTTCTCCCACGGTGGCTGACGGTGGCCTGGGAGAGTTGAGGAGACATGATGGATGAGATATATTTGAGCAGCTATCTCTTCTTCGTGTCCGTTCCAGTTTCTCTGCCTCCTCGTCTCATGCGTGCGGACTTGCTTCCCCCTGCCTTCTCCTGACATTGGCAGTACGCCGTGTGTTGGGGAATGTTTTTCTGTGTCAAAAGGAGCAGCGTACCCGGATATCATGCGGGATGTGGAGATACCCCTGTCACAGTCCAGGATATTAACAAACTAGGCCTGGGAGACTTCAGGTGTCCTCTACTATTTCTGCAGTGGCCTTTTTCTACTCTTTCAGACATTTAAGCTCTGTCTCTGCTCCTCAGTCTGGACCTTAGATCAAGAATACGGTTGGCACTGCAACATAAAGACGAACCCTTGGTGCTTCTACTCTGGCTGGGATCCCTGCTCGGCTCCTCTGTTTCATGCATTGGGACCCCAACAGCTTCTTTTCGCCAAGGGGCTTTGAATGGCATCAATCGTGCCAATATGCATGGCAGCCTACTGGGGTCCGCTGGGTCTAATGTTGTCACTAAATAATAAATAAAGGAACTCTGAGTCTGTAGTTTAAAGGGTTGGGATTTTCTTCCAATGCGGTAACATTCGAGACATTTGGAGCCATGGAGGAATTTAAAAAACAAAAAGAAATCCAAAACAAACATAAGAATACAAGAAAATTGTTACTTTTTTAAAAGCTGGTATTGTTTTTAATATTAGGAGCAGCTGATTCTAAAATAATACATGAACTACGACCTTCAATCACTGGGGAGTTGAAAAGGAGGTTTTATGGATGCAGAGTGGGACCAAAAGGCAAAGAGAGAAGAAAGAAGTTCAGTTCATCTCTTTCATCAACCGTGAAGGGGAAAGCTCATATCTGTGACTCCAATATCTCTCTGCCAGGATTCAATTTCTTTTCACACCTGATAGTCTGGTAGACTCGGTTCCATTGGAGACCAAAACTGCAACATATGTTACATTTTCAGCTGGTGTGGTTCACTTTCACACTACGCTGTTTATCAAAGGATCTAAACTATTTGATAATCCTGTTCCCCTCCTCGCCTGTGGGGGTGCTGCATCAAGAACCACTGAAAAAAATGACACCAAATCCTCCAAACAAGACACTAAATGCAACTTCCTTCTCTACAAGATGCAAACCAAAATGAAGTGGCATCAGATTTTACCGGTAAAATCTTTGTAAATAATAATAATAATAATAATAATAATCGTAAAAAAAAGTCCACAAGCCATTTCTTAAGCTGGTGCTAGACTGAGATTGGTTGCATTTACCCAGAATGCTGTGTGCTTTAGACCACTTCCTGCTTTTGAACATCCATTTGGCGTTCCGATGTGCATTTTTAGGCAGACCAGAGTTTGCATTCATACTTCCCCAAACCAACCGGACTTTCTAGGTCAATTAATCAGAGTTTGACCTAAGTGACCCAAACAGGGCTAGTGTGAATGCACCATAAAAAGAGGTGCAGCAAAAGCAAATGAGATGGATTAGCTGTGCTTTCCAACAACTGATTTTCATCTAAGGCATGTAACTGTGGAACATCATCTCTGCTGTTCAAAAACTGAGCCGATAACATTTCGTGACAAGACTGTTGTGTAACTACATTCTTCAGTCAGAGGTCTCTTCAGACTTGAGGAAAGACTGACTGCTACTGGAGATCCACTCTGCTCACAGCATCACCGTCTACAATGACTCTTTGAAGACACTTGGATGATGAGCTATGACCTTTAATTTTCTTTTTCCATGAAAGTTTATTTCTTTGTGTTTGTTTTTTAACTTAATTGAAGTCACTGGGTACAAGCTGATGAATTATTTACCACATATGTCTTTCTGTGTAGAGTGATTTATTTTTGCACACTGTTTTTATTAACAAATGATGTATTATTAATATTATTCATTATCAACTTTTTCTTCCCTTTGTGAGATTTTGTTTAATCTTGTGGCTGTGTACCATGCTTCAATGTTTTTGTTTCGACTAAACCAACATGTATGGGAGTCTCCCATTTACCGTGACACTTCTTTTAACAAAATGACTTTCATAATGAGTTTCTTATGTGGATGAATGTCAAATGTAAAGAGAGGAGAGCCGCTGCCTGAAAGGTTTTCCTCTGACCTTTAAGTCTTATCTCACAAGGAAAATATGAACGCTGCCGTCAGGACATGATGAGCGGTTGTTTTCCCTCCACCGTCTCAATTAGCAGCTTTGTGTTGCAGCTTATGTGTGAAACGGCGCTCTCCTAGACATGAAATGTTAATTGCATTCTGACTTTCCTTTTTCTCACTCTGCTATTATATCTCATTTAGTTGTGACTTTCCCTTTGATGAGCAGGTGTGAACAATATTTTTGCTATACCCTTTAGACTAATCCACTGTTTTTTTTTCTGTTTTTCTTTCATTGCAGGTGACTCATCTCTAGTTGGTAAGTCCTTCTTTATGCTGTGCCTCTCTTCTGCTTTTTCTTTCCCTGCTCCTTGCCACACTATCTGAGTAGTTACAGCTCGTCTTTATTGGATATTAAAGGTAGGCTCGGATGAACTATTTCATGCACACAAAGAAAGCTTATGTTTGATTTCCACCTACGGAATTCAGTGTATGTCATGAAGAGTTGGAGAGATTTTTTTTGTTCTACGTCTGCCTTTTCCTCTCTTCTCAGTTTCAGCATCGGTCTGTGTGTACCGCCGCTCTTTGATGTAGCCTGTTTTACTAGCCTGAACATGTTTTTCACACGAGGTTCTGAAACAGAGGTATAATTATCACTGCTGGCACCTTGGCTGTCTTTATTGAGAACCGAATCTTAAAAGACGGGAGAGTATTGAAGGGAAAGGTGGGCACACTTCAGCTAATCCATCAAAGTTCTAACAGATTAGCTAATTTCTTTTGTGTAGCACCTTTGCTAACTTTGAAAACGTTTAGCGCACTTAGCTTCCCCTGAATTATTTTTCCGGGTTAAATTCTAAAGCGCTAATTGTACTTGGCTGTGATGTAAACGTTCTGTTGTCGTCTGTGTTGAATTCTTCAAGTACTTGGATGTTTACATTTGTTATTTTAAGGTGTGTAACCCGAGTTACACTTTAAGATTATTAAAAAACCCAAATCAACGTCACTCTAAGTGAAAAACTAGGTTCCAGGTTCGTCTACTGGAGGTAGTGGCAAATTGCAAGACACAAACAACTGGAGAGTGCAAAATCAATGAGGTGTATTTATATTTACAATATATACAAATTGTTTCACAGCTTTAAAGTCCAGTTCCTTAAACCAAGGAAGTCTCTGTCGGTGACGAAAGGGAAAAAACAAAAATAGTCATTTAGTTCCAGCTGTGAAGTGGTTGGTTGAATTTCCCTTCCGGTTTGGAGATGTTTCCTCAGATTATGGGTGACTTTCTGAATCCGCTATGGTTAGCTCGCCAGTCCGGTCAGTGTACAAAAACCAGACAACTCTTAATGTGTCCCAGATCCTTCAGTTACTCCGAGCGGGGGTGGGATCTGGAACACACCTGGCCTGCGCAAACAGGCCCGACAATCAATGTACATGTACATGCATTTCTTAATAATCGAATCTGAGCCTACATAATTACATGCAATTTCAATCCAAATGTGTTTTTATGTAGGTGTGTAATCACAGGCTGGGAGTAAAAGTAAAACAAAGGAGGATTTTTAAATTAGATCTTTTAATAAAACAAAATAAAATTAGATTTAACAAAATAGAAAAAAAAAATAACTAAACTACATCTAATATAGAAAAATTATCCTGGTTACAGGTGGGTGAAGACTTTTTTACTGCAGTTCCTCTCTTGACATTCTCACATTTTTTTCCTTAACTATATTTCAAAGAAGAAACATACAGGAACAAACAGTTAAGATGTAAACATAAATACAACGGGTAAAGGAATTATAGAAAATACAAAATTAGAATGTCAAAATGAAATAAGTGCTTGAGGTTTGAAGTCTTTCAAGAGCAGATGTAATTTGAATTGAAGATAGCATGTTAGCTTCCACTAAATACCCTGTGGGTGTATCGCTTTAGCGCTAGTGGAACTAATGTTTACAATTAATGATTTAGAGTTAGCGCGACTGATTTAAATCATCTAATTTTAAACAAAAGCCGACAAACTACCAGTAGCTCCCTATGTACCTCTGAAGTTGTACTGATTTCTTTGCCGTTGCTCTTAATAAAGTTGTTTGTTCTTCTTTTGTCTTCATATTCAGGAGGCTGTCGCAAAGTTTCCTCTGTGGGCTAATATCCAAATTCAAAACCTTCTGAGCTTCCTTCATGCTAATTTCAGGGTTAAATTGATTTATTTTTATTGATTTATGTATTTATTTTCAGTTGGCTTGAGTATCTGAGTGCTTTCCCTTTTGTAGCAGGAAGGCACAGAGCCTAATCTTCCCACCGGTTAATGGCTCAGTCTCTCTGGGCAACATGCTGTCGTCGCTCCGCTTCTCTAAAAGGACCTTCAAATTAAAGCAGAAATTTCAACCCGCTCTTAAGTTGTATTTGTTGCGTTGCTTGACTTAAGACAGCTGATAAGAAATTACTAAAAGCCACAGAAGCTTCATCTGCAACATGCTGACATGTCACAATGTGCTAGCCGAGGCGATGGGCGAGGGAAGCGCAACACTGGACAGACTAATGGGATGTATCAACACCTCTCTCAAACAGTAAACACACAAGATGGAAAGAGTTTAAAAGTCTGGCTGATAGCACTTTGTAACTATTGCTTTAGTGATGTGTCAGTGTTATTGCTTGCCTCTTAATAATTAGCTTTGTCTTGCTCCAGTACCCACAGTGCATTATATACTTGCTCCAGTAATCTACTGCTGAGCAGAATGTGTTGCCTGTAATGAGAAAAACACTGAGTTATTTTCCGATGATAAAAAAATGTTTTTTAACCAATTGTGTGATGAATATTTTCTCCCCGAGAGTCCCTGCGCTGTGGCAATTCGAGCATGTCTCCCGATTCTCACTCATGAATAGCTATTAATGTGTGTCTGCTTGTCAGGGTTTGTCCACTGAGTGTTTTGGCCCAGAGATCTGACGTTGTCTGAATACTAATGCGCCGTGCTGTGTGTCTGCGGGCGGCCGAGTACAGATTGGGTCTGGAACGTTTTCATCCCAGTGGTTTTGAAGGGAGTCCGGGCAGAAATGCTTAAATACCGCAATGGTTTCTTCCTACCTACGGGACACTGATGGGAGAAGGAATAAAGACAATTTAAAATTTGGTCAGGCAGGATGTTCAATAAAGAGAACGTGGTGTAGTTTTTCAGATAAAAGTTGTTTTAATCTGCCGTCCCTTTTAGGTTCAAAGTCATAAACCAGTCGTGCTTTTTTTTTTAAAACTTGTTTTTTGTCCCGTTTGTTCTCCGTACATCAGTACTTAGTAATTATTTAGCAGCCTTATGATCACACAGTTTAAATGCAAGAGTTGAATCATGTTCTTTGTTTCAAAGGAGACGACCAACAAAGAGTGTATGTTAGAGTTTCTGTCTTTTGCTGTGAACTATAACAAGATAAATCATAAAGCTAATCTAAAGTTTGTGTTGTTCTGATCTTTATCAGAGGGAATATTTCACATTAGGTAGAGACTTCCTTTTTCCTGCCTTGGATTTGCAACCCAAACATTTTTCCTTCTTTCTACATTTTTTTTATACCAAAATTAGCCTTCCCTTAGAAAGCTTCAACTATTTACTTTGTGTAGCGCGGGATCTGAGTTACTTGTAGCAACAATGGTGAACATTATTAACTCTGTTTGGAAAGTCTCTGTAAACTGTTAGTGGGACATGAGCCTCATCTTCATTCTGCTTTTTACTCCTTTGACTTATTCACGTTTTTAAAAAATATATATAATATAGGTTACACAACTATTTAAAAGATACAATTATACGTGAGATGAGGTAAATGTACAGTCTCCATAAAAATAATCACCTCCTTGCAGTTACATTGCACTTACTGTTGGACTACTAGCACCAACTGGCTGGACCTCTATTGAATTAGGTCAGTCACTTTGAAGGGGCTGAATGTTTATGCACTTACCTATTTTATGTTTCATAGTTTTTAGTCAGATTGTACTTTTACGATTTTGCTGTTTATCCAGGAGTTAAAAAGACGATTTGTTTGCTATGACTGCAAAAGCAACATAAAAGGGATTTAAAAAATATAGACACAGAAGATTTTTTCATGCACAAACAGTTTGTTTGTAAAGGTAAAATATTATTATTTTTTTATTAATTATGTCCACTACGTTCTCATTTATTTGACTGAAAAGACCATTTAGCTTATAATGACATTGTTAAATCTTTATATTTAATGTATTGCATTTGGATAAACAGCAAAACCCTAAAACAATGCTTTTCAAATGAGGCATTTTTTAATTGTTAGGCTGTTATTTGTCGAAATGTAGTGGAAAGAAATCTGGGTGTTTTCATTTAGCTGTTTTAGCAAAGATTGTGTCAAGGAGAAACTATCATGAGATGCATTATCAATCCACTTCACAGGTATAAACTACTTTCTGTTCAAGCTCAATGAAACGCTGAATAAATACCGAGGACTGTTGTTCAAACACGACAGAGTGTGAAACGGTTCAAGGACTATGAATATTTTTGCGAGATGCAGACGAGACTTTGAACTGCGAAAACCTTTATAAATTTCACCGTGTCTCACACAAGTATAATTAGTCCAAGAATTCCCAGTCAAGATTTTCTTTTCATATCCATTTATGTTAGACACTAACTGTCTGCAAAGAAGAAAAAAAAAACTCCTTTGCTAAATTTTAGGCTGGAGATATTTGGACCTTTCTGCGTCTTTGCATTACCCTTTGTGACCCAGTTCCATATGTGAAGTCAGCCATTAATTGGCTCATTGTCGCCACAGTGACTGCTAATTCACAGTCTGTTGCTGGTTTTTACTAAGAGAGTCATGTTTTTATTGTATTTTCTGTCTAATTCTTCAGTGGATTCCACTGAATCTGCTCCGGCTGTCTGGTCCCGTAACGATGTAACGATGAGCGGATGCAGTAGCTCCATGTTGCCCATTGTTGTGTCACAAACTAAATTCCGTCACATACAGAGATTCAAACTTTTTTGATGTGACGACCGCTGTCGAGGTGGCGCTCAGTGCACACACAGATCTTGCTCATGTCTCGAGCCTTGTCCAGTGGCGATCCCTCACTTTTTTTGTTTCTTGAAATCATGTTTATTTGTATCTCGCATTTCAGCAACAAGACAGTTCAAACCCTAACCCAACCCTTTCATACAGTGACCAATTATAAAACAGCAGTTAAAGCATCAAGCAAACACACATGAGATATACTGATCAGTTTTCCGCGTATTCTGAATCAAAATCAACTCCAAACAGGTGAGTTTCTAACCTTGATTTATAGGAACTCGGTGTTTGAGCTGTTTTTCAGTTTTCTGGAAGTTTGTTCCAGATTAGAGGAGCTAAAAACTGAATACTGAATCTTTGAGTGTTCTGGAAACCGATGGAGGTCTTCCTATGGTGATGCTATGATGTGATTGACCTTTGGTGAAACAGCTGAAGGCTGTTCAGTGAGCCACACCACTATACTCTGAATGAATAAAAGGAGAGATGAGTGGCACAAGTTATAGGCGGAGGGTGACACTAAGTAAGGCATTTGTTCCCTTTTACAAGCTCTTAAAGAAAACAATGGCTTTTCTAAGTCTTTTGTCGCCTTCCCATTAAGCCGTTTCATTGTGGAACTAACAAAGACTTCAGCATCGAAATGCAATCCAATGTTTTCAGACACTGCACCCTGCTGTGCAACAAATGTAAGCATTGAAGTTTTAAGACAGTCTAAGCCTTTAGTTCGCTGTCAGTAACAACTACTTCAGATTCAAAACAAAGCATCAGATGGTACGTAATTGTCTGCGATCAGAAGGGGGGGTTTCATTGATGTTTTTGTTTGGAAAATTGCCCCTAAATTCATAATAAAAACTTTTACGTCGATAAAACACCACGCTTCGAAAGGTTTGCAGTCACCTGGCAGCTCAAGAAGTTCAATTCTAGTGACGGGGATTAACTTAAGACAGTGGGAGCGTTGTGGAGTGCAGCCTTGACTTAAGGCGTCTCGCCGGCGGTAAACGGCTCAGCTTCAGAGGAGAACAACAAAACGAGAAGCTAACGGTAAAACTCTGAGCCTGCGGCCACAGCTACGTACCAGGAGCAGGACAGTAATGAGATAGCTACCTGAGATAATTACTGCTCACGATGTCTGGCTCTCATTCCGTACCACAGGGCACCAGTTTAGCTCGCTGCTGTTTAATGGACACTCAATTGCCTCCATTTGAGTCACAATTAATGTCGTTTTATGCTTCGTTGTGTCTTAAAAATGCGTTGGTTAAGAGAGCATTAAATGAGTCTGCAAACATGGAGGGACGCGTGGGGGGGCGGGGGATGCAGCTTTTGCAGTCTGAAATCTCATCGATGTGAAGAATTGAACACGCTAGATTTGATCTAATGAAGCAATGCAGCCAGGGGAAAAAAAAAAAAGTAATTTATTAATTACCTTTGCTCGACTACCTGGAAGAGCAAAGAGAGCGCTTGATCTCATCGTCTTACTTCATTTTATCCATCTTGGAAGCAGTTTTGTTGTTGTTTGAATCATTTTAATCAGATTTTTCTGACAGTTCCACTTGTTTTGGATGCAGTGCAGCAGGAGGGTTTTTACTCTCACTTTACTTTTTTGCAGCTATGTTTTGAAACCAAGGTATTCTTTTCACAATTTGGTTGGATTTGTCAAGAGGAAAAGCAGTGTGAGATTATGCTGCTGCAAGTAAAATGTGAAAACCTGAATTTATTCAAAAGCTTTCTTACATCTCTACTAGGATTGCAGAGTCCTGTGGGTGCGGTATAGTCACTGGGGAAAAATAAGGACACAATCTTTCTGTAAAGTTCTTCTATCACCATATTCATGCTCATTATGAGTCAAGAGCTAAATCTGATGAACTGTCCACTGTCACCACATGCTTTCTCAGGAGAAAGGATCACTGCCAATTCTAGAGCTCAAATCTGTGAGCATTAGCATGATATATTTTAGTTGTATTACAAATCGAATCAAATTGGTTGATAGATATGAACCAATATTTATGATTGGGTTGAATTGACTGTTTTTTTCTTTTTATTTATTTTGCAAAATGGTTTGGTTTTAATTAAAACCACCTGATATTAAATTGGTCCAAAGTGAATTAAATACAACTCAAATCAGTAACATTTTAGCAGTTATTTAAAATAAACTTTAAAAAAAAAAATGCTGGAGGAGGAGTTGGGGGGGACTAATTATACCCTTATGGCTTCTATAGATGTTAACGGGGTCAGCAGCAGCCAGGTGGTGTTAATAAAAGCCACTTAATTAACTGACCGTCCGCTAGCGGCTTGCTGTTCTGCTCTTTAGGTGCAAATTAAGAAGCCAATGAGGAATGGGATAAGCAACGAAGGAGAAGGAAATTGATATTGTGCCCATATTCCTGACCAAACAGGACAGGAAAGCATCTATTTTTAATAATAATGGCTCATATTTGATATAACATGATACACTTAATTCCTGATGTTACATATATTGTAAACAAAAAAAATAGACACTACAATCCTATCGGCAGAGAGATAGGTTGACATTTTATGCCATAAAATGACATGTTTAAAATACAAACTAGCATAGAACTAGAAGCTCTAGAATTGAAACAGCTTGCATTTTACAACGCAGGAATGTATCTTCCAGTGTTTGTCTGTGGCTTTGTTTATAAATTGTATTATGCTGGGGGTTTTTTTTATGCAAAATTATAAGTAGATTGTTTGCAGCTATATTAAACACTGATTGTGTCTGGACCAACCCTGTAGCCTTCTTTTTTTTTTTTTATTTTGAGTCTAGAGAAATTCCTGTCTTGGCAATCACTCACTCTCACTGCCTCTGTATTTCATGCCGGTCCCGTCTCCAACAAATAAATTAAACCGTAATACCTTGACTGCTTGGAAATTACATTGGATTGTTATAAACGATGCCGAGCTGATAATGTGTGATGGCCGGGGCGAGTGTATTCAGCAGAGCAGCGTCGGAGGCTGCATGCTAGGAATAAGAGATGCGACGCGCTGCTAGATGTACATTGGGGCCAGCATGCGAAGATTAACCGGCTCCGCTTCCATTAGTCTCAAAGTAATTGTAAAGACAGCGATGAGCAGTCTGTAACTCTTATCTTCAAATCACACACAAGTAGCGCAGACCTCCAGCATTCAGATTTGATTTCCCTTGCCTAAAAAAAAAAAAAATTGTAACTTAATCTTTCTATCTTGCTTTGAGATTATATCACAGAGATGATTTACTTCCTCTATTTACTGATTAGCTGTAATTTGATCGGAGTTCTTCAAAGAGGAACTCGGGGCCAGCTTTAAAAAAATGGAGATGAGTGTTTTTAAAGACGGTGTCTTCATTCATTAATTCACATTTGCTCCAGTGTGGAGCCCTTTTTGATAAAACACACAGTGTGAGTGCATGAATCCAGAACAAGATGGAGAGCAGCTTTGAGAAACAGGGATGACTGGTGCATGAAATTTTAGTAGTTTATAGTTGATGCCCTTTGTCGTTTCATTCTGTCGTTAATCAACATTTTGTCCTTTGGAGGTGATGTTTCGTCCAAAATGGCCGTCTCAAAGTTACTCTACCTTCATGAATGGAGCTGAGAAAAGGTCAATGTGATGCTGACACTTCACTGGAACACCAAGTGTGGTGAAGTATGTGATCAGGAATCTTGGTTCTGGCTGTGGAAGTGATCTTGGTGTCTTGTAGCTCCATGGTTTTAGAAGGAGCCTTTGCTAATACCCTCAGCTTATTACCAGCAGCTGCTGCCGGATAATTACAGCAAGTCATCACAATTCCATACAGCGTTCAATTTTTTACTCTAATGTGACTTGCCTGCGTTTATTCTCTAAGTTCCCAGCATGCTTTTTTTTTCATTATTCTTACTGAGAACACAACAGACATTAATTAGCGCAATGTCTTGCCATATCATACGAGCTGCTCTGACTTTTTCCTCCATTTAGTCACTTAACCACAAGCTGTAATTTATTTGGGTGGGATTTTTTTGTGATAGAACAACACAAAGTGATGAAGCTGACTTCCTTTAGTAACACTGACCAGTTAAGTGTCAACTTGGGTGTCAAACGCAAATCCAGTTGTAACTTATTTTCTCATAAAAAGTGGTTTACATGCTTTTTTATCAGTGGTGTGGATCACTAACTAAATAGCTAGCTGTGCTAACCCTTTGTCATTAATGATAAATATTAGTTCCACTAAATAATGCTAAAGCTGTAGTTAGTGGATTTAGCATTAGCTTGTTTTGCGGAAGCTAATGCTAAAGCACTAGCTTGAATTCTAATTATATCTGTCCTTGAAAGACTTGAGCACCAATTTAATTTTCACATTATAATTTACATGTTCCATAAAGCTGTTGGATATTGCATTCATGTTTATATCTGGTTCTCAACTGTCCGTGTTTTATCTTGTTTCTGTACGAGATATAGAAACAAGATAAAACATGTTCATGTTCTTTTTTTTTTAAAGAGAAAAGAACATGAAAGGAAAAGCAACTGCTCTGTCTTTCATCCACTTCAAAATTAGAGCATGAATGCAAATGTCTAACTGTGTGAAGAACTCTTAACAACTTCAACACAGATGTCTAATTTTATTCAACTGAAGGTTTACAAAACAGTCAAATAAATCAAATAAATCAGTTCTTTAGAATTTATCCAGAACACTTCATTTAGGGGACAAATTAACTCAGAATTAGCAGATTAGTGGAAGTGTTCCCACCACAGTTCCTCGTATAGTATGTTCAATAGATCACTTGATTATAAAATGATATTTGGCATTTTTGGGGTTGTGAACAAATCACATCACGGAAACCGAGATGTTGCAACAGAATGAGCTGTGTTTACTTGGTAAGGTAAAACACAGACTGTAAAATACTTCTTGTTAAATTACGTCTTCACTAAATTATATGGAGGTAAATAAATTACAGCTTGTTACATTATTATTATTTGTGAAATATGACATTGTTTTAACCAGATCAAAGCAACATTAGCACAGTTGGTTACTGAACTCTCCGCTGGTACTTGTTCTGATTCATCCCTCCATATAGTGAAGCCTTGTGTGCTCTCCTCTGTGTAAACCTTAAAGGAAAAATAAACGATACAGATTGACCATCCATCATCATGACAGACACTGAGCTTCCAGCAGAATCAGCCGCTTCACAGACGCAATATTTCAGATCCTCCATCTTGCACAACCAGTGCTGGACGGTCTCTATCAAACTGAATGAGACCGAGTAAATATCTGATCTGACCAGATGTGAAAACAGAATAATTTATCACATGGAAAAAGATGTTATTTAGTATATTGTATATACGAACTATCAGTAAAGTGGAATACACTGAAGCAGTAAAAAAAAAAATATGTAGGCAAACAAAACGTTGCACTGGAACTAAGCAAAAAGAATCAGTCGGGGTAATTGATTGTTTTTCTCCCTTTAGACGTATAGATAGGACATGGAACATGTGCGGAACATATGGAAATGTTGAGCATTAAACTTAATCTGTAACTAATTCCTGACTGTAATACTCCTCCGCTGCCGTATGTATATCTTAGCGATAACTGCTCTCTGGCTCCCAGGCCACGGTCAGCAAAAGCCCCTCAGTCGAACTGATCGATAGGAAACCCAATTGGAGGGATTAAGCTCATGAATCAACCTGTCAGGACATGAACCAGCACATGTACGCGTTATGCACTTAGCAGGGAGAATTCATCTGGAGCTCAGTTAAAGTACGGCGCGCTGAAAGCAGTTTCTAGCAGGGCAGAGTGTGTTTGCAGGAGTCATTGTCTTTTTTTTTTGTTTACAGCACAGAAGATGGTAAATCCATTGTTTGTCAAAGCATGTCTTCTATCAGAAGAACTCATTGATTGCACCTGAGCAGTTGTTGTCTGATTGCTGATGTAGAAACGTTGTTGGGATTGTGGTTAAGTGATAAACAACCTCAGTATGAAGGTCGGGTCTCTTTGATTCAGTCACATCTGCCTACAGCGATGCCACCGTCAGACAGCAAGCAGAGACATCCAAGCATCCGTTCAGACAATATTCACACCATCTAAGAACAGAACACACCTAGTAAAACATATGTGAACAGATTCACCCAATGACAAAAACTATGTATGTACAGTAGATCTGTCCAGTATTGGTGGGAGTTACCACATCCACCCACAATGAATAGGTCAGATCTCATCGAAAAATGTTTAGAACCGCCCCTTTTTAAAGCGCCAACTATAACTTAATGTGTGTGAACCTCTTAATGCACACAGTGGAAGCCATCTTTGCTCTCCTCCAGAAGCTAACATTTGCCGTCTTTCTGATTTTTGCTCTTGAAGCTACAACCAATCGACGCCAGTGAAAATAACTCACCATCCTGGATTGGCTGCCTTGCAAGCAATAGCAAGCAACGGCTCAACTCGATGGAAATTCAGCTAAATCACAAAGCTGTGGAGATTTTTTTCAATCATAATTTCAGTGATTGCACTCTGTTTGCTCAAACTGAATTGGGTAAGAAGGCTGTGGTTCACTCTGCTCCCTTTTCTTTGAACTTCTTACAAGAAAGTCTTAGATTGGCTGAATTCATCTCGTTTAGTGCTTTTAAATCCAAACTAAAAACTTTGAAGGACGATACAATAAGATGTACCTGTGGTTTTTTTATGGCTTAGCAATTTCTTTTTTGTTTGCTGTATTTGTTGCTGCCTCTTGGTCAGAACTCTCTTGAAAAAGATGATTTTAATCTCAATGGGCTTTTTGTCCTGGTAAATAAAAGTTAAATGATAGAACTGAAAGAAAAAATAACTATTGACTATTGTGTGATTTTAAAAAAATTAAAATTGTATTTACAATGTTCTTGACTTTTATTCACTGTAGTATAAATGTAGATCTCTAAGATGTTGTTTTTTCTGAAATACTACATACTAAATTCTTCA
This sequence comes from Poecilia mexicana, assembly GCF_051168715.1. Taxonomy (NCBI): domain Eukaryota; kingdom Metazoa; phylum Chordata; class Actinopteri; order Cyprinodontiformes; family Poeciliidae; genus Poecilia; species Poecilia mexicana. Next base: position 4,270,731 of record NW_028263387.1, read on the forward strand.
TTAGTTAGTAATGATTTAGACTTGCTGGTAAGTTATTCTACTTATACTAATTCTCTAATGTGTACCTATCATAAATTATGCTTGGACATTATTTATGAGAACTACTAGAGCTTGAGTTTTATCGGCGCTGCTATAGTCTGCAAGCCAAGAAGAATAGTGCGTTTGCTGTGCTATAGGACAAAGCCCCAGGGCCTGAGGTAAAGGTTAATCTATCACCGTGTGGCAGGAATAGAATGTATGTTGTTAGGCCTTAAGTGAACGCTTTTAAAAGCAAAAAGGTCCAATGGCTGCAAGATTCTGTTTATGGAGAGAACAGAAAAAGGACCCAAGGTGAACTTCATACCTTGCAATATTTAAAAAGGAATTGTGAGTGGATTTTTTACACTGAAAAATATACATATAAAAAAACCAAGCCTGTCTTGTTATACTGCGCGCTGCTATTTTTCCTTTAATATGAAACGTATTGGGTCGTGGGTTTGAATCTGGGCTTGAGGTCTTTCTGCATGAAATCTCCATGTTCTCTTTGTTCATGCAGAGGTTCTCTCTGCTTCCTCCCACAGTCTGAAAAAAAGATATACATCAACTAGTTTCTACCTTCAGGTATAAGTGTTTGTGCATGGTGGCCTATCATGTGTGTCTCTGTGTTGCCCTTTGATGAACTTTGACCTTTCCATTGAAGCGAAGGCAAAACAGTGAGATGCAGGAGGAGGGGGGCAAAGGGCCGACTTGGTGGTTTGGGTTTGGAACCCGTTAACTGCTTGCAGTTCTACTTTATCATTTGTTTGGTTTTTAAAGTTTATTGGTGCATAAAAAATGCTGTATACGTAACCATTAAAGGGGAAGCATTAAGTAAAATAACATTTTCTGAGCTTTCCATCATGTTATGATCTTATTCCCTCATCAAAAACATCCTTTGAGTTTTTTTCTCGCTTCTTTCATACATGTTTGAGAAATCCTTCAGTCTCCCTTTGCAGCCATTCAGTTGTGCTAAACGTCTGGTTGGACGTAGCCCCACATTTACCAACAAAGCTCTGCCTCTGAGCTGCAGTTTCCAAGTTTTCACCTAACGGAGCACCTCTCCCCCACTCTGTTCCTTCAGACTAGCCAACAGCAATTACCAAACTCTACGAGAAACATCAGTTGAGCTCATTACAGGAGGTGAAAAATGTTGGTAAAAATGTTGTTAAAGGGTGAATAGAGGAGCGCTGTTGTGATGACTTTCTGAAGATAGAGTTTCAGAAAGAACAGGTATTTAAACAGACAGAGGCCCAATTTCAAGTCCTTAAATGATGATGTCAAATTCCTTTCAAGTCATATTTGATATATACAGTACTTTTATAACTGAAGTTAACATAGTTACTTGATTTAGTTATAAAATGGCACTATTTGCCTGGAAATTAACATAATACTGTCCCTTTAAGTTAAACCGTGGTTAAATAACCTGCTCACAGCAGCAGCAGTAGCTTGTGGCTGATTCTCATATCTCCATGAATCCAGGGCAGACTTTCACACCTTACACAGCAGGATCTCACCCTATTTTCAATATGAAGTCAGAAAATCTGCTTCTAAAACATAAGCGACATTTTCATGAAATCCACTAAATAACATCAGCATTGGCGTGCACCATATGAACCTGTGCTGTGTGTGTGTGTGTGTGTGTGTGTGTGTGTGTGTGCGTGTGTGTGTGTGTGTGTGTGTGTGCGTGTGCGCGTGTGTGTGTGTGTGGCTGAAGCTGTGGGGAGTGTGTGGGAATCTGCCTGATCCTGGAGCCATGGCCTTGAATAAGTTTAGCATCCTCCAGGAATCTGTTTGCGGCGCTCCGGAGCTCGAATTAAAGTGGATTTAAGAGAGATGAGGCTTGGAGGAGAGCGAGGGTTTATAACTCTGATTGCCATGCCCACCACTCATAATGAGGTGCATTACAGAGCTGATGTTGTAAGATTAGAGTGACTTAGGAGACACGAGGAGCCTTGCAGATCAGAAGAAGGGGGTAGGAGGAGGGGAAAGAGAGGAGCCTCAGCAGAGCCTGAGTGCTTAGTAACAGGAAAGAAGAGTGCTGAGAGGTAAAAATAAAAAAAATTGAGGATGGAGAAGGGCTATCTTATTTGATTGTGGCACTAAGGGTGGGAGAGGCAAGAGGAGGATATAAGACAGAGGGGACAATAAAACCAGCAGAGGTAATATCTGCATTCCTGTCAGCATATGAGAACAGAAAAGAAGCTCTCAGTTATTAAAGGGTTGACAGCCGGTGACAGCAATATCGCTCCATTTTGTTTGGCCCCGGTGCCACCCTGACTGGAATTGAAAACAGTTTGACGTGTTGCCGGGAAAAACCAAAGGCGACTGCAGTTTGTTAAAGATTTCCTTGGATCAGCTCAACATCATTACTGCATACAGCGGGCGTGTACGAGTGTTGATCTGTCCAGTTGAAGTTGAACATCGCAGTTGAAAACAGTTATAACAGTCCTCGGGTGAATTTAATATCAGTTCAATGTGCAAACGGCAGAATTTGATCATAAAAATCATCCGAAGGTAAAATTACTGTCCTGCTCAAAAGTTACACTGCTTTGTATTTTCGCAAGTTTTTCAACTTCCAACAGGTTTTCTTTCAAGATTATCCTGTCTGTACACTCTAAAGGTAATACGTAATATTAATTTAACTAGTGTAACATTTTTGCACTTAAAGTTTAACATTGTTTTTTGAATGAATGCCCTCCGGCTGGCTGTAGCAAAACATCTGGAATAAGTAAATGTGATATTTTCAATTACATTGGATTTAAGCATTTAAATGAACCTTTTCCAAAAGACTCCCCTCACCTCTCCCCTCCCACCCCCCCCCAAAAAAAAAAAAAATCTGGTAGGCTTTGGTGTTTGGAGTTAAGAACCGCCTGTCTCCTCTCCTCCAGAGCGCTGACTCATCCGGACCGAGGATGCAGCCATGCAGGGATCATTTTCATTGATCCCTGCCGTTCCTTTAACATGTTTTTAAGTCTGCGCTGCTAAGAAGCTCCAGATGAATACAAGCGGATCCGTTGTGAAACACTCAGCTAGCATACTGACCGTCAGCCCTCAGGTTTTCGAGACAGAGGCTGTGATGTGTGTGAGAGGCCGATCTGCACACACCAGCAGCGTGGGAGTGAACCGTTCCAGGCTCCCTCCACAGCTCAGACGTTACGAAAATTCATAAAGAATTAGACACAGAGGGTGTGTGGGTGATGACCGCTTTATTAATATCAAATTTTTATTAATGGAAGACTTTAGTGGAACCAGTAAAAAAATGTAGTTTGAGTCTGAGACATTGTGATTTTTGATAGGTTAGTGTTCAACAAGGGACTAGGATTGTCACAATACTAAAAGTTTGAACTCATGTTTTGGAAACTTTCTTTGAAACATACCTGGAGTGTTGCTTTGATTCTTTCATGCATGTTTGAGAAATCCTCTAATCTCCTATGGCAACCATCCTGCTGTGCAAAACGCCAAGGTGGCCCTAGCCCCGCCTTTAAGGACAAAACCCCTCCTCAAATATGCAGTTTCTAATCTTCCGCCTCACAGAGCAGCCCCTCCCCCACAACTTCCTCACTCAGGTCCTTCAGACTAGCCGGCAGCAATTAGCAAACACCTGGTGGAACATCTGCTGAGCTTATTTTAGGGCAGGGGTGTCAAAGTCAAATGGATGGAGGGCCAAATAAAAAATTTAGCTACAAGCCGAGGGCCGGATTGATCGAATGTTCATTGAAATTTTTTTAAATGACTCATATAGTCTAGTGAACCTAATTGAACCTACTGAAAACCTAACAAATATATTCCAATATGATCAGATAAATAAAGCAATATTTTCTTATGGCTCTGTCAGTAATCTTTAATTTTCAACAGACACAACTGAAATATTTTTAAAATATAATTGGATTGAAATACAATAAAATAAAGTGCAAAAATCTATTAATCCACATATGTCAGAGTCAAGGCATTTAGATGTGTCGCCGGCGACACATCTAAATTTGCAGTACCGTAATTCCGCCACACGTAGCGCTAAGTGGAAAAATTCCAACGGTTTCTGAAAGGGGAGATGTTGCACTTTCCAGCAAGTATCGGGTTAATACGGTAACTTCGCAGCTGCAGCTGCAGAGAGTGTAATTAATCCGGGGGGCACTCGTTTAATAGACGGTATATTTCGGCAATAACTTGGTGGATATTGAAAGTTCCGGTTGTTATGGATACATGGGTAAGTACATCATCTCACAGAACATTTAAAGAACTACTTACAGTTCAAATAAGGAAGATATTTTTTTTCAGACGGGGTGCCGGCTTGCTGCGGTCTGCGGGCCGGTTCTAATAATAAATCAAGATCATCCCAGGGGCCGTAAAAAACCTTCTCGCGGGCCGGATGTGGCCCGCGGGCCTTGACTCTGACATATGTGAGATACTATTCAGTGCAACGCTGGTAAAAATTTTGCTAAAGAATTTTGCCATGTTGTGACAACTTCCTGAAGGCGGGGTTTCAGAAAGAGCAGGAGCTTCTTAAAGAGACAGAGGCCCAATTTCAAGGAGTAAATCAGGCAGTAAAATTTCTCTTCAGTCATGTTTGATATAGTTGGCATTTTTATAACAACTGAAGTTAACATATTTACCATATTGTGCTGTAAAAAAGCACTTTGCACCGAGAAAGCACATTAAACTTCCTCTTTAAACATTAAAATTACTAAGTAACTAAATTCTGTATTTTCCACCAACTTTGTAAAGTAAAAGTTGATGTTGAAGTTGATAATAACTTTCAGTCCAGAATATTACTTGAAGTAGACAGATGCTCTGCTCTGCCACAGTGCAGAAAAACTTTGTGTGGGAGCAGAAATCTTTTTTTTTCTTGCCCTGATGAATGAAGGGAGTCCGGTATTTTAGTTTCTGTTTCTCCACTCCGACTGTTTTGTTGGTTTGTTGTTTGTTGTTGTTTTTTTCCAGAAACTGCTAAGCATGTGGCAATTTCTGACAGGCTTTGGAAGTGACAGCAGCCCCTGTTCTCAGAAGGGTTGGTGCACGGCGCCCGAGGCAGAGTTTATGGAAATAACCTTGTGGCAGGCGTGCGCTGCGAAAACGAAGAAGAAAACAAGTGAAATTTTCGCCTTTTGTTGCAGCATTACGGCGACCAGTGTTAGACGGTGGCTGCGGTTGGACTAGTGCAGCGCGGCTCCCCTCATTATTATTATTTTTTCTGCAAATGTTAAGACATGGTGGGCACCATTAGTGTCAGATAGCATCAGAGCTGAAGTTAATCAGACTGCACTGAGCCAGGTTTGACAGTTAGCTTCTCCCTGTAGTGGCAGCCAGTGCTTTCATTATTCACCACAAAAACACGCTCCTGCAGAGTGGGTGGTGCTGCTGCTTTCATAATGCCGCTGCTGGCTGTCCACCACACACACAATACACTGCGAGGCATGTAATGCATGCAATAAAGGAATTGTGGAATTTTAATGTTGGAATAATTGAATGTTGATGTACTATCGACGTCTTTTTCACCACAGTCAATGGGGTTTGCTTCAGCGATCGATGTTCCAACTTCACGTTGAAGCTCCTGGAAAATATTTGGGCAAAATGTACCGACTGAGTGTTTGAGGCCACATAAAGGCCAATAGGATTATGGGAATTAATGAAAAATTACAAGAACAAAGACATAATATATTTCCAGAATAAACGTGTATGAGAATGAAGTCATAATATTACTAGGAAGAAGTCGAACAAAGATGCAGCATTATGAGAAAAAAAATCAAAATAACTCAAGAAATAATATGAATAAACTTGTTTGAGAATATAGTCATATTACTAGATTAAAGTTGAAATATTATGATATATTCATACTATTACCAGAAGAAACTGGAAATAATACAAGAAAGTGGTAACAGCATGATATTAATGTCATCCTCCGTGTTTCTGTGTGTTTTGAGTTTTTCTGTGTGATTCTGTTTCCATGTGAGTCTCTGTCCTGTCCTCCCCGTTGATTGTCTCCCAGGTGTGTCTCATTCCCTTGATTACCCCATGTGTATTTAGTCTCACCTGTTGTCTGTTCTTCGTCAGGTCCTTGTCTTACGTATGGCTAAGTTTGTCTTATGTTGTTTTCTTGCCAGTGGAACTGTATAGTCCTGGTAGTGTCGGCTCTCGTTTTCAGTCCTGTCGTTCAGCAGCTACCAGTATTTAGCTGTGTGCTAGTTCTCTGCCGTGCCGCCTGTTTTGGACTGTGTGAGCATTTTCTCCATTAAACTCATCATCATCACCATGACCTGGGTCTCAGCGTCTCTCCTCACCACCACCAAACCAACACTCCTTATGACAATTAAACATACAAGAATATAGTCATATTACAAAATCAAGTCATTGTATTACAAGAATGAATTCATTTTACGAGAATGTCGAAATAACACGATTATAAATCCATATCACTGCAATAAAATTTTATAAGATAAAAATAGCCAATATTTAATTAACAGTCATATTCTTCATGACATATTCATGTTATGATTTTATTCTTGTAACACTATAACTTTGTGACTGTATTCCTGCGATACAATGACCTAATCTCATAACATTCTGACTTTTTTCTCATAAAAGTTATTTCAACTTTATTCTCTTAATACTACAACTTCTCATAATACTGTGACTTCTCAATTTTATTTTATTTTTATTTTCTTCGCGTGGCTCTAGTAGTCTGTTGTAAAAGTGAAATACAAATGAGATCAAGTCTTTGCTGGGTATCATCATTCTAAGGAACATCAGAAATCAGACTTTTTAAAACCCGTTTTACATTCTGACCGAGGATTTCATCTTATGACCAGTTATGAAACTCAAATGTGGTTTATTTTTGTTTGCAGTTGTTTGCATTTGTGTGTTTCTGACGTACTTTAATTTTTTGAAGAAAATGTTTTTGTCTTTTTCTTTTTTTTATGAAGATGTCCCAGGTTTACTTTAAACACTCAGCCCTGCTGGTTCCTGTATAATCACAGCTGTAAACAGGTTGTAATCATCCTGGCTGTGGAGAGGCTGGATCTGCAGCCTCTGCTCTGATTGGGAATAACAACGTGTCAGCATCCCAGCTGATGGCGCCGCTATTCATCCTTTATGTTTATTCGCGAAACAGGATGTGCGTTAAAGAGGCTGGGCTGAGGGATATCAGAGGTTCACTTAAACATTTTTTAAATGTTCTGGTGCAACTAGAGGAGATGAAGGTTGGACTTTGACTGGTTAGGTGTTCGCGTTAAACCCGAACACCTAACAGGACATCATAGTTGTTGAGCAACAACAAAATGTCTCCTGAAGCTATTTATGACTCTTTCTGTTGGCTCGTTTTCCAGTATCCCTGTTTATTTCTTTGATATTTTATAATATTTTATAGATATGAAAAGACAAGCCTATCACGATCTGTTGGACTTTGAGCTTAGCTTACTTGGTTTGAGTATATTTTCTCATCTTATGTTTCTTCTTTTCTGTGTTCATAATTGCTAGTGTTATTTTTACCTCAGTATCTGTGTGGCATCCAGTTATTAAGTCCCCAGTAAATGTACTACTCACCCTACGGATGTTGTCACACCTGATAGTCCGGTACAATCGGTTCTGTTGGGAACCAAACTGCAACATTTCTTACATTTCCAGCTGTTGTTGTTCTCTTTCACATTGCACTGTGTCAGACAAACCAAACCCTTTGAGTAACCTGTTCACCTCCTCACCTGTGGTGGCACTGCATCAAGAACCACTGAAGAAAACGACACAAAAACCTCTGAAGAAGACAGTGACCCATCTTCCTTCTTCAGGACATATAAACAACAATAGAGTGTTGTCAGATTTCAGCTGGTGTAGGATTTCTCTTTTGTTGTTGGTAAAACACCACAAGATATTTCTCCTGCTAGCACATTTGTTTTGGTTGTATTTACCCAGAATGCTTCTTGCTTTTGGAGCAATCTCCAGTCTGCGTGGTACTTACATATACATTGAAACCACGCTACGGTTTACTTCAACCATACTGAGACCGAGGCTTGTAGACGGACCAAAGTTCACTTTTTTGGTTCAGATTGAAGTTGGGTTACACATCTCCCCAAACTAACCAGACGTTCCCGGCAAACAAACTGGAGTTTTGTTAAAGTGGACTGAAGGAGTTGGTGTGAATGCACTGTTGTCCTCACGTTGGTCTTTTTTGTTTTGGCAGCTCACACCATTACAAAGGCAGTGTTGGGTTTTTACACAACCATGCATCTTGTATGAGGAATCTCTACGTGCAGCACTGATGTGTACTTACACTAGAAATACAGTATTTTTTGTGAATGTTTCTGAAGATAGTATGAAGATTATTATTGCTTGGAAAAGATTAAAATTGTTCCTCCTTTTTTTTTTTTTTAATAACTTTGGTTCTTCCTCATATAGTGGAATGTTGTCTTGTACTCTGTGAGTTTTCGGAGTCCTTCCCACTTTTAACTGCTCTGAGCAAGGCCGCCTCAGTTTGAGCCTTTCACTGTTGTTCCACACAAAACTCTTATTCGTTTTATCAGCGTTGCGACTGCTGCGGCTCACTGTCCTAGGGCGTTTAATTGTGTTGCCGAACCGCAGGCCCTTTTTGTCGAGCATGGCTTCCAACAATATGACTCTGATTGTGGTTTTGGACAAACAATAGTGCTGTGATTTGAGCCGTTCGGTTGGTGATTGCTGTCAGAGTGGGCTTTCTAACTTGTAGCATGGGGACAGCGTCAACATCCGCCTCAAACGCTGCTTTAGATTCAGTTTGCTTGGGTTAAACTATGAAAAGAAGTGGCTTAGGTGTTTTTTTTCTTCTTCTTCTTCTTCAATGAAAACCCCAGCACCATGCCTCACGAATGTTATCGCACTTGATTTTAGACAGCAGTGATATTACCGCCGGTAGGTTCCATTGTGCTCCATTTGCATCGGATGGCTGTAAAAAGGAACAGTCAGACATGTTTGGTAAATGAAACCGTTTTCTGCGGTTTGCGCTTGGTGAAGGACCAGGGGTCTGATGGGGGTTTAAGCTTTGATTTAGACAAACACAGGCAGAACTGTGAGAGCTCGCCGTCTGGTGACTACCTGCCACTCTGCATTGATTCCACCTGCAGCAGGTGGTGCGACTCCCAGAACAGGATCCTCACTCTGCCAGACAATGACAGATGACTGTTGGTGCTCTTTGTCACGATGAAAAAGAGCCATTATTAACCCAAATTCACCGATGAGTTACAGAGTCCAGCTGAAATCAGGTTAATATGTTGGTTTATTTCATTATTTCTACATTCTTTGACTTAATGGGGAAGTTTTATGTGTTTTCTAGGCACATGGCATCATTTTATAGCATAATCAAGTAACTTCAGTTGTTATAAAAATGCTATCTTCATATATCAAATATGATTTAAAAGAAATCTAACTTTCTAATTTATGCCTTGAAATTAGGCATCTGTCTCTTTAAAATCTCCTGCTCTTTCTGAAGCTCCACCTCCAGGAAGTCATCACAACATGGCTTCTCTGTTAACCTTTTAATGTTTTTGCCAGCGTTGCTCTGAGAAGTAGCTCATATAATGAGCTTAGCAGATGTTCCACCAAGTGTGTGCTAATTGATGCTAGCTAGTCTGAAAGAACTGATTGTGGGTTTGAGGCAGTAGCTCAGAAACTTGGAAACTGTGTTTCCTAAGAGGAGTTTAGTTTTTGAAGGCGGGGCTAGGTCCACCCGGGCGTTTTGCACAGCTCAATGGTTGCCTTGGGAGATTAAAAGATTTCTCAAACTTGCATGAAAGAATTAAAGCAACACTCAAGGTATGTTTTAGATGAGAGAGTAACATTATAACATGATGGAAAGCTAAAAAAAAAAGAGTTCATTTTACATAATGAACTCTTTCATTATGTAAAATGTTTCTTTTTCCCTGCCCCATTTGAACAATATGATCTAACTAAAAATGCTTTCTTTTTTTTTGCAAATAGAAAAGAAAGTGAACAAAAGTTCTGAAAATCGTAGCTGATTCAGTTTAGCTCTGTATTTATACATTTGTAGAGTGAAAAGTGAGAGACGATGGTGATGTGTCTCAGCTGTATATAAGTAGTGTAAAAGTTGGCATCATTAATATAATGGCACTCATTTTCTCATCCTCACACTTCACCTGACTGGCATGCTCTGGATTATTACTGTATGTTGATTTTACTCTGATTGTGAATGCACACTGGGGAACCAATCGTTTCCAGCACTACTTCAGCTACTTTCAAAGTACAGGGACAAAAATATGTTTTTTGGTAAATTGTTTTTTTTTTTTTGTTCAGAAATGACACGTTCACCCATTTGGCAGTATCCCTGTGATTTACTTAGTAGACCTGAGCAACTCCTGTTGTCAACGCCTCTACTTTTCTACAGTTTTAAGAAACTTGCCTCAGTATTCACATTTATTGTCATATTTCCAATGCCTGAGAAACCACACTGAAAATGTGGAAAAATACATCATTTTAAAGGAGTGATAATATAGCAGGTAGGAATCTTGTGTGGGGGTGGACAGATGAGGGATGAGATGGAGGCTTTGCATTGGAGGAAGCTGGCAGAAGGTTGAAGCAGCACTTTTTGTTTTTCAGTTAAAGACTATCGATGTTAAATTGTCATAACTTTAGGAAAATATGTGTGGAATAAATCATACAGATAAGTGGCCATTATATCCAGCTGCTAAGGTTTTCCTCTCTCCATCTCTGGGACCTTTCACTGCAAAGCTGAATGGATTCATGTCAGGTTTGGGTGTGGAAATTAAAAAGTCCATATTTATTTATTTTTTTTATTTTTTGTCAGTGAGTAATTGTTTGAAACATGGCATTAACAGTCTTTTCAAGAGCAGTTTTAGTTTTTAAATGATCAGCTTCTCCTACACCTACTATTGTCAACAGGTCATGTGATTGCACCGCAAACAGTAAAAAACTCCAAAACATACAAATGGAAGAAAACAAAACAAATGAAACTAAAAAATACCACAAGAAATGGCAGCAAAATGGAAAATGCCACAAATAGCAACAGCAAGTATAAAACGCTACAAACTCCCCCAGACCACAAGGGGGAGTCTGGAGCAGGTAACATTACCATTATGTAAATATGCAGCTTTTCTGTGATACTGTCAAAAACTCTGTTTTTGACAATATCAGATATTAAGTGGCCATGTCCAGCAGAGAGTTTCCCATTCAATCAAGTCATGCTGTCTTTTCTGAGGGTCTGGTCCCAGTGTGATTTAGTGATTGACTCCCCCTAGTGGTCTGGAGCACTTCCATTTTGTGGAGCAGGTTTGCAGTGTTTCATACTTTATTGTTTTTGCCATTTTCCCCTTCTGCTTCTCTTACCTTTGGTTGCAGCAGTTTTTATTTTTTCCATTTGGTTCAATCTTATTTTCTACAATAGCAGCATATGTTTTGGAGTTTGCATTATTTATGCCGTTTGTAACTGTTTACGGCATTTTTTGACATTTGCTACTATTTGCATCTGTCAACCAACATTTATAGCCCACTGGACATAAATCTATTTTTTTATGTTGTGATCCAGTCTTAAAAATATTGAGGCTATAAGAAAAATAAACTTTTAGCTCATGGGTGATTTGAATATATGTTTGACCTGGTCTACATAAAGTTCTAGTGTTGCAGACAGTTATTACAACTGTTGATTACCTAGTGGTAAGGCAAGCTAATAAGTCCTAATTTATTTTTCCTATGAGGGTGTCTGGTTTTACTACAAAATGTGTTCTGGTTGTGTTCTTGCCTCAAAGTTTATGTCCTCTGCATGACCTTTTTTATTCACCATAAGAGAAAAAGGCTGCATGTGAAACTTTATTTTTTTTGCTCAGTTGTGTAACATGGTCCATCATTATAATTGAAATCACATACAGCTGAAACCAGAAGTTTGCATACACCAGATAAAAAAACAAAACAAAAACAAACAAATAAAACACATCCACCATTTTTTTTCATTGTGGAATCTTAAGTGAAATCGGCCAAACTTCCTCTGGAACAATTTCCAGATGCTTAAAGGTATCTGGAAATTGTTCCAGATACCTTTATTACAAATATTAATAGTTGTTATAATATACAATTATTATGAGTTGTATTATGACTCACCTCAGTCATAATAGTTGTATTTAGTAAATAGGAATAATTCTGGAAATTCTAACTCATTTAAAACAGAAGAAGTTTGGTCTAATTTCACTTCAGACAGTGAGGAAAAAATGGCATATTTTTCTTTTTATTCACTGTCTGTAAAGTTGTGGTATGAACACTACTGTAATAATACCTTTCAGTATTGAGAACTTTATTTGGAATATGTGGGAGCAGACTGGTCCTCTTTGTTTGAAACTTGATGCTACTGTTACCGTAACGTTGCAATTTTTTTCCATTCCCTTTCGGTCTGAAACTTTCCAGGTTGTGCCTGGAGGCTGTAAATGTAAGAATGAACATTTCTAAATCACAGTAAATTTCCAAACTACGTGTGGCTGCTGCTCAAGTGAATTAAACAAAGGAAAACTGTCAGAACTCTTGCGGCAGCTCTTGGGAATCGTAGGCTGCTTAATTTTTAAGGCAACTTGCATTTTAGAAATTTCTGCATCTCCTTTGGCTCTTGTAGTTTACATCATTCTTGAGCTTTATTTTTTATTTTTTTTTTTCCTGAACAAAACTGAGGTGGCTAAAGGGGAGCTAGGGATATGTAACCACATTTGAAATATAAGCTGAAAACAATTCCTTTTACTTCATTTTTTATGTTTTGATTCACTCACTTTTTTGACCAACTGAGACAATATAATGAAGCTATGGAAAAGATATCTCAGACACACAAACATTGTTACCTTACAGACTCGCACACAATTTTTTTTCATAATAAAATACCATAATAAAAGTGGTTGGTAACTTTACTTCTTATTGCCTTCTTTTTAAAGCAGCAGTGTTATGTGAAAATAGATTTTTTTTTTTTTTTTTTTTAGCTTTACATCACGCTTTGTTACTTACTCATCAAAAACATACCTTGAGTGGTGCTTTGATCCTCTCGTGCATGTTTTAGCAATCCTTTAATCTCCATGGCAACCACTGAGCTGTGCAAAATGCCCGGTTGGACCAAGCTCCGCCTTTGAGGACGAAGCTCCTCCTCTGCGCTGCAGGTTCCAAGCTTCTGAGGTTCTGCCCGATGGAGCAGCTATCCTTCAGACTAGCCAGCAGCAATTAGCAAACACCTGGTAGAACAACTGCATATGCTGAGCTCATTATAGTAGCTACTTAGTACAATGGTGATAACAAGGTTGTTAAAGGGTTAATGGATGTTATGCTGACTTCCTGGAGGCAGAGCTTCATTTTCTTTTAAGTCACATTTGATATTTTTTAGAACAATGGAAAGTGACATAGTTACTTGACTGTGCTATCAAATGGCATATGTGCCTGGAAAATAAATATAAGACTCTCTTTAACAGAAAAGCAAATTACACGTTGGTGGTAGATCTTTATATAAAGTGTGTTATTAAAATGTGCATCACTTCTCTGTGTAATAATCAGCATTTTCCTAAGAAGCTCCTAGATAAATGAATTAAAACACATGACTCCTCTTTACCTGCTGTATGTCAGGAACCACTTTTGTTGCTATAGTCTTTTTTTGTTTTCCTTTTTCTTCTTAGTTTACTTCGGTGTTGTTACCTCGCCTAAAGTAAGCTCAGCCGTTTAAGCTTTGTTTGGCCCTGCAGCAGCAGCAGCAGCAGCAACACAGAATAAAGTTAAATGAAATTCTTGGGGCCTCTCACCTCTTTGGGCCCGCTGCAGTTTGTAGGTTGGGGTCAGTTACAGCTCACAACAGTCACCAAATTCACCGTTGGACCTTTATGCCATTCAGTATTGGGTGAAGTGTACATGTTGCTAGTCACTGTCTGGATGTGGAAAATACTGATGACTAATACTATATCAGTCTACCGACTGTGTGTGTGTGTGTGTGTGTGTATGTGCGTGTATGTGTGTGTGTGTGTGTGTGCGTGCGTGTGAGATCTGGTCTTAGAAGAGAGAAGCGGAAAACGTTGAAGCGCACTGCCAAACACCGTACATAATCACATTACGTCCATCCTGCAGAACAAAGGCCAGAGCCGGGAGCAAATGTTAACATCTGATTTACATTTCAGTTTCTCCGTCTTTGGAAGGATTTTTGTGTTTGCATGGATGATGGAGCATGTGATCCGTTGTGTGGAGAAACGGCAGTGGTGTCGTGGGGAGCCTATTATGCCGATCGATGTTCTGGTTCTTAAACTCGGTACAAGTTTAAAAACTCCTTCCTGTTTGTGTTTTACGTCCGCGCGTTAATTTCTTTATGTTTGATGTTGTGTGCTCTGGTCTACATCTCGCACCGATGGAGACTTCCTTATTACCATCTGTGTTACTTTGCGTGGCTCATTAGGGCCAAAGGCATATTTGAACCCCCGTCGTCATGACAACAGTAAAATTAAACTTCCCGTGGCGTCTTCTGGGGGTTCTCACCTTTTCGCCTCTGAAAACGCGGAGAAAGCGCAGTGTGTGTGTGTATGTGTGTGAGTATAAATACGCTGTATATCCACACGGAAGACTGCTCTTTACAGGAAATGATCCAAATTGATTATGACCTGTGCGTGATCCCCCAGAACCATTTGAATTTACCTTGAAATTATCATAAAAGTTGTCTGTCCTCGCCCCTTAAGCAACACCACTTACCACACGATGGGATAAGAGCAGACTGGCTCATCAATTTGTATGCATGGAGACGCTCCGGCTGTCACGGGGTGGGCTAACCCGAGAGATTAAGAGCCCACAGAGTCTGTCGCGTCAGGGAGAGATCATGTTTGAGTTCTAGTGATCAGCGCTCGCTGCCACATTGCGGCGTGATAAACAGGAGGGCTCAAATGGCACATTGGGATTGATTTAAAAGCCACCCTTCACACTCACCTCACCATTAGCGGGGGCCACAGCTACTTTGAAGGATGCACTCTCCATTCCTTATGAAATATCTTGGTCAGGAAGGGCAGAGGGATGACAAACGGCATTCTCTCTCTCTCTTCCACAGGCAAGCACGTATTGTAATCTTTGTATTTTTTTGCCATAAAGACATGATGTGTTGTTCTGAGTCATTCAAGGAAACTGGCATTTTCTCCCACCCTCACACCTAGTGGCAGTTTTTGTAGGAGTATTGGTGTGCAAGAGTCTATTTGCTGCTCTAAATTGAGTTTTTCCTCCTGTGGTCTGTAGTTTGCCTCTTTGATTTGTCTGTTTGTCAATACACTGACTCTGTTGTAAAAGATGATATTCTCAGAGTGGACGTTTTCAACAGAGTTAGATTTTTACGATGTCACCGCCTGTATTACTCAACCGGGTTTTACCAGCCCTCCTTTAGGCCAATGATGGGAAAGAAATCATCTGGGTTTTATTGACAGGTGTCCTTGTTTTGAACAGATTTAGTACCGGGTATAAAATACTTGCTCTAAGCAGAGTAAAAAACAACCAGGATAAGAAAAGATATGATCAAAGTGAGGCGTAGTAGCAGGGTTCTTTGTGTTGCAGCTTTGGAATTGTTTTAAATAAACCAAACTCATATTCATTTTTCTAAATGATGTCGTACTTTTACTGTCCTCTGGGCTAGCACTAATCAAGATAATCAAGAGCAACTGTATGCATCTTTCATTCATGGTATTCATTAGAGACTGATTGTTTCTATTTTTGATTTCTAATTTCTATTTTTTTTTATAAACGAATAGCCATTAATGGAAAAACTTCCACTAATTCGCTTATAATGGAACTAATTCTTTGCTTAGCACTTTTGCTAACTTTTAAAATGTTTCGCACAGAGATGGGCACATTTCTGCTTATCTGCTAACAGCAGGGCAGATTTATTTTTAGCACTTTTGCTAACTTTTAAAATGTTTCACGCATAGATGGGCACACTCCGTTATCTCGCTAGTAGCAAATCAAATTTTTCACTTAGCATTTTGCTAATTTTGAAAACGTTTATAGTTTTCTGGGAGCGTCAATTTATTTGTCTGCTTTGTAAGCTTTCAGTTGAATGTAGTTTGACATCTGTGTTGAAGTTTTGCTGTTAAAAATGCTTCATGTAGTTAAATGAAGTGTTCATGCTCTCATTTTGAAATGGTTGAAATTTGTGTACATAGCAGCACTCTTTCTTTTCTCCAATAACTTCATTTCAGACATGAAACATACAAGAACAAAATATAACAGAGTAGAGAACAAAGCAACATAAATACTACAGAACATGTACATTATAGTGTCAAAATTAAGTTTGTAGCAAATATAATTTGATGTGAAATTATCACTTTATAATTAGCTTCCATGTTGGTGTAGCGCTTTAGCGTTCGTGGAACTAATATTTATTTACTTTAGGGTTAACGTTTTAGCTAGCGGTGTCCACCGCTACAAATGACTCACGGCGGCTAATGTGCAAGGCTGTCTGGCTGCTGAAAAAAAGTCTGAATGCAGCTGCTGGATTAGCTTAAACCAAAGAGCTGAATAAACAGTTCCTCAGCTCCTTTCCCTTCTCCCAGCTTTGATCTGTGAGCTTTTAGCACCTGATGCCAACAAACCATACAAACTCTCTACTGCTTTTGTCAGACACTTAAGATGTAGATGAAGAGAACGAGGCAGAAGGATGTCAGCTAGGTGATAAAAAAGAAAAGCAGGAGGGGGTGGGGGGGGGCATCTCAGCCGGGAGAACATAATGGATCTGAACTTAATCAGCAATCAACATTAATGTTGATGTTCTCGTGTTTATTCAAATTAATCATCAAGGACATGGCACCCCCTCACCCCCCACCACCACCACCCCACGCTCCCCTCCTATAGCAGTAGGCTGTGACTCTGTGGTGCCTTGGCAGGGAAACTGATGATGAATTACTCTGTTTATCAAGTCACCCTCCCTAACAAGCCTGCTGACGGCTCCATCTCCATTCCAAACGACGTATTTGGCTTCACTGGGTTGTTGTTTTGAACCTGGAGATCGCACCCCCCACACACACACACGCACGCACGCACACACACCTTTCCTGTCTGTTTGTCATCTGAATGAAAAGTGAAACCACAGTAAGCTTCAGTAATGGCTAGTTGTGATACTGAACCCTAATGCATTTCACTTTACATCTCCCCCGTTTGGGTAAGTGGGTGAGTAGCACCGAAAGGAGCAGTTATATGGAAGTGAGGAAGCCAGAGACTGCGTAAATCCCAGGGTATCTTTTCTGGCAGCTAGAGTAAACAAAGATTAATGTTCTTCGACTGATTCATCAGAGTGGAGCTGTGCTTAGATAAACAAGATGTACTTAGGATATTGAAGCTCTGTTCGCAGTGTTTGTTGTCAACGACGCCTTTACATTGAGCCGAGATCAGTATTGTCTTTCCCTCGTAGAAGCCAGGGTCAACGCACGGCAAGATAAGTGCTCACCTGCTCCCAAATCTCTGGAACACACGTCCAAAGACGAAATGTTGCAATCGGTTTGCTGGGGATCAAAATTGAACAGCTTTGACTTGATTGATCACCAGATCCGAAGCTGAAAAATTGGATTTTCCTTCCATCTCCCACCACCTGAATTGGGTCAAAGGAGGATCCCAGCCCATAACACATTACATAATGTTAACCCTATGAAAATACAAGGAAAACTGCAGAGGTCCTGACCCCATTTAGTTTAGCAAAGACACCAACAGTGAGGCTTGGTTAGTCTGACTTGATTGACATTTCAACCAGACTTTAAACATCAAAAAATGTCTTTATGTTAATTTTTTTCCATAATTTTGGTTTTCCACCCATCCATGATCCTGTTTACCCAAAAAGCATTGCTGTATTTCTGTCTATTTAAAACTAATGTTGCTCTGCTAGGTACTTTGATGCACAAAAAAAAGAGTAATTTTGTCATTTCTTTCACCAGTTATTTCACCAGTTTTAAAGTCCCTGCACTGGCTCCCTGTAGCTCAAAGAATAGACTTTAAAATACTGATGTTAGTTTATAAATCACTGAACGGTTTAGCACCACAATACCTTAAAGATCTATTATTGCTGTACCAACCGTCCAGACCCCTCAGATCTTTTGGTTCTGGTTCTGCTCTGCATCTCCAGAACCAGAACCAAACAAGGAGAAACAGCCTTCAGCTTCTATGCACCACAAATCTGGAACAAACTTCCAGAAAACGGTAAAACAGCTGAAAGACTGAGTGCCTTTAAATCTCAACTTAAAACCCACCTGTTTAGAGTTGCGTATGGCTAAATTGTGGGTTTTGATGTTTTTAATGTTTTTATCTTTACTTTTCATCTAGTTATTAACTTCTTTTTATTTCTCTGTTTCACTGTCTAATGTTTTTATCTTTTTCAAAATGTCTTTCTCTTTCTCACTGTTTAATCAATGTCACATGCTGTTTTTATTTTAATTATGTAAAGCACTTTGAAATGCCTTGCTGCTGAAATGTGCTATACAAATAAAATTTGATTGATTGATTGATTGATTGATTGATTTCTTAATTTGGTTCCAAGCTACTACTTTTACATATAAGAAGCAAACTGGTGCACTGCGGTGGCTACAGTTGGCAGAAAAGGCACTTGTAGTGTAGAGGATGCAGTTCTTGATGTGGTTGTTCCAGGTTTGAGACCGGGCCGTTTGCTACATAATGGGTAGATGGTTTCATTCTCCAGTTTACTCAATCTTCAATTAAGGTCACTTGTGCCGAAAAAGCTTAAATATCTGCTTATTGTTATTACTCTGTGTTTTTCGGAATTGTCCAAAATCAGAATAAGTAGATATGGTGTAGAAAAAATTTAACTGGCGATGGGGATTGGCCTGGAAAATACATCTGTTCTGAGCATGAAACCTGTAAGAGAGGATTCCTTTATGCACCATTTAGCTTAACCGACCAGAGGTGAAGGTATTTCGCTTAGATCAGCAAAGATAGCTCCAACTCGTCTAGCTGTAGATTGAGCTAAATGAAAAAAAAAATTTGAGATTCATTAACTACCAACCTTCGGCGGGAAGACGTATGTACGAGGATGGCGAGAAAAAAGGTTCAGAAAGCTTGTGGCGAAGGGAAAAATTGCTAGATATCGCTGTGCACATTTGTTGTACGGGCCATTCATCATGTACAGCTGGAAAAAAGGAGGCAGAGAATAGATGGAGGTGTGAAGTGGGGCAACGAAGGAGAGGCAGGAGTGATGAACAGCTGGCCTATCCCATCAAGGATGCCTTCTAACCTGTGCTACAAAAAGGAGCATCCATCACCCTGGCAGGCGGGAGTGCTTTACACAAATGCACCAGAGCTGGAAACACACAGCACACATCCATGGTCTCGTGTGCACAAAAGGGCATGGTGATCACAGCCAGAGGCTTCATTACACTGTTACCTGTGGAGAGATGTTCCAACCAAACGCTGTTAAGGTGCCGCTTCCTCACCCTGTTGTTCGATCTCAGCTCTCCGCCCCGGAACGGGTAGACGTGTTCCAAAGGAAGCCTCAATGTGACACAGTGAACCTTTTCCTGTGATCACAATTACGTTGAGTACAAAAGCAAACTTAATCTGCACCTGATAAGCTACTCATTTAATTAACTACAGAGGAAAAACACATGGTAGTGGGTCTATTTCTGGTGCTGGTTTAAATGCTGATGTGGTTGGGTCCGTCGAGGCTCGCTGCGGTCGCGAGGACAAGTGGAAGGGTTTTCGCTTTGGTTAAGACAAAAAAAAAGATGTTCCATCATGGTGGTTTGAGGGCAGAACTGAAGGGGGAAAAAAAGAACCACAGTTCTTGTATGTGTTCATCATTGCGCACACACACACACACGCTCCGTACGCCTCTGCGTTTGCAGTTTCACTGCAGCTTTTCTATCCTCTGAGGAAACACCTTTGTTTTCCGCGTACTGCAGGGCAAGCATTTATCTGCTCAGCCCTGACACTCGCCCAGCTGTGTGTCAAATGAGGCACACTGGATGAGTCTACTTGTATGCGTGCGTGTGTGTGTGTGCAGATTGAAGCCTATGAGGGGCCGTTTAGGACAAAATTTACGTTTTGTCTCTCACACACTACCAAAAAGTCTCGCATACTCCAAAAAAGTTGCCTCGCATACTCAAAAAAATTACGTTTTGTCTCTCACACACTACCAGAAACTCTCGCATACTCCAAAAAAGTTGCCTTGCATACTCAAAAAATTTACGTTTTGTCTCTCACACACTACCAAAAAGTCTCGCATACTCCAAAAAAGTTGCCTCGCATACTCAAAAAAATTACGTTTTGTCTCTCACACACTACCAGAAACTCTCGCATACTCCAAAAAAGTTGCCTTGCATACTCAAAAAAATTACGTTTTGTCTCTCACACACTACCAAAAAGTCTCGGATACTCCAAAAAAGTAGCCTCGCATACTCCAAAAAATTACGTTTCGTCTCTCACACACTACCAGAAACTCTCGCACACTCCAAAAATTACGTTTCGTCTCTCACACACTACCAGAAACTCTCGCACACTCCAAAAAAGTAGCCTCGCATACTCCAAAAATTACGTTTCGTCTCTCACACACTACCAGAAACTCTCGCACACTCCAAAAAAATAGCCACGCACACTAAAAAAAATACTAAAATGTCACACACACACAAACGTTAACTTTCTCGCACACATACACTGCTACCAGCTCGCACATTCACAAACGTTAACTGTCTCGCTCACATACACTGCTACCAGCTCGCACACACACACACACAGACGTTTATCTCTCACATACACAAGACTAAAGTTGAACACACAGTACTAAGACTCGTTTTTTGAATGTGTGAGAGCGAGACTTTTTTTGAATGTGTGAGAGCGAAACTCTTTTTGAATGTGTGAGAGCGAGACTTTTTTTGAATGTGTGAGAGCGAGACTTTTTTTGAATGTGTGAGAGCGAAACTCTTTTTGAATGTGTGAGAGCGAGACTTTTTTTGAATGTGTGAGAGTTGTCACGGAAGAGGCGGGGCATAATTTTTGGATCAAACTGCGCATGCGTAGATCCTAAACCTTAAGTTTCGATTGTTGACTCACTGTATGTTCTATTACTTAGTATATTTGTGCTATATATATTTTAAATATATATAGAACGTTTAACTTTCTTGTAGATTAAATGTGCTATAGAAATAAATGAATTTGATTGATTGATTAAAAATAGCAAAATTGCTGTAGTACAATCTGTCCACTGGGTGCCAGCATTACAGGAATTATTAAGAGGTCTTGTGAGAAATTCTGTTCCCCCGTGAAAATCTGTTCCCCCTGTGACGGGAGCGCGCATTGCAGCCAGAGACGTGGATCCGGTGAATCTGACCATTTTCACGGCGCTTCTGATCGATTTCTCGGTAAAAACTACTCATATGATCATGTCAATGTGTAACTTTCAGTTTAATCGGCAGCTATCAAAATAAAAATACATACATAAATAAACGAGGTCCGGTGTGGAGGTCTTTTTTCGCTGTTTTGTGTTATTTTGAAAGCGAAGAAAATCGATCTTTTTTCAGCTTTTGTCTCGTAAGCCTGACAAATAAAAGTCAGTCAACAAACACAGGTTCCCAACACATAGTGTGCATTTATAATTTTTCATTTCTGATGAAGGAGGAAGGAGATTAATATACCTGCAAGATCTTTTACTTTGTTTTCAAAATATTTGCACTATGTTTGACATTTGTCCTTAATATAGTTTAATATAAGGTAGCTATTGAAAGATAGTTTCAATATATTTATATATATTTAAAAACACAAATATACTAAGTAATACAACATACAGTGAGTCAAAAATGGAAAATTATAGTTTAGGATCTACGCATGCGCAGTTTGATCCAAAAATTATGCCCCGCCTCTTCCGTGACAACTCTCACACATTCAAAAAAAGTCTCGCTCTCACACATTCAAAAAGAGTTTCACTCTCACACATTCAAAAAAAGTCTCGCTCTCACACATTCAAAAAAAGTCTCGCTCTCACACATTCAAAAAGAGTTTCGCTCTCACACATTCAAAAAAAGTCTCGCTCTCACACATTCAAAAAACGAGTCTTAGTACTGTGTGTTCAACTTTAGTCTTGTGTATGTGAGAGATAAACGTCTGTGTGTGTGTGTGTGTGCGAGCTGGTAGCAGTGTATGTGTGCGAGACAGTTAACGTTTGTGAATGTGCGAGCTGTTAGTGTATGTGTGCGAGACAGTTAACGTTTGTGAATGTGCGAGCTGTTAGTGTATGTGAGCGAGACAGTTAACGTTTGTGAATGTGCGAGCTGTTAGTGTATGTGAGCGAGACAGTTAACGTTTGTGAATGTGCGAGCTGTTAGTGTATGTGTGCGAGACAGTTAACGTTTGTGAATGTGCGAGCTGTTAGTGTATGTGTGCGAGACAGTTAACGTTTGTGAATGTGCGAGCTTGGTAGCAGTGTATGTGTGCGAGAAAGTTAACGTTTGTGTGTGTGTGACATTTTAGTATTTTTTTTAGTGTGCGTGGCTATTTTTTTGGAGTGTGCGAGAGTTTCTGGTAGTGTGTGAGAGACGAAACGTAATTTTTTGGAGTGTGCGAGAGTTTCTGGTAGTGTGTGAGAGACGAAACGTAATTTTTGGAGTGTGCGAGAGTTTCTGGTAGTGTGTGAGAGACGAAACGTAATTTTTTGGAGTATGCGAGGCTACTTTTTTGGAGTGTGCGAGAGTTTCTGGTAGTGTGTGAGAGACAAAACGTAATTTTTTTGAGTATGCGAGGCTACTTTTTTTGAGTGTGCGAGAGTTTCTGGTAGTGTGTGAGAGACAAAACGTAATTTTTGGAGTGTGCGAGAGTTTCTGGTAGTGTGTGAGAGACGAAACGTAATTTTTTTGAGTATGCGAGGCTACTTTTTTGGAGTATGCGAGACTTTTTGGTAGTGTGTGAGAGACAAAACGTAATTTTTTTGAGTATGCGAGGCAACTTTTTTGGAGTATGCGAGACTTTTTGGTAGTGTGTGAGAGACAAAACGTAATTTTTTTGAGTATGCGAGGCAACTTTTTTGGAGTATGCGAGACTTTTTGGTAGTGTGTGAGAGACAAAACGTAATTTTTGGAGTGTGCGAGAGTTTCTGGTAGTGTGTGAGAGACGAAACGTAATTTTTTTGAGTATGCGAGGCTACTTTTTTGGAGTATGCGAGACTTTTTGGTAGTGTGTGAGAGACAAAACGTAATTTTTTTGAGTATGCGAGGCAACTTTTTTGGAGTATGCGAGACTTTTTGGTAGTGTGTGAGAGACAAAACGTAATTTTTGGAGTGTGCGAGAGTTTCTGGTAGTGTGTGAGAGACGAAACGTAATTTTTTTGAGTATGCGAGGCTACTTTTTTGGAGTATGCGAGACTTTTTGGTAGTGTGTGAGAGACAAAACGTAAATTTTGTCCTAAACGGCCCCTCATAGAAGCCCACTCATCTGTTTCCTGTACGGTCGGCCCCGCTTTCCACACGGGGGGAACGCGAGTGTCGCTCTCGGCTCGGCAGATGTTTGCGATAATGCCGCTCGAATGTTCACTCTTAATCACGCGGGCTCGCGTCAGACGCCCCGCTGCCATCGCAGTTATGGATTAGTGTCTTCCTGCTATTGACTGCTGGTGAGGCTGAAGGCTGTAGAGAAACTGATAAGACACCTGGATGTGTGTGGTACCCCACAGCTCCGGCTGCGGTTTTTATTGACTACCTGGCCTAATCAACACTCGGGAGCCAAGGGGGGATCTTGTTAACGGCCATGTTCAGTTTAGATGCCTGCATGATGCGGCAGTGACGATGAATGGGTGGCAGGTGCCTTTGTGCAAATGTCAATATGTCGTCAATTTCAGCAAGATAAAAAGCAAAGAGTAAGGAACCAAATTAAGGAAAGGGAAACTTAGGTCATCAATTTTTTCTGGTTAAATGAGATGATTTAGTGGTTCTCAGGTTGAAATGTTTGGATCTTGTTTGAACATGTTTGATTAAGTATGACTGGAATTATAACTGTATAACAGTCTTCATAAAACAAGATATTTACTTATTAAACAAAAAGCAATGTCCATAGCTGATGCTCACTGGGGCATCAGAGTAGCTGATGCCTCAGTGAGTTTGGTCTCAAATTTTCTCTTTTAGACTCAAAAACAAAATGTTAGAAAATAACATGTAAACATGTTGTGTTTTTCATTTTGTTTTGCTTATTTTTCCATCGTTCTTGTTTTCCGGGAAAATGTACGGCGGATATTTTTTTTAACCAGTTCTGCAGAGGAGACAGGTGGCGTGACGTTGGGTTCAATATGCATAAAGCATCTGTTGGAAGTCATTGGCAGACATCGCCGCGGCGATGATCATTTTCATCTGCTCCACCAATGAAACAAATACCACATTAGTTTCTTTGGAATGTTTTTCACCGTTTCATGGGAGAAATATGCAGAAAATATTGTGTCTGGAACAACGCTGGACTTAATGCTGCATCTTTTGCAACTTTCTTTTTCCCGTGCTGCAGCAAAAAATTGTAGTTATGTGTTGGTTCATGTCCAAGCGACAACAGAAACTCTGAGTAATTTCTGCATTTATTTCACCAGGAAGATCTCATTGACATCAAAAAGCTCTTTTTATACAGGAGCTTTACACAGTTTTAAATATCTGAAGATTTTTAAGGATGACTTATTCAATAACTTTTTCTCTGAAGCAGTTTAAACTTCATTATGTGTTCCAGTTTTTCTTTACGGTTACATTTTTACATTGGCTTTGCGGCCTCAGAATCATTTTATCACATAATCTTGTAAATGTCCGTTTGAGAACTACAGAAAACGTTCATATTCATTCTGTTTGTGAGATCAGAGTAGCTGATGCCCCAGTGGTCTAGTATTTGCAGATTCTACTGTGGAACATAATTTCAAATTGTTCGTAGAGAACATCTTAAATATTCAAAAGGAAAAGTAGTTTTGAAATCCCACATACCAAGATGCGATGCTATTTGTCATGTTGTTAGCTGGCATTTAAAAAACAGCCAATCCAGGAAAGCCTCTTATATTCCTCGGCAATGATGGGCTGTCCCCCCCAAGAGAGTAGATATGGAAAACTGTAGACGCTAGCTATGATGGGTTCCACTGTACATATAAATACATATAATACATATTGGGTGTATTTTGTGTTTGAACTACAAAAACAAGTGTTTTAGTGAGGGCTCAGATATTTGCAGATTGTAGCTGTTTGTGTTTAGCTGCAGTCCTGAATCTGCACAATGCTGGGATTCAAATCTACATGAGTAAACAACCTGTTAAATGTTGTTGAAAGCTTTGTCAGTAGCTGTTCTTTCATTACAAATGTGCACAACAATATTTCAATATTCGCCAAAAACCAAAAAAAAATCACAGTTTAGATATTGTGCTGTTTCCATTCAATAAGAAACATAGTTAAAATTACATGTGGAAAACTTTGTTCGTTCATCCTCCGACTACCCAGTTGCTGGTCATGTGACTCGTGATGCAAGAAAGGTGTTTCCATTGCAATTTTGTGGAATTTAGAAACGGCCAAAAATAGCACCTCATCCTAGAAGCAAAACTGTGATTGTTTGATAAACACATATGTTGAACTATTAAACGGGAAATCCACGTGTGCAGAATCCTAACTGACTAGATCTGAACTAGCACAAAAAACCCGATATGGGCATGAAACTATTTATTATTTTAAACTATTTCTAAACTATTTATATTAAAGCTTCGTGCAAAGCAGACACTGAATCTGAGCTTGCCTCCTATTAGCGTAACTCCAGACCTGTTGGATCCTCTAAACAGCTGCTTTCGGCTGATCCCTGATGTATAGTAGTTAGTAATGGAGACTGTAGAGGCCCCAAAGCTCTGAAACAAGCTCCCACTGTTAATTAAATACAGACCATCCATTGAGAATTCTAAATCACAGCTCAATCACTGCTCTTTTAATATCATTCTTCTGTAGACATTTTATGAATACATCTTTTTTAATGTTCTCCTTTCTTTTTTTTTATTTTATTTTAATGTTGTGTATAATCGTTGCTGGTTCTGTGGAGGACCTGCGTTTCTCCACAGAACCAGTAACAGTCGATAACCAAAACTTTGACACAGATGTCAAACTTTATGCAGCTATAATTTTATTTAAAAAAAAAAAACAGACAAGTAAATTAGTTCTTTAGATTTTAACTAGACATAATCATTTATGGGAAGGTAAGTTGTTGCAAAATATTTCAAGGTTTTAGCTGTTCACGATAGAGCAGTGATGTTTTATACACGTCTCCATAGAGCACCAAAAAAAAAAAAAAGCCCTACGTTTAATTATGTTTTCATTCTAACGAAGCAACATCTCAAAGCAATGCTTTTTTTAAATTTAAAATATGAATGTGCCTGTAGACGTAAAGTTGATGAAATATTTGGGAAAAATGAAATAGTCAGTAGGCAAATGAAACGCATATCTTTACGGAACTGAAACCTAAAACGACTTCAAGTTTTCAATTTTGTTTTCTCCGTGTGCATCTCCAACGGCATGAGCAGGAAGACAACAAAGTAAACAACAACGCTAACTTAAGCATTGTTAGGCCTTATTAAAAATGGTTGAAAGCATTACTAGCTTTTTTTTTTTTTCCAATATCTGATTTAGAGTTAATGAGGGAAATTAGAGCAAAGGGAGGGGAAAATGACTGATTGTAGCTGGGAATGGGGAGGAAAGTCGGCTGTGCTTGCAGCCTTTGTTGCTATGGAGATCAGTGGGGAGGCAATTAGAAGTGTGCAGATTGTTTGAACAGCGTATGCATAATTTATTAAAATCCTCAACAGTGGGGTTATGGTCGCGTTAGTGGTGATGACGATAATGAAGAATCAATACTTTGTTTCGTTGGGAAAATCAAAGTGAACGTTAGTGCAGGACGGTTCTCAGACATGAAAAATCTGAATCCATTAAGTCTGCAGATTTCCCCCTCAGGTCTTCCTGAATGTTGACAGTAAAGGGTTAAAGTCTCTGGAATGCAATATTTTTTTTCATCTTCCAAGATCATAATGTTAATTTCTTTGGATTAAGTGTTACTTTTGTTCCCATTTCACCCATCGCCAACAAACAATCAGAGTAACTGAGACAATTATCAGCCAGAGGTTTTACATAAACAGACCCCCAAGCTCACCGTGTGTAAAACAATGTGAATTTTTCACTGAAAGCTGCACTCAGAAACTTTATGCTCTTTTTTTATTGTGTTATTAGAAGTTGGATAATTTGCTTTCACTACTCTTTGATTAGCCTAATTTTCCTTTGCTTAGCTTTCATGGGGTTAAATTGTTCAGAGCAGCGCTCTGAGGTTGTAATATTTGACCAGATTTTTATTTTTCACTCAACGAGCTGCTAATCTCAAATGGGAATATTTTCATTTGCTGTTGCAAGCATCATTTCTTAATCAGTGTTTTATATTGCTCTGGTGTCCCACAAAACTTAAATGAGAGATTTAGTTCAGAGAGGATTTATTTTCCTTATTTGTGGGGTCATGTGATCACCTGGCCGATACCAGAGAGATAAACCTACTGCCATTTTGAAGCTTTTTCTTATCTAGCTTTTTTTTTTTTCATGTTCTTCAATCACTTAATTCAGTCTCATCATTCAGCATGTAAATTAATATTTCCTAACCACAAATCGGAGTGCGTCACGAGTCCAGCACTAAATCAAATCTACAAACTTTTTGTTTTGTTAGCTTGGGCTAACCACATTTTGTCAGTAATTTGTCATGGATAAAATTTCTGACTCAGTATAAATTGCACAACTAGATACATTTTTAGTAATCAGATTACTGAAATAAAACAAATGATATGTTTATAACCAGTGATTAAATATAGTTACTGCTCATGTAGAATATTTGGCAGCATCTTTTCCCATCAAACAGGCAGATTGGTGACATTATTTGCATTGTTTCCAAATGAATAACTATCTGCAAAGATCCTGAAAAAGCAAGTTAACAGTAGAAACACAATAGAAAATTTTGTTTTTGAATTTTATGTTTGTAATGAAAACAAACATTTGATGGTTTTTGCCTTTTTTTCTGAATTTGCCCCTCGACGTAAATAAGCTTAATAAAGTAGATCCCCAGTTTTTAGGGGGTAGGGTTTGCGAAAATAATTGCTAAAGTCTCCACATACTTGAGACTCCCTCAAACCTTCATAGCTACCTATTTTTTAGTTGAAACTCCAAACATGCCACAATACGCTTTAATATCCACAGTAGGAATCATCCTAGCATTACCTCAGAAGCTAACAACCAAGGTCTTCCTTATCTCTGCTCTTGTGCTAAATACCAATCAGTAACGAGGAAAATGAATGGAGCTTCAGGATTGGCTGCTTTGCAAATGGTGCCCAATGGTGTTTGCCAAACACTATTGGCAAACGCTATGGGAATTTCAACTTTCCAACCTATTTTTCGTCGACTAGTTTAGATATACTCAATGAAAAAATCCATGGCCAGGAAAATTTTTCTCAAATAATTTGGAGATGCGTTTCACAGAAAAATCTACAAATCCATGTGAACCTATGAATACTGAACGGTGAATAAGCAGGGTTCCACTGAGTAGCATATTCATGTTGTGTGATACACTCAAGTGTTGCTTCCTGTCGCTTTGGTTTGTGACACTAGGAAGTTTCTTCACATATGACACTGGATTCAGTTCCGTTACTTTATTATCTTATTTGTAGACTGAAGTGCTTAAAGTACAACAGCACTATGTTAGTTTTAGTTCAAGTTAATACGTTTGGACTGATGCAATGATTTTTAGGTGAAAATGAATTAGTACACCTAGAATGTGTCGCCTTCACAATTCAACCAAAAAAATGGCAAACAGTGATGTGGTTTATTTGAATATTCTTAAATATTCTGATTCTGCTATATATTTGACAAGCAAGCATGATCTTATTGTTTTTATTACATGATGAAACTGCAGTCAACTCTCCCTCAGGCTTGCTGTGGTGCTACGCTAAGGCAGCTTTTATTACAAAAGAAGCAACATTTGCTGATGACAAATAATCATAGACTTAAATGCAGGAGAAAAATGACTACAAGTTTAAGTTTATTTCTTAACTTTTGTGCCAGCTGCTCCTGTTATTCCTTTTAAACCTGACTATGATGTTGACCAGCTTCTGGCCATGTCCTTGTCGCCGTGGCGATGGGATGTCCCTGCAACTGCTTTGGCATCAGCACTCTGGAGATTTTTGCTCTTGCCAGGGCTTGCTGCCAAAATTCCCTCTTTGCAGGTGCCAGTGTTCAGGGTAAGGAGATTTGGGAGTTTTCAGCGTTGTCATGAATATGACACTAGGCTGTTGACTGTCTCTGCCTCCGTGATGTAAAAGATTTTCAGGAAATCTTTTAGAAGCTACTTTAAAAAGAAGCGATCGGCAAACACTCAGCGTTCTTTTGTATAAGAGTTGTTGACTGTTGATTATAACAAAAACAACAACATTGTAGTGAACCTAATTGTCATGTTCTGTCTTTTTGTGAATTCCTTCAAATGTTTTAGTAGTTACTACATCTGTTTAATCTACATCTTGTTTTGCCTTTGTTTTTTTTTTAACTTTTTCAGCTTTTTCTTCTGTCCACTTATAGTTTTGTCTCTTAAATGTAAAAACATTCTCATGGAAGTAGTTCTGGACTTCAGTCTAGCATTTATTCAATTTTTCTCAAACAGTAGCCGCGCCTCCATCAGCGTATTTTTATATGCATTTTGAAGTATCGCGCCTGAAATAGTTGATGGAAACACCAACATTTGAAATAAGTTCCTCAACTTCACAAACATGTTTTTACACTGACCTGAGGAGGTTTTTGGTTTTAACAAAAAGAGATAATGCGATACGGGGAAGATGGAAATCCATTTCCCAAATAAATTTTTCACATTCACCTCATCTGAAATGAGGTGAATGTGAGGCTGTGACTGGTTAGCTGTTTCTGCTGTGGCCGTTCATTAGAACTGCATTTCTTTCTCTACGTCTCCATACGGCATGTAACATTGCTAACGATAGTTGACATGGCAGAACAGTTACAACTTGTCTGTTAACAACACATTCCTTAAAAACTTTCTCCATTTTCCAGGATGTGTTGTCCATGCTATTGCTAGCAGCCTCTACTTCCTGTTGCACAGGAAGTACAACTATTTGGGATTAACTGTTTGTTGACTAAAAAATACAAATTTGGTCTAATTTTAAAATCAGAGTGCTGTGCTGAATTATTGAACCCCATGAAACCTAATCAAAGGAAAATGAGGGTAATCTACTTCCTGTGCAACAGGAAGTATAGGTTGCTAAGTGAGGTTGTTAACTGTAACATCAACATCTGATAAAATTATGCTGGTTGATTTGCTCCAAACTAGAAAATGGAAACACGGAAATGTGCTTTCTATTTTTAAAATATATATATTTTAAAAGTTTGCTCAAAATGTTCATTACAATTGGACATAGCTATTGACTAATTCGTAACAAAAAAGTAATGATTTCCCTGTTTATCCCTAACCTTAAAACAATGACAGCCATATTTTTAGCCCTTGTGCTTAAAGTTAGCAACATTTAGCTATTTAATTCCCCTTTGAGAGTTACATTGTTCTACTTTTAATTTAATTAAATTAAAAATATTTTCTTTTCTTTCTGGTTTTAGTGGTTTCCTATTTCTGTGGTCAAGTTTGCTGTTCCCTCAGGTTGCATTATGTTGGTAGTGTTGCTGTATATGTTTGCATTCTGACAAACTGTGTAATGGAGTGATATGTGTACAAAAAGCAATAGGAAGCATGTAACTGCTTTTACATGTCTGTAATGCATTTGTACATACAGTTGAAACCACATGTTTACATCTCTTCTCTTGTTTTAGGTCAGCTGGAATTAGCAGAATAATTTCTAATTGCTAAATGCCTCTATAATGAGTGAAAGAATGTCAGAAATTTGTTCATCAGTGTCATTTCTAATGACTTTTTCTTAAGCACTTTCCATCTGTAGCACCGTTCACAGCATATACACATATAGCCTACATTTTCTTCACAGGGTTTTACACAGTAAATTGTGTACTGTATAGTAAAAATTGTGCCTCAGGCTGCCTCACTGTGGAACAAAGCGCTGTGTGCGTTGCCTTGCGGCGAAGCAAAGCTTTAATGAGCCTCTGATTCTTAAAGTTGTGCAGCTGATGGCTGTAAGTGAATTTTACATTCACATCACATTTCATAAGAAGACGCTTTAGCATTTTTTTTTTTTTTTTTTTTTTTACTGGAAATATATTCCTCGGAAATGTTTTTGGTCTAATTGGACATTTATGTTCTCAAAAGCAGGTGTTGTACTTAACAGTTTGTGAATTAAATTAAAACAAGATTCTTTCTGACTGACGATATAAACATTTCTATTGGATATAAGTGCATAGTGTGTGTTTGAATCCACTCTGTAGATAGAGCTGTGCTTCACAATGATCCCAACCTTCTGTGCTCATTTACACACACAAAGTGCTCTTGCTTGCCTATATTTTTTAGAAGATTGTCCATACGTTCTGTTAGTAGACTTTTTATGTTTAACGCAATCCCATTTCCTTCACCTCCCAATCAAAAATACATGTACAGGAAATTTCTTGAATCCATTTCCCCTGCTGAAATGAGCAGATAAAAGAAGCTTAGACTTACAGCTACGACAGTTCACAACTGATATTGGTGAGAAAAGCCTTCAGTGCGGTTTCCGTTTTTTGGACCTCTCCCACCCTTTGGCTGCAAAACCCATCAAAATTCCTCTGATTTAATTCAGCCTCAGATAACACTTACATAACTTATATAACGCTGATCTTTTTCACTAAGCCTGCCTGTTAGAGCTTTTATAATCATTAGAATATTGATCTTTTTATCTCCGTCATACGCCAGACTTCCGTTTTTATTATGTGTTCACCACTGTTACTTAGTCTCATCACTGTTTGCTTTGCGTTGCTTTTCTTTGCGCTCTCTGTGGTTTTTATCCGTAGTGTGAAGAAATATTCCTGATGAATATTGAATATTGGATGTAATTAACACTTGACAGTGAAGTGATGCTAAAAAACCCATTTACAAAAGACAATATTACCTGGTTTCTGGGTTACGTTTCTTGAAATATTTCAATATTTTGAGTAGTTTATTATATTCTCTTAAAAAAACATATTGGGGTTAAAATATTTAACATTGTTCACATCTCAGGTAACACAAATAATTTATACTGAACATGCATACATAGGTAACTATATGCTATTATTTTATAGATATGGTGCATGGGAGAAATCTTGTTAACACAGGAAAAATCACCTGATGCCATTAAAAAATGTTTTTGACTTCTATTGTTGGTGCGCTTATTGGCACGCAAGTAACAAGGGTTGTCCGGGCGACTTGATTAATCGAAAATATGAATGCATGGAAGCTGTCAGGTAAAAAAAAAATTGAGATGCTAGAAAACAAATCCTTCCATGCGAGCATGGCTTCACTTTCACAATAAATCATCTTAAACTTCCTGTACCCGACTTTATGCTCCTCATCTACAGAAGTATCTTAAGCAGGGAGATAGAGATGCACATAATGCTGAAATAACACCTGTGTGTGTGTGTGCTTGTATGCGTGTGTGTGCGTGAGAGAGAGACAGAGTGTACACCAGTCACTGGCCTCTTATTGTTGTTTCCTACATGCAGATTGACAGCTCTAATTGTGATCTCGTTTTCTCCACTTGCATATTGCATCATTTCAGTGCGCTATACATCGCCTCGGCAACTCATTACGCGTGTGGCGCTCTGACACGTTTCAAGCTGTGGAGGCCTCCGATTATTAACTCCAAAAGGATTTTAAGTTTCTTGCTGCATAATGACGGCGGCGGCGGGTGGGGCATCTCCCGCCATAAATCAAGTGTGTCAAATTACAAGACTGTGTTACATGATTAGCATCTACATAATGAGAGGAGTTCATTATCCTCTTTAATAGCTGTGATTGGGCGTTCCGGATACATTATGGGAAAAGCAAAAAAAAAAAAGAAAAAAGAAAAGGAGAGGCGAGTAGTGTGTTCACGTTAGTTGGGATCAGGGTGGCTTGGCATCGTGAAAGTGAAAGAGTGAGTGTTTAGTTTATCAGATGTTCATTCATGGTAAATTTTAGTTGACAGAGAACCACTTGCGTTCATAAATGTTTGCATGAATGGTATGAATTTATGTACGTTGCTTTCAAAGAGTAAATTTCTGATCTTTTTATGGGTATTTTATCAGTCAGCATTGCACATCTAAAGGCTAACACTTTTGTCCATTCTTGTTTGCAACACCCCCTAAAATCAATCAGACTGGATTTACGAGCAAAACATCAGTTTTCAAGTTTTGCAGTTGGTTGCTAATTGTTATTTGGTTTTAGGCCTTAATGCTGGGCCATTATAACAGATAAATAATCTGGCTGTATATTTAATTTCGTCTTACTGGAAGGTGAACCTTCACCCACTTCTACATCGTCTGAAAACTTTTCCTTCAGTGTTCCCCTGTATTTAGCTCCATCTGAGCCTCGAATCGCATTTCTATAACTGTGAATTGCAATAAACATATTAACTATTTATACATATCGCTCTCACCCCTCTCCCTCTTTCCCATCATAGTATCCACGCCGCTCTCCCCAGTCGTTAGCATCTCAGCTGCCAAAAACATACATCAGGTCTGAGAGAGAAAAAAGCAAACAGGGAATTGCATCCAAGTATCCATTTGCCATTGTGATTTTGTACACATTGATGTTGCGATGACAACTTCATTTTGATATTTAGCCATCTGGTGTGTTCCCTGGACTTCGGGAAGCTGTTTGCTCACTAATCTTCTCTAACAAACCTCCGAGGCCTTCGCAAATTACATTAAACACAGGTGGACTGTGGTTACTAATTGGGTCTCTTCCAGGGTTAATTGTCACAATTAGATTGTTTTTTAAAGGGATAAACCACCGTTTTCATATTTTGGTTTGTGAAAGGAAATTGAGTCTCTGACTTCCTGCCACCTCACAGTTATGCAACACTTTGTTTTTGTCTATCACGTAAATTCCCAATGAAACGCATTAATATTTGCGGTTCTGACATGACAAAATTTGGGAAAACTTCAAGGGATATAAGCCTACAATAAAATCAGGGTTTTATTGTATTACATGGTTGGGGACAGATGTCTTCCAATATGTCATATTGGTAATTATTCCAAAACAATGACAATATGTGTTGCTTTCTCAAACGCTGTTCGGAGTGCAATGTACAAAACCTAAAAATTCCTTCAGTTACGTATGCCGCAGAACGCCGTATGACTTTTAAATCCTTCATTGTGTCACATGGAGAAGATCTTGGCAGGAGTGTGTTTATGTAACTGAAGCAGAAATAATTCAGAAGCTCTCTCCCCAAAATAATCCTGGAGATACGCAAGCAAATATCTGCCAACTTCTAGAATAATGTTTAGTTTTGACTCGGTTTTGTTCTGTCAATTTCAGGACCGGATGAGTATGTAAGGTGGATAAAAATGACCTTTTATGGTCCAAGACATCCTTGCCCAGTAAACCACAGTGCATGTTGGCTTGTATCATTCCTGCTCTGTCCACCAGCCGCTGAGAAGTTCTCTCTTCAACCTTTCAGAGGCGTCAAGATCTTTTGAATAGAAAATAAATAGACAGCATAGAGAAAGCATATGGCATAATCAAAACTTCCCTGTATGTCAGTGTATTTAAAAGCTTACCAACTGGCCTTGGAAACCTGTGTCATAATATCTGAACAGTATGAGTGGCTTAAAGGTGTTAGCTTTTTCATCTAGTGGTACGTTTTGTGTATGCTGCCATGTTATACCTTTTGATGCCTTTCTCTGTCCCGTCTACCTCCTTTATGTCTCACCTAAATGCTTCAAATTTGTAATTGCTGCCATAATTAAATAGAAAAGGAAGTTTTGAGAGGACGATTGTATTTTTATTTTTTTTTTCAGAGGAAAAACCTTCCAAACTAAAGTGGCCATATGTGAGAAGGTACCAGCCTCCTAAACCAAATACGCAAATGGTTTTGCCACCGTTAGCATAGACAGCTGCTGTCAAGCAATTCCAATAGCTGGTAATTTTACACTCTGGTGACCTATGGGAGCATGCTTCTCCAGTCTACATGCATTTCATGGATTTGGAGAAAACCTACGTTGATGTCCCCCAAATATTTTGTAGAGGGTACTGAGGGAGTATGGTGTGCCTGTATTTTTTTTTTGTTTTTTTTTTTTTTGTTTTTTTTTTAACCAACATATGTTTATTGGTTATTTCTGTATTTTAATACAGACAAACAAACAGAAAAGAAAGAGGCAGAACAAAATGCCAGACGGTAACATTAACATTACCCCGGGTAACATCCGTTGTGTTTTGGATGGAGCCTTATCTGTTATCCAGTTCAAGAGGTACACAATCAGGTAAACATCCTGTTCAGGTGTTTTTCAAAGTTCTTCTTAAAGCTGCTGTTCGTCACTGAGGGCCTGTTGTTTTAACCGTCCTGGGTTAATAGAGGAGCCATGTTGTGTTGACTTCCTGAAGGCAGAGTTTCACAAAGAACAAGAGTTTTTAGAGACAGAGGTCCAATTTGAAGGCATTAAATTACATTGTCAAATTTCTTTTGACAATGTAAAAAGAAATTTTACATTTCTTTTTACATTGTAAAAAGAAATGTAAAATTTCTTTTTACAATGAAGAAATTTGTAAAATTTCTTCATTGTAAAGAAATTTTTACAATGAAATTTTTACAACTATATATATATATATATATATATATATATATATATATATATAGCACTTTTCTAACATCCTAAATTACGTTATTGTGCTATGAAATGCCACTATACGCCTGCAGAATACATGATACAGCCCCTGTAATTAAAGCATGAATGGCTTTTCCCTTAAGGTACATCTTTATTCAGAGAATACATTTGTATTTTGTCTGGTTTTATTTGATATTGGTCTCCAAAACCAGACCATTAACAAGTCAATGAAAAGTTACATAAGACGAGAGCTCTTATGATTTCATTGGGTACATCAGGGATTATAAAGTAAGTTCTTTGTGCAAATTGTAAAGCCATCATCAGTGCCAAACGAGTATAATGAAGTTATGTTGAAATAAAAAAAATAGGCTACATAACCTTTAGAATGTATACACATACATGTATACTTCTGTATGTTTATGGACTACATAGAGAAGAACTATTTGAAAATGACTGAAATCCTTTCAAAACTTCAAAACAGAAGCGAGTGTGGAGACGTGTGTGGAGACGTGTGCTCGTGCCGTCCGAGGATTCCTTACACGTCTCTGTGAGGCATCAAGGCGAGCTACCAAAGTGGCAGCATTTGATGCCTGGGATGTGAAGGAGGGGCGGTGTGTTCACACATGATGTAAAGAGGCTTTCAGCGAACACAGCGTTATATATAGCATCGAGCTCCGCTTGGAGGTCAACACACAGGGTGTCTTTGAAATGTAATTATGTGGCAATTGGTGAGGTGTGGATGCCGATGTGGCAATTTATTGTTGGTTCAGACTATCACGCACACACACATTTCAAGGCCTTTGTGTAGACCAGGGTAAACGAATGATGGTGACAAGGGCTTGTGATAGTGACTGCATGGCTCAGTGCAAGGAGAGGCCAGTGGAAATATCCTGTGCCTGACTGATCTCCATGTTGACGACGTCCATCTGATTTGAAATTAATGGCATGGACTTTAAACTCAAGTTTTGATACTTTACAGCTGATTATTTAATGTGAAAAAAGATGTTTTGGGGTAAAATACTTCTGGACTTGTGGAGGAAATTTAACAGATAAAGCAAGTTTTCGCAGCTGTTTGTCTGGTAGACTTGATGAATCTGAAGCTACGGCTGATGGGGAGTTGCTGCATTAGTTTCATTTTCAGCTGGTGCCGTTTGTGTTAACTGAGCCAAATTTTTTGATAAAATGTTCCCTTCCTCGCCTGTGGTGGCGCTGCACCAAGAACCACTGAAGGAAACAACATAAAAACCTCTGAAGAAGATACTGAGCACAACTTCCTTCTTCACAAAATGTAAACTTAAATGGAGTCGCATCAAATTTGAACAGGATTTCTCCTTTGTCTTTAGCAAAGACAACAAGCCAATTCCTTTGGTTGTACTTACCCAGAATGCTCTGCTCTATAGTCTGCTCCCTGCTTTTAGAGCGGTCTCTAGGTTTGCCTGGCGTTCACATATGCATTCGAACCGCACCAGTTCACTTCACCTGAAACAAGAAATAAGTTGGTAGGTGGACAAGTGGTTGCTTTTTTGGCCCACATCAGAGTTGTGTTACGCATTCACACTTCCTCCAAACAAACCAGACTTTCTCTGGAAATGAACCAGAGTTTGATTAAAGTGAACTAAACAGGGCTGGTGTGAATTCACCCTAAAAACTCCAAAACACCTGTTTAACGTTGAACTTGCATAACTGTGCAGGATGCCATACTGTACAAGGACCAATCAGCACACTGAACAGACACTAGCCTAGCTCAAACTGATACCTCCTGGGAGAGATTAGGTTTAGCTCATTTCAGTAATCTCATGTCGGAGCCAGTAGAGAAATGGAGATAAATATGTTTGCAATTCCTGTTAAAAAGTGACTCCAACAGGCCTGCCCTGTCAAATAACCACCATTCCTGTCTCACCACGTTGTAAATATTATTTCTATATTGTAATTTCCAGGAGTTACCAAACACTTGTTTGTGGATGTGGTTTGCTGCTGACGTGTTGGTTGTTAAATGTAAACCTGCATGTAGAGAACAGAGTGAACTCCATCTGAGTGTTTGTTTTCTCTCCACTGCCATCGCTGCTGTAAGGCATGTCTCTGTCTGCTCCTCTTTGCCTCAGATCCAGGAACTCTTACGGTTTCTGATTACCCCCATTGAAACTTAGCGGTGGCAGTATAACACGTTGAATAATCAATCATCAGCACAGCCCTTGTACATTCCAGAATGCATGTATCCATATAGCGCGTTTCCAAGGACTACATCATTTTTTGCTGACAAATGATAAAAAAAAAAAAAAAGGAGCACGGGGTTTGTATGCAATAGCCTATAAATATTTAAGAACCAGAGTATTATTACAAGGCTTGATTTTACAGTGAGCTTTGGCTTTAATTGTTGTGACTTGGAGGGATTCAGAATCTGGTGCTTGGGCACTGACTCAGGTTAGAGAGGCACATTTCTCCTCCATATATTTTGTTTTTATGATCTCAGACTTTCTGCCTCTGCCTCTTAAAAGAAATAAAGCCATGCCATTTCCTCAAATGGAATATTTTTGGTCGAACTGCCTGTACAAAATATTCCAGATTTAATTTGATGAGAGTCATACATGACTGGTGCAGAAGCAGTGAATGTCAATTAAATGAGAGAGAGGTTTGCAGGTTGTGAAATGTAGAACAAAGCAGTACTGAATCGGCTTTTTGTTTCAGGTCGTATTGTTCGTAAAATCTCCCGACTTTGGAATTGTGGTGTTTCCATTAAGGACGAAACGCAGCTAAAAATCACACGTTCATTAGTTTTTGCTCGTTGCTGCATCATGGTCCTCCAACCACTTCCTGTTGTCTTCTTTGTAGTTTGCGAGCAGCATCCAGTTGTTGTCATGTGATTTGTGTGATGCGGAAAAAGTGTTTCTTTTGGTATGGCCAAGGAAAACACATACACTTCATCACGGCGGCAAAACTTATCAAAAAAGAAACAACAGTTTTTTGTTTGTTTGTTTGTTTGTTTGTTTAAATTGGCGAGTTTTTAAGTGAATTAATTTCGGAATGTCTAATTGTGCGATCATATGCCCAGTGAAAACGCAGCTATTGTCTAAATATGAAAGATGGACCAACAGAGTGTGAAGTAAAGCCTGTGGATACTTCTGTAAATGTGATTTCCTGCTTTTCTATATGTAGTAAATTTGGGAATATCACAAAAATGTCCTTCTTGTCATAACGGAGCATTTCTGTGTAGAATTGTGAGTGCAATTATTAGTTAATAAGGCTATAAAATAAAACATGGGGGGGGGAGCGTAGTGAAAACTTTCTTAATGCACTGTAAGTTAGCATCTTGACTTATTTACTTCTAATAGATGGTTTATTGTGGTGCTTTTTGTTTTTCTCTGATATTTGAAGTCTCTTTATGAAGTTTTAATGAACCCTGGAGTTTGTTTTTTGTGTGTGTGTGTCTCAGTAATTTATTTTTTCAATATTATTAATGTCTGCTTTCATTGTGTGACAGGATGGTGCTGACACTATTCTGGAAAAAGTTTGGATGTGTTGATATGAAAGTGAAGAAATGAAAGATTTCTGTGGAATATTAAGTCCTGTGATGTCTTTAGGGAGAGAGAGAGTGTGTGTGTGTGTGTGTGTGTGTGTCTTGTTTGATATTCTTCTGGTCGAAAAAGTGTTAAAAGAAGTGTTACCTATAGCTTTAACTGCTATAGGTGTCCATTAAAACTTTTATCTCTCCCACTGTAAACAATTTTCTTTTGCTATAGTTCAAATCATTCCATTGCAGGGGAAGCTAAGTTCTGTCTAGTGAGACATAATCATAAGTCTGATTAATGGAGTCAGTGATATGAAGAGGGTTCTGATTATTTGTCCTCTATGAGGGTTTTCTGTGTGGTTTCAGTTCACCAATCGTGTCGCTCCCAGACGATACAGAATTTTCCTTTTGTCTTGGATATTTTTTAGCTGGTGGATGAAAAAAAAAAAATCCCTCTGACATTCATTATAGATTCTTCATTAACTCATCGGATGCCATGGTCGCCTCAGACATATTGATTTCTGTTTTAGCTGTCACTAAAGAGCACAAAAAGGTGAAGCTTTCCAAGCTTTAAAAAAAAAAAAAAAAAACCTTAATCGGTTGTCCTTTTTTTAAAAAAAGATGCCATCTCACCACAGCTTCTTAAAGGTGACAGCGTCCTCTGTGGCTGAAGTTTGTAAGCCGTCAAGGTGGGAACAGTTTTTTTTCTGCCTTCAGCCTTGTGTATAAATACATCGCTCTGTGAAGACTGTCAGGTTTTTGTAAAATGTTT
Organism: Poecilia mexicana; assembly: GCF_051168715.1. Lineage (NCBI taxonomy): Eukaryota > Metazoa > Chordata > Actinopteri > Cyprinodontiformes > Poeciliidae > Poecilia > Poecilia mexicana. The sequence continues at coordinate 4,310,710 of NW_028263387.1, forward strand.
TCACACTTTTTAGGACGTTAGCAGATTTCTGACATCAATGCATAATCATTAGAATTTGGGAAAAAAATCCCGTAGTAGAAAAAAACTTAAACTGGTCAGTCTCAGACTGGTGCAGCCTGATTTTCTGGCAACCTCAGGGCAGCTCTGGCTATAATGGAGTGGCTAACAACCATCAGTGTGTGAATGTGAGCATGAATGACTCAATGCAGAGTTTTCTTGACTCCAAAACGGATCCTGAATTGCTTTTGTGAGTTTCCAAATTACTTTTACGAATAATTTTTGTGAGATCCTAAATTATGTTTGGGAAATCTTGAATCATGCTTAAGAGATCCTGAACTGCTTTTGCGAGACCCAAATTACATTTTTTGAGATCCTGTGAGGTCCTGAATTAGGTGTTTAAGATCACATAACATGTTTGATATGTAGTTAAGGTCCATTCCTTGGGTATATGAAGCAACCACAGCTTCATAAGCTAGACCTGGTGGTTATGTCTTCCATAATCATAGTGGCATAGTGGAGATTTATTGATTTTTACCTCAAGATTGCCCTGAACCATAAAGACATTAAATCAGTGCTTGACAGGAGACTAAGTTTTCATATAGAGATCTGAACACAGTTGATTGCGCACAGAGAAACGGTCAATGCTAATCCTACTGTTAGTTGGCAGTTTCAGCTGAATACATGCATAACAGACTGCAGTTCTCTCAACAGCTTAGCAGGTGTTAGGTCAGGCTGCATTGCATTTCGGCATCGATGTGTTTCCGCTTCAGCCTAACGGCAAAAAGTTGGGGAAAAAAATCACATCGTAAGCTAATTTCTGTGTGGTAAACCGGTGCTCTCTCCTGGCAACACAGGGGAAATGCAGCCACTGCGGCGGGTCAGACATCACCTGAGCGGTGTGGGGCATTAGCAGAAAACTCAAATTCTAAGTAGCTGTGGAAAATGTTTCCGCCAAGCTGCAAAATACACTAGCTCATTCAAAACTCATCTCACAGCCGATGTGTAGCTAAATTCATTCTGAACATTTTGTTTCTTCGTTTTGGCTGCTGCTGGCTCCTTAGTCATGGCTTCAGCAAAAGGAAAAAAAAAAAAAAAGTTAGACTGAAGTTATCGTATTCCAGCATTTTCTCTCTCTCTCTCTCTCTTTGAATATTTATACAGATTCACCTCAACACTTGGCTGGCTGTAAAACATTATTCTGGCAAAGTGGCAAAAAGGCAGCTGCCGTGTTAGAGCTGATCGTGGCATGCATACAATAAGGCAGGTGCCTCTAAAAAAACATTCACACATTTTATGGATAGCAAACAAGAGCATCATGAGAAATTAGATCAATATCTACTTTGTATATCTTTGGTATTGTTACAAACAGGTGGATGTATAGTGGTTAAAAAAAAAGTCTTTGATAAAATGCCCCGGTTTTATGACATAGGAAACGAAACCATAGTATATAATTTTCAAACTTTCCCCACCTTTGATGTCACGTTTCATCTCCAGTTGTGAATAAATGTTTAAGGAGAGTTTAGCTATGCTAACAGTGATAGTTAGCATAGCTATGGTAGCTATGCTAACTGCTGTCATAGTTAGCATAGCTACCAATGACAGCAGATAAACGGTTTCTTGTAATGATAAGTTGTTTCTCCACCATTAGCACATTTAGCAGTGAGTGAATGAGGGTAATTGGCAGTGCTAAGAGCATCCTACTAGTTCTGATTGGTTGTTTTGGTCAGAACGGTGCATTACTTTAACCAGTAATAGTTCAGGAAGGAGATGGAGGAGATTGATTGTTTTCACAGATTATCTGTCTCAAAACAAAATGCTACGACATCGTGACAGCTTTAACAAATATGGAAAAAACATATATTTTATTAAAGTTATATACTGTAGCTTGAATAAAATGCAACTACATACCATTTTTGAGAAGTCTGGATTGCTTTATGTGTAGTTGCACTTTGCTTTTGACTGTTGCTCATGGGGCGAGATATTTCAGTCATCTAAAACTAATAGAAAAAATTTAAGCAACCTACTTGCATACTGGATGTGGACTGTTGGATGTTAATTTCATGAGCAGTAAATGTTGTGCTAATTATTAGTATTGAACCAAAGAAAGCAAGGCAGTTGCAAGCCTTTAAAATTATGACCCTTTCAAAAAGACTCAAAGAATTGTAACAGCAGCTGCAAGGGGGGGCCCAATCTAATTTTTTGTCAGGGGGCCCACGATTCCTGGCGGCACCCCTGAGATTCTTGCCAGGCTGTTTGGAGTTTGTCTTCCAACCCTGGTGAAAATTTCAGACCTTATCGGGAATACGAAACACAAACATCAAGTGTAGAATGGAGAAGGCAACCAGGATTTATTAGAAATTCACGCAGCCCAAAATGCACACCGCTCTCACCAAAATACCTGCAACGAACATCCAAGGGAAAACCCTACAAAGTTATCATTTCTTTATCGGTGATATCGGCAAACCTGTTTTTGTGTGTGTGTGTGTGTGTGTGTGTGTGCGTGTGTGTGTGTGTGTGTGTGTGTGTGTGTCGCAAAGACGTCTCCAGGAAATGCCAATTACGGTTATTACATTGTCAACGGCCTCGGATGTAATTAAATTTTCACGAAAGATTCTCAATCATAATTTTTTTATTTTATTTTTTTTTAATATAAATTCAGAACATATTAACCGTCTGACAACCCAATCTCCTTAAGGCATTCAGTTAATTGACAATCCTCTTGTGTTGTCGTAAGCAAATTAGATTGTGGGCTATTGACGTTCCAAACCGGGATTCTGTTATTGACAGAAAATGGCAAAATGTTACTTAATTTTTTTTTTTTTTTCCAGTATTGCTTTGTTTTTCTACCATTTAGATCCAAAACTTAAAAGAAAAACACACACACACGCACACACACACACACACATTACCCTAATGGAATGAATTAATTTATTTGGTGGTTTTTAGCCGCCTTCCTTTTTTTGTGGCGTTGTACAGTTGAGTATGCAGTTGTAACTTGTACGCAGAGGCCACAAAGCTGCTCCTTAAGGGAAGGCATGACATTAGTTTGTTCACAAAGGAGACGGCATACAGAGATCGATGACTAAAACACAGTGATTACTCACCCTGTTTAAAGCTGCCCTTCCAGTCACCCATGACAAACGCAGTGAGTGTCAACTTTGTTGGACAGCAGTGATTGACAAACACATCAGCGCTTGAACTCGTGTCCCAGAAAAACGGAACGCAACGACGCAGACGTCAGAGCCAGGACCTGCATCTTTACAAACCCTTACCTTTAAAATTAACTGCAAAGATAAAGACATCTTCTGTTACAGTTTGCGGCAACCCTTCGATAAATGCTGCCTCCAGCTTCACAGGTATGTAATTTCATCTCAAAACCGGCAGAGTATCGCTCGGTGTATAACCTCACCAGTTGACTGCCTGAAATGTTTTTATTGACAGAAGAAACTCGATCCCTTCCATCTACCTCGCAGTCAATGTCAAGCAGCTTATTGAAGGCTGACAGTTGGCCTGATTCCTGGAAGAGCAGCTCCTTGTGAACAAAAGGGCTTCCTGACGCTAGTTTCTGATTTAAAACGGGATCGCTTCAAAGGCTCTTCTTAATCTGTTTTCTGAAACATCTGCCTTCTTTTTTTTTTTTTTTTGAGGTTCAGCTAAGGACTTATGGAGCTTCAAATGCCGTTGTGTGGAGATTAAACAGAAATACGATGTTAATCAGAACAAAATGTACACATGCTGTCAGCTTGCCGGCATGTCTCCTCTGAGTTGTGGAGATATTTATCAAGGTATGCCAAGGTTTTAAAATGGCCTCGCTGTGCTTGAGATTTAGAATGCTTTTAATTGGACCAGGAAGAAAGCGTGTGAGTCATTTTTTTTTTTTTTTTTTGCTAAACATGCGGTGCTGTATAAAGAGCAGACAAGCAACAAGTTATCCCAGATCATGGTCCAGTTTTCACAGACTCACTTATTTGTGGACTTTTCTGGGGAACATATCTCCGATTCATTTGCAGAAAAGTTGCAGATCTTTTTTTTTTTTTATAGAGCATATTTAAAATATTTGAAAAAAAAAATGCAGCTTGGAAAGCTGAGATACTTGGAAGCAGTGCTACTTAGCACGCTATTGGTTGATGATTTAAAAGCAACCAGTTCTTGGCGCTGATTGGCTCTACTCCCAAACAGCAGAGATAAGGGAGGCTTCAGATGTTAGCTTCTGTGGGTTGCGCCAAGATGGTTTCCACTTATACTTAGTGTTTGAACTATTAAAATGAGGATTTTTAAGTGTCTCATGAGGCCTCAAGTATTTGCAGATATAATCTGTTTGCGGGTGGCTGTCGTCCCTAACCCCGGGGTTCACTGTAAATGTAACGGCTGTTACATTTAATTTAAATCTAGAACAATTGTTTAAGCTTACATTAGTATTCCTGTAGCAGTTGGAATATATTACAATATATTTAATATTTTAATTGCATAATTTTAAGTGGGACTCAATGAAAGTTTTTTAATGAATTAATAGCAAAATCTGTAAATCACCTCTTAATCAAAAACTGTATATCCACAAAACAAGCAACACTTTTATTTCAAACACCCCTTTTGCTGCTACAATATTGAGAACATAGAGATATGAGCTCAACCATAAAATATTTCTTGTTTTTAGGCTGTTATTTATTTCATTCAACCATCAGATCAGAGCAAAATGTTATTCTATTCAGATTTTAAGTGTTTCAGGATCTTTTGATCATTTGTGGAACTTTTTTAGAAATGTGGACTGTGGACGCTGACATTAGCGTTGGGGACCTCTATGCTGCTGCTAGATGGTTAGCATTGAGATACTATCTTGAACTTAAATGACTTCACTGATAGGCTAACTCCTTTTAGCACAACTTGAATACAACCACAGTCCTTTCCAGCTTCCTATCCAATTGTTTTTTAGAGCAAAAATTAACTCCGAGTGGGCTGAGAGAAGCAGCTTTATCGTCCATCTCTGTTTGCGGATGTCACTTGTGCATCAGATTTACGACTGTACCAGGAACACGCAAATACAAAGGTTCCAGCTGGGAAAATGTAATTAAATTTAATTAAATATTCATCAAAATTAATCCATTAAAGTCTCATCTAGAAATGGGATGGTATGTAATCAACTTCAGTACTACATTCGGAAACCCTGAACCACTACAGTTGGGTTTACTTGAAAGCATACATCACTGTTATTTCTAGTAATAGTATGAAACGTTCATACTAGGGAAGTGTTTCAGTGCGCCGACTCGTCCTTGTCCATGAAGTTGACACGATGAGGTTACACTGATGAGCAGATGTTAATTTATGAAGTCGGCGTTCTTGGAAGAGCAAGTTGTGGGATCACACAGCTGGGTTTATTAGTGTCTTAAAGAAAATCAAATGTGCAGCAAAATGTGATGATCCGATGATGATGCATCTTCAACACAGCTGATGGAGAGAGAGATGGAAGTGGGAAAAAATAAAATCTTTACGTAATTACCGCTAACTTCCAGAGAGAGGCTTATCGAATGGCACTTGGCAAAGCATGGCTGCGGTTCATCGCAGCTGGTGGAGGAGGGAGAGGACGGGCTTTGACTACCGGGAGAAAGAGCCGGGCGAGCCAGTGAAAGCCACAGAGGAGAGGTTGCAGGAATGCAACGGAACTAGCTTTAAGGGATTCAACACATGGGCGAATGATGTGCAAAGGGCAAGGGAAGGAGGAGGGTAGCGGGTTTCAGAATCCGACTTTTTAACGCTTGCCAATACGGAGGGAGAGGAGGATGGAAGAGTGGATGGATGGATGCTGGCAGGGGGAGCAAATGGAAACGGATTTGATGCAGCAGTGTGTGTGTGTGTGTGTGTGGGTGGATGGGTGTGGGGTAGAGGAGTAGGAAATGTTATCCCATTGTCCTTCCTTTGATAATCTGCTGTATACAGTATTGCACTTACACATATGATGTTCCAATAACCTGCTTGCCTTGAAAACAATATTCCATAGATGAAAGCCATTCGATGCCACAACAAGCCGCATACAGAAAGCAGTGAAACATGTAATGATGTAGCGGTTTCACGAAGAATACCGTTTTTTTTTTTTTTTATAATTTTATTAATAGGAGCCAGGTTTTGATATATTTTTTAAATATATATTTAGAAGTCTGTTCTGATTCACTATTGATGTCTTTTTTTTCTGCGTCTGAGCCAGTCACAAGAGCAAGGTTTAATAAAACGGAGCGACTGCTTAAGTGATCAAAGCAGAATGAGAATCTTTGTTGGCGCTCGGCGGCAATGAGACGGCCAGTCAATGCTAATTTCAATAACTCTTTAATTATCGGTGTCAGGCCTCCTTTGGATCACTTTTATGCTGCGTGAGCAAGAAAGACGCCACGGAGAGAGGAGGCGGATAGCCGGTGGGATACAGTAGAGTTTCTCCACTCTAAAATATTAATGAAATATGAATGACGGGCGGTACTCGGATGTTGCTTCAGATGAGAAGAAGCGGGAGTGAAAACGGTAATAGCGATGTCTCTTCTGTAATATTGATGCAGAGGATTTGGATGTAAAAGAAATCAGGGATGGAATTGGGAAAAGGGAGGCTGAAGGTCATAACTTGAAAATGTTCAAGTGTTTCTGGAACTTTTATACGTTTTGTTCCGTTACGACCTCGACCATCAGTGGATTCTGTTAGAATTTTAAGTGATAGACCGACACGATGTGGTGTGGAATTGTGAAGTGAAAAGAAAGTAATGCAAGATTTTGAAATATTTTGGACAATAAAAAAATGATTAATGCTCTGATTCCCTAAAATAAAATCCATTTAGACTAAATTCCTTCACTTAACCAGAGACCACCTGAACCCGTATAGTTCTGTGCTTTATCTGAGATGCTCTACTCACAAAAATCAGGGATTTTTGGCTTGAACCTTAAATTCACTACAACCTTTACAGGTTGTGACCTTCTCTCAACGTTTGAATGGACATGTCCAGCTTTTAAGTGTTTTAGTACTTTTTAAACAACTTGCTGTTCTCTAACAACTTCCTTAACAGCAAAACTCACAACTAGGTGTTTGATCCTAGAATCAACCAAACCAGTAAATTCCAGGTTCAATCAGAATTCGCATTTAAACAGTCCTTATCATTTAAACAGTCCTTATCATTTAAACCACATATGTCAGAGTCAAGGGTTTTTTGCGGCCCCTGGGATGATCTTGATTTATTATTAGAACCGGCCCGCAGACACAGCAAGCCGGCACCCCGTCTGAAAAAAAATATCTTCCTTATTTGAACTGTAAGTAGTTCTTTAAATGTTCTGTGAGATGATGTACTTACCCATGTATCCATAACAACCGGAACTTTCAATATCCACCAAGTTATTGCCGAAATATACCGTCTATTAAACGAGTGCCCCCCGGATTAATTACACTCTCTGCAGCTGCAGCTGCGAAGTTACCGTATTAACCCGATACTTGCTGGAAAGTGCAACGTCTCCCCTTTCAGAAACCGTTGGAATTTTTCCACTTAGCGCTACGTGTGGCGGAATTACGGTACTGCAAATTTAGATGTGTCGCCGGCGACACATCTAAATGCCTTGACTCTGACATATGTGGATTAATAGATTTTTGCACTTTATTTTATTGTATTTCAATCCAATTATATTTTAAAAATATTTCAGTTGTGTCTGTTGAAAATTAAAGATTACTGACAGAGCCATAAGAAAATATTGCTTTATTTATCTGATCATATTGGAATATATTTGTTAGGTTTTCAGTAGGTTCAATTAGGTTCACTAGACTATATGCGTCATTTAAAAAAATTTCAATGAACATTCAATCAGTCCGGCCCTCGGCTTGTAGCTAAATTTTTTATTTGGCCCTCCATCCATTTGACTTTGACACCCCTGATTTAAACAGTCCTTATCATTTAAACAGTCCGTGTCATGCTGTCCACATTTTGACATCATGAGAACAAGACGACACCTAGCAACTGATCAGCAGTACCTCACCATTGCGTGACTTCAAACAGGATGTTGTCAGACAGAAGGAAAATGGCCACTGAGCTTAGAGTCTCAGAGATACAGAGAGACTGGAAGAGTCAAAGAAAAGCGTAGAAGTGGACGTCTTTTTTGCCACATCCCACACTGATGACATCTTCATTGTGAACAATGCCCTCCAGAGCAGGATGATGAATGCTGCTCAATTCCTGGCACCTTTAAGGGAAGTGAGAGGCAACTAAGCGTAATGTCAGACCATTTGAAACCATTTCCATCAGCGTGTTCTGTGCGCCTTATGATCTACAAGGGTACCTGACCACATCACCGGGCACAGGTGTCATCATCCTGTAAGGGCCAGGGAGGACATATGGGGGCCTGGGGACATCAGTGCTGTTCTCTAGTGAAAGTTGATTCATGTTGGGGTGCTTTGGTGGTGCAGGGGTTAAGCACAAACCCCATATGGAGGCCTTAGTCCTCTACGCGGCTGTCACAGGTTCAAATCCCAGCCTAGTGACTATTGCTGCATGTCTTCCTCCTTCTCTCTTTACCCACTTTACTGTCAATTTACTATCAAATAAAGGCCACTAGAGCCAATAAAACCTTTAAAAAAGTTGATTCATAAACAGAAATGATGGCTTCCAGCTACACTATGTCGGAGATATCAAGGAGCGTTCTATGCATCAGCCTCTGTTGTCATGAGAAACTTTGGTAGTGGTGATGTTACAGTGGGATCAGGTGTGTCTAGTTAATAAAGAACTGCCCTACCTACCTGTTGGAGGGTGGGGTACCTTGAATGGAGTGGTCTGCACTTTCTACAGACTTAAATCTCGTAGAAAACCAATGAGACTGGCTCATGACTCTGGACCCCAGAACCTCAATGACCTGACTTCTGTCGTTCAAAAAGACAATAAGTCAAACATCACGAGACATTGTTGCCTCAAGGGCACATGACACATTCTTGAGACATTAGCAACTGTGGCTCTGTGGGTAGAGTAGTCGTCTTGCGATTGGAAGGTTGTAGGTTCAATTCCAGCTTCCTCCTGCCACATGTCGATGTGCTCCTGGGCAAGGCACTTAACCCTAAATTGCCTACCAAGCTGCATATCGTTGTATAAATGTGTGAGTGTTTGTGAGTGCGAATGGGTGAATGTGACTCTAGTGTAAAGCACTTTGAGTGGTCAAAAATGACTGGATAAAGTGCCATATAAGTTCAGTCCATTTACCTTTAGCCACTGTTGTTGGCTTTTGTTTCAATACAGTGTTTGAGATGAGGAAATAAACATTGTATGCTTTTACTTAAATCCTCTATTTTCTTGATGCGTACAATATTCTATTGTAAACTTGTTACAATAAATTCCACCCAAAAGCCAAACATCCTTTGTTTTTGTAAGTAGTAAAAACTTTCTGAAACAAACTACATCAACTATCACTGCACAACACACATTATGGGTATGCATGCATCATACACATAATATGACCACAGTATCGTGCTGTGGGGAAGGATTTCTTTAGACCGTACAGGAGAATGAACCTTGTCGAGGTTCATTCTCCAGTAAGACAACAACCAAAAAACATAGACCCAGAGCTTCAACAACATAATTTAGATGAAAAGACATTATTGTGTTAGACTGGCTCAGGTACAGTCCAGAACATAATCCTACTGAGAACCTGTTACAATACTTTACAGACATTGTCCAATCTTATTTAGCTTGAGTTATTTTGTGAAAAAAGAACAGTTAAAATCTGGAAATCTGGTGGAGACAAAATCCAAAAGATCAAGAGTGATAACCGCATCGAGAGGTGGTGTGACAATGTGTTCAGTAAAGACGGTACAATGCAAATGCATTAAATTTTATTTATGAAGGAATCTGAAAAGCCTGTAGAATTACCCTATCACTTTATAATTATACTCTACTTTGAGTTTATCACAAAACAAAATCAGAATAAAATTGAAAAATAAAAGTCCACTAGAAGTGAATACTTCACGTCTTTTCCCTGTGTCATCCACAGTCATTGTATTATTGATGTCTTTCTTTCTAACACATGCCGGAGGCTGAGACTTTGTGAAATAACTTATTTAAATGCTCTGTTTTGATCCCGCTGTGTCCTTAGCTTCCCCCCTTTAGTCTCTTCCTCCATTCAAGTGAACAAAAAAAAAAAAGTTCAGGGATTCCCATTTGCTCCGTTCTCTCAGTGAAAAGAACATGCTGGCATGCTGTGGAAGTAGCAGATGCTTCCTGCCCTGTGAGAGGACCTCAGACAATGGCTGCCAGCCTGCTGTTTGTAGGATAGTTGGGATGCAAAACATTCTCTAAGAATTTTTGGTGGCAGTCCAAGGGCATGAAAACACGCTTTGGTTTTGTCTCTAGTAAAATATCACTCCCCATATACCAAGAGTCACATATGGATATCATGACAAACGACCAATCAGTGACCTAGTTTCTCTGAATTTTTAAGATGTCCTGAAAAATATCACGTTGAACCCCAAAAAATAGTGAAAAGCTATAGCCACAACAAACTTAATTAAAATAAATTGTAAGATATTTTATCCTAAAGAGTTTTTAAAGAGTCCTTTAAAAACACGAAGCGCCATGATGGAAGTGAGGGATGGGAGTGTCAAACTGAGAGACTACGATTGTTTTTCTAAATTTTCTGCCAGTACAGCCATGGCGTCTACTTGTTCCAGTGAAGCTAATTGGTCTGTGGAAATAACTCAGCTAGTTGGGGGTCCTATGCGGTATTTACGAATGTTGGAAATAGCTAGCTTAGAAACTAACCCAAACTTTCTCTCTCCTGATGTTGCTGATTTGATTAAATCACTGACTTTGCCTGAATTCACATGACATGATTTATACCTGTGTGTTGTAAATCGCGATTCCCTGTAAATCAGAGCAGATGTAACCAGTGGGGTTTTTTTTCATACAACTTACTAATCTTACTTACTTATAAAGTATATATTTTTTATTTTTTAACCAGGTAAAACCCCAGTGAGGTCTAGATCTCATTTTCTAGAGGGATCAAAGAAATAATCTCATCTTGATTTAACGTTAAGCATTGTCCGCTACAAGTCCCACCTGGAATATCAGTCCTTACGACTGACGGCTGCCATCCATCGTCGTTGGATGGCATTGTAAACCTTTTTTTTCATTAAAAGGTTTACAATGAAATTACAATGACACACTTGGTTTGTATCCTTGTCTGTTTGTACAACCGACCGTGCAGCACCTTATGACCATTACTACGGTAACTGTTTCCATTATGAATGTGCGCAAAGCCTTGTCAATATTCTGTTAATGTCAAAAACAGAATTTTGTCAAACACAAGTAAATTTGTTCATGCAGTGTCTTTAAAAGAGGAACAAGAGAAATCTTTCTTGCTGCAGAACATACAAAACCAGACGGAATAATTATCCCAAAAAGCAATACATGAACAAAAAGGAACAATTAAAATAGCAAAAAGAACAAACCAGAACCAACAGAGCTACTCCAACATGCTGCCACGAGGAACAGTTTTAGAGTTGGGTTTTTTTTAAGCTACATTGTGTTACCTTTACTCCACTTTCATGCACTTCAAAATCCTAGCATACGGTTCTCCACGTAGGGAGGTGATGGTCTTCTCTCTAAGCGATGACTGGAAGGGTCACAGTCCTCCCCCCCGTGGAGCTGAACAGACTGCATCTTTTAAGTTCTTCATGCAAGGTTACCTAACACGGCCACGGGCAACACTTCAGACATCTACACAGTAAGGAGTTGTGACACTGACATGCGAGTCAAAGTGCACTCCTCACCCTTCTCCTGTTTTGACAGGATTGATGAGGATGCCGACCTATTTTTGGGGGGGTGGAGAATAATCAGAGTAAGGATCTATATGGAGGAAAAACCAGGCAACCAAAAAAAAAAGTCTGTTTTGCAGATTTCAGTCAGACAATTAAATTAATCAATCTTGCAGAATACCAAGAAGCCCAGGGAATCAAACACCCACATAGTCAGCCAAAGACGGGCCGATCCGTTGAAGCATTTTTGCGTATGTGGTTTCACTGAAGCAGCAATAGTTCTCAGAGCCTGCAGATATTCAGAGGGGGCGACATAACGAGTGAGACAGAGAGGGCCCGATGTCTAATTAACTTAGTGCCTTCGGATACTGCGCGTCCTTAAATTCAAAGCAAATGATGACCACTGGCGATTGGGGGTGGGGGGAGCGAGGGAAGGGAATGCAGAGGAAGAGGGTGTTGTGGCATTGAAGAAAGTGGTTGTTTTTCTATAACTGTGAGAGAGAAGAATAACCTCCATCACTTCCTGTAACTGTTTGCAGTCACTAAGAGAAAGACAGCAACTCTACCAATGTTGAAAGGAAACACCTGATGGCTATTTGTTCATGTTCTGAGACATTATTCCCCTCTCTCTGACCCCCCGTCGAACTTCCACCTGGGACCATATCGACTCGCACCATGTTTGGCATCTTGTAGAACTGCAGAAGTCCCTCAGCGCGAGTTTGGAAAGCAATCCGAGATGCCGAATCCAGACAGGAAGGGGACGCAGAGGCAGAAGCAGAGGGAGGCACCATATCCGAGTCTTTAATTAGACGAGGCATGGAGCGCTGTCTGCGTGTATCGCGCAGGCTAGGCCCGAAGGGAGGAGCAGAAAGGGAAAGTCACTTTCAAGCTCGGCTAACATAATGGTGGGCACCCGTGGGGACCTCGCAGAGGGTGTGGGGGGGAGGGGGGTAGACACTGCGCTTTTTACGTCTCTTGTATTTCTGCATCTGCGAGTGTGTGCTTATCTCCACAAAAAAGAAAAAAAACAGTTTCTCATTGCTCAACCTGTTTCAAGGCTCACTCCAGACGATGAGGTTAATGTGTGAGTTTTTGCTATTATCTTTCTCAGCCGCAGCGAAAACACACAACAAAAACTATTTTAAAAAAAAGAGCCTCTTGCTAAGCCTGGTGTCATATCAGTCTTGTGTGGCTAAGCAGGCTGTTCAGTCAGTTGTGAAATTGAAATGCAGCCTTGGTTATTAGACAAACAGCCTATCACCCATACTGCTAGTTCACTGTCAATAGCCACTGTAGCGTCAACTAACAACACAACTCATTTGTAGATTAAAAGAGAAGTGTGTGTGTGTGTGTGTGTGTGTGTGTGTGTGTGTGTGTGTGTGTGTGTGTGTGTGTGCTGCCTGTGTGCTTTTAGGAGGATGAGCTCCGGCGCAGGTTCACAGGCTTGTATTTGGGAGCGCCGGCGTTTAGGTGTCATCAGTGTATACATCACTGAGACTACATTAGTGTGACATATTAATCCTTAGCAGCGGTGCAAATAAGAACATGACTTCTATTTGAATGTTCCATTTAAATCCATTTACCCAAAGCCATAGCTATATCAGGATGAGCCCACAGTACAGGGGATAAATAAGATATGCATTTAATGTGGTTGTATGCTATGAACTCTGTGCATTCAGTCAAAAGTACACCACTGCCAAGACAAGGAGGAATAGTTTTGGCAGTAGCTTTATTTGAGAAATGTATATATGTTTTTATTGTTTGTTGATTCAAATTGTTGAACTAAGACTTGGACTCACTTCTGTATGTTCTTACATACTTTGGCATTTGGCATCCATCCTCAGCTGGTGTCCACGCGGACTCCAGCTGAGATTTCAACCGATTGCATACATTTCTCATGACAAATTTCCCATAGTGGGAGTGGATACCAGTAAGGTTTATGAATAAGTGCAGCATAGAGCAGCAGTCACGCTGCGCGATCTTGTGACTGGTTGCGCCGACTTGCAACATCATCAGCTCGGTGTTGGATACGAACCCGTTCGCTGAGCAGGTTCCACTGGAACACCGAGTACGTGTTTATGGCCGTAATGCATCTTTCTCAGACATGTACGGTGGACGTCCATTCCGAGTCTGCCTCGAGTACACGTGGACCTCCACAAAATGAGTATGTGGGGGGTTTTAGTTCCACAGCCGATAAGGTATAACCCTGACATTTCATGGTATTTAATTTGGGATTATTGATATATTTAAATTGCTCCTTTTTTCAAGGATGAAATGGTGATACAACACACACCTAGAATGAATTTCAAAATGGCAGTATTGTGTATTTTGTACCCACATTGTGTCCTTTTGTAGTACAGTCAAGTAACTATGTTAACCTCACTTGTAAAAGTATATGTATCAAATATAACTTAAAAGAAATTTGACTTTGCAATTTAACATCTTGAAGTTGGCCCTCTGTCTCTTCAAAACCTCCTGTTCTACCTGAAACTCCGCCTTCAGGAAGTCATCACAGCATCACTCCTCTATTAACCCTTTAACAACCATTTTTACCAGTGGTGCACTGAGGAGTAGCTCAGCAGATGTACGCCTCCACCAGATGTTTGCTAATTGCTACTGGCTAGTCTGAAGGAGCTGAAAGGCGGATCTAGGTCAAACCAGGCATTTTGCACAGCTGAATGGTTGCCATGGGAGATTAAAGGATTTCTCAAACATGCATGAAAGAATCAAAGCAACACTCCAAGTATATTTTTGATGAGGGAATAACATGATGCAAAGCTCAAAAAAGTTGATTTTTACCCCTTTTAGAAACAGTAATTGTTTGCATGAGTTTGATTTCATTTGGAATCTTTTCTTTTCTCTGACCATAAAACTTACCTGCTCTCACTTCGGTTTTCCAACAGTTACCACTCGTTGGCAGGCTGAAGCCTTTTGAAGGTTGGGTCTGGGATATGTGGTTAAAACTTTGACACAGTTGGGTCTTACAGCAGGACAGTAATCCCAAACACAGGTCAAATGTAAGAAACGATAAATTCTTCCAAAGAAAGTAGTCAAATATCAAACAAATTATTTAGAGTCTTAGAAATATTCTGGAAATTATTTGCTGTATATAAAGAAACAGAGTAAATGCATTATGAAAAGGTCAAAGTTATAGTGTATTCCATCACCATTGTGACTGTATATCAACTTCTGACAGAAAGCAGAACATATTGTTGTCTAACTCATACTGTCCATTCCATGTGGATCTGGATGTTGTTGTACTGGGTGTCTCTTTTACCTAAGTTACATCTAGTTGTATTGCTCATATAATAAGCCCCACTGGTCTAATTCTGCAGCATTTTGAAATGATTACTCTGGTCTAATAACGTTGAAAACCGCTTCAGGCTCATCTGATGCGCCTGAGTGTGTGTGCAGTTGAGAGTCAAAACCTTCACACACACAAACTGACGTTGCGCGTTCGTCAACAGTGACTACCCCAGCGAGCTAAAAACGGAAATCTTAGCTGTTGCGTAAATGAGAAAGTACTTTTCCACAGATTAGAGAACGCTGACGTTTCCAAGGTTGATTTTCTACCTTGGAACATTGTCATGTTTGCACAAGTCGGTTTCTAATCCCTTTTTAACGACGTCTTTCTCTGCGTAGAGGACAAGTCACTGTCTGATTTAGGAAGAAGTTAGGGCAGGCATGTAGTGTTACAGTATGGCACTTCTTATTCTGTAATGCCCTTATGCTTTTTCTTTAAATTTAGACAGCAGTTCATTGATGTGCTTGACTTGAAAATACGTTTTTATTTTTATGTTAAAAAAAAAACATCTTCAAGCATATTTTTACATTAAAATCGTAGCAGCAGGAGTTCATTTGTCAACCATCTGATTGCGCAGGCCGTGATATATGGAAGCACGCATTGACACAGCCCTGAGCTGCCTCTGCCTGAGCTGTATGAATTACCAACGTAGAACTATGGAGACTGAAACTAGGACATGGTTTTGTGCTGATTTAGCAGGAGTACTGTTAGAACCGGGCCACTGACTCTGCATCGCGTACGGCTCTACCTTCACATTTGTTCAAATGAACTCGCCTCGTAACTTGGAGAGCAGGTTCATCTTCTCCTTGGTTTCTTTTTTTTTTTTTTCTTTAAAGACAGTGTTGCACTTTTACTAAAATTAAATTGCACATGATTAGCAAGCTTTTCAATAAAAGATATATAATTTTTAGCTGGATTGGATCTGTGTTTGTAATGAATACAAGCTAAAAAGACAAAAACACTTTTTCATGATTTGTTTTTCTATCGCAAAATCCAGCGGTATTGTTGTACGTCAAACTAATTTTGCTCAGCCCTGTCTTTAAGTAAATGCTATGGAAATTAAAGTGAGATGATCAGTTTGTACAGAGGGATTCTTCTCGTCCATCTCTTTTGGAGGAAAGATTGGTAGCCATATGGTGTGTTTTCTTTGAATTCGGAACCCCGGATTCTCCTCATTCCCAGTTGGAAATAAACAACAAGAACGCTCCAAAAAGTTGTAATTCCAACTAGAAAACTCTGAGCAACTCCGAAATCAATGCATGCACACAGAGGGTAGTAAAAGCTGCCACGATGAACTTTTAGCTTAGCACTACTACTGATTAATCTCATCACCCATTCTTTTTTGTTTGAATGCAGGAAATCAAGAAAACTATATCGTATGCAGGCCCAAACTAATCAAGTAACATTGTTGCCTTCAGTTATTGTAAAAAAAATATTGTACATATCACATATGACTTGAAAGAAATTTGACTTTGTAATTTAATTTGGGCCTCTCTCACTTTAAAAACTGCTCTTTCTGAAACTCCGCCTTCAGAAAGCCATCACAACATCACTTCTCTTCGCCAGATGTTTGCTAATTGCTGCTGGCTAGTCTGAAGGAACTGAGTGGGGGAGAGGTGACGGAGGGCCTCTCTGAGAGGTGGAAGCTTGGAAAATGCAGCTCTGAGGTGGAGCTCCGTCTTCGAAGGTGGAGCTAGGCCCACCAAGGTGTATTGCACAGCTGAATGGTTGCCAGAAATGGAGAATAAAGGATTTCTTAAACATGACTGAAAGAATCATAGAATCACTCCAGGAATGTTTTTGATGAGGGAATAACTTTATAACATAAAGTAAAGCTCAAAAACGTTGATTTTACATAATACTAAACTGTGATTGTTCTGCGAGTTTTCTCCCACGTTGCTGTCTGATGATCTGAATGATGCATTAGGTTCGTTAATACATTATTCTGGATTAGTCCTTTTCTTGACTTTTGGCTCTACGGTGTAATAGATCACTACAGATCAGCCTCTGGGGAAATCTTGACACTTTGTGATTTAGCCACAGACTAGCGACATCATGTGAAGTGTTTCCCTCTGTTGCCGCAAAATAACGTCACACAACATCAAGCCTGTTTGCGGCTGGAAGGAGTTCAGTTTTGTGGAGTTAAATGTTTGTCAGTTTGGAACCAATATATTCTGCTTACTGTCATATTGAACATTGTCAGCTCACAGTGTTTATTTTATGCTACATGCCAGGATTTGGAAATTAAAATGACTTGGCGAAAGTTTAAAAAAAAAGAAAAAGAAAAGCATGTTTGTGTTTTGAAGCAGATTGAAATTTCCTCTCTCTGCTTTATCCGCCGTTTGATGAGTCCCAGTTTATCTGGAAAATGGACAAAACATGGTGCCGACAGGGGAAGAAAGAAAAACAAAAAAAAAAACACATACAATCATTCATTTAATGTCTTTCATATTTCATCACGAGACCTCGTTAAGACCTCGTGTAAATCTTGATGAGCCGTTTCCTCTAAAAAAAAAAAAAAAAGTAATATTATAAGTCAAAGCCTTTTTTTTGGCCTCAATTTGTGAACAGAGAGAAGCCAAAATGTTATCTACTCTTCTATAATCTAATACTGGGAAGCAGTTATCTCTGCCGCTCAATGCTTCTATCTCTCTGCCTGCCATATGGGCTGATTCATGTCTCTGCATTTATCACTGACAAGCCTCCAGAGGGAAAGGTTAGCATTTAGCTAAAGGCTTTCCAATACATCAGTGGAGAAAATCTCATTTAAGTTCTCGGGTTCTGTTTGTTGTCTAGTCTTTAAACTCTGCAAGTTAATAATTTTAACAATTACTTTTAAATGTCACGTGGAATATTGATCAGGTAACAAAATAAAGGAAAGAAGAAAACAAAAATGATCCTGTGCATGTGTAGATTTTATCAGCAGGGTTCTGTCTTTTTTTACATATGGGTGGGAAATTTAAGCAAATTCCGATTTATCCTTCTGTCTTTCAAATTGACTTGAGGGAAGCAACATGTAGAGCCATCTTTATAAGCAGGCACTTTTTTTAAACTGCTGCTGTTCTCATTTAAATATTCAGAAAAGGGACTTACCAATAGATAGAGCCTCAGGCAATTTGTCAAGGAGTCTTGTTCAGATAAAAGGATGAGCATAAAACATCACCAGGCGCCCTTCCAAATACACCCCACATTGTTTTCATTCTTTGCCTGTTTCATCAGCTAATTAGTGATTCAGCGATCAGCGTGCGACTGGAAAGTCATTTCGTAAAAATGACTTGTATGTATATTTGGTATATTGCACAAAGCTGTTTTGTCATTGCCGCTTTTCGGACTCATACCAACACGGTCAAAGTTGGCATGTATGTCTCTCAGGTCGAAACTGTTGTTTTTGTAATAAGTACTTGCGTTGGTAATATTGCTACTTTGCTGTTTTTCACATGTATTATGGCGTGTTCCAGAAGAGTCAATGTAATGAAAAAAGCGCAATAACAAAAGCCACAACTTGACGACAAACATCACAACTCAACAACAAAAGATATGAGAACCACACTGGGATTTATTCTAAAACTGAAGCTATGCTAGCAAGGTTAGCTAAACTTCCGTTTTACTATCACTTCTGTTGTAGCCTTTTGCCTTTACATTGTGACTGTGATTTTTGCGTCGTTACTTTTGTTGTTGTGGCTTTTTGCTGCTGTGTTTCGGTTTTTTGCTGTTGTTTAGCTTTTGTGGTTGTGTTGTGACTTTGTTATGTTAATGCTTTTGCATTTTGTTGACCCTTCTAGGCCACCATCACCATAGTATCACCTCTAAGCTTTTATCTCCATCAAAATAGCTTCTCTGCTGTATTTATAGCTACATAAAAAAAAGCAACAAAAAGCCTTTATGCGTCTCATGTCAGCCATATTTGAATGTTTGCCAGTTGACATGCCGTCTCTGTTGCTTCCTCTTCTGCTCCCATATTCTCATAATTATGGTAATGCATCAGCCCAAGCTCTTAATTAAGCCTGCAGGAATGAGTAATGCAAGGTTACTAGCTGCTTCTTCCCAGGTGCTTCCTTAAAAAAAAAAAAAAAAAGTTGCTAAAAGGGTCTAAAAAGGTGCTAAATGTTGTGAGTAAATATTTATATGGCACAGAAACATAAACAGACTTAAACGACAGCTGAGCAGGCGTCGATTCGACGTGTTCCTGCATAAGAAGGAAAGGAGCAACTTGGACTTTTTTTTTCATTTTTCAATGTTTATTAAATCCCTCAACAATGAAACGTATAGTGATATCAATATTGACAATATCAGCACTGTAAAGAATACAACATTAGGTAATTATACAGAGAAGGACTTAGCTTTTAACATTTTCTCCCCTGAACCTCTCCCAATCCTCCCATACTCCCCCTCTCAACCAGTCAGAGCTAAAGCAAAGGAAATTAAAAAATAAATAAAAAATAAATAAAAATATGTACACACACATTGTATCTATTTATTTTGGACCCTTGTTATTTGAATCTCTCCTCTCTAGTTTTAAGAATGATTCCATATACTCTGGTATGCCACCAACTGGCCATTTATTTTGTGAATGAGTGTTTCATAAGAGGCGGTCTCTAAAAGTGCTGTATACCATTCTGTATAGGTAGGGATATTTTGGCCTTTCCAGTGTCTTAATATGACTCGTCTTGCTGTGGTGAGTGCTATTTTTAACCATTGTGTTTTTTCAGTCTGTATTTGAACCTTGTAGTCTAAATAATTAAGGAGTCCCAAAGTTGGTGTCAGGAGTAAGTTTGAATTAAGGATGCTGTTGAATTTTCCCATAACCTTCTGCCAATAAGAAGTTAGAATCGGACACGTGATGAACATATGAAGTAAGTTTCCTGGAGTTTGTTTACATCGCCAGCAAATATCAGAGTTACTTATCTTAGCTCTAAATAGTTTGACTGGTGTCCAATACAAACGATTCAGAATTTTGAACTGTATCAATTTGGAGCGCGCATCTTTCCTGGGTTTCAACATTTGTTTGACAATTGTACCCCACTGCTCCTCTGTGAACTTTTTGTTTAGTTCTGATTCCCATACTTTCTTAAGTCCTGTATTAATGTTGCAATTTTTCTCAATCAGGAAGTTATAAATGTGACTTACTCGTATATACATATTGTATATTGGTGATTCCATGGGTATATTTCCCTCCAGTTTCTTTAATTTTGTGAGGCAGTCCCTTATTTGTAGGAACTTCCAAAAATCTTTATGGTGTAGATTGTATAATTCTTGAAGTTGTTGAAATGACAGTAAGTCACCATTTTGGAAGAAGCAGTTGATACTATCAATCCCTTTTGTATGCCAGCTCCTCCAAAAGATCGTTTTCCCCTCTATTTTTATTTTGGGGTTATTCCACACTGTGGCATTTCCTTGAATGAAGGGACAAGCATTTGCTTTTTTATGTAAATGCTGCCAAACGTTTTTAGTGTGGATCATAATTGGATTGGATTTAACTCCATCTATTGAATGCTGTGATAGATAATCAAAAGGTTTGAATGGAGCAGTTACTTCACCTTCCAAGTTTACCCAGATAGGACTATCATGGTTCTTTAACATAAGTGATGTTATTTGTGCACTTAAAAAGGCTTCCTGATAAAGTTGCATATTAGGTAGTCGTAATCCTCCATGTTCAATTTTAGATTGGAGTTTTATGGCAGACATTTTAGGCTTTTTCCCCTCCCAAATAAAGTTATCATTTTGTCCAAGGTCTTAAATATAGAATACTGTATTTTGAGCGGGAGTAAAGCAACAAGATAATTTAATTTAGGTGTAATAATCATTTTAATGGCCTGAACTCTACCCCACAACGATATTTGCAGTTTGTCCCACCCTTTTAAAAGCAAGTTTATCTTATTTATGACCGGTTCAAAGTTATCTAGAATAATATTTTCTAGGCCTGGGTTCAGCAGTACGCCTAGGTACTTAAGTATTTTTGGTACCCACTGAAAATTCCACTTTTGTATGTGGCTTTTATAACAAAACTTTGATAGAGGCATTACTTCACATTTAGACCAGTTGATCTTGAATCCGGATAATTCAGAGTAATTATTGATCAAATCAAGTAAAGGAGGTAGAGATTCTTCAGGGTTCGACAGTAGAAGCAGTACATCGTCTGCAAAAATCAACATTTTGTTGTCTAGTCCGCCCATTGTTATACCTTTTATTGCTTCATTTTGTCTAATGGCTTGGGCTAACAGTTAGAGTGCTGTAATAAAGAGCAGGGGTGACAAGGGGTCTCCCTGTTTGGTCCCGCGTTCAATTAAGAATTGAGTTGATCTCGATCCGTTGGTTGTTACCGTTGCTTTTGAATCTGAGTATATCATTTTTATTATTTCTAGAAAAGATTGTCTAAACCCAAATTTTGTAAGTGTGTAGTAGAGATAATTCCAGCTGACCCTGTCAAACGCCTTTTCCGCGTCCAATGACAGGGCCGCTACTGGAACACTTAACTGTTGGGCCTTCAATAAGATGTAGTAATCGCCTTAGGCTATCAGTGGAGGTTCTGCCCTTGACAAAGCCTGTTTGGTCAGGGTGTATAATTGATTTTATAACATTATTATTCCGCATTGATAATATTTTTGTGAATAATTTTGCATCACAACATAATAAGCTTATCGGCCTGTAGCTTGGACATTCTAAAGGGTTTTTCCCTTTTTTTGGGATTCCCCACATCTATGAAGGAATCATAGATGTGGGGAATTGATGTGAGTCAATAGCTGAGTTAAAAGTTTTCAATATTTCTGTGTTCAGTTCAGATGAAAAGTTTTTATAAAACTCATTAAGAATACCGTCCAGGCCTGGAGTTTTCCCATTGGGTGAGACTTTAATAGCTTTAAACTTGGACATTTTTTGACAAAGAGGGAACACCGAGTATTGTTTCACTCTCGAGAAATAATGCAAATACTTAAAAAAAAAATAAAATAGAGTGCTAAACTTGTAAATGAGTTGTGTGGCAGGTTATTATGAATGCAGGCTCTGGGTACAGGTTGTCCACAAGCCCTTAGTGACACATGAGTGCAGACTAAGGTTAGGAATAATTAATTAGTACATGACGCTCCAGTGTTTCCATCCTTGCCCTAATTTCAACATTCAAAAGAAATTAACTCCTTAAAATGAACCAGATAGACTATTAATGTGTTTTCAGTGTTTTAAATGTACCGGAAATATGAATATTTACATTATTTTCAACTTCACCACAAAAACTGACACAACTTAAAGGTGTGCCCCTCTCGCCCCACCTCTACCCGGGTCTTGGATGGTCACCTGGAACGTCTGAAAAGCTGTACTGTTCCTTTGGAAAACTTAACAGAACTCATTTTACAAACTAAATTTACCAGCTAATCTGGTAAAGTCTCTTTATACAAGACATATGTTCTGTTTTATAGAATGAAGACTCTTGCGTAATGACCTACCTTGACCTGCTTATGGCTTTCAAAAGAGCACGGACGGTCAAAAGGGTCAAAATTAATTAAATAAATACACCATTCAGTCATTAATTAAATGTTTCATGAAATAAATGAATGTTTAATTAAATGCTAAAATAATTTAACAGACAATGAATTTATTACATATTTCACTAAACGATTAAAAAGCAAACTAATAATAGCCAATGGGTATAATTAAATATGTGTTTAATTATTTCATGGCTTCTCTTCCTGTAGTTTCTCCGTGACATCGTTTTATCCGTCTGTCACCTGACTTGAAGTGAAGTTGTGACTCTTGCAGAAACTGAATCTGCCACATGGGATTTATGTTGAAATTCTGCCCACAGTGCACTGTACAGTATTTTTATTCTTCATTCTGTTTTTATACATGTTTTATATTCTGGTACTGTGTGAGTCTTTTCGGTGTTACTGCCCTTCACTTTGCTGCTGTTGCACAGAAATTTCCCCGTTGTGGGACAAAACGGAACTCATACAGAATATTTCTACATTTATTTAGCCATTTTCTAGTGGCAATGTATAGCTAGATGAAAATCCACAGAAACGGGGCACATCAATGAGTTCTAAATACCTTTAGTGCTCTTACTATTTTTTATAAAGATGCTGTAAACCGAAACCTGAGTTTGCTTTCTATTGATAACTTTTATCTATTTTTAGTCATGGTTGGTCATGTTGCAGTGATTTATTGTAAAACCCATTTTTGAAGTGAGATGAAAAACATTGTCAGAATATTAGATTTTACAGCAGACGCTTTGTCTAAATAAAAATATAAGGATATGAGAATTCTAACGCAATTGAAAGCATCAGTCCCTACCATGCAGAATAATGCTAGCTAATCTGCTACTCTGTAAATAAGTTGTTTGTTCCATGAGCAACAGATTTGGCTGAAGTTTTATACTTTTTATGCTTCCCTAATGTCGTCTGCTTTTTAAAATCTCATTTTGCTATAGAAAACAAAATAGTTGTTGAGCTTCCCCGCTGCGCTGACAGAGTAAATAAATAGTTCTCATCAGACTCTCTGACAACGTGTTACAAAAGCGTTGAAGAAGGCACAAGTTCTAAATAATGTGTGGCGACACTTCAAGGAATTCAGTTAGAAATGAAGCTGACAGACAGCAGACTGCTTAAAAGAAGCGTCAGACTCTGACGACTGGCTAACCATTAGCCGCTAATGATGCTAAAGCCTGCATCAATCAATCAGTCAGACAGTGAGCAGTCAGTCTTGATGTACTGGTGCGTGAAATTCAAAGCCTGGAGTATTTGAGGAATCTGCTGCAGTTTTAAAAGTGTGAGACAATCTGGGCCAAAGTTTGTTTGTTTGTTTATAGTAAAAATGTTGAAATTGTGGATTTATGTGAAATTTTGGGAAACCTTCAAGGTCCCCTGCTGGAATTTCATAAAGGTTGCATGTTATAAATGATACTTATAAAATGTCCGTCGTATACTGTATTTTAGAGGTGTATGGTACCAGGTAAGCATAATAATGTGATGTTGTATTTTTATATGCTGTGTTAATATCAATGGGAATTGATCACATTTATCAAAGTGCTGTCTATTCTTCCATGACCACATTGTTCTCTACGATTTTCCTTAATTAGCATGTTTGTCGCTAAGCTCTAGGCGGACAATAAAAATCTACCCAACTTTCCAAATATATAATTTAGAAGAAAAGTTTAAATGCCCATGAAATCTAACAGTCTACTAAACGTAACACTGTGAGGATGACAGTGATTCAATATTTCTGGCAGAGGCAGAAAATTTGGATGTTATTAAGTTAATAATGCTTATTTAGTTCATGTTAGGAGGGCTTCTGATTCACTTTCGGCTGCTTTTAGCTAAGTATCCCGCCACTTTAAAAGCACATTTGCCTGTCCTATAATTTTAGTTGACATTTCCATTTTGTTCATTTGGGTACAAAGACCAAACAGCATTTGCTTTGGTAATAGTCACCTGCAAAACTCCCACAGTGGAAGAAAATAGGAAATGGCTAGAAGAAGAAGAAAAAAAAGAAATGTCAGAGAATTAGAAAGTACAATTGCAAAAGTGGAAGAGCGATATGAAGTCTCTTGTCTTGATTTCCAAATTTTGTGGTAATGAGACGAATTGTTTCCCCGGTGACAGATTTGAACGAAGCTGTAATGTCCTCTCAGTTTCTAACTTCTGTTAGCATTTACAGAACAGGAACAGACAAAGCAGTAAAAGGACGAGGGCAGGTAGTCTCTGAACCCTTAAAGGAAAGACAGTGAAAATGATAAATGATGGTCTTTTTATTTTGCCAAAATCAATTTTGGCAAAAAATGACGGGTCATTTTTTTTTCTTTCTTTATGATATGCAGTATTATTTAGCTCATTATCACCAGTTAGATCAGTGTCGACTATTCATGACCAATGGGTGGATGTGATCTAAGAATAAGTAAAATGATGTCATTTTTTAGCCTGTGATAGCTTTCATATTTTTTGTGTTGCATGTTCTCTCATAAAACATCATGTAGCGCAGTGATTTGAATGTGATACCACACCTCAGCCTATAGACCCTTTTCACAGTGACGTCAGACAATGGCCGCCATAACTCAAACCTGGGTATCTTTACTTCCGGTGTGATTTTGCCTTGGGAACCAAGCTGAAAAATTCCCGCATTCTCATAATCTTAAGGATATAATAAAAGGTAAGTTTAATAATAACAGCATTTAAGTGTTAGATAGCTGTTATTAATCATTGTAAAATCACCATTCTCTAAATGTGTATAAAATAAACAGCCTCCGATCGGAGAGTAAACCAGCTAGCAGCAGCTTTAGCCACATTTAGGAAAAAATATACTCTCTGTCAGCGCTGTAACGTTTAGAGGTTCACTTTCTGTATTTTATAAACCAGTGTTTACGTGTTAGATAACCGTTATTAGTCATTGTCAATTTACCATTCTCCAACCAGCCTCCGATCATGAGTAAACCAGCTAGCAGCAACTTTAGCCACAGTTAGAAAACATATACACCGCCGCCTGTCAGTGATGTAACGTTTAGAGGTTCATTTTCTGTATTAATGGAAAATAAAGGACATAAAAATAACTTTAATCTGATTACTGGATTTGAAATACGAGCTCGTTAGATTATTCGTTACCGGAAAAAGTGGTCCGATTAGAGGAAAGCATTACAAAGCAGCGGCGGCACCGGACATCTCTGCTTATAACAAACAAACCCCTATTTTATGGGATGAGTGGCAACTCCAGTCTATAATTTAAGAATCTGATCAAGATTAGAGCCTAAAACGTTATAGTTCAAAAACAGTAAAAAGTTCTGGTTAAGGAACAGTTATGTCACGTAGTTAGCTAGCTAACAAAATTCACTAATGCTAAGCTAACGGTTACGCAAAACAAAAATACCTACCTTCATAGTCAAACAGGTTTTGTTCAGTGAAGAATTTGTAGCCTTTGTCTAATTTAGATTTTATTGTCAGAGAAAATTGGTTTGCAAATCGTGATCTATCTTCAAATCTTATTTTAGGCAAATGTTTTAGAGACTGTGTAAACTCCATGCTCCGGTGTTCTGTCTGATCAACATATGCTGTCAGATATATACATATATATATATATATATATATATATATATATATAAATATCTAAATCTCTCTTTCTATATATATGTCTCTATATAGATATACATAGATATATATGTGTCCATTTTACATATATATATATGAAATAGACAACTTTATCGTTACTTACTATGTACACCGGAACTAAGGATACACAGCTTCAAGCCAAAACGGAGGTTGTGTGACGTCATGTGAAAAGGGTCTATTCAGCTGAGTCTGTATTCAAAGATCAATGTATTAAATGGATAATAAATCGAGCACAATCTGAAACAGGAAGTAGCCATATTCCAGCTCAGATAAGCTTAGCCAGCTATTGCTACTGGGGTTTAAATGAATGGCATTTTGAGAAAAATCTAAGCTTTTGTGTGTCAATTGAGATGCACTTCCATTTTGCATGGTGGTTGTATATGAAATGAAGGGTATTTTTTCCCTCCATACCTGAATAATGTATTATCTTCTCTGTATTCTTTTTTTATTGTTTCATACACAGTCTATGAGTGCCAGCAAGTGATATTTTATCAAATGACTCATAATGCAGAAAAACCGTTGAAGAACAACTGTAAACCACTTGTTTTCTTCCTTTTTCTCACTCTGTGTTAACTCAGGCCCCATTTACACGACAACGATTTCGGGGGAAACGGAAGAGTTTTGTTGCATTTGTAGTGCGCATTTACACGAAACCATCGAATGTTTTCTCTGACAACGGCACAGATTGAAAACGGGTTCCAGAGTGCGATGTTTCTGAAACGTACCGTTTTCCGTTGTCATGTAAACCGAGAAAATGGATCTTTTCTTCCAGAGATTCCCCAGCTCATGCATAGTATGACGCAAAACATAGCTGCTTCCTACAATCCACAGAAGAAGAAACTACTCACAATACTGGTGTTACTGTTTCCCCATCAGATACGGGTCCCTCAGCGTCTCTTCACCGCTCCGCACCGCCCAGGTGGCAAAATACACGGCTGTTTGTTCAGCCTCTTATCTAGAGAACTGGACCAGCCCCGGCTCCTGACGAGTTTAACCGGGGGGGGGGCATCGACTTATTTTGGGGGGGCAAAATGAGTCTACGTAGCTGAACATAGACAACAACATCAATAGCATACAGGCTACTTGTTAACAAGCTTAACGTGCTGTATTGATATTAGCTAGTCATCTTTTAGCTATCATTACCTGCATCCAACAGCTTTACTCAACTCAGTCGGTTAGTTTGGGGAAAAAACTGTGCAAAGTTATTTACATTTTGCTGGTTTGCTGCCATGATTCTAACACACACCTGCGCAGCAGCAGCAGGCGTCCCAGCGTTAATGTTGCATTTGAAGGCGGCTCGGAAAAACAGGTTACGACTTGTTAGCAACGGATTAAACTGTTTTAACTGCTGGAAAAGGTGATATGGGATATGGGAAGGGCGGGAGTTCCTATTTTATCAAATTTATATAGGAATAACAGACTGTTGGCCATTCCAAGGTAAAAGCAATAAACAGCTTCCAGTCCGGGGCTCGCTACAGACACCGAGAAAGCTCAAACAAGGTGTTGCAGAAAAGTTATCCCACTTTTTCCAACTGCATGCGCCCTAATCAGACGCACACAATGTGTGTTTTCTCCCAATCTATGGGAGAACGGTATCTGATAGGGAAACACAAATCCACATGCCTTCAAGTAAAACTTTTTTTTTAAACACATGCGCACTCAGTTTCAAAGAACCTAGCACAGGGGTGTCAAAGTCAAATGGACGGAGGGCCAAATAAAAAATTTAGCTACAAGCCGAGGGCCGGACTGATCGAATGTTCATTGAAATGTTTTTAAATGACGCATATAGTCTAGTGAACCTAATTGAACCTACTGAAAACCTAACAAATATATTCCAATATGATCAGATAAATAAAGAAATATTTTCTTATGGCTCTGTCAGTAATCTTTAATTTTCAACAGACACAACTGAAATATTTTTAAAATATAATTGGATTGAAATACAATAAAATAAAGTGCAAAAATCTATTAATCCACATATGTCAGAGTCAAGGCATTTAGATGTGTCGCCGGCGACACATCTAAATTTGCAGTACCGTAATTCCGCCACACGTAGCGCTAAGTGGAAAAATTCCAACGGTTTCTGAAAGGGGAGACGTTGCACTTTCCAGCAAGTATCGGGTTAATACGGTAACTTCGCAGCTGCAGCTGCAGAGAGTGTAATTAATCCGGGGGGCACTCGTTTAATAGACGGTATATTTCGGCAATAACTTGGTGGATATTGAAAGTTCCGGTTGTTATGGATACATGGGTAAGTACATCATCTCACAGAACATTTAAAGAACTACTTACAGTTCAAATAAGGAAGATATTTTTTTTCAGACGGGGTGCCGGCTTGCTGCGGTCTGCGGGCCGGTTCTAATAATAAATCAAGATCATCCCAGGGGCCGCAAAAAACCTTCTCGCGGGCCGGATGTGGCCCGCGGGCCTTGACTCTGACATATGTGACCTAGCACCAACTAGGCGCAGCGAGACCATTACATGTTTTCGATGTGTGCCGTTACTGTGTAAACACAGATCGTAATTAGAACATTTTTGTGTAAACGATCCAACAAAAACGGAACAAAACTTCCGTTTCTGTTGGATCGTTGTTGTGTAAACGCCCCCTGAGTTACACGCAGCCCCGTTGCCATGGCAACTAACTGACAATCTCTCCACTAGTGTATCAGAATTCAACACCAAAAAATATGCAAACATTTCCCACACAAGGAACAGAACATTCTGTCCGTTACAGTATTATGTTGTCAGGCTTCGTTCATTTTGCAAATATTAACGTGATGGTCAGATCATCACATCGGTCGTTGATTAGCTCATTTAAACAGCTGTGCTACTGGTGACCTGTCAGAGTAGATGTGTGGGCTTGCCTTCATTTTTTTAAACTACCCAAAATACATCAAATTCCACAGCACATCTACATATTACATTTGTCATAGTCAAGCTAGCACAGCTGACCTACTTCTCTCACCCTCACTTATTCTATACACCTCCGAAATGCAACACCCTGAAACCTTGTTATCTAGTTGTCGTAGAGTGGACAATTTGTAGCAAAGTGCGCCGTCCCTTTTTCTTTTATATACCATGCATATACAATATTTAAGATTTATGTTGACAACTTAACAACTAAAACCAATGGTTGTCTTCGTTGCATCCCCATCAGTCACACTACCTTTAGCTTCTGTCAATCAACATAATGACATAAAGGATTGCATTAAACAGCCAAACACCATAAATGTGCCCTTGAGCACCAGCTGAAGGTGAAGGAGTAAAACGTTATCTTATTGATTCTCCTCTTGCCAGGGGCTCTGAAAATTCAATTTTTGAGTTTTGTAATTTATTTCCTATCTAGAAACATTTTCGTTGTTTCTCAAGGATTAAATAATGTTGAAAAGAAATGTTCTAATTATATATATATTTTTAACTGAGCTTTATTGAACTAAGGGAGGAAAGGTAATTGGAAGGTTCTGTAAGTTTTCATCTGTCTGCTGCGACCCTTAGCCCTTATGTCTTAACTTAAGGCGTAATATTCTTATTTAAAACATCACAGGCCATGTAGATTTATTCCTTTTTCCTCCTGATAAGCATGCTTCAGATATGAAGAAACAATCTGTTGCAACAGTCACGCGAGACAACATATTTTGCATGTCACCAGAACAATAGCCCCAAGTAAATTGACTGCCCAGATTTCAAATTATAGCTCTTTCATTTAAGGTTCCCAATCAGCCTTTAGATCAAAATGTGCAGTAATCGCCCTCTGTAAAGAGGAGGAGGAGAAGTGAAGAGGATTTGTAGATGGAACCTTGTTCCTGGGTTTCAGTTGATGAAGCTAAGCAGTCACAGGACACACTTAACTCTGGCAAGAACCAACATCTACAGTAGAAAATAGGAGAGTTTTTCATCAAAATATGTAATTATTGTAATTACTACCTACTTAATTACATACATTCCTGCATCCCAACATGCACTTTTGACTTCAGCAGTTCGTGGCAAACATTTCTGTTTAAATTCTAATGCATAAATGCAGATCTTTAGCACTGGGAAGTTCTCACAACAGCTTGTGTTCAGGATGATGTGGTGATATATTATTGCAGAATGATGTTTGGCAACTCTTTGAACTTCCAAATGTGTTTCTTAAACCGGGCGTCTGAGAATATATGTCATGCTTTCACAAGTGTTTAGAGAAATGCAGCTACAACAGATGGCTCAGAAACAACATTTTACGTTTTACTGACAAGGGTTTTCCTTGCGAAATTAGATTTTTTTTTTTTCTCATTTTATTTGGTGTGCTGTTATACCATGTGATAGGCCACAGACAGTGGAAACCCAGTATTCACAGGATTTGGGTACCACATCTGCAAATATTTGAGATTCACTCTAAAAATGCCTATAACAACCTATTTTAATGCATTAATACACACAGTAGAAACCTTCTTGGCAAGACCGTACAGGCTGATATCTACAGCCTTACTTATCTATGCTCTTGCCCACAAATAGCTACAATCTGTATCAGAGAACCCCTTAAAATGTTTGTAAAAAATACAAACTATACCTAATGTATATTAATCTGTACAGTGGGAACCATGTTAGCCGTACTGCAGAAGCTAACGTCTACAGTTTTCCTTTTATCCGTTCTTGGGGGTACATCCAAACAGCGCCAAGGAAAATGAAGAGTGCTACTGGATTGGCTAGTTAACTTTTGATTATTTTAGATAAATAATGGATTGGTGATGGGTTTTGGGTTTGAACCCCCACTCCATCTATCTCAGTTGCCGCATCCGAAAAATCATACAGGTGGATAATTTGGAGTTGCATTCCACAGAACAATGAGCAAATAGGTGAATCTGTGAATACTCAAGAGGTCCTCTTTATTGCTCTTAGAGGTCAATTATATCAGACAAACTGTCTTGGTTCATTGACTTTTTGCCCTGTCTTAAAGTACCTTAGATGTTTTTGTTAAAGACAACTGAAAGTTGAAGAAAGACAGCAAACATAATCAATACAGAGTAAAACTCAATACGGAACCTACTGAGACTGAGGGAGGATACAGTACATCATTCCGCCTCTGCAGTCTTTTTGCACACTAGCTGTGACTATGAAACGTTTCCAAACCCACTGTCTCAGCCCTCAGTGCCGTCCTCCATTGCTGCCTTTGCTTTCCATCCATTTTGATTCCATAAGATTAAAATGTGCTATGTGGACGAACAATCTTTTGTGCACTATTGGGATTTTTTTTTATTTATATATATTTTATGAACATACACAGCTTACACACTCACAACATAGCTAGGCAGAAATACTTGAAAAGCGTACA
Source organism: Poecilia mexicana (assembly GCF_051168715.1). Lineage (NCBI taxonomy): Eukaryota > Metazoa > Chordata > Actinopteri > Cyprinodontiformes > Poeciliidae > Poecilia > Poecilia mexicana. The sequence goes on from NW_028263387.1 coordinate 4,342,155, forward strand.
AGGAAACGACATGCCTTTTGCAGGAGCTTTGCAGAAAGCGCAGGAATCTAACCGCCGCCTGTGGACCCAGCAGGCCTGTTTGATTCATGAGGCAGCATCTAAGCTTTCAAATAGCCCTTGCATTTCTTACCGCTCTCTCTCATCTTGCTGTTGAAGCTTTTTTCCAAATCTGTCAGATATGCTCTCTGCAGGGCGGATGGCAGTCATTGAAAGCTAATAGAGGGTGACTGTGCATGCACACGTGGGTGGGTGTGCGTGTGTTTGAGAGAGCGCAGCGAGGTAATGTGTTGTGACGAGCAGTTTTGCCAGCGTGTGGTCATCTAGGTTTAAAATCCTTTTCCTACAAACGCACACGTGCAGCGACAGTTTGCCTTCTCTTGATCTTTATTTGTTTCGCCTTCTCTGAAGTGATCTTATGATTCATGATACGCCGCCCAATCAGCCGGGACTTGTGGGAAGGTTCATCATCTGTCGACTCATGCGTCCCACGTCTTGGAATAGAGCTTCTCATGTTTTTTGTTTCTCTAGTTCTTCTGGCTGGACAAATCAGAAACTCTGGCTTTTTCATGGCAGCCAGGAATTGTAGCATATTTATTCAGACTCGCACTCATCGTCTCTCTTGGCTTGCAAGTGAATCTCTGACAGCGGCGTCAATACTTTTTGGGTGCCGTGCGTGGGAGGAGAGTTCGTGTACGAGTCCAAGTCTAAGGCAGGAATTCTACTGAGTTGGTTATTCTGTTCTTTCCCTCGATTCGTTTTCTCCCACCCACTTTACCTCTCACACACAGAGTGCAGGAGACACGTCGCTTGACACAATGTCTTTAGTGTAGCCTTGAGCTTATTGTTGGTGGCACCCTCGTGACAGATGTGGCAAAGGTCAAAGTTAGTAACACCTTTTGTCTGAGAAGGCTGACTGGAGGAAAAAGGTGGAGACCTGAGGAGGAGTTTTACTGTAAGATGGACCTGCATTGGTCTGAAAGTAGCTGATTTAATGTCGTATAGATGCAGTCATTGCAACATTTGCTAATGATTAGTGTATTCCTTTTATTTTAAAATAAGGAATGTAGCTCTTAAAATTTAATTTTAAACTAAGCTTGAAAAAATAGGAACAAGGAGGGGGGTAAAGAGTTATAAACTAGATTTGACCAGTTTAATTAAGTTTTAGTTTTAATGTTAATTAGGGATGTAAAAAGATCTTGTGTAACTGTATGTATTTATGCCAGGCATGCCGTATGAGGAAGCTGGTGGTGGACGTGTGCCAGGGCTTTTTATTTCTCTTCAAAAATGATATCTGGGGATAGTGTCCTAATTGCATAATTGATTTTATTAAATGAGGCTTGCCCCTGTAATCAAAGTAGATGGGTTGCATTATGTTGAACCGGTGTTGGTATGACCTTCAGCCTTCTGGAATATGGGCATGTGAAAGAGAGTGTATAGGTGTCTGAGGTGGAGTCTGTTTGTAGTATAAGTGTGTGTGTTTGTGTGTGTGTGTGTCTGCTCATGTAGTTATTCTATTCAGTACCTTCTCTGGCATATTTAGTAAACTTCATCTCAGCCCAGTCACTATTTGTAGGGCTAGGGGTTAGGTTTAGAGGTATGGAGTGAATAAAGTTCAGTTAAGGTTAGGAATATACTGATAATGGTTTGGTCAGGGTAAATGCTTTGGTTAGGCATAAATGCAGTTACTAAAATGATTAGAAGTCAATACAAAGTCCTAATATTGGTAAAAATATGAACTTGTGTGTGTGTGTGCAGTAGATGTGTGTGCTAATTTGTCACCTGGAAGTGACAAGAAGCTATTAGGTTGGCGAAGGACATAAATCTTATAGCATTTACTACTGAAGAACAGCAGGGGGCAGGAAGCCCCGGCTCCTGGAAACGGCAGCAATCCCTGGGAGGTGGCCACTAGGCATTCGCCCACATCTATCCTCTAAATATGGAGATAGGTTGACAGCGAAGCATGGGGGGGCAATAGGCCTCAGGCCAAAGAGGCACAAGGAGAGAAGAGAGCACAGAGCAACCTCCACCGAACCTCAAGTACTATTCCCCCCCTGTGAAGGTTGAGCTGTGGTTCTTTCACTCTGGCCACCAGGTGCCTGCTCAGGCCCCTGGCAGCAGAGCCACCCGGGGCTTAGAAGCTCCCAGTCCACTTGACAGGAAATTGCAATCCCCAGAGGTACAATGAGGCGAAGTGCACCATGTCATCCACACCCAGACCAAGGACACGGGACGTTTGTCTGGATCCAGCTCCATCCCTGCAGGCTGCATCTGGTCCAGAACAACCCAAAAAGCAGCAGGAACCAATCACTGCACGACATGGCTTGAGCTCCCATTCAGACTCCATCACACCTGAGGGACAATCCCGAGTGTGTCTGAACTATAACTTTGATGATGGTGAATTCTATTGGCTTTGAAAGACTGTTCTATCTTTCAAAGAAAAGTTTGGTAAGATGGGTGTAGCGCTTGAGTAGTCCTGTTGTCTTGTCAGAGTAGGTTACTAAGAGCATTAGGGCACAACGCTCAATTACAGAAACATTTAAGGAGGCTCTTTTACTCTCTTTTAAAATGTTTGTGTAGCAACCAGTGTGTCCAAGTACAAACAAGAAATGGTGGCAAAGTGATAGGCACGATGAAAATGACTTCTACGGAACGTGAGAATGCTACAACAGGCTAACAGCTGGCCTCTAATGGTTTCTTCTGTAACTTAAAGTTGTATTTCTTTGGTCTTTATATCTATCCCTTCATCCAAGCTGAAACCTCCTAGACTATTCTGAGGGGACCAAAGTGATCCCAGATAGAAGGGGCTTTTTCTGGGTTCTCTGGGTGGGATGTCCTCTGGAGATGGAAGTAGATAGAGCTCACGGAGTATTGATTACTGATAGTCGACCCTTTTGGACTTGATACCGCAGTTGCTTTGCAGCAAGTACATCATGGGGTCTTTCTGCATGAAGTTTGTATGACAAAGCCCTAACTCATTCTTTATCTCTTACTAAGTCTGTCTGTCAGTCAAGAATGAAACACCCAACCTCCTTCACTTAAGAGAAAGAGACCTTCTCCAACCAGGAAGGTGTAATACACCTTTATCTGATTGAGAACCACGGCCTCAGACATTCACAGGCTCAGCTGCATACTGCATACTCACCAACAGAACTGCAGCTTAAAATAGCAAAAATGAGACTTCGACTTCCTTGGTGTTTTCATCTCTCATCCGGAAGTTGTTTCAGTGCATTTGTTGATCTTTGGAACAGTTGTTGGTCGCATCGCCTGAAAGCAAAGCGGTATCATTTTTCTGCTGAACAGTGCTAAGTGCCAAAGGTCTGTCAAACAAACTCAAAGGGAGCTCAGGTCTTAATTAATAATAAAGATGCTATTACGGGTGGCTAACTTTCAAATGAATCATCTCTGTACAGTGCGCAGAGCTTCCTTTGAGGCTAATTGAGACCTTGACAGCACTTTAGTCTGTGCTGTGCCTCATCTTTGTTCTGGTTAGACAGTCTGCTCACGGGCTTTCTTCAGAAACAGATTTGATCTAAGTGAAAAATGTATATCCCAAGTGTGTGTGTGTGCGCGCGCGCGTGTGTTATCACAGGAGTGCTGCCGTGGGAGAAGGAGGATGAGTGAGCTATGGGCACCAGAGGAAAGAGGGAAAACAGATGTATGGTGACAAGCCTGCATTCATGGAATCTGAAGTGGTCTCAGAGACGAAGACGAATGAGACATTATTTAAAACAGTTGTGGGATTTTTCTGTGTACTGCTGTGCAAAGGGGGATTGCAGATGACCTCTAGTGCAAAGAAGATAAAGGAAATAACTTCATAGAGATAGGACAGGGTATCTTACAGTGGTGTGAAACAGGGTTTGATTGATGGTATATTTCTTATTTTCTGCATTTTTCTGAACCATAAATGTTTGGCATTATCAGACAAATATTAACATCTTACAATTCTAACCTGAATAAATGCAAAAAGTTATTTTCAAATGATCATTTTTGCTTGTTAAGGGGAAAAAACCTGCTCGAGTATGGAAAAAAGGAGTTACCTTCAAGTTTGGGTTGAAGGTCATGAGATTTGCTCTGCAGGAATTGATTGCTTTCTTTTTTTTTTTTTTGGACAATTTTTTTTTGCAATACTTTCTACCACATTATGTAATAACATTACCTCCTGTTTTAGAAATGACTATGTATTTAACCATCACAACTTAAACTGAAACTTTGGTGCATAAATGCTGAACTTTTTTACGTTTAATCACCTTTTCAGACTCGTAGTTAGAACCCTTGGTATTATCCTACATGTTGTTCAAGGCAAAACAATTTCAAGGATTGAATTACACTTTGTGTTATTACATAGCATGGTTTTAATTGTGTTTTGTTATATTTTAAAGCCCAATTTTATTACATTGTTACTTACTGCGGCGCTGTTGCCAGGGTTCCAGTAGTTTTGGGTTTTTCATAATAGCTTTTATTTCATTGTGACTTTTTGTCTAATTCAGTTCATGAACAGGAGAGTGAAGGATGTTGCATCTGGAACTTCAGTTTGTTTTAGTTACTTTTCTAAACCCACAAAACAGTTTCAGGTAGCTACAAAATTTTCCCCATTAATTCCCATTTTTATTTCAGCAAACAGAAATGTTTGCATTGCATGGTTAGCTTTAGTTAACTATGTGAATTGTTATTGCATAACACAGCGTTACGGCAACCCTGCTTGGACATAAAGGCGTAGAAGATGGATAGCTGGATCTGAAACAATTGTGTAACAAAAAAAAGCAAAAAACTAAACAGGAAGTCAAATCCTTTTCCATAGCGCTGCTAAACACAGTCGGACGGCTTCATATGTTTGTGTGAATCTGGTTTATGGAAGAGCTGCAGTGGCGTCGTAACTGGACTGACTGTTGCTGCTGTGAACGGTCCCACCGCCGCCGTCACTCACCGGTCCTCTCCGGCTTTATCTCCTCCTCTCAGCCTTCTGTTCATTAAAAAGACATAAACAAAAGAAAGTTTCTTGTTTGCTCCTCGGCCCCCCCGCTGCATCTCGCTGAGCTCATGGAAGCAATCACAAGCTGTTTGTTGCTTACCGTTAACAGCCTCCTCTATAGGGGTGGGTGTGTGTGTGTGTGTGTGTGTGTGTGTGTGTGTGTGTGTGTGTGTGTGTGTGTGTGTGTGTGTGTGTGTGTGTGTGGTGGAGGTGTAGGGGGGGCAACTTAGTACATAATTGAAAATGCTTGCCGTGGTCCATTTGCTACGCTTTTGTTCTTCCTACATCAGCAACGGAGGCGCCGCCAAGATGCTGCTCTTAGGGGATTTGCTTTTTGTGTGTCATTTTTTCCCCCCTCCCCATCTCATTCCCTCTCTCCTTTGATGCCCCCTTTTTTTCTTTTTTTATGACAATCCACACTTCAGTTGAGATTGCTCTAAATTTCAATTCATGCCAAAGTGCTCTTTTTTTAAGTAGCTTTCTCTGTCTGGATGCCATTTGTCCCTCACTTCCTGCCTTCATCCCTGAGATGTTTTGGTTTTCTGTGAGCGTATCCACCCATATTATGCGCTCGTATTTGAGCTGTGTCACAGACTTAAATGTTTCCAAAGTACAGCAGTTAGCGTGTCACTTAACACTTATGCCTTCTGAGAGGCACTTATATTCTAGACGAAATTGCACAACATTTTCTATCTCTGTTTTAAACCTCCATGTATGAAAAATTAACACCACATTCTCACTCCGGGGTTTACAGGATGGCTGTTTTTCCTTCTCCGCCCCACTTGCCCTTTGACCTGTGATTGCTTGAGTGGTAAACATAGTCGCTCATGAGATTTAGCTTGCAATGTGAAAACCGACCACCTCCTTAAATTGGCCCAGCCTGTTTCCCCCAAGGCAATGCACCCAGGACTCTTAAAGTCATTTTGTTGTAATAGAGCCTGAGAATAAACTAGATTTGGCGGTGCACCAATCCGAGCCATCCAGGGTGTTTTTTTGTTTGGTTCGCACCGTTTCCTTCCTTTTTCAGCCCCAAACTTTATTACCCGAGGCTGGGTCGACGGTGTGTCCTCCTCCAGGGAGTCAAAAAGTGTGGAACTTCACAGAGACACAGCAACTCCAATGCATCTTTAAGTTATTGCTCATGCAATTGTTGACTGCAGAGGGAGTTGAGGCTTTTTGCTGGTGCTGGCAACATTCTGCGTCCGTCCTTTCCCCAAAGAGCTTTTCTGTTCTATATTTTGTTTTCGGTGTCCAGAGATGATTCTAAATTATACTTCCTAGCCAGCTTTACCTGGCAGAATTTTGTCTTTTTGACTTTATTTTCAAACTTTGATAAAAGTTGTTTCATAGAAATTTGAACGTCATAACAAACCATGAAGCAAAAACTTTTTTGAGCTTTATATCTTGGGTAGATTTATTTGCATAGTACATTTTGTATTCAAAGTACGTTACAGAAAAATGTAAAGATTTGAACCTCAGGCATAAAATGAACAAGAAAGATGAGGAAAAAAAAATCCCTGCCAATTTAAATTAGAAAAAAAAGAATGTTGGTAAAATACTTCCATCTGTCATATTCACAGGTAAAAAGGACTACAATGTCATTCACTGCCAGATTTAAGTTGATTTTTGATATTGAAGTTACTTGATTTTGCTATAACCTGGCATTAAATAAATAATACCCCAATTTAAGGAAATATAAAGAGAATTCCAAAAATTCCTCAGCATGTTGAGTTATACATAATAGGTCAATAACATTATATGTTGTGATAAATACATGCTCACTATCAATATATAACACATCTGATAGAATATTCACTGAACTCCCATCCAGAACTGCACAGCATTCTGGGGGATGTAGGCGGAGAAGAAGATTTGAGCAGTTCAACCTCTCATGGCGACATTAACTCACTCACTATTTGGTTACCTAGCAACAACTTGTTGAGTAACTTGTGCAGCAGCAGTTTCAGGTTTTCGTCATAGCTTCTTAAAAATAAATAGAAAACATACGGCGCGAAGTGAAAACTGCAAATAAAAGAGGAAAGGTCGCGCCACCAGTTTGGCAGAATTTCAGATATTTAAAACTTATCCATAATTATAAAAATAGTCTGATTTTAAACGCTTATGTCCTGACACATTTTTCAGCCACATCGTCCAGCCCCCAGGTTGAGTATCTAACAGGTGAAAGAACAATAACAGCAAATAAATGGAAGCGATCTAAGAAAGTGTTGTGGAATTAGACGAGCGGAGCTTTCTCCTCGCGTCAGTTGAGCTTCACCGTTTGTATTTTTGTCGAGCGAGATTGAGTTTTCACCACTGCGAACACTCTTGAAGGCCTCGCTATCCGCGCGGCGATAGCTGCAGGTGTGTGTTCTGCTTTTGACAGATGCATACACAAAGTTCTCCCTGGCTGCTGTTAGACTGATGCCTGACATGTGTCCACTGTGCAGGCTGCCTGTTTTGACTGTTAGTGTGTGAATGAAGCCTAATGCGGTGGAAGGGGGCCATGTGCTGTATGCAGGCTGGCAGGCTTCAGCCAAGATGTCAGCACCTGTTTTTATCCGCCGTGATGGACTAGCACAAAGTTGTGGATTATTGTCAAATGGAAGAAAAATGATACATGGCTTCCTTTCTTTTCTTTCAAAGAAGAAAACAACGTGGTGAGCATGTGTTTGTAGCTTCACCGTCCCTGCTGAAGAGAATATCCAACTCCGCATGACGGTGTGTTCATGGGGTCGAGATGCGTTAGTAATTCTCCCCACATACAGTTTTACATGTAGGTCAAAAGATCATTTTTGCAGTTTTCTCTTGGTGACTTTCAGCAAACTGTATATTTCTGTCTTACTAGGGGCCAATTCTGTGGAGTGCATGACTAATATTTGGGTTAAAAATGCTCTTCTTGCCTGGCCTGTCAGTTTTTGGCGCAGGGCCATTTGCAGCTTTGCAGTTGTGCCCATATTCCCTCAGTTTTCAAATTTTGGAACAAACGGAGCGCCACTTCACTTCAACACATCTTTTCTTCTCCTGACCACTGTTAGTGTTCCCAGTCTCTATGTTTCGGTTTTCTGTATTTATGAGATTAAATTGCTTACACTTAGGGGTTTATTTATTAATTAGTCAACTACTGAGATGCTGTTGGTGGCTTCGGATTTGATTTAAGCGCATCAGAATGTAAATGGAAAGGGTACACGAAATGTATATTTATGCACATGTGAAATTCTGAAAAGCGCATACACAAGGCCTGGCCAGGAAAAAGTTGAACCGTCTCTGGCTTTGGTTGCGACACACACACCATAAGTTTCTGCAGCATTACAAGATTGGTTTCTGTCTGTGGTTTTGTACATTTTTCACCAATATCTTGCATTGATGATGAACGGAGGATCTGACCTTCTCCAGACATTCAGAAGAGTCTCAGTGGGGCGAAGGTCCAGAGTCTTTGGAGGTCAGTCAATGTGTGAAAATAATGTCTCATTGTTCTCTGATGAATCCTGGCATTGTCATCTTGGAATGTGCCCGTCTGATTAGGGATGAAACAATCCACTGATGGATGGAAGGATGGAATAATCTGGCCATTCGGTATGTTTAAGTTGTCGGTGAACCTCAATGTTGCTGGACATAGAGGTCAGTACCTGTCTACTGCCATGTCCAGTAGACGCTAGGCATGATGGGTACATCAGTTCAACTGCCTCTCTTCTAACCATGATGTGTCCATCACTGTGGAAGAAGGTCAATCTGAACTCATTAGACCACTTTGCTCAACAGTCCACTGATTCACTGATTAGTGGTTTTCTTATGCCTTGAAGTTCTACTGGTCTTTTTTTTTCTGTTATGATTTCACTAAACATTAAAGTTTTTCCCTGATCACAGTCAGTCAGGACTTTCTCCAGGTCACATTTCTTCCTCATTGAAGATGATGGTTCCGCTCTTTCCTTCCAGGTTTTTAATAATGCGTCAGACAGTTCTTAACCAGATTTCAGTAGTTCTTCCAATCTCCTAAGTTGTTCTTTTCTTAAACAAACTTTCCTCCGTCATTTCCATGACCATGTCTTCTGACATGGTTGTTAAGAAATGGGAAGGTACTCATTGCATCAGTTGGGGTTAAATTACTTGGTGCCATCTGTCAAGCTTGTGCGGGTGGTAACTTTTTTTTTGGCTAGGTAGTTTATGTTTAAATGGTCCGTCACAAAACATGCAATAATTTTAAGGAATGTGAATACTTTCACACGAAGTGGGACTCTGGGTAGAAAGAGGTTTGTTCGTCTTCTCCCTTTTTGATTTATGAGTTTTTCCTCTCTCTTTCTGTGTGTGTTTGTTCTGAAGGTAAGGAAGAGTCCGTTGCCACCTTCAAGGGCAACGAGTTCTTCTGCTACGACCTGTCCCTGACCCCCATCCAGAGCAGCACCGACGAAATAACGCTCTCCTTCCGAACGCTGCAACGCAACGGCCTCATGCTGCACACCGGGAAGTCGGCTGACTACGTGAACTTGTCCCTGAAGAGCGGCGCCGTCTGGCTGGTCATCAACCTGGGCTCTGGGGCCTTCGAGGCCCTGGTCGAGCCAGTCAACGGCAAGTTCAACGACAACGCCTGGCATGACGTGCGCGTCACACGCAACCTGCGCCAGGTAAGCAGCTCACGGTGGTGCTGTCAAGGTGGTTCCTCTGTCTGCCACTTCCTCCTCCTCGTTTCCGTAGGGCTACGTTTGGAGAAAACCAGAAGATCCCGCTTTACATGTGCTCGTGTCCCACGTGTTTGTTTTCCCTTAATGTAATGTCTAAACTTTCTCTTTTTTTCCAGGTGAAAGTTGAACATTTTTCCCTTCAACTTATCTCTTCTTTGAATTTCTGTTTTGACGCAATGACCAAAGACCCACCTCACCATCTTTCAAAAGGGAAATGGTTAAAAGTACATTACTTGAGCTCCAGTTGAATTGATACTCGCAATAAGCAATAAATCAATTCATTGTGTGATAAATTAAAACAAGCTCAATAATTTTCTTTTTAATTTGTAATTGTTTTTCTTTCTGCCAAAAACTGGCTGACGAAAGTGTTTTGGTCTTAACTAGCCCTTTTTTTAAGGATAATTTTGTTTACAAAGACTTCATAGTTTATTTGTTGTCTTGTTTACTTATTTTGGTTATTTAAAATCTCTTCCAGTTTCAGTGTTAAATGTTCATCAGAATTTAAAGTTTATTGATCTTTGAGAATGTGTTCTTGAATTATTATTATTATGCTGTTACCATTATATTGAGATAATTGGTCTCAAAACAGCAGTATTATTGTTTATCACAATAACTTTGAGTCCAGTAAATTTTTTTATGGCGACAGGCCTAATTGATACAAAATCAAAGATGATTTTATTTATTTTAGGACTATAAAAAGAAACGGTAAACAAAGTGTTCTGCCCTTTATTTATGCACATATGCTCAGACATGCACACTTGAAATCCAGCCTAGTTTGTCAACGAAGCCAATGTTTCACCTCAAACTTGGTCACACACCGGTGTCTTTGCCCGGGCTGGCGAAACGTTGTGTATTTATCCGTGGCAGCTTGTTTGTAAATGCACAACAAAACCTAAAGTGCTTTCTGTGAGTGCCGGCCGGACCCTGTCCATACGCAGCCAGTCATCAATTGGCAGCTGCAGATACCAGCGGCGAGGTACGATCAATTTCACTTCCGCGTGCCATGCTTACTTCTGCACATTTTTCCTCTTAAGTGTAATTGGAATGAATGGCTTGTCGGTACTAATAATTGGGAATTCTGAGCAGCCTGGAATACAAAATGAAACAAAAGAAAAACAAGTTCTAATGTGAATGCGTTCCCACAAAGTAGGTGCATCAGCTCGTTCTGGGTCTCTGGGAGGTGAAGAAACATAATCAGGAAGTTACTTCCAGCAACTCGAGAAATCCTCCAGCATCGCCAAGGTAATAAAAAAAATAGAAACTAAGAACATCTATTAAATTAAAAGGCAAATTCTTTAATGTTTCTTTCTCATTTTCGATTTCTCGCACAAAAATATAGACAGGAAATACATCTTCAGGTACATCTTTTTGCACTTTCATGCCACAAAATAAAGCAAATTATGGTATACTGAGGAACCCACACACTCACACAAACTCTAAACCAGCATCCAAGAAGCACACACACACACACACATGCATACATACACACAGTTGGGGTCAAATGTGGAGCTGTGTGTGATCAGCAGAGTGAGACTGGCTTAATGAGTTTGGGAAGCCAACATGATTTTAAGGATTTACAGCATGAGACAATCCACCTACCACCAACCGCACCGTAATGATCATTAGGCAAATGGGACACACAAGTACACACACTTGAAACAACACACTCTTTATCTGGGTGCCTTTCTCACCGCCTGACAGTCGGGCTCTGGACCTTAAACTCGGTTGTGTTTTTGTTGGCGATGCTAACGAGGAAAAAAACGTAAGACAGCGGAGACTTTACCAAATCATTTACCTTTATTATATACGTTTTTTGGAAGTTTTGACGCTGAAGACAAAGCTCGACTGCTTGAATCGCTGTGGTGGAAACAAAACAAACAATCTGACACAACTCATGTCCTTCTGCAGACATCAGATCAGGATGCTTAGTCCATGGCTTGACTCAGAGTTAACCAGCCGTATCATGTTGTTCAGGTGAACTCTGTTAAATCACACCGCAGCCGAAGTCTCCAGTGGATCATTGTAATTGATTTAACAGGCAGTTCTGGAGTTTATAGAGCTCTGTAGATTTACACCGCACCGTCAGTGCAGAGGGACACAGGAAGTTGGGTATCAATGGCGCCGACCACCTCTGACCTCATGTTTACTGCAAGGCGGATCAATGAGAGCTTGCGAGTTATTAAACCTTACGGAAGCTACACCGGCATTACGAAAGCAGCCTCGTTACAGGAACAAGTGAGCAAAACATGATGTCAGAAACAAAACAGCGAGAAAAGGTGAGGATTAAAATGAAGAGCAGAAAAATGAAAACTCACAGGTTGTTTTAGGACTCTGTGAAAAACACAGCTAGAACGAATAAAGATAAATTACATCGTCACCTTTGTAAAATAATGGTGTAAGTCATTTTTTGCCGAAAGTGTTTCTGTAAAAAAATAAATAAATAAATAAACAAGTAAAAATCACCAACTCTTTTTTGGCAAAAGGTGATTTGGGCAAAAAAAATTACACGTCTTTTTTTTCTTTTTTCTTCTATACATATATATACATATATATATATATCCTTTTTGTGCTTCAATATTCATGGATTTACCTGTGGAAGGTCTCTAAATACATACTGTATCTGTGAAATGTGAAATCATCCTTAGAGCATATCTAAAAATATACATCTAGGATAGCTGAAATGCTACTGGCTGGTGTCTAGAATTCAGCCAATCCAGGAGCGCCTTTATCTCCTTTGGCACTGATTGGCTGTACCCCCGACACCTGAGAAAAAAAATAGACTTCAAATATTATCATGTGCAGTAGAGCCAAGATGGTTTCCACTGTACAAATTAATACAAATTACTATTGAAATAAGTAGTTATAGACTATTTAGAGGGGATCTCTAGTATTTGTGGATTTCAGCTATTCAAACAGCTGTGCAGATAATTCAGATATTACTTTTGATCCAGTTTCTGCATTTTTGTTTGGGCTTCTTTTTTTATATGTGTACATATAGATATATATCTCCACAGACTGCTTTATGGTTTGTGTTCCCATATTGACTCCTTCCAAAGAAAAAGGCTCCAGGCAAATGAGCATCCCAAACAATTCTGTGACATCATCCACTCCTTGCATCCCAGACTAGCACAGCAGACTAACTTGTGCCGGCTGAATCCTGCCGCATGCCCTCTGAAGCTGCAGTTTGCAGGAAGAGTGTTGGATGTCACCTGAGGTTTTAGTGGACTCTAGTGTCTTGCAACATCATCGATGGCTATCTTGGTATCAGCAACCTCCCCCTAAAAACAAAACAAAAACTGAAGCAGAGCCTTGGAGCGTCCCTCCTTTGTTTTCTGGGGTGTGTGTGTGTATTCACTCTGGTTCTCTATATAACCTATGCATTTGTCAGCTTTGTGCGGGATAAAATGAAGCAGACAGAATTAGGTGAGGCGATAGGGACTCTCTGCCAGCACAGAAGAAAGAAAAAGGGGGGATGTAGGGGCTGGCTCACTGTGTAGCAGGATAATCTCAGAGCTCCCCCTGGTGGACACTTGCAGCACTGCAAGAGTGTTTTTTTCAGTAATTTCTCTCAGGGTTAGGCTTGTCCTTGTGGTATACTCTGACTGGCAGGCCAGGACACATCTTTTGACCTTTTTTTATCAGCACAAGTCTCTGCCCGCGACACATGCAGAGTCCCACCCATCCTGTACAATTCACAGTGCACATCAGTTAGCATAAACAGCAAGCCCCAGCTTCTTTGTCTCCCCTCTCCCTCTTGCCTCCCTTACATGATCTGCCATCACGGGCGTCTTGTAGACGTCAGAGCAGGGGGCCATGCTCTCCTGAGGGAATGTGGACGCTGTCTAAACACAGCTGCAGAAAGGAGAGCGCCAGAGGCACAGATGCTAATGTCCATGTCAGGTGTGAGTCTGAAACACAGCTGTATCACCAAACTGTGTGAAATGATAGCATTGCTTTTGTTTAAAATAGAAAAGCAACAAAAGCAAACTCTTGTAGTACATTCATGAGTCATTTTCAAACTGTGCTACTTTTTGTAGAGTAGCACAAGAATAACAAGCTGGTGTTAGTTGGTCTGTCGCTCAAGCTGGCACTTTGGGTTGCTAGCTAGATCCCTAGCTTACCAGCTGTAGATTTCAAACATTGTTACTTTAATATGAGTGACAGCTGTTTCAGTTTCCAATTTCCTTGTTTAATTACAATCAGAAATATTGTACTTTTAAACATCATATTTCTTTGTTTTGGGCATGAAAACAGACATTTGTAGCCATTGTCTAGCTAGCTCACTAGCTGGACAATGTATGGGAGATGTAGGGGTCAGCTACTTTATGCTCATTACAGCTGGAGCGCACAAAATTACTTTAAACCAAAGTAATTATGTGATGGAAAGTTTTAGCAGTTTTGAAACAGTCAAATCACGTCATTTCAGCAACTACGGTCCTCTGAACGGCATCCATCCAGACCAGTGGTTCTTAACCTTTTTTGAGGTACCGAACCCACCATTTTCATATGTGTATTCACTGAACCCTTCTGTAGTGATAAATAAAATATTATTTTTTTCCCCCAAATTCAAAACATTGGGGTGCCCCAACTAGAGTCTAGTTGGGTCACCCCATGATCACTAAGTCTTCTTAAAAGGTAGAGTCTCTGAGAACAGTTCTTCAAAATATAGTCAGTGTTTTCAGCAAAGTTGAGCTGACTGACCAGGAACGACCCAAGGTATTTAAAATTTGCTACAGTTTCAACAGGTTGGCCATCGAGAGAAACTGGAACCACTTTAAGGTCTTGTTTAGATCATTTAATTAGCTCTACATTCATATATTAAGAGAATGAAAAACTAATAACAACAGACTTTGTGGTATTCTGATTTAGTAATGTAATTATATTACTTGTGTTACCACCCCCACACCACTAGAGGCAGTACCAACCCCGAAAAGATGCGACTAAGGAGCAGATTTAGAAGTACACCGAAAGCTACAGAATTTGGTAAAAACAGTGAGCTTTGCTGAAGTAATTAAAGACACAAGTTCAAATCCATGCTGAGAGTGGAGCTCCTTCAATCAGTGCTCCTCCGCAGCTCTGATTGGCTCAGCAATGTAACGTGATCCTCTGCAGCAAGTGATGGCAAAGCGGGGCGCGTCTTCACGACTTTACACAAGTGTGTCTTTACCTCCGCGGCAGAGGCTCCACTGAACCCCTGAGGCCGACTCATCGAACCCCTGGGGTTGCGTAGTTGCATAGTGTTGTACACTTGCCATAGAAGCCCTATACTGACCCCTAGAGTCTATCAGAATATGGCCTACAGTGAGGATGAACCGCATTGAGTATAAATGCTGTAATAGCTGTCAGCCTGTTTCTGCACGTCTATTTTCTATGTGGAATTTACGTGTGTCGAGCATGAACCAAGCTCATCTTTTCAACTTTCAGTGCAATGGCACAAATGGCTCAAATAGTAAATATTAATTATAAATAACAAATAAGTGACAGGACGTACACAGGGGTAATGTTGGGAATTTCACAGCTGCTCACTTCCTGTCTTCACGGTCGATGAAGAGCCGGCCACATCATTCAAAGGATGCAACCCCTCAGTTTGGACATCCTAATTTATGTGTAATATTCAGATTCAATCTTTTGAATCTTTTGAATTTGTCATATTTGCTACAAAACCAAATATGACAACTTTTGTATGTGCAAAACATCTGGACCAGCTCAATGGGGTACAATCAGAATTCACACTTGAGTTATTAGGATATAAAATTTGTTATTAGGTCCTTTCTAAATGCCTTCAGGCTGTATTTTCTCAGGAAACCCAATTTCTTTCCACATTCTAAATATTTATTAATTCTGCCATACGTATTTATGTCAAGAGCTTCGCCCTTTAATGTATGACGTCATTTAGTTATCTTCTGCTGTCAGTTAGTAGATGTCCACGTTATATTAAAAAATAAAACGGTACTGTCTACATTTCTTACAGAAATGTGGTTGTTCCATAGATCTCAAGTCTCTCTGGAATTTTCCTTTGCTCAGCTGTGAGGCTGAAAATATGTTCTACACAAAAAAAAAAAGATGTCTGATATGGGAACGCCAGCAGTAGATGAACAAAATATTTTGATCAAAGGCATAAAAATTCATGACACATTTCCAACATCTGTACATTACTGTTCTTCTCTGAAGTGGTTAAGATTCACCATTTAAAGGACTTTGGCATATTTTCTTTGTAATTTTGCAAATAAAATCTCACTGGATAAAAAGGAAAACCAGAATGAATCTTTGTTTTTTGTGCTGCAGGTTTAAAGAAGCGAAGCAGGCGAGTGAAAAATGCCGCACAATCATGTGCCTGCTTTGATAATTGCATTACGTTAGCATCATTAGCTTAATCACATTCTAAGATTTGTTGGGATTATTACAATGTGCGATATTGCTCTTTCATTTCCTTCTATTCAGTCTGCCAGAAAGAAAGATTAATAAAAAGCATACTCTAAATGCTTCCCTCTTCTTTTTTTTTTTTTGCCAACTCTCTAACTTGATGATTACTGGCTTGATCCTAGCAGAGCGTTTTTTGTTGTCGGTGGGCTTTGGAGCCCCACAAGACACCGCTTTGCAGTCAGAGCTAACCCAAATCTTACACCAGCATGAAGAATGAAATGTGCACTTCTGTGTTTTTTTTTTTTTTGCTTTTTTTTTTTGTTTTGTTTTTCTTAACTCCTGTTTGGAGGAGGAGGAGAAGGAGGAGGAGGAGGGAACAGTGTGCACAACAGAGAGCTGGAAATGAAGCGCAGCGATGCTATGAGACTTAGAGTATCAGAGCAGTGGGAGGATCAGGGCTGAACAGGGAAAGAGACAGTGGTTTGATTTTGTGCTACACAGAACAGAGGCGAGTTTCTCTGAAATCCCCAATGTGACTTTACAACCTGAAGACTCAACAACCATTGTGTCACAGATCTGGGTCAGTAGCTTATTCGCTGCTGCAGAGAGGGATGAACCCTTGATCTCGACGTCTTCCGTTTCCTTTCTGAATTACCATTACCCCTTTTTTCTGTCTTTTATTCTCTCAACAACTGACCGCTTTGTAGTCGGCCGTGTCCTTTCTAGTTCCCACTCAGACCTCGTTTTGTCCCCTCAGTCGCACGATTGACTGAATCAATCAGATGTTTTCATATAAGTTTTAAATAATGGAAAGTATCCACTGCCTTGTTACGTTCTTTAAATACGGACGTGCAAAGAAGATGTGTTCCAGAAGGAAATGTGTTTTGGTGAAAAATGCCCCTGAGCCGTCTCTGGTCGAGCTTATGTTTTCATGAATACGGCAGTTCTGAGTGTTTTAAAACCATCAAAACAGCAGCCAAATATGAAACAAGCAATCATTTAGCAAATAGACATCAACTAATCAATAATCAATTTCCTGAGAATCAAAATCCGCTCTGCACAGGTGGCGTTTGGCCTCAGTGTTTTGGCAATTTTGGTGTTTTCTGGAAGTTTGCTCCACATTTGTGGTGCATAGAAGCTGAATGCTGCTTCTCCATGTTTGGTCCTGGTTCTGGGGATGCAGAGCAGAACCAGAACCAGAAGATCTGAGAGGTCTGGAAGGTTGATAACAACAAATCTTTAATGTATTGTCGTGCTAAAGCCGTTCAGTGATATATAAACTAATAGTATTTTAAAGACGATTTTCTGAGCTACAGGGAACCAGAGGAAGGACTTTAGGACTGGGGTGATGATGTGCTCTAGCTTCCTGGTTTTAACGAGAAACAAAAAGGCTTTTAGAAACAGCTGAGATTGTTCTGATTACAACTCAACGGTACAAAAGAAGCGTTTTCGATCTTTGGGAAACTATAAGAAGTCAAGTTGTCTTCTACTTAAGCGCTTAAATCTCCCATGCTTCGGCTATGCTTCGCTCCACTGAGGCCCACATGAACATGAAGTGGACTCGGTGCAAACTCAAAGTCAACATCCACCAGAGACGTTGGTGCCAATGTCAGTTTTTACAACCACATTCTCTGTGCCGCGTGGTAAACTGCCCAGAGGGAGCAATTGTTTGGTATGCGACTCGAAGCTGATAAGGCTGGGAGTTAGCGCCATATTGTGGTTGAAATGCAGGCAAGTTTTGAAGAAAATCTGACGGAAGGGATTTAAATATATAGAACTTGTGTTTAAAGGAATTTTTAACACAGGAGAATGAAGATAAAGAATAGGAACCTTAGGCGAAAAAAATGCACCTTAACTGGGAGGCAATAGCATGGAAATTGAAAAATGACCACAGAATATTTTATGCTTAAAAAGGAATGAGAAAGATTTATGGATATTTAAAAAAGCAAAAAGAGCAAATAATAAATTATCCAGAGACTTAGAAAGTGTTTAAGATGGGAATAAAACTGAAACAAATTCTTCCCAATTGTAGTGCAACATGATTTCCCCTCTTAGAGCTCATCATTAACTTAACTCTTAACTCTGTTAAGTGACTTTGTGTAACACAGCTAAACTGTGACGTACTTTGTCTGGGAAAGACACTCACTGTCTTTGTGTATCATCTCCAGAGGGAGAACAGGAAGTTTTTGCAGCAGTAGTTCAGATAAAGACTCCCTCCCTTAACATGACACAGAGCCACAGGGTGGGGGGTAGCTTCTCTTCCAATGGGGAAAAAACCCAGAAACAGAGAGCAAATAAAGTTAATGGCAGCAAATGTTGCAAATAATGAAAGTAGGAGAAAATAACAGAGTGAGGAAAAGTGGTCAGCATGTCCTCCAGCAGACAATAACTTGGTATAATCTAAGCCAGCCTTATTGGATAATAAGCTTGGTTTTCCCCAGACCTTTCCGTAATGTTTGCTGCCTTATGAAAAAATACAGCTGAACTCTAATTGTTCTGTTTGTATGATTGAATTTCAGGACAGCTGTTATTATTTAATGAGGCGGTGAATAATCATCAAACTGAATGACTGTGAAGTGTGTGGACAGGTTTGGACTAGAACGTTCCTTCTATTTGGAGTTATTTTACCTAGCATGCGATAGATGCCCATTAGTGTTTTCATCTAGTTATGTATGGCAAGGCAGCTTTATTTATAGAGCATATTTCAACCAAAGGGAACTTCAAGTGCTTTTAATCAACTTATATTAAGAAAAAACTTAATATTAAAGAGGTTTAATAGTAAATAAAAATAGATTAAGGGTAGGAAACAACAAATATAAAGCTGTTTATACTTGTTTTAAACCAGCAGATTGAAGATGGGCAGTGATTTTTAACCTGTGCTGTTTTGGTCCAAACACTAAAACTTTGGTTTTATCTTTATTTAGCTGAAGACAATTTTATTTAAAAGTGAATATTTACACCTGACTGTATTCTCCTGGTGATAGACTAATGTACAGCTTTGTGGCATCAGAATAATTGTGACGCTCTATCCTAGTGTGTATATATTTGGAAGGGGAGAGGACCGAGGGCGGAACCTTGGGGAACTCCACAGATCATTTTATTCACTTTAGATTTATAGTTGCCTCAAATGAAGTTAAACTACTACTGGCATTTTATGACAGTCAATGTTCAGGCATCAAAATAGTTGTTCAAGGCTAGAATATGTTTGTATGTTTATATAGGCTTTCACTTATTCATACCTTACCATACATTACACAGTTCCAGACAATGACACAATTTATGCAATAAATCATGTATGTCACATTCCTTGTTAATCTTTAATAATAATTATTATAAAGTTACTCTGAAGGCAACAAGATAGAAGTACAACAGTCAAAAGAAAATGTCGTTCTAGACGTTTTCGAGTGTTGTTGACTGACATGCTCTGACTCATCTGGTACATCCAGTTGTTTCTTTTATTAATATACAACCACATCTGAATAAAAGCAGAAAAACATAGAGGACAAAAAGTTGATATTATCATATCAGCCCTAGTGGGGAAGGCGACAAAGAGGATCTGCTGCTCTGACAGAACAGCAGCGTGGTTTGCCTGTAGCATGCTGCTGAAAATGCACCACAAGAAAAAACTTTTTATTGAACTGTTTTCGCCATTACTCCCTTGACATTGAATCTTCTCACTCATGCCAGTACTTCACTTACTTCTAAGTTGTCAATGTGGTGGGTTGGGCTGGGGGTGGAGGGGGGGGGTATCAGTCAAGTCATTGATGTTTCTCGCAGACTCCTCTTAAACAGGCCGGCCCTGTGATTGGCTCAGATCTGACACATCTGAGCTGATAACCAGCACTTAAGCTGAGGATCCTACACGACATCCATCGATTTTTGCAAAGACTAGTTTACACTTTGACGACTTAAAGACCGAGCGACGAACTCTTCACTGCTGCTCCTGCTGAGGGACCAACTATACAGCCGAATGAAGGTGTCAAACTCTCGCAAGCACAATAGTTTGATGGGAAAAAAAAGCCTGCCAGTAGGTGGCGGTAATAGTAGACATTCAGAGAATGAACTGTAGTTGTTCTTTACATGTTGAGATGTATTATGTACCGTATGTCCGTCTAAAATATCCGAATGTCTGTTTTTTAGGGGGTTTTATTGCGTAATTAGTTACTGGTTTGCACTATGCCCACTGTTTGTGCTTTTATGTTTATAATTAGTGGTCGTTTTTCCTTCAAGTTAATTGCAGGGTCTGCAATTAATTAATCACAATTGATCTCAGTTTATCTGAAAACTATATATCGACAAAAGAGGCAATATTTTTGATTCAAAAACTTTTTTTTTGAATTGACATATCAGCTCAACAACAAATATTTTTATTGTTTTTAATATGTTATTCAGGTTTGGTGCAAAGTGTTATTCTACCCTTTCAGCTTTCTAGAGTTTCAGGAACTCCTGATCATCAATTGGACTTTGTGGACTGTGGACGCTGACATTAGCATCTGCTGCTACTACATGGTTACATAGCTTTGAGATGCTATTTAAGGCTTTAATAGCTTTATAAGTTTTAATAGGCTAACTCCTTTTAACACAACTTGAACACAATAGTTTTAACCTTTGTTTGCAAAAAAAAATTGCAGCAAAATTTTTAATGTGCTAAAATCTAATTAGTAAATCAAAATTAACATGGCAAACTCTGGGCTCTACTTACAATACATAGTTACAAATAGTTTTAAAAAATTAAAATAAAGAGCTTGCAGTTGAGTCTCTGTGCCTCTTTCTCATTGGCTGTTGGCAGCACCTGTTGTCATTTCAGTCAGTACACTCGAACCTTCTGCTCCCAGATAAAAACTGGGAATTGGGATATTTTTTTCAACAATGTCCTTTTCTAGGAGACCCTGTTTGGCGATAATGTTAAGAAAAAATACACATAAATTCACCTGTTGCACCTCATGCTTAAATCGGAATTGGGAACAACTGAAAAGAGATGCATTTCTCCTGAAGCAGTTCTGTGTCTAGTTTTTTATATTTTTAAAAAGATTTCGATTTGGATGACCTCTTTATATAGGAGACCCTCTGTAAGACACCATGGTCGTCTGGATATACTGAAGCTGAACTAATGTCCAAAGGTTTGACAGAAATAATTAAACCCAGCTTCTGATATGTGAACACAAGCAACAGATAGTTAGCTTGATATGGTTTCCATGCCTTATTTACGTATCTATAAAGTTTATTCATTTCCATTTTGATCTCCTGAGGCAGACTGCTTGTATCAGGAGTTTGTCTGAATTCACTGGGACAGTACCGCAGGTGGTCCAAACCTTTCGTTATTGGTGATCTCTGACTGTTATTTAGAAAGATTTATAACATAAGAATCCATGTAGAGCTACTCACCACTCAGCGTCTTCAGTTTTGAAAGTCAAAGCCAAAGATTGACACAACCAAACCGCTGAGGCGTTAAAATTTTCATCAAGGAGAATCGTTTTGTGTATTCCAATATTAATGCATCCTAATTACAGGAACAGTAAACACTTATAAACTTTTCAGCAGCAGTGCCAGTTTAGCTAATTAGTTTATTTTACACTCCAGTTCCAAGGCAGGTTCAAGCACACCATGAGACAAAAACATAAAAAAAAAAAAAAAACATCTTATGCATGAAATAGTGCGCTTTGGAAGCCCACATGAGATGCGGTAGAAAACGGCACTAATACATAAAAGATAAAGGCACTTTTTGGAGAACGAAATGTTTCTTCTTTTTTTTTTGTCTTTGATTTCTGTCACCTTGTGTGATAAGTGTTGAAAGAGCCTTTTATGTGTGAGCCAATCCCGCTGGAGACGCTGACTCTCCACAAGGCACTCTTCCTCCTCCTGGTTGGTGTTACGCAATCTCCTCTCGCCACAGGCTGTGTGTACCTGTCACTGGACATTTTGCATCAAATACCAACGCAGAGCACATTAACATAATGTTATCCTTTTGAAAATGAAGAATTTACCACCTTGTCTATTAGCCACGTGGATGAGAAAGTAGGAGTTTTGATGATTTTCACCTTTCTGCTTCATGTCGGAGACAGAGTAAGAATTCCCTGATAATGGTAGTTGACAGACCCTTGATCGTTCACGTCCCTTCTCCATCTGTCTCAGACTCAATCTGAGCGTTTTTTCCAACCATTTCTGTGAGGCATGATCAGCTACAATTACCCCTCTTTGCCTAGCATGCCTTTAACACAACCCTCCGTCCAAGAAGCAGCCGGCATTCCTAAGAGAGAGGCAATCAATTCCTCTCTGGCACATCTCTCTCCTCCCCTCGCCCCCTTCGCCCTCTCATTTTCACTTTATCTCTCGCTCCCCCCGATTCTCACTGGCAATTTGTCACTTAGCAACGGAGTCCACTACGCCGTCGGTTGTGAATCATCCTCGGCTCCGCTCCTGCGCTTAACCCTTTCCATCGCTGTGAAATGCTCCCAGTCGGACGCCGGCGATACGACATTCTGGTCTTCGACGAGAAAAGTCGGGGAAATCACTCAACCAGGTGGTGGCAGCCTGGGCAGCTTCCCCCTTTTTAATTGTGACTCAAGGATATCAAACAAGTTAATGTAGGAGGTTAGCTTCTGTTAACGTGGAAGGTCCAGAAACGTGTTTATTTTGAGAAAGATCAAAGCTCTACCAGCCAAAAAGGAAAAAAAAAAAGAATACTATTTAGAGAGATCTTCTTTGCAGCCCATATAGCACGCTCTCTTATGATGATATGGAATTGCTATTCAAGACAAGCATGGGTAGGGGGTTTGTTTGATGAACATAATGGCGCACTAACACCCCTGTAATCCTTTCTCAATTTACTGCCAATGACATTTTAAGTATTCCTAATGTGCTCCAGCCACGCTGCGAGGATGTGGGAGTGCAGTCGTCATATATCTGTGGGAGGCTGTGCTTTTAGGATTTCATTTTTTTCTCTTCCCTTACGTCCTCTCCTCTGCCTGATCACAGCCAGTCAGCTCCAAGCCCAAACTACAAACACCATGTGTTAAAAAAAAAACAACAAAAAAAACAGAAAAACCATCCCAGCTGTTTGATTTTATCACTGGTAAATGTTGCATTTCAGAGGCGGGGGATGGGGGGGAGCGTGAGGGTGAGGGTGGGGGTGTGGGAGGAAAATGGTAATTTGCATCATATTTTCAACCCATTAGCATGCCTCCCCGCTACCCCCGCACGCATTCACATTCTCATCAGCTTCATTTGCCACTACCTGCTCCGGCATTTTAATGTTTATTCACCCCACCCCACCCCCTCGCTTCGCAAACCTATAATCTGATAACAGATCTCGGCGCCATTAGCGCATTCAAACAGGTGGAAACAAGTGATAAAATGTTGGCGAGATAGACACTGTGGAGGAGATTGAGATGGAGATGGCGGACCGGCACAAGACAAGTTGGCGGCGGAAACGGGTCGAGAAAAAAAAAAAAAGAGGTATTGAGTGTTTGTGAAAACACAAGATGTCGTTTGAAATGAGATATTCTGCTTATTGTTATGCAAAGTGTGAATGGGATGTTGAGTTGTAAGTCTGAAGGATCTCAGCCACAGATGTTTGACTGACTTGTTTTTCCACAGTTTCACATTTCATTTGCATCGTCAGTTTTTTAACAACTGGATAATCTTATGGCAACTTTTTGTAAGGAATCATCCATGCACAAGACAATTGCTACTAGAAAAATTACATTTAGAGTGCATTCATTCCCCTTCGTTTGCCTAGAAAGTTTGATTGACTTGGGAAGATGTGTGTGCGCAATCGAACGCTAATGTGAACTCTGGTTTGTTTAAAATCTTAGGTCTCTGTTTGGTTGAAATGAAGTCTGGTGTGGTTCGAATGCATAAGCAAACCGGAAACCATTTCAAAAGCAGGAAGTGGTCTGTAGCGTGGGGCATTCTGGGTAGTTGCAACAAAAACAAACACACAAATCTAGAATTAGCGGGAAAAATGATGTTTTGCCAAAGATAAGAGGAATCCTACAACCGCTAAAATCTGACGCCACGCAATTTTATTTTTTTTTTACATTTCGCAAAGAAGGAAGTTGCGCTCGTTGTTTTAACTTTGGAGGTTTTTGTGTTGTTTTCTTCAGGGCTTATTGGTTCAGCGCCACCACAGGCGAGGAGGTGAACTGGTTTTTCAAGCCGTTGATAACTTATACAGCTGCACTTGTAAAGTGACATTTATGGATATCAAACAAAGTTGGACTAAATAACATATGGAGAAACAATTAAAAATGTATTAAGGTAATCACAGTTTAATGATTATATTATGGTTCTTCATGAAGTGGGTCCTTTAAAGCCTCCAAAACATTTAATCAATGTTTAATCAGCTAATCCTGAATTATGAATCTGACTTTCCATCTAAATAACTAAAGAGTCTTATAAAACCAGATAGAGAGGAGAAAAGGCTGTCTTTCATTTTGCCTGATTTAGTTTTAAGTCTGGGGCACCACAACTAACTTATCTTGTTTGTGAAAGCTCAATAAGACACTAACTTCATGCCGTACGGTCTGTAATATGACGCAGTACTGCTGGACATTTCCTTAGATATATCCACTTACTTGTTTTCTTGAAGCATATCTTTTTATTTTCTATGAGTTTCCTCTATTGTTATAAGTTTTAGTTTCCAGCAGATCGTACAAAATCCAAACATTGAACAGCAGCAGCTCTCTTAAACATGCATATTCATGTTCAGCTGCTATGAGCTCAAAAACTGGAATCCGAATCTGTATAAAACAAGTTCTGTCACATAAGTTCCATAAAATACTTCTGATATTACAAAATATGGAGTCATGGGCACGGCTGACTAAAAAGTCAGTTGCGATAACTCTAAAGCAGTTATCATAAACATCAATACCGCTAACGCTAATTCACTACACTAACACGGTTTAGTGGAAGCTAATGCCAAAGCGCTAATTTCAGTTGAAATTACATCTTCTGTTGAAAGACTTCCACCGACGGGCATCAATTTAGTTTTTGACATTATAATTTACAAGTTGTAGATGTATGTGTCTCTACTGTCTGTGTTTTATTTTGTTTCTGTACATTTCTTTTTTGGCATAAGGTTATTGGGAGAGAAAAAAAGGGAGAGAACCTGAAGAGACAAAGGAACTGGAGCATAAACAGTCATAAACTGAAGTCAAACTTTATTCAACCCAAAGCTTACAAAACAGCCACATAAATCAGTGCTTTTGACTTTATCCAGAATAACTAACTTAGGCGAAGCTAAGCCTGCTAAATGTTTTCAAAGTTAGCAAAAGTGCTAAAGCACAAAACAGAACATTAGCCCTCTATTAGCGCATTAGCAAGTTTTGGCCCACCACTGGGTTCAAGACATGCATGGGGCTAAACAATATACAATCTTATTTTTTATCACTGCAACTGTACAAGGAGGAAAATGTGAAACAATGTTAGTGTTTTGTTTTTTACATTTCTTGAAGACATCACGTAGTAAGTAATATGGCACTGTGACATAAAGTTTCTCAGTATTTTTCGGGGAAACAAATGAAATCCAGAATGAAATAAGTAGCAGAAATGAAGGGGGAGTGAAAAAAATAAGACCGCAGAGCCGGATGAGAAACAGACAAGTACACTGCAGCAGGCAAAAACGTTCTGCTGCAGAATTCATTCACACACTCTAACAGCTCTACATCTGTGCACACCCTTATGCTGTTTGTTTGCCGACTTCTTCCTGCCGTAATTGCAGTGACATTTATATTTGCACCTGAAGCCTGTCTGCCTGCTTCCATTAAGTGTCGCCAGACTTGCAGAGAGGCAGACGAGGCTCAACGCTAGATTGGTGGAATGTACACAGAAGCAAATGTAGCTAAAAGAGCCTTTCTGATTCAAAGGAAAGAGCCGTATTTATGCTTTTTATTCAAAAGCATAAATACATCACCAAGCATCTGTTTAAGACACAGACACCTGCATTGGTCCTGTCACGGATACGCTATGTCTTGCTAACCATACCTTCAGACTGCTAGGTGTTCACCTGATAGCGAGCGACATTTACTTGCCATTGTAAAATAACAGAAGGTGGCTTTCATTTCTTACTTTCACACCTCAAAGTGGAGACGCGCGAGACGACGGTGATCCGTCTCCAAACTTTCCCAGCTACAATGATAAATCTGTCCGGCCTGGGAATCCTGGCTCCACTCTGCCACCCATTGATCATCTTCACAGCTCTGTCATTAAATATTTATTCTGCTTATTCGCTTGTGGCCACAGTTCAGTAAAGGCCACTGAAAGGGGTGTGAAAGAGATCAGCGACTCAACAAGACATCATTTTGCATCTTCTTCCAGTCTGCCTCGGCGTCCTGCGGGTCTGCTGCCAGGGCGGTGGCTCGCACACCTACAGCGGCAGTCGCAGCGTTTATGCTATTATAATTAGCTCCTCTCTTCTCTCTCTTTCCTCTTTTTTCTCTCGTCTGGCAGCATCCTTCACAACAAACATATGAAGATTCCTCTTCCCGGGAGGGGCGTGGGGTTATTTGAGACAGATGCAACACAAAGTTGTTTTTCTTGGCCCGTGGTTGTTTACCGCACGGGGGAGAGCGTTATCCGCCATCAGTAGCATCAGTGTACCCAGTCTTCATGTTCCCACATGGGTCAATTACGGAAAGGGTCGCAGCAGGGGGGGTACGCCAAATACGTTGGCTTTAGGGGAGAAATGAGGAGGCTGCAGGGTACTTCCTGCTCTCCTTGGAATCACTTACCGGATTTAGCTGCTTACTTGCAGGTGTTATTCAGGCAAATTGTCTCAAAAAACAGGTGATCTAACGTCTGCGGGGTTCCTGCCGTCGCAAAACGCGTTCATTATTTTTGCCTTTCGCTCTACAAACTCGCTAGAATGCCTGATGGTGTGGTAAAACTGCCCTTTTTCTGACCCAAAAGACTCTAATTCTCTGCTTCTTTAAACTTTTGACATGAATCGTTTCGATCCACACAAAAGCCTGTTCCTAAAAACGCTGTGACCGACCACACGCCTGCCGCCTGCACGCTCTCGAGTTACATTCCGAGAAGTATAAAAATGGGATTCACACATGGTTCCCCCTTGTTGGAGATGTCACTTTCTCCTTTGTCCGACGTGCGGGAGTTTTGCCCTCACATCTTCCTTCGCCCTTGAACACTCCAAGTCATGACAGAAAGTCTTTAAACCGAATAGACACAAAATCCTCCTGTCTGCGGTTTGGGAGAAAAAAGAAAAAAAAAAGGGGAAAACAAAAGTTTAACTTTCTGCATGATTGATCTCCAGCCTAAGGGACTTTTCATGAGTGATTAAGGCTCTCAGGACTTCGGTAAAAATGTAGCTGGTATACACCAGGAAAAAGAAAAAAACACATCCACCATTTTTCTTACTGTTGTTGGGAACAACAGTAAGAAAGACTGCTGAGGTCTTCTGGTTCTAGTCCAGAACCAGAACCAGAACCAGAAGACCTGCCTGGACTGGAAGGTTCATACTACAACAGGTCTTTAACACATTTTGAAACTTAAGTTGTTTATTGATTTATAAACTAGCAGCATTATATTAAAGTCTATTCTCTGAGCTACAGGGAGTCAGTGGATGGATTTCAGAACAGGGTGTTCTGGTGAATGTCAAACTTCTGTTTCAACTGTATATAACAGCCTTTGATCTTCTAGACACCTAAATTCAAACGCCACATCCAGATCTTTGTTTTCTTCTTAAAGTACACCTATTCATTATATTTTTAAACTTAAATCATATTTCTTGGCTGAATATTCTTGAAACTGAATAACTCTTTTACTGTTTTTATGTAACATCAGATGTCTTTTGGTCTCATTTCCTTAAAATATACCGACACATTTTCTCACAGAAGGGGTTGTCCAGAGAGGTCATTCCAAAATCCATGCAGAGAAAGTTTATAAGGCACCTAAAGGTTTCTGCGGTGTGAAAGTCCACCTTCTATTGTCCCGTTTGTCAGAGCCAGCAAATCTATTTTTTTTCCCACAATTTGGGTTTTTCAGGTTTTCTGTTATGTCCTTTCGTTCGTTTTACAGGCTGTTATTTCTGCAGCTCAGAGACACAGAAGCAAATTGCAGTGCTCATATGCAGATTCACGCCCACTGCCGGATCCTTTTTTCTCTGCTAATTATTGGATTAAGAGGCATCATTAGAGACAGTGGGTGACGGCTGACAGCTCTTCACTTTGACCAAGCATCAAGGAGTGGGCGTGTGCAAAGTTTAACACTGGCCATTTAGCCTCCTGGGGACCGGTTTGTTTATGGTCACCGCTCAGATCAGTCTCCCACACAGATGGCAGGAACGCATTCTTCCCACACACTGTTACATACCTTTTGTATGTACATAAAGGGCCGGGAACAGGCTTGGGCCGGGAACAGGCTTTTGACCGCAGCGCCGAACTTCACAGACACGTTCAAAAAAGTTTATTTAGCTTTGGTTGAAATTCTGTTATTGTCTGAAGTTGTGCATAATTCAGGGCAGGAGGTATTTAACTAACTGCTTATCACTGTCACTGCAGCTCATTTCCTGTACTTTTAACCCACGGTGAGGATGAATGATGAGTTTCCATCAGAAGTGTGTGCAAAACTTTGTCAATATTTCGCTTTTGTCAAAAAAACACAACGTTGCAACTGCAGTGTCTCCATTAAATAAGAAACGCAACTAAAATCATAGCTCTGTTCTCGCCGATAAGTCACTAAAAAACATGCCACAATATCATCCTCCTGCTACTTCCTGTCGTCGTCTTCATGGTTTTCCCCAGTGGCAACATCTGGTTGTTGATCATGTGACTAGTATGATGGGGAAAAAAGTGTTTCCATTGCAGTTTTGCAAAATAAACCATACAAAATAAACCAAACTATACAATACAGACACAGCGTTTTATCAAAAACCAGAGTTTATTCAGAATTGGCATGTTTCCATATAAGCAAATTTATCTTCGAAATGTGAAGTTGTGCAATTATATGGTCAATGGAAATGCACCTACGAACTCCAATTCTAAAGAAAATATGGTAGCTTTGTTTTATTTTATGCACATGGTTCATGTAGTTTGTCGCATTATGTGTGAGAAAAACAAATTATGAATATTTCTGAATTTAAACAGACCTGCTTTGGGATTTTATGCAGTAGACTTCCTAACAATATTTCATTTGAATAAACGTTACAGTAAATATGGCTGCGAGCGTCTTGGGCTTTGCGTGTATAATTATAGCACGTGCAGCCACTTGCATATGAATCTGCTGTTTTCAAAAATGAAATTACTTCAGCTTTTTGAAAGTCTACGAATTCCGTTGGGATGCAACAGTTTTTTAGTAACGCCTCAACTTTTCACCCAGACTTACGTCTACGTTCTAACAAGCCACTTTATTGGGTCTTTGTACAGCACCTCTGTTGTTGTAGGAGTTTTACAGCCAATCCGGAAGAGGAAAACCTGAAAAAATGCCGACATTCAGGATTCCTTTCATTCTGAACAACCTTCCACTGCTGAAGACAATCATCATGGCTGATACTTGATATTTACTAGGTTGTGCGTATAAAATTACATATACACAAGATATGTAATTTTAAAATATCTAATGATAGCAACATGTTTCTTTGATAGGAAATCACTTAAAAAGTATGATAGTTATGATTTGTTTGTGAATGCAGTCAATGTGTGTGTATGTTTTTAACAAATAACTAATTAACATCTCTTTTCCTTTCAGAATGCAGCAGCCATTTTTCGTTCCTGAAGCCTTTTTGTTTTTTTTTTCCTCCTTTGCAGGAAATCTCTGAATTAACTTGGCGCCATCACAACCTCACACTTGAGATCAACCTTAGCTTTTCAAGATAATTGCAGATTTGTGCGATGCCATAACGTCTTTGCTTTCTTGTTTCATGTATTGCAGTTGTCATCCGCTATATTCACTTCTCTGTAAGTCATCTAAAATAATTGGCTGTGCCCACCAAAACGAAGGCCTCGCAGAAATTACCTAGACCCTATTAATAGAGAGCCCCGCTGGCCACATCAGTCTGTCACCGTGGATACTAATATTGATGTACTTTTCCCTCATTTCCTTCCCAATTCCACGTAAACATCCCCTTTAAAATCACCCGAAGCCCTTATCTCTCCACCCACCCCCACCCGCCTCCCCGCGGAGGTTGGTTTGCTAACTTTTGTCTCTCTTACTAACAAGCTTCAGATTTTTTCCAGTTTGATTCTTTTCGTTAGTGAATTTTATTTTCCTTTACCTCTTATGATTTCAACAACTAACACTGTGTCATTCACGGAATGTGTGCCATCTGTTGTTTTTTCTACTTAAATTGCGACCTACATACTAACAAATGTACTGTATCCTATCCTTTTTCTTTACTTTTTATTTATTTATTTATTTTTGGATGATTTTGTGTTGAAGACCCTTTAAAACAACTAGGCACTTAAAGTTGTTTTCTTTATTTCTTTATTTGGATGTTTTAAAGCAAAAGAAATATAGGGAGAAGAAGTTTCTAGGTTGTATTTTTCTATATTTTTCTTTTACTTTTCTTTTTTTTTAGCCTCAGATTGTCTATGAACTGAGACGCTGCTTTTGCTACAGGCAATTCTATCCCACTTTTTTGGGGGTTAGGATATGTTTTCTTGAGTTTTTTTTTTAAGGTTCATCATTATTTTTTTCTTTCTCCTCCCCCCTGTTTTCTCCTGAAGCACGCAGGCATTGGACACGCTATGGTAAACAAACTGCATTATATGGTAGATATCATTCTAATTGTCTTACACTTTGGTTTGCCCTGGGTTTTCCGTTACTCTTTCTATTCTGTTTGCTTAACTCAAAGTCCAATCCTCCATCAATTCCAAGGTAGCTGAAAAACTCCACCTCTGTTCTTTTTTTTTTCTTTTAGCCTTCTCTTTGTATAAACTTATACAAATATGTGTAACAGATTTTTTTTTACTACCGTTTATTTTCCCCTCCCTGAAATTTTTAATGTTTTCATCCAAAGAGGTCTGCACAAAAAATTATATTTTTTGTTTTAATGTTATGTCTTTATTTCTTTAGTTTTTTAATATATATATTTTTGCTCTTATTTCCTTTATGTTTTTGAGGTTATTTTCTAAACTTCGAATACTATCCGTATGAAGAAATAAAGAATATAATGCAAAATATGTTTGTTTTTTTTGTGTTTGTTTTTTTTTACAATTTTGTATTAGAATAATTTAACGGGTTTTTTGTTAACCCTAGTTCCCCTCCTGTTTTTCTTTCTTTAGAGGAATCCTTTGAGGTGAGCTTACACAGCTGATTTCTCAAGAAAATACACACTCTGTGACTATTCCAGTGAAAAAAAGTTGGAAAGAGAAATCTTTTTTGCGTCTTTTATTCGAAAAAGATTAGCTCATTAGGCTCCAGAACGCCATCGGTTGCATAATAAATATAGTCATTTACTCGCTCACTTAATTGTGGGATGAATATGGCCTCTTGCAGAGCCACAAACCTCATAATTATGTGCTGATCTCCGACATGCAAAGAACAATAAAAACAAGTTTGACAAGAATTATTGTGGTATCTTATATTGTGATATATACACCACATGATTCCTCCAAAAAAATATTAACACCTCTACTATGCTTTATAAAGGGTTGTGAAAAGTTTTGACCCTCTAGATAAACCTAGTGAAGGCTAACCTTATCAAATCCATTGGAAAGTTTGAAGGTGAGAACCACTGTGGGCTAAGTACTTTTTCACAGAACTGTGTATTCTTTCAATATATATTTTTAGCCCCTGAAAAAAATGTCTGAATATTTTAAACAGAGACATGTCATAAAAAGGAAAAGCTTGCCTAAATTACAGCTAGCATTTTACGTTTAGCATGAAGTCTCTATTTACTGCTTTAAATATGCTTTGAGCACGCTAAACATTTTCCTAATAACCTCTCAAATCCTCCAGTTTAAGCTCAGGTTCAGTTTAGATGTCAGTCTGCACAGGACATTCTCTGAGAATCTCCTAGGTTTGCTGTTTAGCATGCTAGCATTATGATTAGCATTCTTTGTTGCATCTAAAACGTTTTACAGCTAGTAATAGACTGCTAGATGTAAAATGTTTCAGATGCAACAAAGAATGTTAATCGTAATGCTAGCATGCTAAACAGCAAACCTAGGAGATTCTCAGTGAATGTCCTGTGCAGACTGACATCTCAATTGAACCTGAGCTTAAACTGGAAGATTTGAGAGATTATTTTTAGCTATAACTGTAAATTGCTGTATGACCTGATGCATTTCTACTGCATGCTACAGAGGATGAGAAAGTAAAATTTTCAAAAGTAAAACGTGCATAATATAGTGAACAACTTGACAATTTTAACACAGCTATTCTTTTTCTTGACAAAGTAAAACATGTTTACTATGTTATAGCAAAGCGTGTTATCTTGGGACGTCATTGTGAAGTTCATGGTACACTGCAGAGTATTTACAGCATTTGATTTAGAGCTTAAAGCTCTTGCTATAAAACCAGCCTCATATCAGGGTGGAGTCCTTGGCCATAGTTTCATGATCTCATGATTTCTCAATGGTGAGGAACATACTCATGTCACTATGCGAACACTTACAGGGCTTTAATAAGGGAAAAAAAAACATCTTAAAATAGATGTAAGGATAATCAAAGTTAAAATAAAAAGTGTTTTTTTTTTCAGGCATGCTAACATCTCAACACCATTCAGGCGGTTTGGTCTAACTTTCTTTCACTGGGAAGTCCGTCTCTAAATAAAACTGCCTGCCCATTGATGCAGACCCTAAAACATAAATATGTATAAGCTGTGTGTGCTCTACCCATCACTAACACTAACATTAACTTATATTTGTACACTTTATATCCCTCATCCCTTGCATGAATATAATAGGTTTCTCCTTTTTTCGTCCTTATTCTTTTTAAATAGGGATACGACTGACAATATATGTTTATGTATATATCCTTGCTAACATATATACATACATATATTAACTGTTCTAATATAGTTAATATGACCATAAAATGTGGTAGCCATACCTTATTTTTTTTATTTCTTTTCTTCCTATGTTTATTTGTTTTATTATTATTATTTATGTTTAATTTTAGAAATTAACCTACTAAAACAAATTATGACCTCACACCTTTCCCTACCAAAAAAAAAAAAAAGAAAGAAAATGACACGGGGGAAAAAAATATAGAGGGGAGACAGATTTCCTACTCTGGTAAGAAAAAAAGGATAAATGTCGGAAGGATTAAATTTAACCAGTCCAACTCGACATGAATTGAGGGAAAAGGCAGAAGCCTGTATATTTGATGATGCCTTTGTGATTTCCTCCTGAATTTCGAGAGAAATTCCAAAGCAATACAAGTGCACAGCCTATAACGCCGTCATGAAAATGTGGCGGAGGCGATCGGAAAAGCCCCAAACTCATGACGGCGGTAGATGCCATCAGAATACCGACTCTTCCATTTACCAAATGCAGGGCTATCTCATCTCCCCTCTGGATTTTCCCTATTCTTTAAAAAAACCTCTCTCTCCTGTTTATTTCATCCGTGGCTATTGATCCCATCCCGTCTCACTTCCACCTTCGCGTTGACAGTATCCAGTGATTGTAACCTTCCAATCTGTTTGCATGCAACAGTTGGCTAGAGCGACCTTGCGCCATTAAAACGGCGCAAGTGCTGCTGTAGCCCAGCACGTGTCAGTCTGTTGTACACGTGTCTTGACGGTTTGTTTTCTTTTCTTTTTTTTATGTTGTGATTTTGAATATCACAAACAGCCTTAACAATGAGAGCTCTGTTTCTTTTCCCATTTGTCTGGTGTTGTGATACCCTGAAATTAAATTAACCCCCTCTAACCCTCACCCCCCCGTCTCTACGAGCTCATTTCTGCTGCATCTTGCCAGATGGTTGATTTGCTTTTCCTATTTTTTTTCTTTTCCTTAACCCATTTGTGTTGTGTCCAGAGGAATTCTCCCTCCACCTCCATACTTCCTCCCATCCTTTTTTTTTTTGGTTAACGTGCATGGGCTGTGTGTCACCCTGTTAACTTGGATGGATTAATTTTGGTTCTTCTTGAGCGAAACAAACCCCTTCCACATGAAATAACATGTTCACTTCAAATCTGGATCTGGTTTGTGCAATCAAATTGCAGAGGACTTTTAAAGAATCCTCACATTTACTGACCACATTGATGAAATTAACCGAATCAGTGTTACTAATCAACTGTTCCAACGAAACCTTTGTTGTAACTGTACTAACAACCATTTTTGTGTCTGACTTTCCCTTACTTACAAAAGTACTAACAGTTTCCGTTCACCCTCCAACCTGCTAAGCCTTTTGGGCCTCACTTAGGCACCTCCCTCCCCCTCTAACTGTTGCGGGAATACTTTTATAATCCCTGAAATGTACTAGCTTAGTTTCCCGGTATGCTTTAACTATAATTTGTGATTAGCTAGGAAATTTTGACAATCTGCCAGACACCTATCAAAGTCAATGAGACCCGTTTTTCTGATGAAAGCTTGTCTGTAGCGGCTTCACTCTTAGGTTACTATAGAAATGTGAACAGTTATGAATACTTAATGTGTGTGTTTTCAATTCTCCTCACTAAAGATCTATGAAAGTAAGCAGATGTAGCGCTGTAAGGGTAAGTGATCTATTTACCAGGTAAGCATTTCAACCCTTTTCTGCAGTGCATGTGAAACATAAGTGTACAAACCTGACCAATCAGTTACAAATGAGCAAAACAATTGATTATATTACATTTCAAGAAGCATGTTTCAGTTGGACTCAACTTTTTATATTTATTAACAGTAAATCATTAACCATTGAGGGAAAAAACATTCATATAACCTCCATAGAAGATGCACAAAAGAACAGTACTCAAGAAAAGGTTGAAAAAAGACATTTGTTATTGTTTGTGAAGATCTTTAAGAATATTTTTCACACGTGGTGACTTTGGATGAGAGGGTAGATGTCGATGTTGGTGTGAGCAAAGCTCGAAACCTCAGGTTGCTTTCTGATCTGTATATCGGTGTGTGTGTGTGTGTGTGTGTGTGTTAATGAGTGTGCTTTGGTGATTGGCTGCATTGCAAAGTGCTTTGAGTGGCTAGCACAACTAGAAAAGAGCTAGAAATTCAAGCCATTTACATTAGGTAAGGTAATTTTATTTATATAGCACATTTTCAGCAACAACCAACCGCCTTCATCAGCAGTGACATCCGTCCACCAGTCCTTGTTCGCTCTCCATGGTAACTGACTGTTGTACCTGCTGATGGTTAGAGTTAGTCTCCCCTCTTTCAATTGATTCTTTGGCTTCCAGCAAACATTTAGCATAAATTCCAGACATAGGTTTACATCAGACCTACTTCCTTGTTGTCCAGGTGGAAGTTGATGTTGCCATTTCCTGTGAGTCAGTTCTAGTCCATGTTCAGCTGAGGGATCTGCTGGCCAGCCTCCGTCTTCAAGTGTCCTCATTGGGCCATTCAGGCTGCCCTACTTGGCAGCCACCCATGCGGTTTTTACAGGCGTTTTACAGGGTGTTAAAGATTAATGAAAAGTCCTAAAGTATGGCATAAAAACATTAAACCCTTAAGAAGATAAATACTGCTGGCCTTTAACACAAGGTTTTGGATTTAAGCTGCGTCTTTAAATTTGAATTAGTTATTTTTTTATTAACTTATTTTTTTTTCAGAAATGCATCATTTATTTTATGCCTTACAATTCTGGCCAATAAATACTCATATATATATATATATATATACACACACACACACACACACTGTGGTCAAACTATAAAGTCTTATTCAGGGGACTAAACACTTTTGTTTGGGATTTATTGCCATATATTTAGCCTTTTTCTGGAACCTGCATATTGGGAAAATATAATATAAAGTTTAGTTTGCATGCTGTGATTTCAGTTGTTGAATAAAGCCTATCATCATTCAACAATATAAAACTATAAAGACTTTGTTTGGTAAAAGTTTCAAGCTTTTTAATAAGTTATTTTTGAGGATAATGTAGCCTTTAAATTTAAATAGTGATATTAAACGGTATGAAAATGTTCATTTTTCTTCATGAAACCCTGCCTTCTCCGTACATCATCAAAGTCAGTCAATAACCAGAAAACCAAAAACCCGTCATGTCACTATGGAGACAAAATTAAACAGTTTTTTTTTTTTTTTTTTTTTTCTGGAGCAAAAGGAAGGTTTAGTGCTTCTTCTCGTACTTGCTCCAGCCCCAGAAACTACCTGTCTTCGTTCTGATCCATATATAGAAGCGGTGAAGTCGCGGCTGTGCTCGTGGGACCTCCTATTAGTGTGCTTGCTCATTTCTTTTCTTTTCGATTTGGCCGTAGTCAGCACATAAGTTTTTCACCGGGCCTCTGAGGATCAGCAGAGTGGAGAAGGTGGGAGTATTCTAATGCACGGTGGACTGTGTGCAAGTCAGCTAAGTAAACTCTCTCTGTGTTTGTGTGTGTGTGTGTGTGTGTGTCGGTCATGACAGGGCTAACCACTTGCACGGTGGGAATTACACCCTTCCATTCTTTTCATTCACGAGAAGCTAATCCATCATGCTAGCTAAGTTTTCATATTGTTGTAAACAATGTTTTGTCAGGAGGGAAAACGCAAGAAATCGACTGATCTAAGAATCGTTTCAGCAGCGGGAGATTTGGTGAACTTGTCAGCTTTAAGTGATTTGACGTCTCAAACTGTGTCGACCTTAAATCTGGGAAAGTCTCAATTCAGCACAGAGCAGTGAGGTCTGGGATTCTCTGAGCTGCAAAGAGACTCTGGGTAAAAAACCCTGAAGAACGATTAAAGTCAGCAGGACGTTCAGTTGGGTTTGTGCAGGGAAGCCAGGTGTAAAGATCCAATAGAAAAGTGACTTTTAGTCGTTTAAATAACATACTCTTAGGTTTCTGTTGTTTTGGCACCTTGACAAGTTTTAGCTGCGGGGAGTATTTTATTTGCTCCAGTCTTTGATCACATCATAAATCAATTCATAAATATGATTTCTCCTGGCAATATTTACTGATCTGTCTGTTTAACCCTTTGAACCTTTTAGTAGTAGTACAAATAGTAGAAAGAAAGAAAAACCTAAAAAAAAAAAACTACTGATCATTTCTAATTGTCTTTTCTTGTTATTGAATTTAATAGATGTCTGGCAGTTTGTCAATGTTTCTCCCTCATAATCCCTCTGATCATATCCAGCTCTTGAGATCAACATCTTTCTACAAATTGTTCCGCTGGCAGTTCCTAGCACTTTTAGTCCACGCTTTAGTCTCAAGGTCTTCCAGGTTCAATATTTCCTCAAAACTTCTTATTTTTGGTGACCATGTGGCTCATTTGAAGTCAAATAAATGTGTTGGAAAAAATTGCAACCATCCTGATAATGCCCCGCATTTCTTCTCCCTAGCCGGTGAGGTTTCCACCATGACGATAGGACAAGTGAGTCGGTCCCGTTGAGAAGCCCCATCTGTGACCCCCCCACCCCCTTAACCTCCACATACCAGCTCTGCAAACTGCAGATTCTTTTTGCCAGATGCGTCTGGCCAGTATAATCGTTATTATTCACCAACAGCAGACATAAAAATGGGTTGCCCTGCTAATCAGGGAAGTACGAAGAAAAAGGAAAGAAAAAATGGCGAAAGGAATTGAGAATCAAAACTGATGATTCAGCTGAGGATTCAGGATCTGTGGAGTGCAGTTGCTATAGTTTGGCTTCAGCCATCAACTTCACAACTTTGAATTCCTTCATTTGTTCCAGACAGAAACAGTTTACGCATTGTCCAGAACCCCAAGAGCCTAATTTCCCATCAGTTCAGCTGAATAAGACTTGTTTAGAGAAGTTATTTTAAATATATGTAATATAATTTTTGTAACAAATAAACGGCACACTACTTATTTGATTGTGCTATAAAATGGCACTGTATGCGTGGAAAAAACATAATATTGCCACTTTAAAACATTAGTTGACTATCATTTTAAGCCAGTCAGGTGAAAGACTCCTGGTCTGGAAAATGTAAAATCTGTCACAAGTGAGCTAAACGTACTGCAATTAAATTGACGCGTTCTGTCCACAGACAGTAGAAAATTCCTCTCGGCGTTCTCGTCGTGATGCCTGTAATACTGCCACTGCTTGATGCAGGAGGCAATGGAAAGCAAACATCGACGTGCATAACTCCTGGGAGTGCTGAGTTTATACATTTACGCAAAATCATTATATATTAAATCAGATGAGAGCACTTTTTTCCTTTCAGCGAAGCCAGCTGTTTTAGTATGATTAAAGTATAAATAATTGACAAAGCACCAAATATGGTCCCAAATCAGACAACATGATTCGGCTGTGCTTGTGTTTTGTTGGAAGGCTCTGTTTTGGTGGTGCTAATGCTAAATACGGTCATGATGTAAAATGACAATGCAAAGCAGCAGTACAATTAGCTAAATTATACTTATTTGCATTCTCGTCAAGTACTGCAATTTTGTCTGCATTGTAATGAGCCGAATGTGGAGAGAATAGGTTTTTATTCGGAATGATTGTCGTATTATCCGATGAGTGGAGGAGAGACGCTTTCCTTGAGTGTATCCCAGATCTCATTTTTCTCACTCCCCAGGTAGTTATTGAACTATTAGTGAACAGGCTGCTGTGACATTTAGAACAGTTGTTTCGTCTCATCTTCTGAGCTTTGTGTGCGCTGCTAGCAGAGCAGCTCTCACACCTCTTAGTGAAATCCAGGATAAAAACATCTTTTTTTCATTGGATTACTCATGCTCCATTGATATCAGATTATAGAGACTCAGTATTTCAAACACTATACGATTTAGTTTGAGCTTTAACACACAGCCTCCCAGTCTCGTTCTCTACAATGTAAAAGAGCAGAATTTTGAAAATGGTAAGTCCTGTTTCTGCACGTCTGTTAACACTATCTCGTACTTTCAGCTTACGTCGGAGCCTTTTGATTCCTCATTCCAACCTGGCTCTGTCGACTCCGTCTGCAATCAAACATTCAATGCAGAATGTGTAACCTTGCAGAGAATGAAGAGTCTGGAGGCAATTAAAATGAGACAGGAGTTATTTTTAGTGATGGCGCCTGAAATGAAAACTGGTTCAGCAAAGGAATGTTATAGAATATCTATGCCAGGGATTGGAGAGAAGAAGAAAGAAAAAAAAAAAACACAGGGCCACTTGTAAAGATCAAATGCCTTATGTTTGGTACGTTTAGTAAATGGTGAATGTACCAAATGGACACAGAACAGGAGAGAGAAGGAAGACGTTCAGACCGTGTCTCTGGTTGTTGGCAAACAAGTTGAACGAGCTTCAAGTCCTAAGCCCAATTGAATTGAACTAAATGAACTTTTGGTTGTTGATAGTGGACATTATTAGTCTTATTAAAAAGAAAAAAAGTACCTGCCCGGTTTAAGTTTTCTAGCCTGTTTTTAACCAGTCCAGAATCCATTTGAAGCAAACCGTCTCTTTCGTCTTTTTCCTGCACCGTCAATGATCAGTACCTTGGAGGTCACGGCTTAGCCTTACTGTAGCAAGTGCACTCTGCAGTGAAGATCCTCAGTCTGACGAGCACCAAAGAGAGCAATGCACCTTAGGACACAGCCCTGCCCATCGCTGGCGTTTAATCTAACATCTTCCTTGTTTCTCCCCTTCATTTCTTCTAATCCCTCTCCTCTCTTATCATTCTCTACTCTTGCTCTATTGTTCCCTCTTTCTACTTCTGTCTCTCTTGGCCGGTGCCTGCACTAGGTGACCATCTCTGTGGATGGTATTTTGACCACCACTGGCTACACCCAGGAGGATTACACCATGTTGGGCTCCGATGACTTCTTCTACATCGGGGGAAGCCCCAACACGGCAGACCTGCCTGGATCACCAGTCAGCAACAACTTTATGGGCTGCCTTAAAGATGTGAGTCTGTTTTTGTTTTATCGAACAATACCAGCCAACGTCCGTTTGGTTCCACAATAAAATGTAGTTATAGCAGCATAACACAGTTGCAGTGAGAACATGTTGGATCGTAGAATAGTGTCATCCTCACATTTTTCAGTGAGCGCCCTTGTGTTGACTGACACAATCTCTAGAGATTCATCAGTGTGGGCAGATTTAACTCCCATATGTTGGAGTGGGAGGTGTCAGATGCACAACATTCTGAATTGCTTTCCAAGTGTTTATTCCCTCTGTGGTTGTTCTTGCACTTTCTAACCCTGGTATAGACCAAACACTTGAGCAGAAATGAATAACGCCACAACAGGCTGACGGGGGAAGCAGCCTTATTCCGGTTTTATACTGTCCACCAATAGGATTCAGTTCAATTCATATACAAAAAACATGTCTTTAATACTGCCAAAGTTTTACCACAGAGATGAACAAGCTGTCATGAAGACTAATCACGGCCCCAACTGATGTTCTCTTGTAAATGTAATGGCTTGTATAGACGCAAAGCAACGTGGTACTACCTTATGTCCTCATAAAACCTCGCTGATTGAATAAGTAATTACTTTTGCCATCACTTTTAATGGATCACACAGTAATCACACCATCTCTAACTTAATTATGCCTTGAGAATTACATTTTCATTATTTGGCTTGCCATCGGAAGGCTCCCCTGTAGGTCCTAAACCTCCCAAGGCTTTTAACTATCCTCTCTCTCTTCAAGACAACACGGGATTTATAGTCAGTGTACAGACAGAGCACGGTGAAGGGGAGAGGATGAAGAGAATGGGAGAGAAAACAGATTGTGAACAGGAAGAACAGCAGTTGAAGACAAATAAGCGGCGTTCGACAGCGAAATGGAAATGGAGTTGTAGGGCCTTCTGTTGCCGCAGCTTTTAGTTTTGAGACTGGAAATATTTTCCGATTAGTCTACAAATATGCTTTGATCAAAAATGTTCCACTGTGGTTCTGTCTCTGTCTGCAGTACCTCCAGTATTGCTGCGTATTCAGCTCTGTCCATCCTCATATGAACTCTGACTAGTTTCCTTGTCCCTACGGAAATAAATAAAACATGCCCACCTTGATACGGCACAGTGGAGGGTGATTTGCAGTATTAGTTTTCCACCACACAGCATTTGACATCTGGCCTTAGAAGTGAATTTGTGATCTCTTTTTGTACATAACCCATTTATTTATTTTTTTTCCACATTTGCGGTGCCCGTTTGGTAGCAGACTTAACACAAGACTTGTAATATCTTCCTTTCAACAATGTCTTCCTTCTTCCCACTCCCATAAAGTCCAGATTTGTGGTGTGCACAACCACTAACATTAACTGTAGATGCCTGAAGCTCCCCCAGAGTTATTATGAGCTGCTTCTCTGGCTACTGCTCCACATGCCTAGCTTGTCACATTAGCTGAATGTCCCTCTCTTGGCAAGTTTGTAGTTTTGTTATAATCTTTCTTTCTTCAGATGACAAATTGAACCGAACTTCTTGAGACATCAAAGCTGCTGTTGTTTTAGAATAAAGCCCTGCTTTAAATTTTCCCACTACTTCATCCCTGACCCGGTTCTTTGGTCCCCATGGCGCTTTTTGTTCACCAGTGTTCTCTAACAAACCCCTGAGGCCTTCACAAAACAGATCGATTTACACTGACATTAAACTACACACATTAGACAATCAGATGACTCCAAAGGATATCAGAGTGTAGGGGGTTTAATACAAAAGCATCTTGGATGAGGTTCCGTACAAAGTGGAGGAATTTTAAATGTCTCGGGGTCTTGTTCACAAATGAGAGAAAGATTAGCATCGATAGGCAGATTTGTGAAGCATCTGCAATGATGAAAGTGCTGTATGAGTTTGTTGTGGTGAAGAGAGAGCTGAGCTAAAAGATGAAGCTCTTGATTGTCCAGTCATTGACTGAGCTTGTGGGTAAAAGCAGTCACTTTAAACACAGCTAACTAAAAAGTTAGGCTAAAGCACTAAACATAAACATTAGCTCCTCTAGCACTGAAGCAATATACCAACATGTTGTTTATCAGAAGCTAATGTTAAGGCGTTACATTGAACAAATTGATTTCCAACATTTGTCACAACACAGTACAGTGTTGTCATCGGGGTTACAGTATTCACACCGACCTCTGTGGTATGCTCCTCAGGAAGTCATTCTTTGGAGCAGATCTTTCACTCATGGTTTCAGCTTTACCGTCGTTGAGTATTGCTAACTTTGTTGCTAATTTTGCCTAATTGACCACATTTTTCATCCAGAAAGTAGATCTACAGGCTGTAGTTGTACAGCAGTAATTTTGAATACATAATAAACGTCATTTGCTGCACAAATTCACAGGTGGAGATTGTAAGCAAAGGAAATGGAATAATTGAGTAAATAAATACAAAGTATTGTTTTAAATCACCTGTTTGTGAGCACTGATAACATCCAGTTCTTTCTGTGTGCTCAGTTCCAATTCTTTGAGAGACGCGTAATTACAATAAACGGCAAACTAAACCAAGAGGATTTCTTTTTCAGTCCAGTGAAACCGAGTTTCTTAATAAGA
This sequence comes from Poecilia mexicana, assembly GCF_051168715.1. NCBI lineage: Eukaryota > Metazoa > Chordata > Actinopteri > Cyprinodontiformes > Poeciliidae > Poecilia > Poecilia mexicana. The sequence continues at coordinate 4,384,629 of NW_028263387.1, forward strand.
ACCAGCACAAGTATTTCCAGGTGTTGAGAAAACCTGCATTCAGAATGACTTAGCGCTCCAGGTAGCACTGAATTCGCAGAAAGTAAAGGCGTACCCTTAACCCTGCCTTACACTTAATTTTTCCCAGTATTTGTGCCTCATGGCCTGACAAATTCAGTTGCAGTCAAGCTCTAATGACTCCATGATCTGAGCTGAGTCAGAGAGGCAACCACGAAGAAAGGCGTTGAGAAAACCTGCAATCAGAGTGATTTGAAGCTCCAGGTAGTACTGTAGCTGCTGAAAGTGAGGAGGGAGACCTGTGAGTGAGGTGAGTGCGGGGGTGTAGACCGCAGTGCGTTTCATCCTGTGCTGCTGCTTCTGTGGCACAGCTTGGATTATCACTGGCGTTATGGTCCGGGGCAAGGCTTTCATGCCGCCACCGTGGTCAAATGCCTTTGATACGGTTGGCCAGACCTCCCCCCCCTAAACCCCAGGCAGCACAAATCCAAAGGAAGAGCACAGCAAGAGGAGAGTAAAAAAAGGCACCAAAAGAGACAGTGAAATCATATGAAGTTTTTTTTATTTGGTGGGTTGGTGTGTGTGCTTCTTCGTGTGTGTTCAAAGTCACCCCACATGGTATGATCATACTCCGTGTGATGTACTCGGTGTGTGTGTGTTTTCGAGCCTCCTCCCAGAGAGGTGGAGCGTGAAATCAGGTCTCTCTCTTTCCTTGGGTCTTGTTTCCACCGACTCTTCTTCTGTGTGTCACCATCTGTCCCTCCCCTGAAACCTCCGACGCTCTATTACTCTCCCAGTCACTGACCTTGCTATCACCCATTTCACACCAGCCGCTCCATCAGCGTCCGCGCTCCTGCTTGTCCTTGTCACTCCTCCTGTATTTCTCTCTGCTCGTCTCTGTCCCTTCTTCTCCTCTCGGCCTCTCATCTTTTCCCTCTTTCGCAGGGAGACAGTTTTGTGTAATTAAGTCCATAGCAGTGCCTTTGGTACAACCTGCTTCGCCATCCTGATGGGCAAATTAAAAATTGATTTCTTCGATTGATTCTGTGCACTGGGTGAATGCGCTTGCCCTCATCTTTGCCCTCACTCGCTCCTACTATTTTTTGTCTCTCTTTTATTCTGTCCTCTTTTTTCCACATTGATGTGCTTTCTTCTTATCTGCAGTTCCTTCTAGTCTCACGTTCATTGCTCTATAAAATCTACGGGAGCTCGTTCACCAGCAGCTCATAGACACCACAAGTTAACTTTTACTTACATTTCTTGTCAGCATGAGGCTACCAGAGGTATGTTAGCTGACAGAAGTGGTCCTTTGCTGCTGTAGTCCCTCTACTCTAGTAGTAGTACTCTCATCAACAACTCTATAACTCAGTCTACTTATCCTTTCCATCCAACCGTCGATAACTGCTTACTTTCTGTTTTTCGGACCACTCTTTTTAAACTGGAGAAATGGTTCTCAGGTCACATTTAAAGCCCGTCTCTTAGGCAGTTTTCACACCAATTTAGTAGACTTGGTTCAAGTGAAGACCAAAACTGCAACATTGCTTTCATTTTCAGCTGGTGCAGTTTGCTTCCACACTGCAGTGTGTCAAATGACCCAAACCTTTTGAAAAACCTGCTCACCTCCTCAGCAGGAACAACACGAAAACCTCTGAAGAAGACATGAGCACAACTTCCTCCTTCAAACGTAGTGGCGTCAGATTTTAGCGGTTGTAGGAGTTCTGCTTTGTCATCGGTAATAAACCATGAGCCATTTGTCCTTTGAGCGCATTTGTTTTGGTTGTATTTACCCAGAATGCTCTGCGCTCTAGTCCGCTTCCTGCTTTTGGAGCGGCCTCCGGTCCACTTGGCGTTTACATATGCATTTAAACCGCACTTCAACAGAAACCAGACTGATGTTTTTAGGCAGACCAGAGTTTCATTTTATGGCCACCCTCAGAGTTAAATTGTGCATCTCGCCAAAGGAACCAGACTTTCTAGGCAAATGAACTAAACTTTGATTAAACCAGATTTAACAGCTTTATGTGTACACTTTCCATACTTACCAAATTCAAGCAAAGAAAATTGCAGAAGTTAAGAGTTGGTGGCGATAAAAAAGCAACTGCAAAACAAACAAATGAAATAATGAGATGAACAATGCTATTCATCACTCATTCTGATGTTCCTGGAGTTTAGCTGCTCTCATCAACCATGCTCATCAAAACCCTAAGAGGGAACTTCAGGTTGTTTTGCGTTGGTGTAAAATGAATCCTACCAGGCTGACTTTTGTGGAAGCTAAAATAAAAACCTGAAGACACACATAAATATTTACCTTCGTCTTAAAGCTTTTTCCTCCTCTGCACTCTTTCTTTCACTTCTTTACACATTATCTCAGGCAAGTTCACGCCTTATTAGCTGCCAGTTTTAGTGTTATCGTGGCTAATTACCAGGACTAATCTCTGCTAATGACAACATTAGGAGGTGTACAGTACTTTGCGGTGGAGCTGCCAATTGAGAAGATGATCAAAGCAGCCTGAAGTTCAAGAATTGAGTTGCTCTTGCTGAACATTCTGTCTTTGGTTTAAAAAAGAGAGGTGAAACGGAGAGAGAGACTCTTACAAGAGGAAAAAAGTAGGATTGAGAGCAATAGTAAGAAATGCTCTACATATATACATACTGTATAGAGGTGCACAGATTGCTGTTTCCGAAATCTGACTTGCCAATTCCGATTTTGACAGATACTAATATTTTTTTGTTGGACATGTTGCTAAAAAAGACAGTTTAACAATTTTCAAGGGTGGGATGAGTATTGTTAACCACGCCTGTAAAGACGTGACCTGATGAGCATTTATAGCAGCTAGTCATCCCTCACTGTAGCGCAAAAGGTGCCAGTGGATGATTTTCAGGCATTCATGAAGGAACATGAGCAGTTTCTCATATAAGTATCAGCCAATCACACAAAATTAACCCTTTGAGTCCTAAGTTTAAAATCTCTGCCTGGATATTTTTCCTTATTTTAATTGTACAAAGTTCTTTAAATGTCCTGTAAGTAAATATATTTGCCCATTTATCCATAACAACTGGAACTTGTAATATCTTGCAGTTATTTTCGCAATCTACCGTCTACTAAAAGAGAGCCCCTCAGATTCATTTCACTCCTTGCTACGTCGGTAGTGAAATTACCGTAACAATATTGAAAAGCGCAACGTCTCCCCTTTCAGGAACCGTTGGAATTTTTCAGATGGCTCAAAGTGTCACGGATGTATGGTACTACAAATTTGGCTGTGTCGTCACCGATCCGTTCAGTCTGGAAGGGTTAAAGAAATCATTGTCTATTTATGAGGGCCACCCCAATATTTCCTTCCCTTTCTACCCAAAAGGGGAAGAAGTAATGAAGCTACGGTCACCATCACTAATCAGGTAGAAAGAGCAGGTTGCTTCCCTGTGATTTTGCAGCAACCAAATGACCTCCTTAACATTGTAGCTTGGATACCGGCATTAAAAAAAATAAAACAAGAGAATGTAGAAAAGGCATTCTTCCACTCAGATGACTCTTACCAGGTTTGTGTAGGTGTGTGATTGAGCACAAGGAGTGAAACAGGAAAACCAAAAAAAAAAAACAAAATGGAGAAATCTCAGCTTTTTTTGCAGTGTTACCTTGAGGATGGTCTGTCGAACGCTGTGTACTTTGTGCTCAACAAATGAAAACAAAGTCAAAACTAAAAACACAAGAGTTTATCTTTCCTGCAGCTGCTAATTTGTTCTGAGTACACTCGGTAAGGCGCAGAGGTTCACACACTTAAAGCGCAGACGATAAGTGTGTGCCATCAAAGGCATTCGGAGACCTTTAGTCTGCAGGCAACATTCACGCTAGTCTGCTTTTGGTTTTCCCCCAGAGCCTTTTTTTTTTTTTTTTTGTTTTGCACGTTGTCTTGTCGTTTATTTTGTCGCTTCGTTCCCTGAGCGGCGTTTCATTGGTGCAACAAAATGGTTTTGTTGCACCAATGCACTTTTTCTGTTTTTTTGGAGAAACAGTGAGGAGTTCATAAAGTGTTAATCGCGGATTGATGTGCGCCCCCACACGGCCCTGACTCTCGGCATTAAAATGAATGAAGGCACGTCTCGGATAACGCATCGGCCCCGAGTGGTCGCTCGATGTTTGAGTTTGAGGCGAAAAGACTTTTTCCTCAACAAATAATTCAGCGTCAGTAAACCAAACATTTATCTGACTTAGATGTCTCGTTAGAGGTTCTGTCCACCTAATGCAAGTTCTGAACTAGAAAGCCAAGAGAAGTCTTCTCCTTTTTTACCCATTCAGCTATTTTGGGCACTCTGGCTACCCTTGGAATCTGATTGGCTACCCCCACCAGAGCTGTCAATCTTTGTCTTCATATCATACAGTACACAGATAAGAGTTTTGGCCACACTCCATGTCAGTAGATGACAGAAATGCTCTATTTTGTTGTTTTACAGCCACCATTAATAGTTTTTGTTATTGATTGTTTCCATCTATTTTTAAAATAAATTTAAATTAATTAATGCATGTAAACACATGCAAGTACATGAGATTATGGCCAAGTGACCAATTTCCATCCCAGTCCCATCAGCAGATTGATGTTTATGATGTGTAATAATAAGAAGAAGTTGAGTAGAGTTAGCATTATGCCGCTTAAAATAGAGCTGAAAACAATAAAGCTACACTAAGCTAAAAAGGCTAAATTTGTGACTGCAAATATTAACCTGTTCTAGGCTGGTGTTGTACAAAGTGGGGGCCACCAGGGGCGCTGTGGAGGCCTCGGAAAGTGCCACGTGCCTCTGCATACATGTACAGTTTGATACTGTGACGTAGTGTTTTCTACAGCTATATTAGGTATTTGGACCAACAACTGGCCACTGTAGTTCATAAGGCAGTATTAAGTGTTATATTTAAATATTTAATGGCTGATTTCATATTTAAAATTAGCCATTTTAAATATAAAAAATGGCTAAGTGAGACGTGTGCTTACAAAAGCACACTTCTCATATGCCAAACCCTGCTGTGCCATCTCTCCTACAGGTGGTGTACAAGAACAACGACTTCAAACTGGAGCTCTCCCGGCTGGCCATCGACCGCGACCCTAAGATCACGCTGCACGGTGACCTGGTGTTCCGCTGCGAGGACGTGGCGGCTCTCGACCCCGTCACGTTCGAAGCTCCCGAAGCTTTCATCTCGCTGCCAAAGTGGAACACCAAGAAGACGGGCTCCATCTCCTTCGACTTCCGCACCACCGAGCCCAGCGGACTGCTGCTGTTCAGCCACGGACGTCCTCAAGGGCCCAAAGAGCAGAAGCCCGGGAGGGAACTGAAGACCGATTACTTTGCTATGGAGCTGCTGGACGGATATTTATACCTGCTGATCGATATGGGCTCTGGAAAAACAAAGCTCAAGGCCAGCAACAAGAAGGTCAATGACGGAGAATGGTGCCATGTGGATTTCCAGAGGGAAGGGAGGAAAGGTGAGGAAGCAGGATGAGCCGGAGAGAAATAATCCGGAGCTGCAGAGAGTAGGGGTTGTGTTTTTTTTTTGTTATAGTGTTTCTGGAAAATGTGATGATTACAGTGAATATATGCAGCAGAGATGCAAGAAGAGACATTTAAATTGCTTGAAAGACCAAATGTCAGTTGCTAGTCCCATAGTGGAATATTCTTGCTTTGGAAATTTTGTGAAAATTAAAAAACAAAAGTGATGTAAAAACAAATCCATTGGTGCCTCTTAGAATAGAAAAGAACAGACTTTATTGTTGAAGGGTGTATATTGCACAGCAGGCCAGCAACTGCCCAAACAGACAATAAATACACACATTATTCACATAAGCAGCTAGAAATGTAGGCTTAACATATACAACAGTTTGAAGAAACAACAGAATACCAAAGTTATTTCAACAAGAGGTAAAAAAAAAAAAAAAAAGGAACAATCAACAGTAAGAGACCGGGTAACATTATAATAATATTTAAGAAAATATGTCAAGACAGGATTAAAGTGACCTTTCAATGTGTCTATGTGTTTTACATCATTATATTTACCTCCACACAGCACTACACAGCTTTTATGTGTAGTGGGAGAGTTTTGCTCTCATGTACTTTTGAATACAAAATACTTTATCGTAACTGAACATGGTTAACTTGGAGTCTTTACTCAGTTACGGCATCCACACTGAAGAGCTGCTGTAACACACACTGCACTGTAGCCAATCACACATCCTGCCTGATCAAGTTGATTAGATTAGGAGTGCATGATTATAGGCAAATCTGTTTCTCACAGACAATTATGACACATTCTGTTTACGCTACACCATGCTACACAATAGTAACAAAATCACTTGTGGTACACCTTAAAGTATCCATGCTTTTCATGGCTGTGATGTCTTGAGGTGCCTCTGGACTCGACCAGGAGTACGCTTCAATCCATGGCGTCTGATGAATGATCCGTAGGCGTTAAAGCACCTTGTGGACATGATACCTCCTCCTAATGGTGCAGCATAATGAGAAAGGGTGTGAAGGAGCGCCGGTGTGTATGTGCGCGCATGCAATCCCTGCGCTGCTCCTGCTGTAATAGGCTTTTAATAGAAAATTAAGATGGAGTCGTTAATCACAGAAGGAGAGGAGGCATTTTGTTTCACCCACTCCCTGCTGCATTCTGCTTCCCTTCTCTTCTATTTAGCCTATTATAGAGACATTAGACACACACATGTGCTCACACACTCTTCTGTCATCTATCCTGTTTCCCTTTTCTTTCTTCTGTCTTAGTTGTGCGACCCTGATTTTTCCACCTCCTGGCCCCTCGCACTCATTCCTCACACTTGATCTTACTTTATTTCTTTTTCTGCCTATCTGGAAAAAAAGTTAATCATTTTTATGGCTTGTTCCACAGTAAAACACATAAATTAAATTTAGTCTGAAATTACAGAATAGAAAGTAATAAACAGCAAATTATTAATTTCCCTTGTTCTTATACGAGATCTTTTCCCCTCATTACTTAACTCTAACTAGTGTCCTGGTCTGTGTTGGTCTCCTTTAGGGTCTATCTCCGTCAACAGCCGCAGCATGCCCTTCCTGTCCCCAGAGGGCAGTGAGATCCTGGACCTGGACAGTGACATGTACCTGGGCGGACTGCCCGAGTCCAAGTCAGACCTCATCCTGCCGCCGGAGGTCTGGACGGCGCTCCTGAACTACGGCTACGTCGGCTGCGTCCGCGACCTGTTCATCGACGGCAAGAGCCGCGACGTCCGCCGCCTGGCGGAGATCCAGAGCGCTCTGGGCGTCAGCAGCTTCTGCACCCGTGAGCTGCAGAAGCGCTGCAGCAGTGCCCCGTGTGGCAACGGCGGCCTGTGCAAGGAGGGTTGGAACCGGTACATATGTGATTGCACTGGCACGGGATACCTGGGTACCAACTGTGAGATAGGTAAGGACCGCATCAAAAAAACATACCAGGGCATTTGTAGACATTAAAGGTGCAGTTATTATATGTTCACATAATATCATTTTGTAGCATCAATCAAGTAACTCATGTCACCTTCTGCTGTTTAAATATGTCAAATATGACTGAAAACAAATTTACTGGCTTGAAATTTACTGGCTTGAAATTGGGCCTCTGTCTCTTTAAAAAGGCCCTGTTCTTTACAAAACCTTCAGTACGTCATTGCATCAACATTCCTCTATTAAGCATTTACAAATATTCATCAGAGCATTGGACTGTGAAATGGTTGTTTTAATGAGTTCAGCAGATGCAGCGATTCTCCCGGGTGTTTGCTATTTGCTGCTGGCTAGTCTGAAGGAGCTGAGTAGGCAACTTGGAAACTGCAGGTCCATGGAGGAGCTTTATGAGTTTTACACCATGTTATAATGCTATGCCCTCATCAAAATCAAACCTGCAGTGTTGCCTTAATTCATTAATGCATGTTTGACAAATATATTAATCTCCCATGGCAACCATTCAGCTGTGCAAAAAACCTGGGTGAAACTTGCGCTGCCTTCAAAGCTTCACAGCTTTCAAGTTTCTGAGCCTTTGTCTCACGGAGCAGCCTTCCACTGCCACTCCCCCACTCAACTCCTTCAGACTAGCCAGCAGCAATTAGCAAACACCTGGTGGAACATCAGCTGAGCTCATTATAGGAGCTACTGCTCAGTGAATCACTGGTAAAAACATTGCTTAAGGGTTAATAGAGGAGTCACGTTGTGATGACTTCCTGAAGTCGGAGTTTCAGAAAGAGTAGAAGCTTCTTAAAGAGACGGAGGCCCAATTTCATGGTGAAGTCTAATTTCTTTTAAGTCATGTTTGATATATACAGCATTTTTTTCTATGAAATGGCACTATGTGGCTGTAAAACACATAATACTGCCCCTTTAAGAAAAAGTTTTGAAATTGTCTGCTTTGGAGAGTCAAACAATACACATTTCCACAGCATTTTATGTCATTTTTTTCCCCCTGCTCATTGACATAATTAAGCGGCTGCTGTTATAGTGGGAGTGAAAGCTCCAGAGGGAGTTGTGTCTGAACCGATTGCCGCCCGAGGCTCGGTTGCAGTGGGGTCCGGCGGTTGAGCGGGGGCCAGGCTGGGAGGTTGGCAGCAGTGTGGCAGTGCAGCCGGGCTTATTGCCACCATCTGTGCCTGTCACACAAACCAAGGCGGGTGGGTGGGGGTGATACGCCAGGGGGGCCGCGGGTTGAGCTAGTCAAATAGGACCATACTGCTTCTGAGCAGTTCTGGGAATATCAGTCTTGTTTTTTTGTTTTTTTCTTCCTTTCTTTCTTTTTTCCTTTTGCACGTCTGTGGAGGCGAGCAGGCATGGCAGTATCAAGAGTTTGAGGGACAAGGAGGGTAATGAGGGAAACAGAGATTGGATTCAAATCAGGACAGCTGAAGCAGACGATGACATTTCTTCATTTTGAAGGGTGATATGTTCGCAGTTTAGTCCTCAGGTGCTCCAATCGCAGGTGGGCTTTCTCTATCGCTCTTCTGCCATCTAGTGGTGTTCAGTGTTACCGCAGGAGCAAGACAGTTTTCTAACAACCACCCACACACTGACTTTGTGTCAGCGAATTACATTTTGTACACAGACAGACCAAAGCAGACCGACTCAGAAACAACAGAGGACGGTGGTGAGGGTTGCCAGAAGGAATCAGACTTCTTAATGCTGCAAAATGATTATTATTTGTATTGTTTTGAGCTGTATGTTTGCCAGAAGGTGGTTTTGTTCAGCACGCCGTTTTTACCTGAATCTCGGCTCATAACTGGGATTTTTATTCCCATCTCAGAACATGATGTGCTCGTGCTCTACGTGCGAACACCTGATGTGAGTGACTCACGTCAGGCTGTGGTGAAACATGTGAATTCGCCGTGCTAGATAAGAGCAGCCCTCGGGGAACTGTCAGTCTCCTAGGCAACTTTCATTATACGTGCATTAATCACAGCTGCATGTCAAATTTAAAGTGTGCCTTCTGGAAATCGAAAACAAGCAGTGCTTGACATTTTGTCCCCTTAGTCTGAGATGCAATCACAAATAAACACTAATCTCTCTGCTCTTATAAGTCAGTATTACACTGTAATTGTAAAGATGGAGAAATGAATGCAGTGTGTGTTTGATCTTATTTCTGCAGGTTTTTTTGGGCCTTTTCTTTTTTAGACCTTGCAGAGCAACACGAGACTATTGAAGCTTATACATCCTTTTGCTAATTTGTTTCTGGAAAACAGATCCATCTCAGTCAGAGTGGATACAGAGGATCTCTGATAATTAGATTTTAAGTCTTACAGCAGCCTCTCAGTTGGATTTAGACCTGATATAAATAAATGTTTGCCTCAGATTGTCTCTCATAATGCTTCACATGAACAGTGGTTTTCTTTTTGCCACAGTAAAGGACAGACTTATGGAGTGTACTACTTAGTTGTTGTTTTTTTCAACGATTTGTATGGCATCACATTTGTGCCAAAAACCTGTGGAGCGTATTAAGCTACAACGACAATGCGGTTTATTAAATGAGAGAGCATGTATCGCTGATCGCTGGCGTATTCCCAGGCGCACGAATGCAGCACACCGAGAAGTAAGTAACAATAAAGAGTTCTAGTACACTAGCAGAAAGTAAATTTAGCTATAACCTGGCTACAAGTCTCTGGATAATTCTTTAAAGGTGTCACCAGCTACCTACTAAAATAAATGCTACAAAAAGCAAACTTCTTTTTGTTACCTTCATATTTGTCTTTTTCATCCTCCTCTTCTATGTTTTGAATCCACATCATTCTCTCCTTCTTCTACAGATAAGACCACATCTAATGGTGGAGGTAAAAAAAAATCTGTCCAATCAGATGATTCAGGACTAAAGTTAAACTTTACTAATTTATCAATTTATTAGTTCACTGGTCTACCAGTGCTGGTGCTCTAGTTCAGTAATTCTAGTCTACGAGTACTACTGCATTCATGGGCCTCTTTTAATAAATGCAATGTTGTGATTTCCTAATACGCTCCACAGGTTTTTGGCACAAATGTGACGCCATAGTTTTCTACCTCCCTAACTGTGACTCTGAAGTTTTTCTCAAGCTGTCAGCAGCCATTTGGTTTCTTGTCAGATCACTGCCAAGCTATCGTAATGACTGAAAGTACTTTTTTGCATTGGTGACGGTGGCAGCTCACCAGTTACAGGAGTTCCTTCTGTAACTGCTGAGCTGCTGGTTTGAGCCCAGCTCCATCCGTGTCTGTTGTGTTCTTGGACAAGAAACTTCATCCACCACGCCTGCTGATGGATGAATTCACTTAGTTTACGTGGCTGTTGACGTTAGGGTATCATCTCCACTTGGGTTACATTTACAAATCAGCATATCCTCTTTATGTCTCATCCTCTTCCACCCTGTGTCTCCCTCCTGTGCAGAGGCAACCGTTCTGAGTTACGACGGCAGCATGTACCTGAAGATCATCATGCCCATCACCATGCACACGGAGGCTGAGGACGTGGCGCTGCGCTTCATGTCGCAGCGGGCGTACGGCCTGCTCATGGCCACCACCTCCAAAGAGTCGGCGGACACCCTGCGGCTGGAGCTGGACGGAGGCCGGGTCAAACTCACTGTCAACCTCGGTAGGCCATTTTCATTCGTCGTCTTCCATTTTCTTCCCCTCCCTCCACCCCCCGCCCTCCATCATTCTCCTTTTCGTACTGACTATTCTTGTTAAATGATGGAGAAAAGTTTCTAAATTTGACAGTGCAAAAAAATTGAATAGTTCATTACACCTGTCTACTGGTGAGCCTGTTTGTTTTTGTAACCAAACAAAACAAAAAGTCCAAACTTAACTGCATAAGTTTGGACTTAACTTATGCAGTTAAGTCCAAACCGCTGGCAGGTGTATGGGTTCACTTAAAATTGTAATTTTCCTCTCATATTTATTCTGACTGGAAGTTTTTTTCATGCTTTGGTGTTGGACAGTCCAGATAAAATCGGATCAAACATGAAATAATCAACTAATGTAGTAATTATTTAAGTGTTAACTGGAGCAGACAGAGTAAAACAAAAAGCCAATGGCAACATATTCAAAGAAAGTGAAAGATTAGGGTGATGACATGGAGGTCATTCAAACACTTGGAGCTCATCATCAATGATAGTCAAAATAGATAGATATAAGAAGATTCTGATGTTTATGAAGTTTAAACAAATGTTTTTGGTCGAATGACAATACGTGACTTTAAATCTATATCTGACAGGTGTTTTACGTAATTTGGGGCTTAACTGTGTATTCAAAATGAATGACCGGAGTGCTCACAGGCAACTTAACAACACGGAGGAAAAAAATCTAGAAACTTTTCCTCCACAGATTGCAGTTTTGCTTTAAAAAAAAGACAAAGAGAAAAATCCTGCATATAAAAGCATCCCTTGCATTCGGTCCCCAAGGTGAGCCACCCTCCTGTAATTCCTCTTCATATTCTTCAATCCCTCTCCATCCAGTGTTTTTTTTTCTCTCCTCCATGAGGTTCTCAATCTCCTAACCTTGTCAAAAAGATCCATCTCTAATAATATCCATGGCCTGGCCCTGGGTCTCAACCCTTCAGCCTGTCTCTAAAAGGCCTCAGGGTGACTTGCACCTGTCTCTCTCTCTCTCTTTCTCTCTCTCTCTCTTTCTCTCTCTCTCTCCATATTTTTATGGAGTTAGCTGGGAGGAAGGTCAGTTCCACTTCTTCTCACTTGAAATTTAATTCATGAATTATGTCATTACTGACCAGCTTAAAGTGGAGAAATTTATAAAATGAGCGAAAATGTATCTTTCTTTCTTTCTTTTTTTTTTTTCCAAGAGAAGGTCAGTGAAATCCTACAAAGAGAACATTTTGGAAGTTGTATTGTTTCGGATTAGAGGCGGACTACTGGAAGCCAGACTTGTTTTATTTCTGTTTTATGGAGCTAAATGAATCACTCCAGCCTGTGATGGAGCTGCCACAGAACGGCACCGCTGCTCTCATTAGATTTCAGGGATTTTAAAATGTTTCTAGGAAAAGAAGAAAATGTCCATTTAACTTAGTGTATTACAGGAGCACAGCCTACAAAGTTAATATTTTTAGAATCCAGTAACTTGTGTGAGTGCATGTCTGTTAATGCTGTTAATGGTTTTCGGCTCCTGGGCCAAATCAAAAATACAATTTTTCCAATAAACCTGGTTAATGCTCAGATATCCGAGACTTTCTTCTGCCTTGAACGGAGAATTACAATTTTGATTCTGTGATATTTGGATATTTGTGCTGTATTACAATTTATTTGATAATTCACACTTAAATAAACCAATAGCTTCACAAGTTGGTCAAACATGGAAAAACAACTTTAATGTATTTAATCAGTGCAATTAAGATTATAACAGCCAATGTAGAGAAAGTGCAATTAGGAATTGTAGATAATAATAATAATAATAATAATAATAATAATAATAATAATAATAATAATAATACTTTATTGATCCCCTAAAGGCTGTGGAAATGTACTTTGTTCCAGCATAAGATAAATAATAAAGCATGATGTTGTGCAGAGAAAGCATAGAATTAGACTGAATAGATTTGCCCTAATAGATGGTAAACATGTCGTTCACTTACAAATCTTGTATGTTTCGTGAATCTTTTTGGGACTAATTTAGCTCCATAATGTTTCATTAGAGTGAATATTTACATGGGTGAGACGGGCCTGACCTGCTCCCTTTTCATACACTAAGTCAGTATTTGACGAGCATGACAGATGTGCATCAGGTGGTAACGCTAAAGCCATCCAATGAGACGGCAGTAAAATAAAAAAAAAATTAAAAATCCCTCACTCTCTCTGAACTTCATCATTCTCAGGCCCAGTTCCTCCACCTCCTCCTCCTCCACTTTCTCTCTCTCTATCTCTTCGTCACTCATGAACATCCCATCTAGCCAGAACTCAGACGATGGAACTTTTCATCCCTTCAACGGCCTGTATGTCTGCGGCCCTCGGATCAAACAGCCAGAGAGACCAGCTCACAGCTGGAGCAGCTGCAGCCATGCTGCCACCTACAGACTCCAGCCAGGTCGCGACACACCGGGCTTCATTTTACTACCGACTCTGTTAGACACAGCCCAGGAAATAGTCATTGCTCTTCACTTTTTCCACATTTTTATGTTACAGCATTGTTCCAAATTGTTTCAAATTGATTTCTTTTCTTGAAAAATTAGCTGCGTACCCACTGAGCATTTCATTGCACAATTTGACATTCAGAAAATAAATTTGCTCAATGGTAATGACATATTTGGTGGGGTTGTTTTTGGTCGTGTCGAAATTGGTTTATTTTGGGAAAATGCAACGGAAACACTTTTTTCACATCACACAAGTCACATGATCGACAACCGGAAGCTTCCACTGGCGAAAACCATGAAGAAGAATACGACAGGAAGTAGTTGGAGGATCATTTAATGGCTTTTCGTGTGAACAAACATACTCATGTGTGATTTTTAATTGTGATTCTTATTTAATGAAAGCACCAAAATTACCAAATTGTGTGTTTTTTACACTAGCGGCACCACTGACAAAGTTCTGCACAAATTTGTAATGGAAACGCAGCTAATTTGGAAAAAACAAGGAGTTTTTTTTGTTTTGTTTTTTTGCTAATTTATTAAAAATAGAAAAGTTTATTTTAGTGCAGAGAGATTAACTATATTTTAAAATGTTGAAAACTTTCAAAAACACCCAAGTCCTGGTTTGTCCCGACGGACCCCGGGACAACGAACTAACAACGAAGCTGCGCTGCATCTCTGCCACACGTCTCCGCGGTGACGCTGGTCTCTGGCTGTTTGTGTCCACTATTCTGTAGCGGTTGACAGCTCTAGACCACAACCGAGCCACAATGCCATTTGCACACGTGCTTCATGTTTCAGGACAAGAAACTTAAGCTAAACTGAAAGATGAATTCAAAGGGTGTAATGAATTGACGCATAAGTGGTTTTTAATTCCGTTTACTTAGTAACTTCCAGCTTAAGGGATTTTGTGGGTCAGTTTAAACTAAGCAAACAGAATCATTTGCTTGATAAAGTAAGAGTAAGATGATGAATTGCAACAGTTTTTCCCATATTTTTGTGCGCGTGTGCAGCAGGCATGCAGTGGCTGGGCTGTGCAGATCACCCTTTCTGTCTTTTACACTGTTGGGGTTTTTTCTCATGAATCAAAGTGCTGCAGAAGGCAAACGGAGCTTTAAGGAACAGGAAACGGGGCTGAAGTTAAAGTTCAAAAAGGCGAAATGCTTCACACGCCATAAAAGTTGAAGAAAACATTTGCATTTAGCAGTTTCAGTAATGTGTTCTTTTAAAAATGCCGTGATTTCAAAGTGAGGATTAACATATCGCACTGCAAAATTCTCTCTTTAATCTCACTCTGTAGTTCTTATTTGGTCACATTCTGCCTCCTAAAATGAAAACTATTTCAAAGAAACCGTAGTAAAACCTCTGGGTGTAAGTCTTGCCTTCTCCTGTGCTTTCATTGGATGGAATAAAAGATGGATGTTGGGCGTTTTAGCGAGAGGGTGATCCTGACTAAGAGCCTGTCCCCGGATGGTGGCCTCAGAACAATGCTTGGTTGTCTGCAGAATGTACCTTGAAGGATGTAAAATGTCTTTTTTTTCTTTCTCTTTTCTTCTTTCTTTATTTTCTCTTTCTTTCCTCTGTTTCTATTTTTTTTCTACTCTCACCATTTCGTTCTCTCTCCCGCCAGATTGTATCAGGATAGACTGTAGCCTCAGTAAGTGGTTCTATCCATTTTTCTGACTAAAATGTGTACATATCTGTGTCTCCCTCCTGAGTTGTGCGTCGGCGCTCTCTTCGCTCTTGTATCACCGTGATTTACAACCGTTTCACGTTCCTTGTGTTTCATTTTTCTGTTGTCTTTAATTTCCATTAACTTCTTTTTTGTCCGCCTGGTTTTTTTTTTGTTTTAAAATACTTTTTCTTTTTCTTCGTTCTGTTATTTTCTTTAAAAATGTCTGAACGTTTACTCTTTCTGTCACAGCTTTAACAAATGTCTCGCAAATATAATCATCAGACCTTTTTCATCCTGTAACATTCCACTTGCAACACCTTGAAATAATCTTTTCCTCTTTCTTATTATGAGCATATTTTAATTTTTCTGTCAGCTCTATTTATAAGAAGAAAAAAAATGAGTCGAAGAAAAAGCCAGCTTGACTTTATGTCGCTCCTTTTCCGCCGTTTCGGGCCGCTTGAATGTGGGCCCCACATGTCTGCGCCCGCAGGTGCTGCTTGTTTTCTGTGCGGGACAAATTGTAGCTTTGGCCCCCAGAAAGCTAATTGCGTCTCCACGGAGACGCGGCGTCGCCTGCCGTGTTGCTTGTTTTTTGGAGGGAGCTAATGTTTTTCTACCTCATGCAGACACAATGATAGCAAACTGTTATTTCTGTCATGGCCCCTGACAATTGAACAACTAGCCTGCAGGTAAGTGGTGCCCAGGTATGGTGATGAAAATAGAGAAAACCTCATGTTTGCAACTCTGTGTGTGTGTGTGTGTGTGTGTGTGTGTGTGTGTGTGTGTGTGTGTGTGTGTGTGTGTATGTTTGTTGATTTAATGAGCTCTTTGGAAACTGAGAAATGTGTGGGGAGGAGGGTTGACATGATGAGTTTAAGAGCATCTGAGGAGGCAGCAATTAGTGGAGTTCTTCTCCATGATTGGCAAGTTTTTCACCTACATTTTGTGTTTCTTTTAAAGTTGTCTTACTACAGTGAGCTTTCAATTTACACAATCAACTATCAATACAGTGTTTTATCAATACATTTGTTTTGTTTTTATACCAAATGCTAGTCTTTTATCGTTGTTTTTGGTATTAGCTACTTTTACACTGTCGGTATTTTTTCGGATGTTGACTGGGATGACACTCGACGTTTAGAAGAGACAATACAGCCAAGACACACTGAGTCTGCTGTAGTTGTCATGCAGGGCTGCTAGATGGCGCTGTGATGCCAACAATTCATTAAATTAGCATGCATTTGATCCTTAGATTAACCACTTTAGTAACCATAGCATCCAGCTACCCCGTTTCGGTCACCCATGCTAACATTCCTTATCAGGAATTGTGTTAAGCTGAACAGGGTGAGTAGAAAAAAAAGCACAACACAATGATATCCACCATTGTTTTTTTTTTTAAGAGAAGAGCAGCTCACCTGTTAGCTGTGAGCTTGGTGTGTTCATGTTGAGAGAGGCTCGAGATGGGGCACGTCAGGCGTGCGTTCGTTTGGAGGGGGAAGTTTTGTCAGGCAAAATAATAAAAACGTGGGACACTGGTAATGTAGGCTTAAAAATCAAGAAGCGCCAGCTTGTGCCACACTATATACACTGTAAAAAATATATATTTCAGAAAGGAAACTTTTTAATCTTCTCTAGCACCACCTAGTGTCATTTTTTTTTTTTTTCGCTAAACCTTGTTAAAAGTATGCATTTTTTTCTACTGTCATTTTATCTTTGATGATTGTAGTTTTTATACATTGAAATAGGCCAGCTTTGCTTGCTATTTTGCAGCCCGGTTCCAATAATTTCAGATCAATTCAGTTTTATTTGGATTAAATTAAGTAAAACTGAATTGATCTTTCTTTAAAGACAAACAGATCCGATGTTGATCTTGCATTAATTAAAATCTGAATTCAGTTCCAGTTAATCCAGTTCATTCTGGTATCTCTGGTCTTAATTGTTGCATTTATTGAATTAAGTCTCTATATTACCCTTTCACAAATGCCAATATCAAGACACTTTACAAAATAAAAAAATGGCTTATTTACAGAAATATATTGTTCAAGTTAACCCAATCATACACTATATGAAAAGTAATTTACAGGTATTGCAATTTAATATATTATATATATATATATATATATATATATATATATATATATATATATATATATATATATATATATATATATATATATATATATATATATATATGCTTTCCCTGCCAGCAGCAGGGTGCAAGATGCTGGCAGGGAAAGCATACATGGAACGACATAACCAAGTGGCGGGCATAGTGTACAGGAACATCTGTGCCGAATATGGACTGGAACCCCCGAGGTCAAAGTGGGGAACACCCCCAAAGGTGGTGGAGAATGACCGAGCTAAGATCCTGTGGGACTTCCAGATCCAAACAGACAAGATGGTAATGGCGAACCAACCGGACATTGTGGTGGTGGATAAAGAACAGAGGAAAGCCGTTGTGGTGGATGTAGCAATACCAAGTGACCACAACATCAGGAAAAAGGAGCATGAGAAACTGGAGAAATACCAGGGCCTCAGAGAGGAACTGGAGAAGGCCTGGAAGGTGAAGACCACAGTGGTGCCTGTGGTCATAGGGGCCCTCGGGGCAGTCACCCCCAAACTGGAGCAGTGGCTCAAACAGATCCCAGGAACAACATCAGACATCTCAGTCCAGAAATGTGCAGTTCTAGGCACAGCCAAGATACTGCGCAGAACCCTCAAGCTCCCAGGCCTCTGGTAGAGGACCCGAGCTCAGAGGATGAAAGAGACCACCCGCGGAGGGTGAGAAGGGAATTTTTTTATATATATATATATATATATATATATATATATATACACACACACACACACACACACACACACACACACACACACACACACACACACACACACACACACACACACACACACACACACACGGCACAGCACAAGATTGGGTGGTTGTGAAGAATTTTTCTTTTGTACTTGTATTAAATTGCCCTTGGAAAAGATACTTACTACAGATGTTTCTATAATTTGTTGTCTTTTACATTTTCTGCAATAGTGCAAATTTCTATATTAATAAAAAGATATCAGGGCACAGAAAGGTTGTGACAAAGTCTTTTTATGAACCTAGTATCTCCACACAGCACCATCAGAAAGAGCTGAAAAGATTTCAGTACCCTGGTTTAACCACTAGATGTCAGTCAAGCACTTGGTAAATTTTATTTATAGCGCTGTGAAAGTGTTTGTCCCTGAATAGATTTCTTTTATTTTAGATTTTTTTGTTGTTGTCATACTTTAATATTTAATATTTTAAAACTAATTGTAAGACTGCAGAAAATTAACCAGAGTAAATAGAAAAAAAAAATGTTTTCAATTAAGAGAAAAAAAACAACTTCCTGGCCGTCTGGGACAAAATCATTTCTTAAATTATGAATTAACTGATGACATCAGTTTCACCAACTATGTTATAAAGAACATAACTATAACTTCTCTTTTGCTAGAAAGTAAAATCCCAAAAAAATATTGACACCTGCGTAGTTCAACGTGACATTTTCAAGTCAAGCAGAAAGAGTTGAGCTTTTCACATGTTGATGTTAAAAGGCTTTTTAGCTGCAGTTGCATCATTTGCTACAAATGATAAAGGATCACCAAAGGAATGCTATTAAATTTTACGCACAAATACATTTTCCTATTTAAAAAAAACAGAGTTGAATTATTTAATTATATTTTTAAGGTATTTCTAATATTTTATAAAATAATCTTAAGTGGTTAAATGAAAAAATGTGCCAATATTTAAAACCCAATTAATCACTTAATTGCTGGAACAATCAATTACCAGAGTAATCATCAGCTGCAGCACGGATCTTTATAGTTGCTGGCCAGACAATTGTGGCAGGAATAAGATTGTAGAAATATTCCAAAAATGTAAGTGTGTGTGAGTGTGTGTGTAATTGAAATGATAAAGGAAGTGAGGCTGTGTTTCTGATTGTGGCAAAGATAAATGGGGTGAAAAGACAGAGGGCACAAAACAGGCCAGAAAATTTACATAATCCAATCTGATTTATATTCATTTCAGAGTCTTGCAGTTACTAAAGCTTCATATTTCTGTGTGCAAATCAAACCGTCGGCTTATCCAAGATTATAAACAGTCAATGTACAGCCAGTGTACTTTTCATGAGTCACACTTTATTGCAGATCTGCAATAAAATTCTCCTTTGCAACGGTCACCACTGATAAAAGGGTAGTACGTCAACTTTAGCCTTTCTTGACCTCCTGCATCTCGAGGCTTTAGAGGTTTTTTTTTTTTTTTAGCGTTTGATGCATCAACCATGTTTCCTTCCTGCCTTTGTGCATTGCGACCCATCTCCCCCTCAGTTAATGTATCATGATGTTGTAGGGAGCAGAGCCGTGGCCCTCAGCTGCAGTCGGGTCAGGGTATCTGGCTGATGATATCTGTTTGGAAGGTGGCCTTTTAGCCGCCAGCAGCACCTTCTCTTAGCGCACGACGAGATGAGATTTGGCATGACATATGGACAGTGTGTGGGGATGCAAGCTCGCCGTCTGCTAATGTCATACCCTTTGGCCTGTCTGCCTGCAGTACTCACTTCAAAACAGACGGAACCTCACAGATATGTTGTTTGTATAAAGGAAGTTAAAAAAAAATAGACTTGAAAGCCTCTTTTAGAGAAATTCAGTGGATCTTTTGGTGTTTTCTCCCAACTCGATCCTCACCAACACTGATTGTGACGTTGCAGACACCTGTTTTCAGTAGTTACGGCCCTGTAGTGTAGGTTTATGTCATTCCAGCACCGATTCAGATTTGCTGTTAATTGGTAAAAACTCAAACACATCATATCTTCCAGACTATAAAATACTCCAGCGTATGAGTTGCATTTATTTTGAATTTGTCAAACGTGAGAGGGACTTGGTTCATGTTGATGAAAGCTTGTGGCGACTCGATGTGTTCAGTTGCCTTCTTTTTAAGCAAACACACAGAACCTGTTGGCTTTGGAGTGGAAGTCCAGTGGGTTTTGGTCAGAAACAGTTTGGCTCCACTGGGGTTCTGACTATCTTTGCCGGTTCTTGTATCCTGTGTTGCACCGTGAGTGAGATGGAAGTGTGTTACATTGACGTGCCTCTTGTGTGTAGTTAAGGCCAATATTCATTCTGACGCAACTGTCAGTTTGTACTGGTTGAGAACAATAGTTTAAGCTCTGTTCAAAATAAATGTTTCTGAGCAGAATTCAGTGTGACATTTAATAAAATGTATTATCCGATACGTTGAATGAAAGAATAAAAAATTCTCCTACATTAAGGTAGTTCCTTTAGCTTGATGATGCGAGTGAACATAATACAAAATTTCTGCTTTTTCAACTAGGTGAGTACAGTTTTCTTGCATAATGTGAAATCATTATTTTGTTATATTACACTATTAAGCTATAACAACTCGCAATTGGAGATTAATGAGCCATCAGATCTTAAACAAAGTTTAGACACCTTGTCTCTTGTTAAATCAGCTTGATGAACTTTGATTTCTGAGTTAAAACCAAAACAGTTTTCTAATTGGCTTCTTTCCTTGGATGTTCAAGGCAGCAGGTGAACCTTCATTTTCAAGTTAAACCACCTTCAAATGTTTTACAGTGTAATGGAACCACATAAACTGGGGATGTCCCAGTTTATGGGACATCCCCAGTCCCATAAACTTTTTATCCCTGATATCGATCTCATAATGGTAATTGATCAAAAGATATCTACGTAAGAAAGCTCAGTATACTGCATCAATTCATTGACCTTGCAGCAATCTCTTCCTTATTGTTGAAGAAGTGATATACTTTTGCCTCCCCACACTCCAGCCTGCTCCATAGTGTATTTATAGATTTTTGAGTTTTCCTCCTTAACCTTGTAAAACTCAGTGTTGTCAACATTTCTATTTCAAACAAAAGTGTAAAAATGTTGACTTTTCTTCTGGGGTTTTAAAACATCTTATTAGTTGTAGTTATAGCTATAGTAGTTTATAGTTGGAGATAGAATCATATGTTCAGTCTTGGAGAGTTATTGAATAAGAAATTTCTATAAGTTCTCCTCACAGGGTGACACACTACCACTACTTGAAAAACATCAGCCAGACAACATCTCTGTGAAGATCTGTGATTCACTAGACCTAATAATTCAGCTCAAATTGAAGTAAAATATATTTTGATCTCTTTTTTTTAGTGTGATCATCACGATGTCTTAGAACCTTAACATCACAATCATAAAAGTGGTTTTGGCCACTGACACTATGGCTATGTTCACACAGCAGGTCTATTCCGATTTTTTTTCTTTCTTTTTTTTTTTCTGAAATCTGATTATTGTTTTTGGGCAATCGTTTGTGCTACTAGCCCAGTGTAACTGCAATCAGACTTCCAAAGAACTGTTAATAAGAAAAGAACAGTAGTGAAAATGTTTAATGTAATTTAACCATTAGGGGGTACTATGTCTAAGTTCTTTAAATGTCCTGTGAGTAAATATATATTGCCCATTTATCTACAACAATCAGAAGTTTCAATATCTAGCAGTTATTTTTACAATTTACCGTCTATTAAAAGAGAGCCCCTCAGATTAATTTCACTCTCTGCTACGACGGGAGTAAAATTACCGTAATAACCCGATATTGGCTGGAAAGCGCAACGTCTCCCCCTTCAGAAACCGTTGGAATTTTGTCAGATGGCGCAAAGTGTCACGTAATTATGGTACTACAAATTGGGCTGTGTCGTCGCCAACACATTTGGCCTAAACGGGTTAAAATGATTTATTAAGATCCAATCAGGTTAATAGAACCATAGCGGTTTTTGTTCCAGTTTTGATTCTCATACCTAACAGCAGAATTATTTCTTCTCAGAATATTGCAAACATACAGAATTGACCATGATCAGCTCTTCATTTCAACTGCAGAGAGCACAGGGGATCTGTTGTATGCAGCCGTCTTAGAAGCATCTCTTCGGACCGTAATCAGTCTGCCTCTTTTCGGTCTTTTTGTGGCACTGGCGACAGTTCAGATGCGGACTCATTACAGGAACTCTAATGAGAGAACCGGCAGCAGCCTGGAACTGTCGACACTCATGCTGCCTTACAGGACTGATGACTGTCCCATGGGATTACACCCTTATGCCACAACAAGCTGTAAAATGCTGTGTAAGTCATGAATCAGCATCCCCCCCAATATCCTTCTCTAGAGATTGAAGCAGAGTTGAGAGAAAAAACATGGGGCTGGTGGATGAGAAAAACGGATAAGGAGACTGCAGAAAGGGACGAAGGGCGTCGTCTGTCTCTTGAACCACCAGCAAAGATTCCTTTCCTGTTTTTTCAAAACAATCAGTAGTCCTCTCAGTCAGTCCACGACTGGAATGTGTATTCCTGTGGTGGACATCTGCAATTCGAGAGGCTATCGACTGCATTTATCTTGTCATGTCAAAGCACCACAGCCAAGCCCCCTATCACCCCTACCACACAGTCCAGCAAGTACACTGGAAAAGAAAGATTGGGTGGCCCCTGATAGCTACCAGAATACAAATGTGTGTGCAAGCAGGCATCAAATATACATTTTCCTTTAGCACAGGAGACATAGGCACACTCGAGAACACACAACAACAAACTGCCTTATCTCTGTAATTGGCACAGGGGGTCAGAGCGGCAGGCGTAGATAATCATGGCCGGGGGCCGTAGTCTGCTTGCCTCTTCCTGCACTGCTTCTTATTTTTCTTCCCTCTCACCATAAGCACACAGAACCCCGCATGGTTTCGCGCACTGTTAAACACGGGCGCGTTTAGCCACCCGCTATCCCTATCCTTATTTGCTATGCAGTCCCATACATGAGATGTTTCATGTGGAGGGCGAGTGGCTGTTCGGTTGTTCTCAGGAAGCAACGACACCCTCAGCTGACTGACAAATCCCTCCCATCACCTCCAGCCTACTAGAGGCTCTCTGTGGTGAAACACCTACAGTAAAGAAAGAAACGAAGGGAGAACAGACAAACTTCTTGTGTCTTATCTTTGAATAGGTGAAAGAGGAATTACAATGTATGTAAAAGTAAAAGACAGATGTATAAAGTGATGTTTGTAGGGTTTTCATTCATTTGCAGGGATACTCCTGCTAAATGTCATCATCTGAACAGATGTGATGTGCCATGGCAAAACCAGGAACAAGTTTCCAGAGCAGAAATGGAGAAAAAAAAAATTGATTTCGGAGAAAATGTATTTATATTTTTGATTAAAAAAAATACTAGTCATGTCATGAAGAGACCAGTCCATGTTTTAAATGGCAGATTTGGACGTTTTAAAGTAGTAAACTCTTTTTTACAGAGTAATTCTGACTGGCAGGCATTTGAGCTGCTGATTAGCATACCGGCTTTGGCCATCCACACACTTTTCTTATTGGTTTCAGCCAAATAGAAGCATGTTTGAATGGAACACATGGCTTCTTAACGTCGCCAGCACAACATTTGAAGAAGACAAAATGAAATGGAAAAGATCCACAACTTTCAGTGTAATTGCTGTGAGAGAAAAAAATATTTTTTACAGAGCTAAATCATTTTTATAAAATGTATTCAAGACTTGCTATGTATTGTGATTAGATGGATCTTGTGGTCCATCGCATGCTAATGGTCTGCTTGGCTGCACCCTGTCCTGGGAACCTGCACGGCGTCTGCCTGCAGATATGCTCCCATGTGGCCCTGCTCTGAGGCGCTGCGGCTGTGCTTGAAGCGCTATGAGGAAGACCATGTGAGTTTTGCATGAGCAGTGAAGCGCACCGTATCGACTAACTGCATCTAGTAGCTGTAAAACCTAAAATAAAATAACCATTTACATCAGACCTTCTTCAGGCTGAATGAAAACATTGTCTAACATGTTGTATTTAGTCATGGTTTAGTTCCAGTTAAGTTCAGGGCTCATGGATGACTCCATGACAAAGGCTCAACAAAACAGAACCCCACGGACAAAAACTGAAAACTTCAAGAGATTTATATTTCTACCCTTCCCATTCATACCTGTTGACAGTCAGTTCTGGGGTTTGGGTTGCTGCAAAGTAATGTATTAAAGCAGACAAGGCACCAATTCATATATGCGTGTTACCATTAGTTGTAAGCACGGTGGGTAGCAAGATACCTGAACTCCCCTGACAGACACTAACCCAGACCCAGACTCTTATCCGCCTTGATTTTTTTTTTTTTTGGCTAAGCCAAAACCACACACTCTATACAGATGCTTTTGGGGTTGTTTTTTTGTTTTTGTTTTTGTTTTTTTGTTTTTTTAACGTATCATAGATAGATTATTTTGGAAAACCTTTGCATTAAGAAAGTATGTAATTGTATTTTTTTTTTTGTTAGCTTTAGGTATTGGTCTGTGAAGTTCAGGCAAAAAAACAAAAAACAAACACACCCTTCAAAAAAACATGTTTCATTTTCTAATAGTACACCATTGGCTGTGTCAGTCTGTAAGGCGGTTTGCATGGTTACTAGTCATGAATCATGAAATGCCAGTCTCCCAGGTCTCAGAGTAAGGCTTCATTTGCATATTTCTACCTTCTCAAATGAAATTACAGCCTCACACAGAAGAATCACCTGAGGTTTGAAGCTCATTAGGAAGACTTTTTGCTGCGTCTGTGTGTTGCATTACCATAGCCTGCCTTTTAAAGTTCTAAATTGGTAAATTGAGTTTTTTAATATACTTTCCCCTATATTCCATTTATAAAATGGCAATGCACAAAATCATGATTTATTGAAATTACCTCAACTTTCACTGTATGTGGTGATGTGGTGTTATGATTACACTGTAAATACTTTTAATAAAATCACTTAGGCTGAGGAGCTAATAAGCTAATTAACTGATTATAGTGTTCAAGACACTGAACTGACAGTGAGTGAAAGGACAGGAACAATGACCCGTATTTCCTCCTCAACTCAGTCTAGTTTTTGAGAACTCCTTTATTTAATGGCACATATTTGCAAAAAAGTGCAGTTTTAAAGGTGCACTCTTCTATTCCGATGCAAGTATTGGTTTTAACCCGAGAATACTTTATTCACCCGAAAGGGAAATGAAATGTGGTGGATGGTGATCAGTCAGTCTTGCAATGAATCTGTATTTGCTTTTGTCTCTGACTGATGACACTTGACATGCTAACAGCTTGATATCCAGATCTGAAAATTTGGGATAAAAATATCCTGGATGAGATCATCAGTTGTTGTCAAGCACTGCTAATCCACCTCATTTGCTTTTGTCGCTCTTTAAATCTCTGTCTTATTTCTCTGTTCTTTGGATCCTGATCTGCAGCCATTAAACCCCCTTTTAAATTCCTCTGGGATTTCAGGTTGTAGTTCAGGTATCATTTAAGCTTTTGAAATGCTCATCAGCTGCTCCTCATAAAAAAACAAACAAAAAAAAACACCTTGTTGCCACAGTTGTGCATCAGCTGCATCAAGAACAAATGTACTAACTAAAGCTGAGCACAATAAAGAAAGCTACTTAAATTCTAAAGGCCTGTTTATCATTTTTACTTAACTAGGACACCTGTTTGGCTCTAGGACTGAGCAATCACATCCCTCAGCTTCCTCCCTGCTTTGCATTGTAAACCATTTCATTAGTAACAAAGTCAGTAACCACATCAGGCCATTTATCAGAAAACATTCTCTGTTGTGAATTTTGATGTATTTTTGGCTAATTCTAAAAACAAAAAGAAACAAATAAAAGAACAGGATGAAATACATGTTGTTGCTGTTGGAAGAATGGAAGAACGCTTGAGGTGTTCAATATGGGAAAGTGAGTAATGAGCAATTCAAAGTTTCTCCTAGTTAATATATTTTTAATGGTCTGATTAAAAACAAATCTACATTAAATATCAGTAACAACCCAAGTAATCCACACGTACAAATAAATCACTACAATTAACTATACCATAACATAGTTAATTGTAGTGAGGAGAACATGGAATATTTCTTTAATTTTGGTTAAAATTCCTGTTTAGTAATGACGTTTCCAGTATGAAGAAACTAGCTGGATGCAATTCCCGGGAGCGGATTTTCACCGTCTTCAATCTTAAAGGACCCTTCCACTGCAGTATGCATCACGCCCTAAAAAGCTCGTAGGTAAAGTAATCAGTCACTGAGAGAGAGAGGTACACTTTTTTTCAGATGGCGTCCTCCATCGGAAAGACAACAACTATCTTTGTAAATATTTCATAGTGAATTGTGTCTCATTAATGCTCCTCAAAAGCGTTCATTTTGCTTGTGGATACAAAAACCAGACGGTGGAATTGGACTAGTTGAAACAAAATATAATCTTTGCTGTCAGAGCCCATTTCTGCATAAAATATGTCCACAAGCTTCTGGCCAATCACACAACACTTTGCACAGAGCTTTGTGTGAAATAGTCCAACCAGGGCCTGGTCCATTGCGCCTCCATCGCGTACAGGACGACGCATTTGTTGTGTCACGCATCGTCTTGTTTGTCACTGTGAACTGATTTTGACACTTCAAATGGAGAACTTTATACCTGTACATCAGATCTTCAGAAAACCTTAATGAATGCTGGGAGTTTTGTCTCAACTGTGAAGTGACCACTGGCTAGGTCCTGTGAGATAGTGTTTGAAGTTCCTGCACCTGCTCTACAAACTCCATTACTATGGAGGCATGCACAATTTTTCACACTTTATAGTCATTCCCCTAAATTATATCTGGATTAGAGCATTACCTCCCTGAAGTGAAAGTCAGATGCTCATGTGTAGTTCAAAGCCCTTCTGAATTATTTAAAACGTGATTGCCAAGCTTGTGGCCTGCATTTATATATTTCTTTCTGAAAAGACATGCTGTCTTTCTGTCCTCTTAGATGTATGTTTGTACTTTTTTCCCCCCCTTCTTGCAGTAATGAATCATTTCCCTTGCTGCAGCCTCTTTTGAAAATGTAACAAAGGAATCTTGGAAGTTGCTCCTACTCTGACTGACGTCTCTAAATCCCTATTTACATTTCTTTAGGGATACAGTGCCCTTAATTATTCTTCAAACGATGCTCTCAATCATGCTTTAGTCTTCTAATAAGCGCTACGTGTGTAAGCAGTGATGAGGCGGCCTTTGTTTTGCCGGAGCCTCGGCCCCGCCGTCCAGACAGCAACCGACTTGAGTAATCAAGTGTGAAGGTTGTGAGGAGCAAACAGCTATTAACCTCCCAACCACAGGCCATCATCACCGTCTGCAGAGGACAGACGGGAGAGTGTGCATGTGTGTCTGTGTGACTGGGTGAGTGTGTGAAAGAAAGCAAGTGCCAGCCCTGCTGACTGCAGCATAGGGATCATGCGTCTGTGCCTTTTATAGCCGTGGGATGGGTAAGGTAGCTCATGTGTGTCTGTTGGTGCATGGTGCCTGTCTGGGGGAAATGATTGTTCATACTTCTGTGTGTTTGTGCATCGATGTTCTTCTATTTGAGTGTGTGCAACGACGCTTGGATTGTGCAACTCTACAGCATTGACCGCACTCCGGTAAATAGTAATTGCCGTGCGTGCCGGTGTGTACTTTGGGACTTGCGCGTAAATACCCTGGCATTCCTGTCTATTTGTTCTGATTTGCAGGAAAAGCAGGCCATGTTACCCGCTCTGTCAGCCTATCCAGTGTGATCTCGGCACACATTATTCCCATATGGCAGTACAGCATGGTTGGTCTTGGCAGTGGCCGGCCCTGCGAATGCCTGTTTGACATGCCACTGTGTCGACTGGTGTGATGCCATGCTGAACCGTCCCATCTGCTCTAGACCAAGCTGGCACAGAGAGGAACTCGTACAGAGACGGGCATGAAGGGGAAAAAAAGGGGCCATGCACCTGGTGCTTAGCAAGGTGTGGATTCCAAATGTTTTCTGAATTGTTCTCTTCAAAGAAATTCAGGTAGGATGTCGAATTAGTGGGTGTGTTTTTAGAAGAGACTTTGCCCACTAAGTTGCAGAATAGCTCTCATGCACAGGTTTGTTTGGTTTTGGTAACGGAAGTGTTGATATGATCTCATGTGACGCTTTGGGGTCCTTATCTAGACCTTATCTAGGGAATTTATCCATTATTTTACAACCAGTCCTCATTTACTAAATAGCCTTTTCAAAGCCCTTGATTAATCAGAGCTCCCACTGCTTGTTGTTGTTGTACTCCCTGTGATTTTGTCTGCTGTACCCCAAGCAGGCCTCCAGGCAAATTTGTGTGGCAAATTTAAAAAATAAATCCCAGCTTATTTTATTGTGCACAATTAGTAAAACGGTATTACAAGGTATAGTTGGTGTTTTGGGGATTTTTTATTTTTATTTTTTATGTTTGAGTGGATGGGGAATGTCACAATGTCAAATTTTCTTTTGGTTTGGTCCTCTTTCATTAAGGCAGACCAAACCACCTGGACAATATTACACACTTACTCATTTGGGGTAACATCAAACAAAAACTACCTAAAGTGAGCAGTGGTAGAGGTAGCAAGCTTTTCACCATCTTGTTCTGTAGACACTTTGCTGGATGCTCCGCTTTGCATTCCCGCTGAACTCAAAACTACACCAGGGCTCACTTGCATGCTAACAGAAACCCACATTTTCCAACAGACCAGAATTTGCTTATTTGTTCATCGCCAGAGTATATCTGAGCTGTCACGCTTACCCACACAGAGGAGAGTATTAGAGGAAATGAACTGTGACCTGTGTAAAGCAGACAAACAGTTTAGAAGTGAAAGCATGCTTACAGTCTGAGTGGATTTTGCTACTTTACACTGATGATGCTCATGAAATAGAGGCTGCTTTGGCTCCAGGTCTTTTTGTGTTGTCACCTGGGTTGTGCTAAGATATGCCCAGCTGTCCTAATAGGGTGTATTGAGAGCAGTTGAAACATTTGACATTAAGTTTTATTAGAGCTATAAGTTAAAAAGCAGTTGATCAAAGATTTATATAAGTTTTGGCCTCAGACAATAAACTGGAGCCATAATGAACTACACCACCTTATCAAAACAGAGTACACATGCTAACGCTAACGCTAACCGAGCAACCCAGCAAAGGAATATAGCTCTAAATTGATAATGCAGCTCTAAATGTTTCAGGTGATGTCTGTAGGTGCTTTATGATCACATTATAGTCCACCTGTCCCTGTGTTGGAGCAGCACATCAGGCTGAATTAGAGAAACACTTTGTGGGTCAAACAATGTCCTTGTCAGGACAACTTCATAAATTGCCGCGTTCTAAATGTCAGTGGTTGTTTTTAATCAGATCGGGGACTCGAGCTGGGCAAAAGCCTATTCATAACTGATTTTGATTGGTTCAGGTGAAAAAAATGTTCTCGAAGCATCACTAGTTTTTGTCTTCAGGGTTGTAATAGATGGATTCCTGAAGAGAAATAACAGCTTTCTTCTTGGCCTTCATTGTAAAACCTGTATGATTAAATTATTGCGTGAAAGTTTAGTTTGTTGCTGAACAAAGTTCAAATCTATTTTAAGTTTGGGCTTCAAAATAAAATGTGGCCTTGGAATGAGGTTTGGAATTTAGTTGGTTTTCATTCATGTTTTTTTCCTAAATACCACCATTTAAAAAAAACACACATCTTCAAAGTTGTTACTACTTTTTGTCCCACATAAAGTAAAGGGATGTGGAAGGACGTTCTGGAAGGTGGTGAGTTGCAAATATACTGCAGGCAGTAAAAATGCCAAGCTTAGTAAACTATTTGTGGCAAAAAACAACCTGAATATTCTTTTTTTCTTTAATGGAACCACATTAAATATGCAGCAACTCCAGATAACAGTGTTATGTTCTTCTGTATACCTACATTATCCAGCATGTTTAAGCTCAGATACATCCATAATTTCATTCAGTGTTCACCATTTCTGAAAAAGTAGGCGCACATAGCATTTTCTACGTCTTTACAGCATGAATATTTTATGAGTTGCCTGCATTTTGTAATATGGTTTTTCCAGTAGGGAGCCAATTTTCTGGTACATTTATAAATCAGTCTAGCTGGTTAAGACATGACTAACACCAATGAACAGGCTGTGACTTCAAATAAAAGCAAAGAGATGATATTACTTTAGATCATGTTTACTATTCCTTTTAAATGAATGCAAAAATAATATTTTTATGTTTTGTTTCACAAGATTTTTCGCAAGTTTTGACAGCTAACAGGCAGTCAGTGTTAAAATTGTATGGGCCATACAGCATAATGTACTGTGTCATCCAAATGTATTGATAGCCTTTTCACATTTCTTCACATTACAACTTTAAACTTCAATATGATTTATCTATTGATTGTATGCAACGCACCTAAACAAGGCAGCGGATAATTGTAAAATTGAGGGATATTGCCTCATGGTTCTTTAATAGGCATCTAATACATCCCCACTGTAACGTCTCAGTGGTCTGTTAGACAACACTGGGGAGTAAACAGCATCATCAGAGATCGATCAGTTAAGTAGAGTCTAGTTGGATGAATATCTAAATAGTTGATGAGTAGCATTTGGAAGGACTTTCTCTGTCGTTCATAAACACCTGATAGCTCCCAGATGTCGGTGTTATGCCTCCTATTTCAGTTATGTTAATGGGCTGGAGTTTGCTTCTAAACACCAAAGGAAATGTCAAGTACGGTTTGATATGAATTGTTTGGAACAGTGCTGGAAAAAAAGAATCGGTTCCTTCTTAAATTTGTGACCATGTAAAAGACACTCTGCTTATTTTATAATGAAGTATGCCATGGACTGTGGCTCAATAGTCCGTGCTATCAACCTGTAACAATAGTTCTACTATGACAGTCATAAGCAAATTGCGCAATTTGTGTAGAAAACAACAACAACAAAAAAAATGAGTGAGACGATACATCCCTGTGTTGATCCAGTAGAGAACTCTTGAACATTTGACAGTGTGCAAGTTACTTTTGACCGGTTGGGATCTGTTGGTTAAGAAGGCAAAAGGCAGCGTCCGTTCTTTTCCACTGTCTAGCCAAGATGTGTGGCTAGATCCAATTAAAAGCAGAGCAAATATCCACATTGAGGAATTCACACCATTCAGCTTCGTCGCCTTTTCGTTGCCACATCAACAACTCCTCATCTTGACCTTTGGGCAAAGAGGTCAAGACAAATGCACACCTCCTTTTTTAGATGTTCATCTGTAACAATTCTCCACTGCACCTGCAACTGTGTCTTGTTTTATGCTAAGATGAGCAGGAAAACTGGGTCACAGTAAAACCAGAAAGCCTTCACCTTTCTGCATAGCTCAATGTTCAGTATGCTACAGTGTGTCTTAAGTGCTTCAACTGAGATCGTAAGCAGTTGGTAAAAGTTACAATTGCAGGAAACGACAAAACAATGAAAGTTATAGACGTTGAAAGGAAAGACTGCCTTTTTTTTAACCAACATGTATCGTTTAAGGTCAAGGAATTCTACTTAATCCTTTGTCATGGTCATAAAATTAGTATGCTTTGTCAATTGTAGTTTTATTCTATTTAATTGTAGCAATGGGATGAACACTGTTTATAGGATTTGTTTATGTGTGTGTATGTGGGAGGGGTGGATTTAAAAGGCAACATGCTGAGGCCCAGTGTAAATCAATTCCTCGTCAAGTTGATTCCGAAGACCTTGCAGACATACCTGGGACACGACTCATCGGTGGGGTCTGGTGGAACACTTTGTGTTTCCGGGAACCAGCTCGCAGCACGGCGAAGTCGTTATAGGAAAAAGGAGAACCATGTGCAAAATGAAATGACTGCTGGAGAGTCAGAGAACTTCAATAACCGCAAGTGCGTGTTGGGTTTGTGATGGAAATATATAAATGTGTGTCATTACTTCATAAGCAACACTAAAGGGGCCATGCCAGGAGAACAGATGGCAGAGGAGAGAGGGAGCATTGGGTTGGCATAAAATCTGCAACACACACCCATGTACTGTACACACCAGCTTCCTCAGCGCAACATAAAAAATGAAAACCCGGCAATAAAACCACTAATCTCAGTGTGTGCCTCGTAAAGGTACAGGTAGAACAGCTCCTCACGTTCACCTATAATTTCCATACTCCTCCTCATGACGATCAGACACTCTCACACACACACACACACACGCACACACACACACACACACACACACACACACATTGTAAGCGTCGTCTCTGTCTTTGCTGCCTGGCCAGGAAGTCGGCGGTGCTGACGTTGCATTGTGTCCTGGCACAAGCACAACATGTCCTCCCATTACACTCGTTTTCTGCCCGCTCACCACCATTAGTGATATAACCTCAGACCTAAATTAAAATTCTAAGTGAAGTATTTCATAGTTTTTTGCAGACCCACAAGCACACACACACTCTCAGACCTCCTGTGGTGTTATTAGTAGCGCCGACTTGTGCTCGCGCGGTGAGAACATACAGGGCAGCATGTTTGTGTGTGGGAGCTCTATCTGTTGTGCACAGCTTGGATTTCTCTCCTCTGCAAGGTGAAACAGAAGAGCAAGTTCTCGCTCACACACACGCACACACACACACACACGCACGCACGCACGCACGCACACCTCCCACTGGTGTTGAAAGCAAGAAAACCATGTGGTTTCATGTGGTAGCTGACAGTACACCTGAGAAACACCCACCATCTTCTGCTACTTCCATCTGAACGCCACAAAAATCCTGGACTTGTGTGTAATAACCTGATTTAAGGCTCATTAGCGTACATATAAAATGCCATTAAGTGAAATTTGTATGATATCTATATCTCACTTACTCACCTTCTTGTGGCAAATGCAGACTATTTATAGCTGCAAAAACATATTAAATAACTTGCATATGAATTGTCATATCTTCCTGTCTGACCCTCGGTTGGTACGGTGTGTTTGGAGTCATACAGTATTCTATGCTTTCTTCATTTAACTTTATTTAGGGCCTAGTTTGAAGCAAAGACTTAAAGATGTCAATGCTTCTTAAAGATTCCTCAGAGGTTCCACTGTACAAATAACTAACACAAAAAGGTGACGGTACTGTGGGTTTGACCAAAATAGGAGTACTGTTATACTCATTGCCTGGCTGTGATATGTTTTGTCTTGCCGATCAAGGTTTTAGGTGGTTTTATCAATCCTCTTCTTTAAAAATACACAATATCAACTGTTCTTGTTTGGGTGTTGTTAATCCTGATAGTCCGGTAGATTCGGTTTGATTGGTGCTACCCAAACAAGGTTTTAGTCCACTTTGATCGAACTCTAGTTCATTTGGCTTTCATTTAGAAGGTCCGGTTCGTTTGGGCAGGTGTGAATGCGCAAGCAAGCTCTGGATTTTCTGCTGGTATGAGTAAATCTTCAGGTACATTGAACCTATTCACAGATTTTTCCGTGGAACATAGCTCCAAAGTATTCACGTAAAATGTTCCCTACTGATTTTTTCAAAGAACATGTCTAAAATATCGGAAAGATATTGGGTTACTGAAATACACAGACGCAATGCTACTTGACATGCTCACAAAGCAGCCAATCCAGGAGCACTGTTTATTTTCCTTGTTGGATCATTGTCTGATTGTCTCTATCCACAACAGTGGAGATAAGGAACATATTAGCTTGTGCTGCATCACCAAGACAATTTCCAATGTATGGATTAAGGCATATGGAGCTTTATATGGCATATGAACTATTAAAAAAGGTAGTTAGAAGCATTTTTAGAGGGGGTCTCAATTATTCATGAATTTTATCTATTCAAGTTGCTCCCTAAACCACTGAATATCCTGGTACTGTATTCACCATCATCTTTTTTGCTTTTTTCATTTTGTCTGCCCTCCACCTTACACATCCTCTTTCTGTCCCTTTTTCTCAACCCTTAATCTGACAGAAGAAGGAAGCTATGATGGTGCTTTCTCCCAGAAAGCTCAAATCACACAGCTTGAATTGGTAATCATTATTGTGATACTTAGACATTGCAGATTCTATCAGAAAGGCAATATGACTGTTATTTAGGAGGGGATCTAGTTTAATGGGACCTAAAACTGTAGTTAAGCTGTCGGTGTTCAGCTGAGTCAGACTCACATTCAGGATCATTTCTCCATAATATTATTCTTACTCTGATTTAAAGTCGGAGTTCTTTCCTTGTTGTAAGTTATTTGTAGAATTTATCATCTAGAAAACATTGAACTTTTAACTTGCAACTTTTGCCTTACGATTCATCCATGACACGACTGTCAATATTGACTTAGCCACCAATTTTTTGTGCAAACAACTTCACTGAATTAGAAAAAAAAAAACAAGAATTGTTTGTGCAAGTTTGAATTTATTCTGAATTTTCTATAACGGACACAGCCAAAAATAATGGAGAAAAGCTAAATTGTACATCTACTGAATAATAATCAGTAATAAAGGATTGTACTATACTGACAAGATACCAAACCCTTTTTGTAGCTAGCAACAAGCCTCTGGCATCATTCTGACTAAAGAGTCTTGTAATAGATTTGGTTGTTTTCCTAGAATTTTGTGGTAGTTTTTTTTCTTAAAGGGATAGTACTATGTGAAATTCACTTTTCTGAGCTTTACATCAGGTTATGTTATTCTCTTATCAAATACGTACCTGGAGAGTTGCCTTGATTTTTTCATGCATGTTTGAGGAATACTTCAATCTCCATGGTAACCATTCAGCTGGTGGTTGCCATGGTTGCTCTGAGAGGCGGGACAAAGCCCCGTCTCACAGAGCGGCTCACCCCATGACTGCCCCACTCAGCTCCTTCAGACTAGCCAGCAATAATTAGCAAACACCTGGTGGAATTGCATATCTGCTGAGCTCATTGTAGGAGCTACTTCTCAGTGAAATGCTGGGAAAAAAACGGTACAAGGTTAATAGAGGAGCCATGTTGTGATGACTTCCTGAAGGCAGAGTTTCAGAAAGAGCAGGAGTTCTTAAAGAGAAAGAGACCCAATTTTAAGGTGTTTCTTTTAAGTCATTTTTGATATATTTAGTTACTTGATGGTGCTATAAAATGACTCTTTATGCCTGGAAAACACATAATACTGCTCCTTTAAGTATTCAACTTTATACAGTGCACCAGAAATCTAGTTTAAAAAATAAATAAATAAAACAAATTTAAAAAGTGAGCAATTAAAATGCATTCATTAAAGTGTATTATATCTTTGAAACCTTTTGCTTGGATTCTATAATCTTTCTAGCCTGGGAAACACCAGGGGATCCCCAGGAACCAGATATGCCCGAATCTGTGTGCAAGTCCTTCAAAGTGTGGAAGACGAGAAATACATTTCATCTCTCAGTTCTTGATTTGCCATGCTAGAAATGTTGCTGTCATTATCCCACAGCAGAGTGATGATCAGCTCCCCACTCTTGAGTTGTTTTGATTAGAGTTGAAAACTGCGCTCAAGCACTCCCTGCTGCAGCAGCGACCCCCAACACACACACACATGTACGCACACCCCACAGCCTGAATAGAGACTGATGGCAACAACTTGCAGCCATTGGCTGAGGGCTCATGCTCCATTGATCCAGTTGCATTAATCAAGTTGTTTACAAAGAAAGCACAGCAAGCCAATGATGGATGGCGGCGTATAATTATGCAAGTACCTGCAAAGATCACACCGCTCACTTACGCTGTGCTGACACAGTCCATCAAAGTAATCGGCAATCTGTTTGTACACTAGTAAAGAAATGTTGACTTCTCTTCAGGTCTCGTTTAGCATATTTTCAGAATGAGTTGGAGGGCAGGGGGGGTTTCAAAGTACCCCTTACTCTGCTGATGTCTGCAACAAAACGAGAGGATATAACTAGCAAGATGAGAATTAATTTCATTTAATAACTGGCAGCCCCCTTTGTGAGAAGACAATGTGGCCCTATGCTGCTCAATGCAATGAATAATTCTCATTGCCCTGAGCTGCATTAACGGGTTAGTGGCTCTCTGAACCGTGAGTGGCACATCTTTGGTTTACTTGCTTGCAAGGTTACCTGGGCGGTGATTTAAGGCTTCACTTCGCCTCGCTGACAGAGATAAAACACCAGCTGCTTTTGTCAATATGTGCTTTGAAGGAGTTCACCGATGAACGATTTTTCATTAATGGTTCGAATTTAAGCCGGCGTACAAATATTTGGAATAGCTCAATCAAGTCGACGTTACTCCCACGATGAAAATCTGCGATTTGACGCATGACTAGTTTGAGCGCATGTGAAGAGAGCAACTCGTTCTTGGATGCTAAGACTGTTGGATTAAACAACATATAAAGCCACGTTATGTCAGAAGGATGGAGGGGGGGACCTCCATTTAAAGGGATATTTCAAGATGTGTTCTCTATTGTACAAATAAAATAAAAATGCAGTGCAGCAGACTTCCAATTCAGGTAGAAAAATATGTTCCAGTTCCAGTTTTCTTTGGACTTTGTTTACTGATCATGGTAGTCGCTGTGACAGAATCGTGAAAATAGTTTTAGTCGATAATCTAAACCTTCTTCCACTACTTAATGGCTAACCAAGACATCGACTGACACTGCTGCAGTGGGAGAGGATGGCTCCACGTTCTGCAGGGGGAAGTATGGCCAGAGCAAATGAAACTTCCAGAGGACAAAACCTGCTCTGGGTCTCATAGTGGAAATGTGTCTTTAGATAATGAAGGTTGCCTTTTCCTCATTGTTGGTTGCCATGGTTAAAGGTTGAGGCTAAATGGGTCAAGGTATTTGGACACAAAAAACCTTGCTCTCTTGTATCCCCCGCTTACTGTATCATAATTTTTTTACAGTAACCCTTACAATGCATTTGTCCTAAACTGGACTAAATTTTTCCTTTTTCTTTATTTTTCTCGCTTTTCTTTTTCTCTCCTTTTTCTCAGCTTTGCCCCGTCTGCTAGCTGCTTTCATCCACGCATTCTCTCCTTAGAGCAGCCAACCTTTGTTTTCCTTTATATTCTTTTCACGCAAGGTTTGATCAAAAATCTTTCTTTTCACTTTCATGCAGCTGAAGGGTAAAAAAAAAGCTTTTGGAAAAAAATCCAAAACCCAATGATATCATAAAAAAGTAACAGTAGTAAATTGGAAAACAGTTCTCCGGTGAGCTGAAGGTGTTCTCGCCTTGGAGGCCTATCAGTTGACAGGACACCGCACCCTGCGGGCTAAATACCTTCACATCCAAGTGGGAAAGGGGACAATCATATTTCGCCAGTCTGTACTGTATCATCCACTCAAGCAGCAACTATAATTCTCTCTGGCTTTGGTCAGCTAACCAACCAGAAAACGGCCACCGACCCCCAGAAACGAATTGTGCTTTCAAATATTTGATCCACAACATAAAATTATTACAGTTAAGAAAAGCCTAATCTTTACTTTGTGCCTTTATCTAGAGGACAAACTGCTTCACGATTTCCTGCCTCTGTGGGTAAAACAGACAGAAGCTTAATGGAAGTGACTGGTATCCCACAGCAACGCACCGTCTCAGTGTGCCCTGCAGCCGTTCAGGTGGAAGTTTCTGTTTAGTTTATTGCTCTTTATGAAATGTTCCTCCTTTCCTTTCATTAGTAATTACCTTCATCACCTCAACACTATGACACCGTGCCGTAACGTTTGGCCTCCAGCTTCTAATGTGTTGAATGATTTTTTTTTTTCCTTCCTTCAGTGCCATTTTCTGTATTTCCCTCTTTTATGCCTTCTTTGAATCTTTAAACTACAGCCGAAGCGTTTGCCAGCTGCCGCCTTGGCTTTTGTGGGAAATCGCATTAGCTTCTCATTCCGCATCGGAGACCGGATCCATGACTGTTGTTTTAATTAAAATCCGCAGTTTCCTGGCACCGTCACTCCACTGCCGATGCAATCGAGCTTTGTTGTTCACCGCGCATAAATAGGCCTCGGTCCTCTGCTAATGCAAATATTTCTCTAATAAGCATCTCTGCAACGCCATCTGCCGCAGCATAGAACGCTCTTACTTCGCTGCTTGCATTGATGGATTGCAGAGCGGTGGAGGGGTGGCGTTTGGTGTTCAGAAGTGGAGAGCAGCAGTTTGAGGAGTGAGCTGATAAATCTTTCTATCTTGCCCTTCAACTCCTCCACTTATGGGGTATTTTTGAGACGTTTCTCTGTTTTGGTGAGCTAAAGCCTGTTGCCAGTTTGTACATCCCTCTTTCATCTCTTCTGAGTTTTCTATCTAAATGAACCATCAACCACATCCAAACCTTGCATTCAAAATTTACACCTCAGAAATTTCTCCATACAAAATGCGCATACTTCTGTGAGGTTTTTATATTTTTAATCAATGCATTCCATCTATTTGGACTGCAATGAGTCATATTGAATTCAGAAGTTCATAAAGAAAAAAACACATTATTTTTTTTGTAATCATACGTCACCTACAAGCTATTCTTGCAGAAAACGGACAGAAAGCCAGATTTTCAGCTTTTTACAAGACCAGAGCTGCAACATGCACTACATCCAACATGCAAATGTTACAACCAAACAACATTTCTTTGCATCTCTATTCACTAGCAACAGTGTTACTCATCAATAATTGAATCTCTCAGCTATTTTCTTGAAAATATTTAAATGGGGGCAAACAAAAAGTCAAGCTTCTTTACTGATTTTTTTCAGATTTTGGTTATTCTAACAGTAAGAAAAGAATATGTGATAATCAGATGGTGCTGAGAACTGTATTTGGTGTTGTAGTATCAGATGAGGCAGTGTAAAATAGTAGCTTCATATTGAGTCTTATCTTCCCCCTCAGAAAGAAAAATATTTATTTGACATGACAGCATTAACATAAAAAGAGCAAAACACAGAATTTAACATTGACTCATCAAAACTCTGAGCAATGACCTGCTGTCTGTTCATACTTAGAAACTTGACTTTAATTAAATGTTAGAAATATGTCATTTTTGTAAACACTAGCTTTGGCCTGAAGGAGACATTTTGACGTAACAAAGGATCTCCAGTTGCCTTTGTGTCGTTCTCTGATTTACCTTTCAAGTTCGTTAAATGTAAACCATCATTCTTGGATTTGGGGAAAACATATCTTACTGTTTAAAGGATGGCTGATGTGAAAGTGTGTTGCAAACATGCTGGTTTTCTTCCCACCACCTACCTCGTGAGAACCGTGTGTGTGTGCGTGCGCTCTCTCTCGCGTGTTGTTCGTCGGAGTGTGTGGGTTAGGGTTCACGTCATTTCCACTGGTTGTTTGTGACTCGAATTTCTCCTCCCACAGGCAAAGGACCCGAGACGCTGTTCGCGGGCCAGAAGCTGAATGACAACGAGTGGCACACGGTGAAGGTGGTGCGACGAGGCAAGAGCCTGCAGCTGTCTGTGGATAATGTTACAGTGGAAGGTGGGTTGTGTTGGGGACATGGACGTCCTGTTCCGCTGTTGTGAAAACTGATATTTAGGAGTATTAATAGCAAAGCTAAAATGTGGTATTTGCTAAATGTCAGAGTCTTGCTAGCATTTAAATAATGTTCCATGACACGTCAGTGAGTAAATATCAATACCCTTCCACAATCGCATCCCACACTGACTCATCTTTGTGTGGCTCATCTTTCGACAGATGACTATTTAACTGCAGCGTCATCAAAAATAATACTTAGGCACTTTAGGATTAATAAAAAAGTTAGTTTTTTTTCTTTAGCTGCTGTATTTATTTATTTAATTATTAGGTTTATTTGATAGGGACAGACACACAAATAACAGACAAACTGAATAAAACACCACTTCCATGCCTGTATTATGGAGCTTATAGAATAAGGTAATTAGTAGCATTTATCCCTAGATGTGCATTTCCAAACAGTCCAACTAAAGACTCTTAGGAAGTGAAATGTCAATAATAATGTAAATATTAAAACATGACATTGACAACATAATGCCGTGTCACATGGACTCTTTGCAACGTGACGTCATGTACAATGTTTTTAGCCAAAAAACTGCTGGCCAACAATGACTTCCATTGGTGTTAACCGTCAAGTTGCTATCAACGCGCTAAGTCTTAAATGTGCATGTCGCATATTAAAGAAAAATGGACACAGTGCTTTGCTACTAATTGTCAACACCACAACTACTAGATAACAAGGTCCAGAGGTATCTCATTTCACAGGTCAGGAAAAACTTTGAAATAAAATGTTATGCGAGCTTGACTTTGACAACCTTTACCGTTCAGATGTGCTGCAGAATTCTGTGTTTCAGTTCAGTTAAAATAAAAAAGGCGACCGACACGCCAACTCTGACAGATCATCAGTAGCACGTGTTTAAATTAGCTAATCTACCACTGCTGCTAATTTAAACATCAAGCCTGGAAACTTAATACTTTAGTAAACTGAATGCTCTGGTCTTTACGTGGTAAATGTTTGCATGTTTTTTAGTGTTGAATATAAGACACACTAGTGGAGCTGTTGTCAGTCAGTTTCTATGGCAAATACGTTGTGTGTAGCTGACAGAACGAAAGAAAGAAAAAAAGAAGAATACAACTGGGTTTGAGTTGTTCTTTTATGGTTTTTCTATGTTATTTCCCTTTGCTGTTTGGCATTGCACTAAATTAATAAAACATAAATCTCCAGGTTTTATTTTTTTTAACTTAATTGTTTTACTGTCAGCACAGCTATTAATAGCATGTATAGGATTTTTTTTTTTTGCCTTCCAGCATTGAGCACATGCATAGATGTGAGCAATAACATGCAATGTGTCTGTAAAGCAAAGAAAATAAAAACATGACAGTACAAATGCTGTATTTGACATAACCTGAGTTTTTTTTCCTAACGTATTGAAGCTGGTTGTAGACTTTAAACTTACAGGACCTGAGTTCCAATTTGCTCTCACAGAGAGAGAACTTTCTAAAGAGAGAAGAGAGGAATATTATGCACTGATAACAGAAGACGGATGAAAGGTCTAGAGAATTGGCTTATTTGCAGCGCTGTGGCCCCAGGTGAAAGAACGGAAGGGCCAAAAAAAAAAAAAAAGAAGAGAGAGAGAAAAAGGTGAGAATAATGCGCGAACATGCAAGGGGCCAGAAGCAAAGAGTGACCCTGTGAAGTCCTGACTGGCTCAGGAACCGTTTCACATGGAGAGAAAAAGTGAAGCCCTCAGGGGTCTGAACTGAGCACAGAGCAGCTTTATCAGAGGGGTCTGAGTGAAATTCTGCTGAGCTTAATTACTCCACAACTCCCTCTTAAACATTATCGAATCAGCAGACTATAGAGCCATATCAAGAGATTTTCTGCATTACGGTTTGGTAATATAGTTCACAGGAGGCCGTAAAAACAGAAAACAAAACAAGCGTGATCAATTTAGGATTTCCTAAAAGCAGTAAACTCTAATAGAATTAGATAAAATATTCATCAGTGTGGGTTCATTTGGTCAGTAGATTAAAATGCACAAATAAAGTTTCCACACACAAGTTGATTCTATTGGTGTTGCAGTCGGCTTAAAAAGGGAATATTGTCATCTACCTAAAATAATGGGCTCATTTATTTTTTGCCAAAAGATCATTTAGGCAAAAAAGAAAGTCACTTTTATCAAAAGTAATTTAGACCATTATATGGACGGTAACACAGTTATTAGAATAACATTCATAAATGTATATTTATTGATTGTTTTTCTTTCTTGTTCCATTTCAATGTTTC
This sequence comes from Poecilia mexicana, assembly GCF_051168715.1. Taxonomy (NCBI): domain Eukaryota; kingdom Metazoa; phylum Chordata; class Actinopteri; order Cyprinodontiformes; family Poeciliidae; genus Poecilia; species Poecilia mexicana. The sequence goes on from NW_028263387.1 coordinate 4,426,397, forward strand.
AGATCATCAAACACATTTTATTATCAAAGATAACCTGAGTAAACACAAAATACAGTTTTGAAATGATGGATTTGTGAGTTAAAGGGGAAAATCCCCTGTCCCCATGTGAAGTAATGGCTCCCTAAATGTTCATCTATTTATCTTTTGTATGGAGGCCATTTTTCCCTACAGTCTCATTTCTATTCTTGAGTCAACAAAAGCTGACCTAAAACAGAGTCAGTTGTGGTCTGCATGGCTTCAGATGATGCTTTGGGTTCCTTCTGAATGTGACGTTAATATACTTTTGACATCAACTCTTAGGAGTTGACTGGCAACTTTGGGACTCCCTAGAACTTCCCTTTGGTTCTTAGTGAGGTGCTAATAATTGTTCTAATAATTCTTGAGATGACTAGCAGTAATCACACCTTGTTGAGTCTAGCGAAACTAAGTTTAACTAGGTAAAAAGGCAGGTCAGGTTAGCGCCAGTTTGAAAACATTCATTTAAAGCTAATTTTGGTGTGTACTCTGGTTATTTTTGTCTGATATAAAAAATAGTCTTGAAATATTTAAGTTTGGAGAAACAAATAATAGTAGTACAAAGACAACTGTCATGGGTAAATACACACATTCTGTGTTTCCAGGCCAGATGACCGGTGCCCACACACGCCTAGAGTTCCACAACATCGAGACGGGCATCATGACAGAGCGCCGCTTCATTTCCGTTGTGCCTTCAAACTTCATTGGCCACCTGCAGGGCCTGTCCTTCAACAGCGTACCCTACCTGGATCAGTGTAAAAACGGGGACATCTCCTACTGCGAACTGAACGCCCGCTTTGGCATGAGGCACATCATCGCCGATCCTGTGACGTTTCGAACGAAAGGCAGCTACTTAGCGTTAGCCACTTTGCAGGCCTACGCCTCCATGCACCTGTTCTTTCAGTTCAAAACCACCACGCCGGATGGCCTCATGCTCTTCAACTCTGGAGATGGGAACGACTTCATCGTTGTGGAACTGGTGAAAGGGTGAGTTTCTGTTCAGCTGACTTCCAGAATATAAAATTCTGTTATTAATATTGACCACCAAAGGTTTTCCCTTGTTTTTTGTTGTGTTTTTTAATCACTAATGGTTGGTATTAGACAAACACGACTGCATACTGGATTAGGTTTACTCTTTGTTGTACATACTTTTAAAAGTATACGACTAAACTACTACTACTTCAGTGTTAGAGCTCAGACTACATGTTTAAATACCCTGATCATGAAACTTGATCCATATAGCCAACCATAGTAAGATTTGTTGGCAGTGTTTTGAAGTTTATAGGAGAAACACGGCACTGATCACAGATCTAGATTGCGCTGCTTGTACATATCCCCATAGTTGGACTTGAACTGGAAAGGCTTTGTAGTCGTTTTCTGTTTCACTAAAGCCGCAAACAACTGGAACTTTTCCGTGTGCGCTACTTCATTTACTCCAACGAGCGCTGATCTTACAGCACACTACCTGAGAAAGAACACTGAATCCAGCGAGTGTTTGGGTTAAGCATTCTGTCTTTTCACAACCAACATCTGTTGGAGCCCTGAAACGACTAGCACCGAGTTAAACAGGTTAAGTTTGTGAATTGTACCAGCATAAAAGCTGCTCTTTAATTAGACTATCAAAGACAGGCGTGTTTCCTTTTGTCTCTCTCTGTCTCTTGTGGTCTGTTGTCGGCATTGTTACACACAAAAGCTTTTAAGCCGCTACTGCCACAAAGACAATATGCATCACAGAAGAATTCAGATCAAGGTGAGAAAACAAAAAAAAACAACAAAACCCTGAATAAATGTGCAGCAGTAATCTCAATCAGAAATACAAAAGAAAGCCATATTTTGACTCGGAGAAGGTGCGTTGTTTCCGTTTGTGTGAACAAACACGGCGTTAGGAGAGAGGGACGCTTTTCAATTTTCAGGTCAGCACAGCATGAAAGCAAACATGTTCCCACATGGAGCGCAAACCTTGATTATTTTATTTTCCCACAGATTTTACCAAGGAATGTACACTCACTCAGTGGCCACTTTATTAGGTACAACAAATCAACGCAATTACAATGCCTATGCAAAGTATTCAACCTGTCGAAGGTTTTAGCCACTTTCTTTGGTTTTGGTTTGGTTTCTTCATAATACAGGCATTTGGTTTCTTTGACAAAAATAAAAAATAAAAAAATGCAGCAGAGGTCATTTTGACCTCTAATGTGAAAACTGATTTCTACTTTCACCGATCCAATATTAATATCTGTATATCTGTATCAACGTCAATTTTGAATCAAATTCTGTATCGGGTATCGGTGCCCAGTCTACTCAATCTAATTCTATGCATTTTCCTCTCATGCTTTATTTTATTTTACATTATTTAGAATTCCTACTTGTACTTTCTGAACCGTTTGAAAAAAGATTTATTAGTTTATTTTTTTATGTTTAGCTGAAATTATGAAACTATTGTTTGTTTCTTTACTATTTATTTCACATTGGCTGTTCTACTCTCAATTCCGCTGACTGACATAATTAAAGTTATGTTATTTTCCCATGTCTGACCAAGCTTGTGAAGCTATTGGTGTATTTAAGTGTTAAGCGTGCTGTACTGGTGCAGAGTTACCAAATAAGTTTGAACAATTATGTCAGTACATTTATGTCTGTGTTTAAAAATAAAATATTTTAACTCAGTTCAGCTGTTTTTCATTATCGGACGATACTAATCCTCAGATATCAGAAGTGGCACCGATATCTGATTGGTGCATCCCTACTAAATACTGATAATAAAAATATCACAAATAGAATAAGTGATTCAATAAATATTTATACCCTTCAAGTCAGGATTTAGAAGATTCACATTCAGTCGAACTATAGAGTCTGTGTCTGTTTGGCTTTGAATGTGTTATGAGAGAACCTCAACTAGACAGTAAAGATGATAATTTCTATTGACTGACATTGACTGTACTTACTGTAATTCATGTACCATTTTGATTTTATTCTTTTCAATATGTTAAGGCATATTTTAGTTTTCCCTCTGTAGTCGGTGATGTACTAAGCCAAAAATAGCAACATAACTTTAATACTTGGCTTCCTTTCGCCTTAGGTACGTTCACTACGTCTTTGATCTTGGTAACGGCCCGTCGCTAATGAAGGGCAACTCAGACAAGCCGCTCAACGACAATCAGTGGCACAACGTGGTGGTGTCCCGGGATGCCAACAATGTACACACGCTGAAGATCGACTCACGCACCGTGACGCAGCACTCCAACGGAGCCCGCAACCTGGACCTCAAAGGTAAGGACAGGTTTTTTTTTTTTCTTTTTCTTCTCATGTGGGACTGCGACACATCCTCCATGAAACGTGATCACTTAAAGGAAATAAGCATGCGCCATCCTTCCGTTCTGCCCCTCAAGTGTTGTTGGAGAGTGGCCACGAACACATTGAGGCAGAAATCTACATTAGTTCCACTTTCAGAATACCACAGCCTTTCAGACTTAGTCTTGTTTAAAAGCTTTGATTTTCTTTTTCCACAAGGAAAAGTCACTTTCTGTGGTGGATGTAGAGAATGTCGGCCTTGTCTTGTTTTTCGTTTTCTTTTTTTATGAATGTGCTCAGTTCCAAAAAACAATAACAGTCATAATGTAATGCATCATGCTTTGCGCTTGCAAATTATTTTGAAATAACTGTGGTCAAATGAATCTCCAAGAGTCTTAAAAATCTCTCAGGGCTCCTGGGAAACGGAAAAATTACAGCTTTTGTAATTGCAAGCAGGTTTTTTTTCCTAATATGTAATTTGGAGGCTTTGGAGAGTTTTTTTTTTTTTTTAGTTCGAAGTAGAACCTAACAGATGTGAAAAGGGAACCAAAAGAAGCTGCTTTGTATTAAATAACAGTGGACAGGCTGTACAACCACCAAACTCTAAAAGCCTGCGATGCTAGGAAGAAACCTAGATGTTTCATTCTGATGCTGAATGGCTCAAATTTCAGAAAAAGACACCTCAGATGTTGGGGCGAGCGCCTGCCGTCAAAAGATCCATACGATTCAAATATATAGCAGTGACTCATATTAAATGGCTAATACCTCAGGGTGTTTATTCTACAAACATGTTGGATGATCTTGTTTATATCTGGAAATTGTGTGCATGTGCACAACGCTGGAAAGCAAAAAGACAATTATTTTACTTGCCAGCCATTGCTGCCCTGTTAACTAAAAAGGGAAAAAAAATGCAGAAAAACCATTGAAGAATAATTCGTGTAGGGGTTCTGTGGTTGGGTAGAGGTTAAACACAACCCACATAAAAAAGTCCTCAACGCGACCGTCGCAGGTTTGAATCCTGGCCTGGTGATCTTTGCCTCATGTCTTCTTTCTTCTCTCATTACCTAATTTCATGTCTGGACACTTACAAATAAAAGCCACTAGAGGTAAAAAACTTAAAAAAAAAACCCCAACAAAAACAAAAAAAGAAAACACTCGTATTCTTCAGTTTTCTTGCTCTGTTGGCTACACTACTCTCAGACTGGTTGCCATAGCAACTGCCTCACAACAGCTCCCCTAGTATATCAGGATTAGACCCCAAAAACACGCAAACATTTCCCACACAAAGAACAGAACATTCAGCCCATTACGGTGTTATGTCATGATTATTTTGGAGGGATTTTACTCTTCTGCAGTCTTAAGACAAGCTTTTTATTATGTCTTATTTTTATTTTAATACTGCAGGGTCCCACTGACCCTGCGTGCGCTTTTATGCATTTGTTTTTTCTGTGTGGTTTTGGGACCTGACGGTCTGATGGGACAACATGACCTCCCCGCTTCCCTCCCACTGTCCGACCGTGACATTTGCCACACTTACACCACGGGAGAGTTATTTTCAAATATTTAGTCATACCAGTGCTTATCAACCTGTAGATGAAGTCTAATACATTCCCTTCGCTTGACATTATGGAGCAGTTAAAGTATTCACTACCTGCCCTGCTGCCATTTAATAAACTGTTGTCCAATGCAATCAGTGTGATGAGATAAACAGGCAATCGTAAACGGGACCAGTTAGGCATGCAGAGACAAAATCCCGCAGGTAACAATAACCCCGTTTGCATATTTAAGTACAGATATTCATCTAAATTATGATGTCACTCACGACTACAACTGACAGGAAATCTTTGGTGGCCAATCAGCATTCTGGGGATTAACCAATTCATGTTATTAATGTGTCAGCTCTCATGAATGAAACTTTCCTGCTCTCTGCTCGAGCCTGCAGGGGGACGGAGACGGAGGAGTCTCTGTAATAGCTGGAGGGATCGCAAATGTTGATTCGGAGAACCTCAAGAGGGAGTGACGGGGCACGTTTCTCTCCTCAATTCCCTCGTCTAATTGGGCATTCAAACATTTTCTGTGTTTCAGCCGTGACAATCCCCCTGCCAAAACAGAGCCTACATCTCCAGCTCCACGAACACCAGAGCGTTACCTCCAGGTCTAAACTTCCTTAGGTGGAAAAAGTCTCCTGACGAATACAAGATACGAAAAAAACTGACAGCAGGGTTGAGACTCTCTAACGTTGACACACACACACACACACACACACACACGCACACACACACACACACACACACACACACACGCACATGAAATGCATGCTGTGTGCTTTTATCGTGTTATGCAGCCCCTAAACAAAGCTTTGTATATCAAACCAAAAAAAAAAAACACAAAAAAAAGGCAACAATAAGCCATTTTTCCACAATCTCCTTGCTCTCTTTTAACACCATTTCAGCTTGCATTTCAAGGAAGAAACACACCAATTTTCCAGGCTTTATCTGTGTAATTGCGCAAAGAAAACGGGGGAAAATGGATTTCTGTTTTCCTTCTCTTTGTTTTGGACTGGCAGAAAAAAAAAGAACAAACATTTCAAGGCATTTCCTCTTTGTCGGCTAAAACACGTTGACGGAACAACACATAAACTCCCTGAGGATGGCACTGATTGGTCTTTTTCAACAACAACAAAAAAAAACTCTACACAGCGTTTAGTTTTTGTCGTGTTGTGTGACAAAAATAAAAAGTGAAATGATTTAAAAGGAAATATTGACCACAGGCTTGTGGGGAAAGCGTTTTCCCTCTACAGCGCGATATATGTTACAGGAATGTGAATCAATATTCCAGGAGAGACCGTCATCGCTAACATCAGGGGACTGCAGTCTGCGGCTCCGGAGCCTCAGTTGGCTCCTCTGACCTTCTGCAACGGCTCTTAAAGCATTTGACTAAGAAAAATGGAGCGTTAACACAGAGGCTTTCTCCCAGCAGGTGCTCTTATTTACAGTCTTTACATTTCATATAAATAGTCATTTGCTGCTTTCTAAGCAGAAATATGCACATCGTGTTACCTCTCTCGGTTGCACTCTGTTTACTACTTAAATAACCATACAATATTGTTCTTATATTGTAAATTTGCCCCCCTTACTGTACATTCTTATTTTTCTGGTTTTGTATTTTTACCTCTGTTTACACATTTCCCTTTGACGTGTTGCTGGTGAAAACAGAAGGACATTTTAAACGTCATGACTTCGATTTCACTTCCGTTACAAGTGCCTTGACGACCGAGTGCTGGTTGTATTTTAGGAGCTCTGTGCGTTTTTTGTTTTTGCCCCACCGACATCATCGCCCAGTATTAACGTTTCCGTCTCCTGAGAACTTGGTGTGAGTAATTAGCAGCCTCTTCACTGGCGACAGAAAGCTTCAAGGGGATTGACGACACGCTGGCATCAGTAACAGTATCAAGGCTGAACAGACTCTAATAGAGTCCATTTGTTTGTGCAGGTCTTACCACTCATGGTATAACATAGTGATCCACAATTAGTGCTGCATGTCCTGTTCAGCTGAGTGTTGTTTCGGTCTGTTGCTGTCGGTGCTCGACTCTCAGTGAAGCGAAGGAGAACATGAGCTCCTCTCTGTTTCCACAAAGATCCTTTGTGACTCGTCTCATTTCGACACGGAGACTATTGATGTTGATGAAGATTAACTAGCGAAATTAAAAGACGGCAAAGGAAAAAAGCATGCATTTAGCAAAAGTTACTAGGTGATTTGTCGAGGTAATAAATATATTTAGCTAAAATATGTATGTGGTTAAAGTTACTCCCCTTTTTTATGTGATTTATAAATATTGGTGAAATGTATTTGACTATAAAAATATAATGGACACAATTTTGGATGAGAATATGTTAATTTATTTGGTTAAAATAAAGTAACATTATGCATTTACTACATTTTGGAATATAAGTGGTTTAAATGGGCATAAATTGGTAATTATTTCACAATGCGCTTATTTTGTGTTAAGTTATTTGTAGCTGCATTTGTGATTTTTCTTTTTATGTTTCTTCACCAGCCCGCCTACTACTACCCACAATGCTTCAGTAAATGTGAATCTACTAATTTTACGGAAACTTGATGAGACAAATCCAGTTGAAAGCCTCAGCGTAGAGGCTCGCATTTTCCAGTGGGGGATTTCACAAATAAAAACAAAACCCAACAGAACCTGACTGTTCATGTGAATCAAGACATAAATGTTTTCATAACGACAAGATGAATGACAGCTGGTTTTAATCGATGGTGGTTGTCATAAGCTGTCGTGACGTTTGACGGTGAATTTACAGCGTTTGCCATGTGGAAAGTTAAAATAAAAACATCCACTGGTTTTAACTTTGTTTTTCTATCGAGAACAGGAAAAAAGTTTAGCATATCAATACCACCGTTGACAACAGAAACATTTCATCACCAGTGCATCAAATATAACAAAGCTTCTTTTTTTATTTTATTTAGATCAAGCAGACAGAGGGGGGGAGTCGTATTTTGGCTCATTTCTTTTGAAGCTCCTCGCTAATGAGGGATAATTTTTGTGCAACTGTAAAGAGATGACATTGAACATGTTCCTTTTTCCAACAAAGCGGAGTGAATGCAAACATGAAGGAAGCTTTTGTTTGTTTTGCAAACTGGTGTTCGCATTTTAATGACTTCTACACTTGGAGGTGGCAAAGTGGATATTAGCTCTTTGATCATGTCGGAGCCATTTCCAGTTGGAGACGTGTTGAACTTCAGTCTGCTGAGCTTGGGATTGAAACCAATGCAGACCAGAATTCATGCATCTTTCTATTTCAGTTCATGTTGCCTTACAAGAACTGGCATGTAAGAAAAAAAAAAAAGTGAATTAAAAACTCCACATGGGATTCCCCGTTAATGTAAAATCTGAGTAAACTTTGTCAGTACGAGAGGTTGATCTGATCTGTTGGGATGAAGGCCCAACAGTTTCAATGCTTTAAGAGAGGAGCTACCTCTATGGTTCGCTTTCTCTTTGTCTAAAAAAATAAAAAAGATAGCAGATTAAACCAAAAGAAAAAAAAAATCAAATTTGAACTTGATAGACCAAAACCCCAATTTTCTTCCTCTATTATTCTCTTCGTTCAACAGTGGTTTATTTGCAGCAATTCAACCATGAAGGTCTGATTTACTCAGTCTGCTTCAAGCAGTTGATGTTGAATCATATGAAGTATTCATCCAGAGTTTTTTTTTTTTTTTTTTTTTAGTTTGTATTGTCTCAACTGAAGTTTTCCTCTGCAGGAGCTCTGAGGACGGGTCAGTGTGGACCATGTCGCTCCTGATGGGAACCAGTTTTATCATAATATTTCAGTTTTAGGAACTACTCTTGGGATTTTTTTTTGTAATTGTATGGATTGACTGACCTCTGTGTATTAAAGTAATACTGCAATAAAAAAACTGTTTTTTTTTTTACCTTGTGATAGTTGAGTGTTATCTCATAGCTAACAGGTGTTGGGTTAAAAAAAAATCTTCCCCTCAGATGCAAAATACTAATTTAAACTCATGAAAAAGCTGTGAGCATGTTCATTAATATCTAATTCAGTTTTGGCGTTTGCTCTTTGGGAAAACGGGCCTTTTTGACTTAAATGCTTTAATAAACTGCATGTCGTTGTTGTTTACTCCTTTCTCCAAATACAAGTGACTAGTAGCTAATTAGACACATGAGTGGAGTGAAGCAAAGGACACGGTGACATTTCTGTTTTCCTACCAAATCTCCCGCGCTCGTCGTGTTTATCGTTTGCATTCATGAGAGACTGATTTCAGCGTTCGCCTGAGAGTTGTCAGTTGAAATTCTCGGAAGCACGAAGTGGCGGGACCAGAGGTGGAATCGAGACGCTCCGAGAAATGCGACGTCATCCGGCGGACAGAGGAGGAATTCAATTTCCTCCGCAACTCTGCTTCACTTTGCACCGGATGTGGGCCTGAGAGTGACAGAGAGGGGAGGAGGAAATGTAATGAAGATCTGCCGAGGCAGTGCCTGAAACGATTTGCATGATAATAACTAAACAAATCACACGCAGAATAACTGGATTAGCAGTGCGCATCAGATGGTATGAGTGTCTGGAAGCTCGCAGCACTTATTCTCGCTGAGATTTAGGAAAGGAGAAAGACACTGAGCCGGTGAGACGTCGTGTTTCTGCGGCGCCCCTCCAAACTCGTCTCAGTCTTAAAATGACTGCAGTGTTTTCTCTCTGAGGAAAAAAATAGGAAAATTAGCTCCTGTTTTTGGAGTACATACTTTGAGATGATGGTAAAAAATGAACATTTTGGCCTATTTCTTTTGAGACAATTCAAACAGCAAATGGAACAGAAGATGCCATTCAGCTGTGTGTGTTAATCCTCATCCATCCGTCGTCTGCAGACATGTTGAATGTTTTTTGTTTACGTCCGGAAATTTTGCGCAAAACGCAACAAAACAAAACAAAACAAAAAAAAACTGTGTTTTTGTCACCTTCTTCTCTCTCATTAGCATTTTCAGCAACATGTTGTTTGTTGCTATATATCATCTAATGAAGGATCATTATATTTACATTACATTGATAAAATAGTCAGTCTCATCATTTAATGTTTTACATCGTGTGTCAGATTCAAGGCCTGTGGGCCAAATCCGGCCCGCTGTGGCTTCATGTGTGGCCCTCTAGATTGCAAATTGTATCAATAAGTCCCTCCAGTTTTTCACAAAATTCACACAAAATCAACACATTGCTAACATTTTCTTGTGATTTCACAGACATTTTTTCCTCAAAATTGGCCAAAAAACATTGAGTTTAATAAAAACAAGTAATTAGTGCAATTATTGTGAAAATTCCTTACAAATATTTCTAAATTAGCGCCACGAAATCTGTGACTTTGATTGCAGAAAAACCACAAAAGTTAATCTTTAAATCTTTGATGGACTGATCGGAGTGAAAAGATATTCAACATAATTTTATTTTAAGAAACACTTACTGAATGCTGAAACGGCTATTTATTGATATTTTAACAATCAAATTGGTTTTTATCAATACATTCGGACACAACTGGCCCTTTAAGAACATTCAGACTTTTGATATGGTCCAAAATGAAAATGAGTTTGACATCCCTGTTTGACGCGCCTTTTTTTAATGTTCAGTAAGCGTTATCCTTCAGACGGGTGAAAGCAGACGGCTTCTCCTCCTTCCAGACTCTTTTTGTTTCGTTTTTTTTTTTTTTCCTCCAACCCTGCCCTATTCTGTCTCCTCTCTCTTCCTTCTCGGTGTCAGTGCACTTTGCGAAAATGATAGGCTCTGTGGAGTGCTGCAGTAGAGCAGTGTGTTTTAAGATGTTTTTGCTGGTCTCACCTGTCTTTTATTGCAATTTACAATGGGATTACTCAGACCTCTGGTCATTTTTTCTGCCCAACCTCCTCCTTTCTCCCACTTCATCGCCCCTTTCATCATGGGCTTCCCGACCAAAAGTAAATACAAGTAGCAGATGGAGTCTAGATGTGACTATACACTCATGAATTTTTAGTTTGCACAGTTAAAATATAATTTTTTTTTGCTACAAATGGATCATAAGCTGCATGAACATCCAAGATCCCCATACATTTATTAATTTTGCCGTGACCCTCTGATAAATTAACAGTAACATTGAAACTGACTTGACCGTCAGTGATGTGACCCTCTGCTATTTTTCAAATTCAATTTCTTTATAAAAGCTTAATCAGTTGTAGCCTTGCAAACTTATTTAACTAATAGAAAAAATGTCACTTTTATTCATTCTTTTTTTTAATTGCCATTTCAAAAAGGAACTTGAATAATGTTTTATAAAGGCCATGCAGAGGAGTCAACTTCTTTTTCCTCAAGTTGAATAAAAGTTACAAATCAGATATGAACATGCTGATCTGGATAAATGTGGATGACATTTATAAGTCAAGGCACACGGTTATTTAGACAGCACACATTAAACATTTAATTACATAAACTGTATAAATATTCAAACATGGGGATTGGCTTTGATTCAACTCTGTCACATTTTTCAAGGTATTTGCTTCAAAATACCTAATATACTTTTTTTATTCAGCTTAACTGATGAAACCTGACTGACGTAAAATATAATGTAGTCTCAGCTATTAGAGCCATGTAAAGTGGAGATCCCCGTGGTCAGATGACGTTCCAAATTGATTTTTCAGTTTTTTTTAATGTAACTTTCCACCTTATTTCTGATTAAAAATCTCCTCTGTACACAGAGCAACCATTTACTAGTTAAGAAATACAAAAAGCCTCTTTGTCAGTGATGTAAGCTATTAACCATTAGTCTTACTACATCTTCCTGGAGGGTCCATCCATCCATCCATCCATCCAGCCAGCCAGCCAGCCGTTTTGTTTGAACTCATCACATTCTTCATCATAGCTTTCTGTGAAACTCTCCTGGAACTCATGAATGAGCAGCTAAATTACTTTTACTGTTTTAGACTCTCATGAAATTGAAAATAAGCAATGAAAGCAGCATCTGGATGTGCAGTGGAGCCCCAGTATATGTGGAGGTGAGGGGCCACAGCCACCTGCAAAAACCTAACATCTGCAAATACTTGAGACCTCCTGTAAAATTATTCATAATTGCCTATTTTAAAGGCTCAAGCACCAAATATATATTTAAAGGCATTAATACACACCGCTGAATCTGTCTTAGCACTAGCGCAGAAGCTAATATCTACAGTCTTCCTTCTCTCTGCTGTTGGGGGTACAGCCAATCAATGCCAAGTAAAATAAATTGTGCTTCTTGATTGGCTGCTTTGTAAATGCCAGCAAATCAGATGTGAAGTTGCATTACATGTATGTATTTCAGCTTCCCAAACTGCATTTTGTTTTGAATATTTTAGATAAAACAATAGTGAATTGGTGACTTTGTGAATATTGAATCACTCTACAAGACTTCTTTGGTATTCTTTAAAATGAAAGCTTAAATATTAAAAAATATTAAAAAGGAGAAAAAAAACAGTAAAAAAATTAAATGAAATCTCTAATTGACCCAACCCACCTATGTCATGGTAAAGGCATGTAGCCTTTCCAATAACTACACCTATCTCTCTTTACAATTTCTCCATATATTATATCGTCTCATTTCTTTTTCCCTTTTCTGTGTCTCTAATCACCACCTAATAATCACCACCATCTGACTTATGTGCAGTAGTAGCACATAAGTCAGATTATCAAAAAAAAAAAAAAAAAAAAAAAAGCCAAAAGTGTACAGTGGCCTATTTCACGTACCTTCCAGTTCGACACACTTGTTTGCAGAGAAACAATTGTCCAGGGGACATTTATGCTTTGATCAAATTCATAAAAGTCCATATTCACGTTTGTTGCACTTCACTTAGCTTTCCAATATCTATTCTGAGTGTTGTGGAAAGCTTCATTTTTCTCATGACTGCTTACGTTGAGTATTCAATTTATTGTCACCATTACTCTAGAAACAATTTCTAACAATAAAACTGGAGGTAAAACAACGACGCAACAAAGGAAGTTCTGGATCCTGTTGACACAATAACAATAACAGACGGAGCAAAACGAGACGGCAGAGAGACTAAGACAAATATTAGGAATGTGGGGAATGAAAGGTGGTGACGGAGCGAATCGGGAGAGACAGCAGAGACGATTCTAGGAAAAGCAAAAGATTCTGAATGCAGAGTGACATCTCAGAGGGGGGAAAGAAGCGTGAAAAGTACGTAATGGAGCCTGTCTGTGCCACTGTACAATCTTTCAACAAGCATTGGCACGTAACTCTGCCAAGAATTTGTCAAGAGCTCACAGAGCAGTGAAGGATGTCAGGGAGGCCACAAACTCTTTTAGGATGAACACTTTCATAAACTTCATCCCCGTAAAATTACATATACTCTCACCAGCCACTTTATTAAGCACACTTTGCTTGTACTGTTTTGGTTTCTCCTTTAGCCTTCATGTTCCTGAAGGTTTAAGGAGTCTTATAAAGTGTCAGATTGTGTTAGTGGTGGATGTTTTGAGCAGGACCCTTCATGGATAACATTTGCTTGTTCAGCAAATTACAGGCCAGCTGGTCAACAGCCAATAACACTGTCTGGGGTTTTTCCAACTGTTTTATGGTCATGTCAATGAGCTGAATCCTAAACTCACATTGCTTTTGCTCAATCAGGTCAACTTTCTGAACTATGGAGCAACATGAGCATCAAAATGCAGGACTTGTTCTCACATCTGGACAATCTGATCAATGAGTGATGAGCAGGAGGAGAGATTCCATCAGGACAGGACAGAGACGGAGACGTAATGTTCAGTTCACATGTACTTACCCTTATCAGTGTTTATTATTCAGTTTACAGAAATCCAAGGTTGTTACATGTAATTAATACAATCTGTTAAAACGTCTTCTTTTTCTCCTAAAACCTTTTTTGAATGGGAAATATTAAGGGAAATGAACTGATGATGACACAAAAATGTCATCAATTTAGTCTGAAGATTGGATTTGTCTAAGTCAAATTAAAATAAAAACCTGACCTGATTGAGAAACATGGATGTCATTTTAGGATTCAGTGGTGCAAAAAATAGTCCTAATTCGGCTAAAAAACCATAAGACAACTTCATACATATATATATATTGGAACCCAGTGGAACTTAGCAACTTTGTCGCTACATTTAATAACTTCTCAGATAATAAAATCGAGAACATCGCAATTGGCAAATCAGACTTTTTTAAAAATCAGTCATGACCAGAAAGCTGCAATCAGTGCACGCCTAGTCATAGCATCATCCCTGAGAGGTATGTATAGGTAAGATAAGTTTGAATTTATTGCAGCAGTAATGAGAAATGACAGCCATGTTTACCTCCCTTCTTCAGTTTCCTGCAAATAATCAGATGAAGAGCTATTTTTAAAGCATTGTCTGAAGGAACCACTTCAGAGCTGCATTCTGCCACCTGTAGTCACAGAGGAGTTCAGCTACAGCAAGAGACACCTGTTGTCAAAATAGCGCGCCCTCAAGTAATTATAGCTTCAGTTGCCTTCTGCCTTTCCATATCATTTGTTCTCAGACCTTCCAAACACAGAGACTATGCGCACAACACGATTAGACAACTTATAATTTAGCATCGGCAATTACTGCACAAGCAGGCTCAACATTTATTCCTCAGACCAGTCGTCCTGTTGTGATGACTGTGGATAAGGGAGCGCCTCTGTAATTAGCAATCAGATTCCCTGCGTATTCCGGCTCGCTGCCGTTGTCCTGGCCCTCCTTGCAACACACACCCCATCGCCCGACAATCGTTTCTGTTTTTGTGGTTGATTTTGTGTGGGTTTTTTTTTGATTAGTAATGATTCAATCTTCACCAATTAGAGCCAGCATGACGGTGAGGCAAACACGAGGCAGAAAAAGGAGAGAGAGAGAGAGAGCGGGGGAGAAACCAAGAGTGAGGGAGAGGATCTTAATAGAGCATTTAATGAAAGTTAATGGTGGGCTCTGTGTTCACCAGAGAGTCGTCTAGAGGGAGTCTGTGGATTGAGCCCAAAGATCGCACATTGCGCATTCATGGCCTTTTTCTTTTCATTATCAGACCTCTCCTAATGACGAATGTAAATAATGCATATCAGAGTGTTGGTGGATATGGGTGACGACTGTGAAACCATCACTCCACTTGGGGAGCCAATTATAGCCGAGGATGAAATACACACAGGTTTGGTTTTGTGCTTCTGAGGTGTTCTCACCAAAGGAAATGAGCCACCTAACACCAATGTTGGATTTTAACACTTTGTCATAAAAGCAAAGTTCTCTGTTATAATATATATATATATATATATATATATATATATATATATATATATATATATATATATATATATATATATATATATATATATACATATATATATATTATAAAATATATATATATATATATATATATATAGCTGACTGTATAGCTCAGTGGGTAAGACACCAGTCTACCACCTGGGAGACCGGGGTTCGAATCCAGGTTGGGGCAAGTTACAACAGTGCAATTGAGCTATGCAGTGTGGGTCCCTAGGCAAGACCCTTGGAGCTATATAGCCTACCTCATACAATGAGAGACACTGATAAGCATGACATGCCGGCTCAGACGTCGCCCGGCCAAACAAGGTCTGCGTCAGGTGCTGGGGAACCAGAGCACCTTGATGAAAAATGGGCTACTGGAACAAGACGGAAATGGGCGAGAGACGAAAACATGGATCTGTTGGAATGCTACTACTCAAGTAACCCTAGTCAGAGGGGTTACATGCAAAGACTGAGGGTGGAATGGTTACTTCGACACCCACAGTCTACAATGACTGCCAAACAACTAGTAGCTCAGTGCTCCAACATCCGCAAACGGCAACTGCTATCACAACTTGAGATTGACGAGGTACAACACAAATGCTACGGCATAAGGGAGGAGGGAGGCACAGTGGCTAACCTCTCTACGAGAAGACCACAGCAACCTCCCTGAACAAGCCCCGGTAACCATCACTGTGGCAGATGTCCAAGAAAGAGTCTCGGGTATGAAAAACTGGACAGCACCAGGGCCTGACATGATCCATGCCTACTGGCTAAAGAAACTCACTGCCCTCCATGAGCGACTGGCAGCTCAACTGAACCAGCTGCTACAGAATGGGACTCACCCTGAATGGTTAACTGAAGGGCGCACAATCCTGATCCAGAAGGATCCCTCAAAGGGTTCAGTCCCATCCAACTATCGGCCAATAACCTGTCTCTCTACAACATGGAAGCTCATGTCAGGCATCATAGCGGCTAAGATAAGCGGACACATGGATAAATACATGAGCACGGCACAGAAGGGCATCGGCATAAATAGTAGAGGAGCCAAACACCAACTCCTTGTAGACCACACAGTCGCCCGAGACTGCAAAACCCGACACACCAACCTGTGCACCGCTTGGATTGATTACAAGAAAGCCTATGACTCAATGCCACACACCTGGATCATTGAATGCTTAGAGATGTACAACATCAATAGGACTCTAAGAGCCTTCATTGCAAACTCGATGGGGCTGTGGAAAACCACCCTTGAAGCCAACTGCAAACCGCTTGCACAAGTGTCCATCAAATGTGGCATATACCAAGGAGATGCTCTGTCCCCACTGCTGTTCTGCATAGGCCTGAACCCCCTCAGCCAAATCATCAACAAGACTGGCTACGGATACCGACTTAAGAATGGGGCCACAATCAGTCACCTCCTCTACATGGATGACATCAAGCTGTACGCCAAGAGCGAGCGAGACATCGACTCACTGATCCACACCACCAGGATCTACAGCACTGACATTGGGATGTCATTCGGACTAGAGAAGTGTGGCCGGATGGTTACAAAGAGAGGGAAGGTCGCCCGCACAGAAGGGGTCTCACTCCCAGAGGGAACGATAGCAGACATAGAGCACAGCTACAAGTACCTGGGAATACCACAAGCAAATGGCAACCTCGATGAGGTCACAAGGAAAGGAGCCACAGCCAAATACCTCCAACGAATAAGGCAAGTCCTGAGAAGCCAGCTCAATGGCAAGAACAAGATCCGTGCAATAAACAGCTATGCCTTACCAGTAATCAGATACCCTGCCGGAATAATTAGCTGGCCAATGGAAGAGATGAAGGCCACGGATGTTAAGACTCGGAAGCTACTAACCATGCATGGAGGGTTCCACCCCAAATCCAGCACCCTGAGACTGTACACGAGCCGTAAGGAAGGAGGCAGAGGACTAGTGAGTGTGAGAGCCACTGTCCAGGATGAAACATCTAAGATCCATAAATACATCAAGGACAAAGCCTCAACGGACGATGTGCTCAGCGAATGTCTCAGGCAATGGGGAACAGAGGACGAGGTGCTGGAGGAACCATCATGGGAAGACAAGCCCATGATGTCTTCCCGACAAATAACTGAAGTGGCTGATATCAGGAAATCCTACCAATGGCTGGAGAAAGCTGGACTCCAGCCATTGGTAGCTGGACTCAAGGACAGCACGGAGGCCCTCATCCTGGCCGCCCAGGAACAGGCCCTAAACACCAGAGCAATAGAAGCTCAGATCTACCACACCAGACAAGACCCAAGGTGTAGGTTGTGCAAGGAGGCCTCTGAGACAGTCCAGCACATAACAGCAGGGTGCAAGATGCTGGCAGGGAAAGCGTACATGGAACGACATAACCAAGTGGCGGGCATAGTGTACAGGAACATCTGTGCAGAATATGGACTGGAAGCCCCGAGGTCAAAATGGGGGACACCCCCAAAGGTGGTGGAGAATGACCGAGCTAAGATCCTGTGGGACTTCCAGATCCAGACAGACAAGATGGTAATGTCGAACCAACCGGACATTGTGGTGGTGGATAAAGAACAGAGGAAAGCCGTTGTGGTGGATGTAGCAATACCAAGTGACCACAACATCAGGAAAAAGGAGCATGAGAAACTGGAGAAATACCAGGGCCTCAGAGAGGAACTGGAGAAGGCCTGGAAGGTGAAGACCACAGTGGTGCCTGTGGTCATCGGGGCCCTCGGGGCAGTCACCCCCAAACTGGAGCAGTGGCTCAAACAGATCCCAGGAACAACATCAGACATCTCAGTCCAGAAATGTGCAGTTCTAGGCACAGCCAAGATACTGCGCAGAACCCTCAAGCTCCCAGGCCTCTGGTAGAGGACCCGAGCTCAGAGGATGAAAGAGACCACCCACGGAGGGTGAGAGGGGAATTTTTATTTTTTATATATATATACACACACACACACACAAAGCTCTTTTCTTTACTTTCACAGCAATTATATTGTGAAAAGCTTGATTTCTCCAACTGTAACAGTGACTTTTGATAGTTTTTCCCTGATTGATAGTTGTTACAACATTATAAACTATATTTAGATACTTCCCTCCCTTTATGTGGCCACCAAGCTGATTTTTTTGTTCAACACAGATTGAAAAAAAAATTAAGTAAAGGTAAAGTACTTAATATAATAATAACCCAACAATTAGTTTGAAATAGAAGTGCAGAACTGTTGAGTATTTCTTAGTTTCAACAATAAAGTTTCTTTAGTCTTAGTAGATTGTTTTTTGACCACAACCAAAGTGTGCTCAAGGTGTGAACATGATTTAACAGTTAAGATTATGCCTTAAAGGACTAATGAAAGCATCAATAGAGAGATCTTCATCCCTCTTTAAAACCCATTGAAAACCTTCTCTTCCTTACATAAATGTCAGCCTGGTGTGTTCTTTCAAACGGTAGAGTCAGTGGCTCTCTCGGGCCCCATATTCAAACACACCCATCCCTCCACTCAGTGTGAGGGGTCATTACGGTGATCATGGAGGTGAAAGTGGTGTTCTGTGATGCCTGCCTGGCTATATTTTGTCCAATCCCAGGAATCTCTTAGAGCTCTTCAGCAGCACCACAGACATTACTGCTGGGTCCAGCAGAGCCAGCATAGGATGCAGCGTCTGGCACAGAGCAAACCTTATTCAGCTCATTGTTCTTACTTTGAAGCAGGCATTAATGCTAATAAAGCCTGTGCTAAGATAACTCGAGTCATACAATTTATCATGTTGTTCTTGACCCAATAAATGACTTTTGTCTAAACTAATTTTATGTATATTAGATTATTCATTCTAACGTAGCCAAGAACAGACATTCTGAGAATTTTCCATGCTAAATATTATTTTGTCACGTTTTGTGAAAACCATTTAAATATGTCAGAATACACACTTTTTTATATATAATTTAATTTCAACATTATAACCTTGAGGAGAAATATCACTTACAAATATTTGAATTTTAAAAAAATTTAAGTATCATTAACTGAGCTTCTGATCTCTAGACCCCGATCACATTGGATTGTTTTCTCTAAAAGGGAAACATTGTTTTGATTTTATTTTCACCAGAAATGGAGTTCTAGAGGACCCGCTCATCTTTTGTTGTTCACCGTTCTTGTTTTCTTCTTGTGGAGGTTTTAACTGCATGTTCCATACTCCCTGTTTACTGCCACCTGCAGGTTTGGAGGAGTAAAAAACTGTGTTTTGGGGCCGTTCTTTGTGTTTCCATGTGGATGAAAACATTTCTGGAAATGGTTCCATGTTGTCGCAGGTGTTTTTGAAACCATCTATCTGTTTTAGAAAAAGGAAATCTTTTCAGTCAGTATCAGCCAAGTTTATTTTCAATCTCAAGTTTAACTCAGCTGACATTATACAGAATTAGCATTAGCCTAAATTCCAGTTTATTCTAATACAGTCCAATCATATGTTTGGAATCTAATCACATATGGTCTCTAGACCAATACTAATTGTAATATGGTGCGTTTAAAGTCAGTTGGTCATTTGGTAAAGTGTAATCTAAGAACAACAAATGTGAGTTACTGGTTTTATATCTATCCTTTGCTGTGATGGTTTGAGTTTTTTTTTTTTTTTTCACACTGGATGTTTCTCCAACTTGCTCACTTTCACATTTTCTTATATTGGTTCTCACACACCACCAACTCACTGCTTCCACCAACAGGTGGGTAAGGGGAGTGATTCTCTACACCAGACAGACTCACTCCTGCTCATTAGCATAAGTTCACACCACAAAACCACTGGCAGATTTATTGTCCCGCCCATAATATTAAATGAGAATATTCAGTTCAGAATACAACACAATGCCCGCCCACTTAGTTTAATGAATGTTTGAATTAATTCCAATTATTTCACCCTTACTTTACAGCCATTCTACTACCTCTCGCCTTCTATCGTTAAACCAACAGCTAATGGAGTCTAAAACATGTTGCCTTTGGCAAAAAATGCACTGTTTGGTTTATTTTTTTAAATTTATTTATATTTTTTAGATGAATTTAATGTTTGCTAAATGGCTTTCACGGCTGTGATTTCAGGACATCACTCAGGCGGATGGTTAACTAATTTATTGTATTGATTATAATGTCCGGGAGCCCTGGCTGGAAAATATGAAGTGTCAAGTGCTCATTAATTCTGGAGAGAAGTCGGCAAACATCATTGACTCATTCCATTACCCAAAGTCCACATATAATTGACCTTGCGGCTCCGTCCTGCGCCGTGAAATTTTCCCCAGTTTTTAGATGACGGGAAATTCTTCCGATTTTCTGATGATCTTATCTGCGCAGCAGCATCTTGTCCCCGCGTGGAGGAGTTTCTGCTGGGTCTCCGTTTTTGTGCCTGCTCAAAGATAAAGTATAGGTTTTGATGATACGAAAACCTTGAAGCATTTCAAACCGTGTTTATTCATATCCCCTGACATCAAAGACCCTTTTTTTTCTTCTTCACTTTTTCTTACGCTTGCCATAATTTCACTTGCTGCTTTCAGCGACTTGACAGAATGGAGGAGCCGCAACGAAGAGACAGGGGAGAAAAATAATTAGGTTTAAAACTAGATGAGTTTTTTTTTTCTCTCCCTCCCCTCTTTTATGCTGTAATACAAAGAGACGGTAATTGTGCTTGAGCACCGAGAGTTCCCAAACCTCAGCTTTTTTTATCATCTTGCTTTAGGATTCGCAATTTTCTGCTCCGTTCATAAAAAAGTGCACTGTGTACGTCCTGCGTCTCTCCTCCAAAGAGTACAGTAGATAAAAATTCTTTCAGACATCAAATCCCATTTCCAGTGTGCCGGGTTGACGCTGGCAAAGCTATTCGTGTCAACTGTAAGCTGCTTCTTTGAATCATGTAATCATCCAAACATGCTTCTGCCGCCTCGGTAATGACAGCCACTCTGTCAGGGACGTCTCTAAGGAGCATACCTACTGACAGACACATTTGCTTGGCTCGGAGATGTCAATTTTCCTGTGTGGCAGTGAGGGTAATATTTTGACAGGCGTGTGTGTGCGTGTGTATGTGGTAGCGCGCACCTTCAGAGGATGCACTCTTAAGACGCATGCTGTGATTCGTGGGATCCCCGTTTGTTCTTTAGTGGCTTGAAGTTTTGCATCTCTCCTTTACCAGCAGCTGCTAATGAAACATTTTGGAGTGAAGAAATTAAGCAGCATGTAGAGCACGTTGTATTTGTACAGCGCAAAAGTGACGTGCAATTATTTATTTTTTTTGTGTGTGTTTTGTTTTTTTTAACCAGAAGATGCGCACACACTACTTCATAGATTTAAAATTAATAGTTTAATAAGCAGTTTCATATGGAGTATAGCTGAAAAACTTTATTTTTGTTAGTGTAATTTGCCGGAGAAGGTCTGGAGCAACTAGAGCGGATAAATCACTTTTAAATGTGCTTACAGCTAACAAGGAAAGGAAATTACTCTTTATGACGATAACTGTTCTTTTGAAAACCATAAGCTGCTGCATTTTGCACAATAAACTGCAACGATCTCTTTGTTTTTATACACTTTCAACTTTAACAAGTTAATTTCTTTGTCGTTAAAAATTTGCTTTCACTGTATAAACAAGATGGCCTACGTCTGCTGCAACAAGAGGCTGTTACATTAAAACAACAGGGTTAAAGGTCAAAGGTAACCGCAGAGAGCAGAATATATAGAAACCTGTGAGAGCTCCATTGACTCCTTAAAGCAAGGGAACTGTAAGAAAAGTTTGGATTCTCTTTTTCAATTTGAGTTTTTTTTTTATTTTTAGAATTAAGTTTTCCAAAATAAACATATTTTTAACATAAGTACCCAACTATGGGAGTAGTGTTTAAAATTCTTTGTAGAAATGACCCAGATATTGTTGAATCAAATATGTTTTTGTTTATAACATGACACCTGTCACATATCCACGCTTATTGTTTTTTTGAATATTTTTATTTCTACTATCTATGAAATAAAAATTCTCCAGACATAAATGTTTCTGAACTCAGATGGGCTGCAGTAACTGTTTACTGTCCTCTACCTTATGCTGTTTAAAGTACCATTTCTATTTGTTTTGTCAATGTCAGCTTCTGCCACCGGACCTGCTTGTTTGAGAAAACGGCCATAATATTCATACCAAATCATGTATTCATGCCAATAATGCTCATTTTTGGGTGTTCATTGTCTTAATTGAGATGCTAGCGTTAGCTTGCACTATTTTCTATTTTGATACGACTTGTGATAATTCGGTTCATGATATGTCTTTCAGTTCAATTCAGTCTAAAAATACTTTATGCCTTATTCATGCCAAAGAGAAATTAACTATTGTAACTCACTCCAAGTATCTTCAGAGATTTGTTGCACATGATGCTGTACTATTGGACTAATCTGTAGGAAAGGTCAGTCTGCCAATGATTCCATGAAACCTGTTGGAGATTAACGTTACCTCATATACTGATTTCTTCTACAATATGTTAACCTGAAGAAGAGTAAAAACAACATAATCAGGAGGTCATTCTAGACAAGTTTATTAGTTGACTATTTCTGCTGAGATTACTGAGACGTCTGACTTGACTGAACTAGTTGGAGTTTGAAAATTATGTAACATTATTAATTTTCAGAAAAATGCAACACAGAGGTTTGTTACCTTTTAATGCCTTAATTCCTTAGATTTGAAAAAAATAAAACAACAACAGGTGAGTTTATGCTAGTGTTAATGAGGTTTAAGATGGAATTACAAAGTCATTAAATTCAAAGCTACAATTCAAGAAGAATGGCTGTTTGTCAAAGATTAGCCTCGGATTTCTAGTAAAACCAGAAGTTTCTTGCGTATCATTTTTGTTTGTTCGCATCTCTTACAGCCTTCTTCATGTGTGTGTTTTGCAGGAGAGCTGTACATCGGTGGCGTGACGAAGAGCATGTACAGCAATCTGCCCAAACTGATCGCGTCCCGGGACGGGTACCAGGGCTGCCTGGCCTCTGTGGACCTGAACGGGAGACTCCCTGACCTGATCGCAGATGCCCTCCACAAGGTGGGGCAGGTGGAACGAGGCTGCGACGGTACGAGAAGCTTCTCTTTGTCACGTTCATCCATCATCCATTCACCCGTCCCGTAGTCTATGCCCACTTATCCTGTCAGGGGTCGCAGAGCAGCTGGCGCCCTTCTCCAGGGTGCATCACAGGACCAGTCACCCTCCATAAAACAGTCTAAAATACTTTAGGGCTTCTGAATTCTTTTTTTAATTTTTTTTTTTCAGGAAAGACCATTCGATAATTATCTCCCCTGTGAGTTACCAGCCCTTGATTTCAGGTATTATTATCCAAGCTGAGTCACAGTGATTCCTTCTACCTCGATGACAGAAAACCGCCGTTTCAAATCTCGTGTGACGTTTGACGAAGTCAAAGACGGAAACGGCTGTTTCGTAACCACACAGATTCCGAGTGCCTGGGCCAGCCTTTAGTCTCCTTTCTTTGTGTATTGTCCTAGTTACGCCGTAAATCCTGCAGGAGGCGGGCGTTTTTTTTCCCCTCTCTCTGCTGTCGACAGTGTGGTTAATCTCACTAACACCCCACTTTTGTTGCTTTGTGGCTTTCCTTTCGTCTCGCCTTAGCACCGTTTCTACCTCCGCCATGCTTGGGTTGCTGCATGTCTCGGGCTAAATGGCTCTGATGTCAGTTAATCCTGGGTATAACAGTAGTTTTTGGCAGTAACAGTCCTCCCTCTTTTCACACAAACTGTACCCTGAGCCACAGTCCACCATGTCTCGGTAGCCTACTGAGCACAGGAGAACCCAGGCTTAATTTCCCTGTGGGGAACACTGGCTGAAACCACACCGGCTGAAGCTTTTCATGTGTTCCCTTCTCCCCAACACTTCCTCCTAAATGATGCCATTTCTGCCAGCTAGCCTTATTACCTGCCCACACTTACAACCCACAATTACTTTGCTCCAAACACAGTTTAAAATTGCATTAAGATATCTCACCCTTTCCTGCAGGCTCACACAATGGTTGTTAATGATCCGACTCCCAGGAAACTGAGCTCTAATACCTGAGCAGATTTTTGGAGGTTTTAATTTTTTTAATTTATTTATTTTATTTTTGACAAATAAACCAGAGGTTGTTAGAAATTCAATTATCCTCCTGTCGATGTTGCATAAACACATAAAACATATCATTTTAAAGCAATTACAGGAATAATTTCTCTGCCCTTAAGAGTATTCTTACTTACAGTTCCTCCTCGGTTGTCACAGATGGCTGCCGTTTCTGATGTGTTTATGGCAAAGATCTTACTAAAGGAGCTTTTGCTCCACATTTTACTACACATCTGAACTTGGATCTGAAAGCGCTGGGAACTGGAATGGGAAGCTCGAGTATTTGGTGCCTAAAGCAGACGTAAAATCTAATTTTGAGATTTAATAAGATGTTTCATTTCGAGGTTCTTTTATTCTGAGGCATAAACCAATTTCCAACTGGATGCACAGTTTGTACATAGGCAGATGTTTCATTTATAAGCAAGCTGTTCGTGGAGTGCAGAGCCGACTGCAGAAAGGGAATGAAGATGTGTTTACTTGGGTTTTATAGTCATATTAAGCGTGTTCCCCCCTTAGTACAGCAGGATTTTCCTCAAACATTTGGAGCAAACAGCAGATGGGAATTCACACTCCAACAAACCCAAATCGACAAGGAGTTTAGGTGAAACTAAAATTTGTTTTCTAAATTAAAGAGGAAGGAAGTAATTGCATGCTGATCTATTGGCTCTTAAGAATGCCAATTAATTATTAAGCAAAAAGGTAATAGTTGTTTCCTAAACAAACAAACAAAAAAAGGAAAAATCTGATTGGTTACTTGTGTGTTTGTTTTTTGTAGAATTAAAGGGGCTGGGACCATTTTTTTAACTAGGCCATTTGTAAATGGCACAGTGCAGAGGCTGTTTATCTCTGCACAAACAAATTAGTCTGGAAGTGAACCACGGTTCTTTGAAAATCTCTGTTTAATTGAGGCTGTAATGAGAAGCCCCACTGCCATCAACACAAAAGCCACCGCACACTTGTTTCAAAAATAATCATCCCACCTAAGACTTCATCTGCAGCCTAATCAAATATCTATTCTTCAGCATTTTCACCAACAATCTCCAACAATCAACTTTTTTTTTTTTTTTTTTGAGTTGCACAAATGGTGATCTTGTTTCCTTTTGGTTTGTGTCTTATTAAGCAATAAATAGCGAACGCTGAGGAGTAATAATAAGTAACAGCATACTGGGTCGGTAGCCAGCAGGAAGCAGGAGAACTTTATATTTTCCTTCTTTTTCCCTTCTTGACTTATAAACAAGCCTCCTGTCAATAGGTGGCAGCAGTGTTCAAAATAATCAATGAGCTGTCTTTTCAAGCCGTTAGAGGAACTAGCCAAAACAGAACTACATATTCCTGTCTAGAGAACTGGTGTTCACAGCTGATGGAGGAGGATACAAACATGTCTACCTCCATAGAGGAGAGGAGGTGGAGAGGTTTGTGACAGTGAAAAGAAAAACGGCACGGGAGGTTTGTAAAGTTAGCATGATGGAGTAGTAGGGCAAGACTAATAATTTTTTTTAAATACAAGAATAAAGTCATATTATGAGAATAGTTATGCTATTGAAAGTATAAAGACGCAATATTGTCGAAAGAAAGTTGTAAAATATAGTTATAATGAAAGAAAAAGCCAGCGAGTCCGTGGTTCCCTAAAATGTTACGCACTTTTGACAAACTGAAATATAAGCGACATCGTTGCAAATTTTGTGGAAAAAAATAAAATAAATAAAAACTATATAGCTTTTTGAAAAAGAAAAAGACGAAGAAGCTGACAAATAATCAATGTGTATGGTTTTAAGATGTTTCACTGTACTAAATCTAAAAATGAACTGCCGGCCGACAGCGTGTCATGTAGCATTACGCCAACATACAGTTGCGGTCAAAAGTTTACATACACTTGTAAAAAAACATAATGTTATGGCTGTCTTGAGTTTTCAATAAGTTCTACAACTCTTATTTTTCTGTGATAGAGTGATCGGAACACATACATGTTTGTCACAAAAAACAGTCATAAAATTTGGTTCTTTCATAAATTTATTATGGGTCTGCTGAAAATGTCACAAAATCTGCTGGGTCAAAAATATAGATACAGCAACATTAGTATTTGGTTACATGTCCCTTGGCCATTTTCACGGCAACTAGGCGCTTTTGGTAGCCATCCACAAGCTCCTGGCAAGCTTCAGGTCGAATGTTTGACCACTCTTCTTGACAGAATTGGTGCAGTTCAGCTAAATGTGATGGTTTTCTTGCATGAACCTGTTTCTTTAGCACTGTCCACATGTTCTCAATGGGGTTTAAGTCAGGACTTTGGGAAGGCCATTCTAAAACCTTAATTCTAGCCTGGTTTAGCCATTCCTTTACCACTTTTGATGTGTGTTTTGGGTCATTGTCTTGTTGGAACACCCAACTGCGCCCAAGACCCAACCTTCGGGCTGATGGTTTTAAGTTTTCCTGCAGAATTTGGAGGTAATCCTCCTTCTTCATTATCCCATTTACTTTCTGCAAAGAACCAGTTCCACTGGCAGCAAAACATCCCCAGAGCATAATACTACCACCACCATGCTTGACAGTAGGCATGGTGTTCCTGGGATTAAAGGCCTCACCTTTTCTCCTCCAAACATATTGCTGGGTGTTGTGGCCAAACAGCTCAATTTTTGTTTCGTCTGACCAGAGAACTTTCCTCCAGAAGGTTTTATCTTTGTCCATGTGATCAGCAGCAAACTTCAGCCGAGTCTTAAGGTGCCTTTTCTGGAGCAAGGGCTTCTTTCTTGCACGGCAGCCTCTCAGTCCATGGCGATGTAAAACACGCTTGACTGTGGAGACTGACACCTGTGTTCCATCACCTTCCAAATCCTTGCAGACCTGCTTCTTGGTGATTCTTGGTTGACTCTTGACCATCCTGACCAATCTCCTCTCGGCAGCATGTGATAGCTTGCGTTTTCTTCCTGATCGTGGCAGTGACACAACTGTTCCATGCACTTTATACTTGCGTATAATTGTCTGCACAGTTGCTCTTGGGACCTGTAGCTGCTTTGAAATGGCTCCAAGTGACCTCCCTGACTTGTTCAAGTCAATAATTCGCTTTTTCAGATCCACACTGAGTTCCTTTGACTTTCCCATTGTAGCTTTTGTAGCTGAGTCTAATCACTGGGTCAAATGAGCCCTATTTAAATGGGCTCATGAGAAGTCAACAGCTGTAGTCAATCAGAATCACTTACAAGAAGTGAAGAGGCCATGACATGAAGCTAATTTGATTGACACAACTCGCTACATCACCAAAATTGACAAATTTTGTTGCTGTATCTATATTTTTGACCCAGCAGATTTGGTGACATTTTCAGCAGACCCATAATAAATTTATGAAAGAACCAAATTTTATGACTGTTTTTTGTGACAAAC
The DNA here is from genome assembly GCF_051168715.1 of Poecilia mexicana. Lineage (NCBI taxonomy): Eukaryota > Metazoa > Chordata > Actinopteri > Cyprinodontiformes > Poeciliidae > Poecilia > Poecilia mexicana. Next base: position 4,453,984 of record NW_028263387.1, read on the forward strand.
ATGTATGTGTTCCGATCACTCTATCACAGAATAATAAGAGTTGTAGAACTTATTGAAAACTCAAGACAGCCATAACATTATGTTTTTTTACAACTGTATGTAAACTTTTGACCACAACTGTATTCCAACTTCCCAAGCTGCATTTTATTTTTTAATATTCAATATTTAACAGCAAATACTGAACAGCAATTAGACGGCGGTCTACTGTATAGAAGCCAACGCCACAGGAATCTGTCAGTTTGTCAGCAAGGATTTTAGATGCAATTAAAAGTTGGTTTCTTGATTAAACAAAATGTAGTTGATCTGATTGACTGATGCTATGTTTCTGTGCTGGTTTTCTGTATTTGTGATACACCAGGGTCAACCTGAATATATTAAATTATCGCGAAACATATTCAGTACATCAAACTTTTATACCATATAGATTTCTTGCAGAGTGATAAGTTTGAAGTGTTTAATTTTTGATGATGGCTTATAGGTACTGAAAAACAGTTACTTTCTAACAAAAAATACCTTTATATTACAAAGTACAATTAGGTAAAGGATTTTTTAAATGTATATAAATAGCTGATATATGTTATCTGTTGTTAAGAACAGATAACAAGGCTCCCAAAATTATGTGTAGAAACTTCACCCAGAACTTTAAGTAACTTTAATTGTGGGTCTTTTCACACTTTCTCTAGATGCTGAGACTTTAATCAAATGAAATGTTAAATATACACTGATCTAAATCAAATATCAGCCACTGATAAACAGTGCATTTTTTCTTCTTCCTCAGCCAAAGTTACATGAAATGCCCATTGTTAGTTTGTTTTAACTCCATTGTACACAATCTTGCTAATGCCTGTGGATCTTTTGTATTGAATTCTTTTTGATAAATAGATTGAAAAAAATTAATAAATAAAAATAATCCCTGCATGGTTCTAACCAAAGCTTTAAAACATAAATCCTGCAGTTGTTTCCAGAGGAGCAGACTACAAGTGGAACTGTTGGAGATGTAACAGAAAATGTCTGATTTTTTTATTTTTGTTTTATTTTACTTTTATTATGCAAGGCAGATTTTAATTTGATCCTCCTGGCTAATTTCCGTCTCTCAGGACCCAGCACCACCTGTACGGAGGAGTCCTGCTACCATCAGGGGGTCTGTCTCCAGCAGTGGGAGGGCTTCACCTGTGACTGCACAATGACGTCCTACGGAGGTTCATTCTGCAACGACCGTAAGTCGTAAAACTTTGGATTCCCATAGCTCAGATGTGAATGGGCTTGAATGGATGGAGAACAGTTGGTAAACCGTTTTTAAATTTTTTTTAAAATTTTAAATAGCGGGGTGTGTTCACTGTGTTCGTAGTAAGACTGCTTCCTTGGATTCTGCAGAGGAAGGAAGGCTTTGCTTGTTTAGGCCCGGAGTCCCACGTCACGCAATCACCGGCTGGGAGCCTTGCACCTATAGGCTGCGAAAACGGGAAACCACGCAACATAGTTATCGCAAACATGACGCTTATTCCAATGTTTCTAATTGCTTCAATGCAAGCCTGACACTTTGCAGCCGGTACGTCGCAGCAGATAATGCTTTTTGTGAAGGCTCAGCGCTGAGCACGCGGCTCACAAGTTAGTTCCATTAGGGCAGACCTTTCATTTTCCTCTCAGTATTCACTGAACATTTAAAATTACATGGTAAATAAAAATGAATAAGCCGACCCCTTGTCAGGGAGCTGCTTCAGATATTAATTAGAAAACACTACTTTAGCCTGAAGGAAGCTGACTGAGAGGTTTATCCACCACCCTGCTTCTCATTGCGCAACATGAATTTGGTATGAGCTCAGCGGATCAGCTCGTGTTGAGGTGCTGCCGTTGGTAACGAGCAGGCCTCGTTCTCCACTTGTAAGCGAAGATGTTAATTGCTTTTGAACTATGAAGCCAACGTTGATAACGAAGCCTTTTGCATGGCGACTTGAAGCTTCTGCTCGCTGCGCAGTCCGCCCCGACCAGCTAATATTCATGTTTGTATAAGTAGAGGTGATTGGATATTTAACATTTCTTCAGTTTTATTTGTGACAGTGTTGGTGTGATTGCTGTGAGTTGTGATTAATGCCAATGTCTGATTAGAGAAATGATTAAGGAGTCCAAGGAATCAAGGGAAAGATATAAGGTTAATTTCTTCTTATAGGGGCGAAAGCACCTTTTGCTGTTTTCTTTTTTTAGAGGAAGCATCCGAAAGTGGGCAGAATTGTGTTTTATATGGGAAATTTTCCTGAAGTTGATGTGTGATGTGCGTGTTTTGAGAGTATGTAGATGGAGGGAACTTCACCAGCAGCTTGATTTAATGTATTCTCTGAATAAAATCACAGGCTAAAATAGCACAACTATCAAACTGTGGCACAGGAATAGTTAAACATGGTGTTCTGTTCCTTAGTTCCAAACCCAGACAATCAGCGATGACGTATTTGTGTCATCTTATCTTCATCACATTTGTACTTTTAAAAAGAAACTAGCTGCTGGTTAAAGTTCACTCACAATTTGTGTTTCTATAACGGCTTTATTATGACCGGTCGCCACACTGCAGCACAAAACAACTGAGAGGAGATTTATCATATTTCCTCTTGCTTATAATAAATTTGGTCTTAGAAATAAAAATCTGAAACGTTTAACGTCTGCCAGTGGTGGATGCTGCTAAAAAGCATTAGCTGCACTAACCCTAAAGCACTAATCATAAAGATTTGCTCTGCTAAAGTGCTATACCAACATGGCATTTTAGCAGAAGCTAATGCTAACGTGCTCAACTCAACCAATATGATCTCCACAGTCTTCATCCACTTCATAATAACAAGACAAACGTCAAACTACATGAAGAATTCAGTTCATGCAATTGAAAGTTTTCAAACAGCCAAGTAAATTTGTGCTGTAGAATTCATCTAGAAAATTTAATTTTGGGGCTAGCTGGGTGCGCTAGCTATTATTTGGTAAGTTTAACACTTATTTAGTAAGTGGTAAACAAAATATTAGCTCCGCTATTAGCATATGGGAAAATTAGTGGAAACACCTGTTCTGTACCGTTTTTCTTCTTATCTGCAAAAAAAATTAACCGAGCTACGAGAAAGCTCAGGTACTTTGAACACATTGAAGTGCTTCATGTTGTTCCTATTGTCCAAAGTAAAGCAGTGTGGCTGCCTGTTTTTAAATCCGCATGCCTTGCCTTTGCTGCTGCTGGTTTCTTTTGTTGCCCGTCTTTTTCCTCCCTCATAACAGCAGCACATCTTCTGAACACCCGTCAACTTTTATTGCCATCTTGAAGCAGAAAAAAGCCTTGAGATCTGGACATAGACTGAAGTTTGGCTTCTTCCTGCCAACAACTTCCGTCTCTTACTCTTGCCTTCTTTTCGGTACTTTACTTCACCTTATTGGGGTGTTTCTTCAGATTTGTGGTTCTCAGAATATGCTGAGGTTCAATGAAAATTTCTGGAATGATCTCCCAAAACTAAGGTAGGACCTACTGCAGTACATCACGTGCAACTTTCAAGCTCTTTCACAAATTGTCCATATGGATTCTTCTGACACAATACCAATGGCAAAGACACCTTGCACTTTCCACTGAAACCCCCCCAAAAAAGTACCCATAATTTATCAATACAAAGTATTTTCTAGCCTTTATTGTTCGGTTTTGAATGTTTCTTTGTAGAATCAAACTGCACAAGAAATCAAGGCAATGTTAGTGCAATGAACACAAAAAGGCAGCCTAGTTGTTCAGTAACTTTTTGCAATCTAAAAGGTACAAAAATTGCACACTCGCTTACTTTTCATGTCATAGGTTCTGCACTTGAGTCAAAGAAGAAGAAAAAAAACTTAATTGCTTTAATGGTGCCTTCAGACAGAGCTAAGAAATGAAAGTGATTGGTGTTTCTTTTGATTCCCACTGCGTAATAAGTAACAAGCTGAATGTAATAGAGTAATTATTTCTCAAACTGTTGTCGTGTGAATGACCTTTTCTGGTGGCAATTACAGAAAAAGTGTAAGGCAGCCCTACTGGGGGTATTTGTTCCTGGTGTGTGGATTCAAAACAACAGCAAGCTTCAACAAAACAAAAAAAAAAAAAAGAAAAAAAAAAGGAGCATCTTATTAAACCAGCTGTTGAAAACGTTGCCATTTGCTTCCAGCTTTATGCAGTTGCATTCACACATTAATAGTTTTTATGCTGTAAACATTATTCAGTGCAGGAAGGCTTTTGTGCTCTTTCCTCCATTTGAGCCCTGAATCATTTGTTTCACTTGGGGTGGAAGGCTTGTCAAAATTATTGACACTGCAGTTATTATTTATGAACGCAGATTCGCAGTTCAGCAGAGTAGATGATTCACGCAGAGATAAAAGATTCCATCTTCTAGTATTTTTTCCCTCCTTTGCTAAATGGGGATGCCTGTTGTTTTTAAACATAACAACAGTACCTTGTAAAAGTACATTTTCACATGTTCCCACATTGTAAACAAACTTCGGTGTGTTTTACTTAAGATATAATAGGCCACAACACAAAGGAGTGCATTATAATGGAAATAAATTCACAAAAGTGGCGCACATATTTGTTTAATGAGTTAATAATTTGTAGAGCCACCCACAGCATGATGCCGCCACCATGTATCATGGAAGTGACGGTGTGTTTATACGGAAAACCAAATGGTACAATATTAGATTAATAAATACATCATTAAATCAGTAAATAAATGTACAGTTGAATAAATCGATTATTTCTTGATTCTCGAGAAATACTTTTTTTTGCCAAACTCGCCCATCAAAGTCGAGGGGCGGGGCAATGGGCGGGGTCTATATTGTTCTATTGATCATTGAGTTTGACAGAATTATTAGTGGCTCTGCAGGAGCAGGAAATGTAATGATTTAAACCAATCTATCAGTTTCTTTACTGTTCACAAATATGTGCTACTTTGTGGTATATTAAAAAATAGAGAGAAAAAAAAACACAAAAACATTTTTATTGCATCAAAGTTTGTAGTTGCAACATGGCAAAATGTGAAACTGTTTGATGCTAATAAATACTTTTACAAGATGGTGAACATATACATTATTGTTGATTTCAATTCTTTTTTTTTAACAAGATTGGAATATACAGTCATATCTCTGAATGTGGCTTCCTTAATATTACCTCAGAGACTACAACGATGAATGATTTGACTCCTAGCAGAAGCTTAATGAGAAATTGCTGCCTTTCAAGTATTATGTTACTGTCTAAACGCAATTAGATGGATGTCTACTTTGTACCCGGGTTACAAAACACTATTTAAATTGAAAAATATTTAAATGAGCTATTAACATATCACTTGTCGACATCCTTTGATTTTTTTTTCTTTCTTTTTTGGAATGCCTCTAAGCTAAGTGACACCTGTATTAATTTGTCAAGTCACTCAAGATAATATTCAAAGGGAAAGCAGATGACTACATAATATGTGACACAGTGGAAAATGGTGTGATTGAAAATAAAAATGGGATTATCCCGAGGTGATCTGCACCTGCTGACAGTTTTGATTACAGCTAGCTGTTTCCGGTGAGCTGTGTTTTTTTAAGCATGCTTTTCAGTTTCCGCAATAGGAGGTGACACACATCGTGGTTTTCATGAGACCACCTGATGGTGTTGCAGTGCATCAGGTGAGATAATTTAACCTTTGATTCGTGATTCTCATGAGAGAGGGCCTTAAACGAAAATATAGCTACAATTACTCTTTTTCTATTGGCTCTATCTTTTCATTTAAGTAGCTGTTCTACATGCATTACTTTTTTGAAAAAATATTCTTCTTTTCAATTCAGAGCATCAATAGGAGCATAGGGAGCACTGATATTTCTGTAGTTTGCATGTAACTAGTAGTTTCCTGTACGGTGACACATTGTTTACATACATACGTCTTTGCAGAATAACCAATCAAACAGAGCGGCCTCATACTCTGTCTTGCTCAAATCCATCTGATAGCATTTGCTATTCTCTAGCAGCCTTCAGTGATTGACTGGTCTATTTGTCTCTGCATAGCCTGTAAGTGGGCCACTTGGTATTCTGCTTTGTTCATCTAAAACCAACTCAGACAGAGATGCTGTGTAAGTGCGAGGACTTGGTTTGTCCCCTGCTCTTTCGCTTTCTGCTTGTGTGAGCAAGAGAAAGCAGGACAGAGAGGGCTTCTTTGTTTAACCGCATGCATTCGGCGGACGTTAGCACATCCCGTGCATGTGTTCCATGGATCCAGCTGCTGCTTGAATGGTGCTGCCAAGCATACTAACTAAGGGAATAGTGCCAGCGTGTTTACAGCACTGCTGATTTCAATCTGCCTTCTCTCCCAATAGCTCATCCCTACTGCTGCCTCATTATCATACAAACTCATAAAGTTTACATTAGTATATTTCTGCTTTACTAAAGGTTGCACTGATGCAGCATTTTACTACTTTCAGTCTTTGTGAAGATGCACCTTGGCTTTTGTTTGTTTTTTAGTGCCATTTGGTCTAATCTTACAGTGTTGTACTTACAATTGTCTTCTCTGCTCTATAAGGAATATATTTTGCATATATTCCATACAACTCAAGTTAAACTTTCCTGACATCATCCTCAGACTCGGTTATCGTAGTTTCCGGACTACAAGTTGCTACATTTTTCATACGCTTTCAGCACTGTGGCTTAAACAGTGATGTGCCTTATAGATTATGAGGATTTTACCAATGGGGTTTGAAAGGCTGGACAACTGTGTGATGAAGAAAACAGCACAAGCTAAGGGAAGAATTTGACTCAAGACGAAAGTCACAGTTTTAATTTTTTTTTTTAAGTTAATGGGTGTGGCTTTTATTCAGGTGCAATCAATAGTCCAGAAATTACGATACCTATATTGAAAAATTTAATATTTTAGTAATCAGTTCCTTTGACTATAAACACAAGCAGTTATGTATTTGTAAACCTAATTTATTTTGCCATTTTAAAAAGTCAAAGAGCTAGCTCTCATGTAAAACTTCACATCTTTTCACTTATCTGACCCAATTTAGTGGAACCTTTAAAAAGCCTCCAAGAAATTCAACAGCTGGTCTTATGCAGGGTTCCCCACATTGAGGCTGTTACTTTACCACAACAAAGTTTTTAATTTATTCATTTCATTTCCTTCCTTACAGTTTGAATGCAAAATGAAGAGGGTCATTTTAGCTCTTTATTCAATAAGCGTGCTCTATGATTCTCCTTGAAGTTGCAGTCATAGCAACAGCACATAGAGGTTCTCTGAGAATTATGGTTGACAATAAACGTTGATGTCAGAGAATATCAAAATTCATTTTGGTAACTTTCTGTTTTTTTGTTTTGTTTTTTTATCAGGAGTTCCACGGTTGTTGAAAAGGAAATGTACATCTGGTTGTTTTATTTGAAAAGCTATCCAATGAAACATTTTTGAATCTTTGAAGTTGCTCATTAGTTCAATGTAGCATCATAACTATCCTGTCCTACCTTACTGTTTAACTGAGTCTGAAAATGTCCCATTTTATGCACCAAGCAACACAGTGTACATCATTAAGTTACTAACAGACACCTGGAAAATGCTATTATATGTGATTTGGGAAGGATAGATGTGTATTACCTTTATATAGTAAGTGAATGTGCTATTATTATTTATTTCCCAATTGTTGCTTTTATTTATAGCATGTTCATGGCATCACTCGGTAAATTGTCTTCAGTAATTCTGAAGGATTCAGCTTTTCTCTCGTTTTGCCTTTGCTGGCCTACTGTTAATGCTTGATAAGCTTTACAGGCCTCAAGAAGCATCAGTCACGCTGAACCCCTCTCACTACATCTCCTCACAAAACCTTAATGAAACCTGATCACTGAAAGGCATTCACTCCCATCCCCTCCTGCAGCTCAGCAGGTCACCATTTATTAGGTTCATCACATCAGAATCTACAATAGCCAAATGATTTGTAGACCAAGGTGGGAATGTAGAATCTACTTGTTTTTGCCTCGCCGCCAGTTGTCGGATTGCTTTTTATGGTCAATGTTGCGCTGACTTAAAGATGAACTTAGTGCTCAACTGAGCAGGACAGAGAGAAATTAAGAGGAGAATTACCCCTTCTCAGATTCCCATCTCTGGCTTCAGTGGTTTAACACAAACTTTGTGAGTTTTGAGGGGGTGTGACCAAAGCTGCAAACAAAATCCTCTTACAAAGCTGGCTGATCTGTCGGACACCTGCATCCATCTAGAACAATAACAAAACACACAAAACAAACTGTTAGAAACCAACATATAAATTTAAGCATTTCTGTTCTATATCAGGCCTTACCGCATCCTTGAAAGTCTTAACCTCTACAATTATACAAGTTGGCCTTAAATACATTGATTATAGGTCTTAACTTTTGTACCTGGCATATTCTCATCTGTAGGGGTTTCTTTCCTTGTGGGAATTTTCTGTCAGGCAAAAGTTTGAGTTGTGTTCCAACTTCTTCATGGCGTTCTGTGACTCAAGGCAGTTGAGGCTACCACTAATTTGCATTTAAGATTCCCTAGCTAGCTAGCTCTTACTGTCTGCTTGGTGTAACAGACCAAAGGCACTTGGAGTGAAACCCAACACACGGGAAGCGAGAGCGACGATGACAAAAGTTTGAGCACGTTTCAACTTTCTTGTGTCCCGTTACGGCTGTTCATGTTTACGCATACAAGTGCAAAATTTCACATTCACCATGGGTTGATTTCCTAGAGGAGAGCAAGCGGTTGTCACCTCATAATGCTAGTTCCATAGGAAACCACTGGAGAGGGAACAATGTCGCCTCTTGTGTCTCGAGCCCTTTAAGCACAAATTTAATCGTTGTTTTTTCCACTGACTCTCCTGTTGCTAACCGATATGAGAGTGCATGCTGTACAAAAAAAACCAACTTTTTAGCTTTGCACTATGTGGGTATGACGGTGGAGTGTCAAGTGTTATGCTTGATTACAATGCAGCTGCCTCCCCCAACCTTCCTCTATATGAAGGGCTGTTTTTTCATCTTAAATTCCATTCAAAGTGGCATTAAAAAGGTCTTAAAAAGTCTGAAATTTGACTTGCTTAAACCTGTGGCTACCCTATATGCTCCTGGGCTATATTATTATTTTTAATTAGGTTTAGGATTCATCTCCTGCTAAATCCTCAGTAGCTTCTACATTTTCTTTTTCTTGGCAGTGTGACTGTCTGGACCAAGCAATTAACTGCCACCTCATTAAGTCAAAAAAGAATAATAATAAAAAAAGGCAGTGTGAATCCTGTGTATATTTTCTCCCTATATCAGAAATGCAGGCACATATACACAAAGTCTATCTCTTTTTCCCATTAATGGTCTGTATAACAAATTAGGTACAGAGAGCTATCTCTCCATTTCCAGACACTCAGTGTGAAGCATGGGTAGAAAAATGAAAGTAGAGATGGAAAGCAGAGGATGGTGAGCGGGAGTAATGAAATAGTGTTTGGGCATGCAGAGGCAATTTTGGTTTCCTCAGAAGAGAGTGCCGTTAAGCCCCACTGGACTTCACAAGTCACCATGTCAAGAACTTGAGAGGCGATTGGCTGAGGGCGGCGGGCCACGTTCTGTAGCCTTTGATTCTGAGCACAGTAACTGTAAGCGAAGGCACTGCCATAAAATATGACTTAACTGGAAGTAATGCTTTTGTTGGGGTTGTTGGCTGACTGTAATATTTTTATGCTAGCATTTTAAAAAATATACCTCCATGCAAATTTCCCAACCCTTCAGTTTAGATTCAACAGATTTACAAAGATGAATGAAGAGAAAAACACTTAACCTGAAGAAAAGAAATATAATATATATATATATATATATATATATATATATATATATATATATATATATATATATATATATATATATATATATATATATATGTTTGGAAGGAGTTTAACCACTAAACACTTCTTCTCTCCCTGCTTGGTTTTTAATTAAACAATGCATGAGCTTTTAAATTAAAGGGCATTTAATGGGGCTTTGTAAATGCACTGAACCACTCCAGCCACTGGCGAGCATTATCAAAAAGCCTTTCACATTACTCTGGAATAAGAACAATTGTGTCTCTTTGTGTTTGTGTGAGCATAAAACTAAAAAAAAAAAGACTCAAAATGGAAAATGAATGGAAGAGAAATAAGAAATCATTTTTATCTGCTTTGCAAGTCATACATTTATCAGACAAGTTCTTTGTTTGCAATTTGTACATTCAGTGCCAAAAAATGTATAAACCACCTTGAATGTTTTACCCTATTTATTGAACAGTGATGTATATCTCACCAGTTCCTGTGTTCTCGTAAATGCACTATCAAGTAGCATGTACGCCGTCCACGTTCTTGCTGATGTAACACACTGTAATGGTTTCTTTTGTGGGCTAGAGTTGGTCTGGACCTTTCTGTTTAATAAAAAAAGCTCTCTTCTGCATTTTAAGCCTTTTACAACAGTAGTTGCTTGTTCCATCTACCTTGGTGGTAAGTGAACACATTCAGATTATTATCCTAACGCTTCCTTGCAGGTCATACCAGGTAACATTTCCATAAAAGATGGGATTATTTCACAAAATAGGAGAATAAATTTGTGATGTTTACCTGCCCATCATATTTGAACCTTTAACCCCCTTCACAAGTCATGTAGCAACATCAGTGATTTTAACTATTAATGTGGCCCTGAAGCAAACTGGTGTACGTGTCACTTCATTAGATTAAGGGTAGGTCTATGTTGGGGGCTTTTTGTGCTGTAAAGATTATTTTAGGTGAAAGTTTCAGCTAATCTAATAAGCCTATCTAAAGGGTTTTCAAATAGTTTTGTTTCCAAAGTAAATTCTACAAATAGTGAGGAGTTTTATTGAAACAGATGCACACTGTATGATAGCTGTTTTCTGCTCTAATTGATTTGTTCTCCAGTGACTTAGGGAGATGCAGTATTATTCTAACACTTGGAAAGCTAAGTCACATTCCCATTCCCTCCTAGGATGGGGAAATTGTGAGCTTAAGCCTGTAAGCTGAGTGAATGCCACTGGACAATTGAAACAGCCAAACAAAGCTGGAGCTACAGAAACCTGTGCTCCACATTTTCTACAGCATCTTCATGCACTCTTTTTTAACTACTTTCAGAATCTTAGCACAGTCTGACAATTTTTTTAAAATTTTCAATAGCATGATCGGCAATTATTTGTAGCTATCAGCAAGTTTGTGTTGGTTTTCTAGTCAAGTATTTGACCACTATTCCTGGGAGAGTTTAGCCTGGTAAAAACTGAGCCCTTGTTCTTTGTTTTGTTTTGGGCCCTCGGCTTTTGAGAAACTGACTTGTTGGAGCCGTAGACTCTGAAGTTTTAAGCAATTGGATCTGATTTTACCCAGTCATTTCCTTTTAGCCGTTACGTATGTAATGTGTTGGTGGCCAACCTGGACTGTATGCCTTTGTTCGCTTCTTCTGCTGTCATTGCCAAACTACAACTCTAAGCAGACTACAAATGGAAAAACAGATCGGAACCGTGACATCATCGTTCACAGCTCCCGTTTGCTGATCAAGCTCAGGGGGACAAATTCCAGACTGAGCATTGGCAGGAAATGGCTAGGCAGAACAGGTGGAGTTTATAAAATGTTTCTGGAATGGGTCCAGAAAACCTCTGGTCCACCAATCTTCTATGTGGTTGAGGTCAGTAGACAGGACCTGTGATTTGCTGTTAATGTACATTTTCTGATCAACCCTTTCTGATTGTATCATACAATTTTGTCCTTTGGATTGATGGCGCCACAAAGACTTTTTATGTTACTACAGGGTGAACCAGCTTAGTGTCTGACGCTTGCTTAATTGCCATCCTCCTTACCGACAAATACTCAAATTTCAGCTTAGAACGTCGGCGTTCCCCCAGGGCATTAGCACAGTGTGAGACCTTTCCTCAAGTTGACATGGTAGATCATCCAGGCTGACACACTCAAACACACACGCACACACACACACACACACACACACACACACACACACACACACACACACACACGCACACACACACACACACACACACACACACACACACACACACACACACACAGTGCACATATAGAAAAAAACGACCTTCCATTTTATTCGTCCCTCTGGGGACGGACTTGTCAATAAACTGAGTTGACAGTCTCCTCTTCACCTTGTCTTTCCTCTGCTTCCTGTCCTTTTCCTCAACTCCTTTGCCTTCTTGATCTTTATTCCATGTAAATATTTCAAGTTGCTCTAAAACTGCTGCTTGTTAGGTGAAAAAAAATGTTTTTGTAAATAAATGTCAATTAACTTTAACAAAAACCATCAAAAAAAGAGAAAATGGAAGCAAATGCCATTGATGTGACTTTTCAGCAAGAGTGTGTTTGTTTTTGCTTAATTGTGTTTTAATGGCACCTGAAGCTACGCTGCTTTAGGTAATATAAGGGAAACATTTTAATCATCCTCTACTCATCTGCTATTTTTGCATATGTAAGCTTAGGCAGTCTGACACATATTTTTTTAGACATGTAAAAACATCTGTGATATTAAAACTCCAACTTGGAGGTGCCACTGTAATTAAAAGTTACACACATGACCACGTATAATGGTCTTATTCCCATGTCATGCTGTGGAGAGTTTCTCTCTACACCAAAGAAGATTCACTGCTAGTACCTTTCCACCGCTAGTGAGTGTTCGATGCTCTGTTTTGATGCAGTAACATTGCATATATATTTGGATCATTCATCCCAGTATGTCCTCACTGTATAAAACAGGAGCACATCATAACTCATAACATACTTCACAGTCATGCATTTACTTAGAGCCGTTTTCCAATCTGCTACCTGAGCGTGTTTTTTCCGATTCCATTCTTCTTCCTTGCTCATTTTCTTTTACTTCTTCTCACCAGTGACAATAAAGTTGGCCAAGTGGAAATGCACCAACCATTTTAAAGCAGCTCTGAGTCAGTTGTCAAGTGCAGTGATAACTGATGTGGGACTTGCAGGGTGATAAATTAGGAAGGTCCCTCTCTGCCTATCCTTAGAGAAATTCTATACATTTATATGCATTCCACAGCACACCGTTGTGGTGTGATGTGTCAGCAGTGTTTGGGATTCCTGTTCACTGGCAGCTGACATGAGAATGGGATTTAAAGACAAGAGAGGCGGCTATATAAAAAAAAAAAAAAAAAAGATTGTGATTGCCAAATCCATGGCCACACTCTGAAGGCAGAAGTCGGTAACTCTTTTATGCACAATTTAGTTTTCACAATTTATTTTTTTCACACAAACACAACACTTTAGTTTCAGTAAAACATTTATTCGTTGATTTGGATACATATACTGTATATACCCCTGTGTGTCATTTCTTTGGTAGGTCAGTTATGTTTGCTTGTGCAGCCAGTTTCTTTACATTTTTGACCTCTTTTATGAGCTCAGTTTATCGTTTTGTCATTTTATAATCTTTGGGTTAAAATTATAAAACCCCCTATTTTTCTAATTAATATCCTGTGACTCCTCCTGTTTTTAACTCGGTCCATCACAAAGATCTAGACTAAAACAGAAGCATAGAGACTGCATTCTCATCCTTACTAGTGTCCTTCCTTCTCTGGCTGAATAGTTTTGCTCTCACAGTTGGAATGGAAAATAATCAGTCCAATTCTTTCTGTTCCAAATTCCTTCGCTATAAAGCACACATGTCAAAATCAAGGCCCGTGGGCCAAATGCGGCCCGCAGTAGCTTTTTATGTGGCCCTCTGGATTCTAGACTAAACAGTAAGTGCGGTTAAATAATTTATCAATCAAATCAATGCAGTTTTTATCTGTTTACTGCCAAATTATTCCAGTTTCTTGAGAATTATCCTGGAAATTCACAGAAAATCAACAAATTCCCCACACTTTTTTGCGCTAATTGGGAGTTTACTGCATGTTTTTTGCAAAAATTGTCAAAACTTTCTTATTTGTACTAAACAGTTGCCTCAGCTGATGTCAGATCATAGTCCATGGTCTATACAGCGAGTGGTTAAAAAGTGACATTTACCATCATAAATAAGAGCAAATATTGCAAATATTTCCAAATTAGTACCACAAACACTTTAAAATCACAAAAAGAATAAAAAAAATCATGGAGGGACTGAAAGGAAGTTCAATAATATAATATTTAATTTTAAGAATTATTGATATTTTAACAGTTTATGAACTGGTTTTATCAATATACTCGGCACAACCGGCCCTTTAAGAGCATTCATGATCTTAATTTGGCCCAAAATGAAAATGAGTTTGACACCCCTCCTATAAAGGAAGAAGCTTTTCTAATTTTTTCCAACGTTATTCATCTCAGTAATATGAGTGGTTGGAACCCAAAAGGGTCAGCCATATGGGTTACCCAGGGGGGACATGTTCTAATTGGACCATTAATGAGAAAGGGATGCAAGGTCTTAAACTCAAAAGTGCCCTACTTACACACGCTCCATATAGGCTGCTAACACCAAACTCAGAAAAGGCTTGCTATATTATCATAATAGCATTTTGCAAAAAAATGGCTCTGAAAACCGAGGCTTTAACTTGAATCTTCTCTAATTAAAACCACTGTCTTGGGTTCAGTTAAGAAAAATTAAACCACAGAAAATCTCCAGCAGAAGCTCCAAAAGAGGACAGCTATGAGCCTTGATTGGACTTGGCCTGAGGAGACGGGACCTAAAAGCGGACACATCCTGAAACTGTTGGCCAGGTACAGGCCTGCTTAAAAAAAATAAAAAAGACAATGAGAGCGGTGCGAGGGAAAGTCTTGGCATTTTGGGAGGTCTCCTAGGGGTCCAAGCCTAAAGCTGCATAACTAAATGAATAGTTCAGGGTCATTCGAGCCAGCCTTAACCATGAGCTGCACAAAAAAGCAATATTTTACGCCTTTTCCTAATAGTAAGAAGGGGGTTAGCCACACGAACCTAACATATTCCATGAGGACAAGACTAATTACTGAAGGCTGTTCCATTAATTGTAGGTTAGGTAGCATGTACAAAAGCCTGCAGCCTGGGAATAAAGTTCTCTGTTAAGAAAATATGGATTTACTTTCTTTGACCTTTTTTTGGACCCAGTTTGATAATAAAAATTGTGACGTTTTAAAGTAAGTTGTGTGAAATTGTTTGGCTCGCCCTCTAGAAATTAAGGAGAACTTGTGTGCACAAAGAAAATATGTGGATGAAGGGGTCTGTGGTCGCATGACACTAAAAATGAACTTTTTAGCTTCCATAGAAAAATTATGCTGTATGACACTAGACAAACTATCCCTATGGTGAAAAATAGTAGGGACAGCGCTGATGTTAAAATGGATGGAGTGAAAAGCAGGGCAGCACTATAAGAAAATGTCATAAAGATTTGAGTCTAGAGTGAACATTCACCTTCCAGTGGCAAAATGACATTAAGCATTCAGCCAAAGCAGCAATAGAACGGCTCAGATCAAAGCATATTCACGTGTTAGAACGAACCAACCAAAGTTCAGGGATATACCCAGCTGCTCTGGATCCCATTTTACCAAGTTACTTTTTTCCCCAACGAAGGATAACACAATAATTCAGTCTCTAGATTTGCAATGCTGGCACAACTTACAGCAGTAATTGCAGTAAAAGGTAGTTTTGCATATTTTTGATTTAGGAGGCGTCGAACTATTCAGATGTGTTTTTTGTTGGAAAAAAATAAACTTTAAATTATTAAAGTTTAAATAATTTAGAGAAACAAAATAACCTAATAGTCTTTTTAAACAGAATTTTTGAACTGTGGGAGGAAGTAGGATTCCCCTAAGAAAACCCACATGCAAGCTCTATTTAAAAAGACCCCAGGCCAGTATTCAAACACAAGACCTTCTTGTTGCTCGGCCACAGTTCTGCCAAATGCGCCACTGTGCTGCCCCTCTTCATGTTCCCCTCCAATTCCCAATTATTCACCACTTTGTGCTAGTCTTTAACACATTTCCTATAAAGTACTTTGAAGTTTAGGATTGTAATGGCACAAATTGAGAAAAAGTTCAAGAAAGATGAAAACTTTGCAAAGAGCTGCATGAAAAATATATGCAGCAGTATGGCTTCATGTACTCGCCTGCATTTTTTAAGCATTTTCCAGATTGCCGCTGTCTGGTGATGTAGTGCCTTTGTGTGTTTGAAATCAAAACCATTTCTACTTGTCCCTTCAGTTTTATTCAGACTTTGTGTTCAAAGAATTCTGTATCCTCTCTGAGCCCTAGGAGGGCCAGGGATCAATTGAAGGCAGCCATATGAGCATAACAAAGTAGACAAGTGTCCTTGAGCGGAGCAGGAACCACATTGATATGCCACAGAGATGACAGCCCAGATCTGCGTGTATGCAGCAGCCCCGACTGAAGCTGAAAATGCAGCTCTGTGAAATTGTTTATATATGCATGTCAGCAAATTTGTTATCTGGGACCAATCAGGGAATCGGGAATTTTAATCGCGTTCGGGATGCTGAGGAAGATTCTGCTCGGCAGCAGACCTGTCCCTTTGAGTCTTCCCTTCTGCATTGTGTTTGGCTACAGATGTATCCGTCTGGCGGTATCTAAATGTGTTTTCTTGGCTGACTGGCTAGACGTAAGCCAAAGCATCTTCCCCACTCCCTTGTCTCCATCCCCGTGCTCAGCACCTCCTGTATTATTCATGGCTAGGCTGCTCTCTGTAAATAGAGTCGCCTGGGCCTCCCAGTCAGCTGGTGTGCATCAAAAAGGAGCATGGGCAGGTCTGACAAAACATCGCCTCTGTAAGAGCTTTAAAAGCATAGGTGGGAGGGAAATGAGCAGGAAATGACACGGTAAAACACAATGCTGTTTCAGCATTACATTTACACCGCCAGCACACGCAAAGAGACTTAGCAAAGTTTCCCCAAAACACAAGACCTGAAAGCTAATTTTGGCCACACTTTTACAAGGGCTTTCGGTCCAGCACCTCTGGTCTTGAATAAAGCGGCTGTACTGTGCTTGTTTTATGTTTGGTTATTCTGACTCCATCTATTCACCTAAGAATACTAAGGGTACATTATTTTATTGATTTTGACCGATGTAAGGGCATCGCAAAAGTGAGGTGGTAACACATTTTGGCTACTTAAAAGGTCGGGCTGGAAGATTAATCTGCCTCACTACCCCAGATGAACTCAGAAATCATGTGGCGCTCTGGGACAACTCTGGTACTTTTAAATTTCACCAACAGGGCTTCAAAACACCAGAGTGGTTCCAGTCCCTAAACAGAGCTGGTTCTAGAGCCAGTTAATGAATTGGTTTGGTTTACCACAACCCAAGAGTCGAATCAGAATCACAGCATGCATCACGATAAATGCTTTATGTGTGAAAGACGATAGTGTATGGCAACGATTTTACTCCGCAAAACTATTGGCTGCAATAATAAATTGGTCCAGATTTACTCTTATTTTGGGAGATCAGTACTTACAACACATGAAACCATTTTTTTTCCCAAACAAACTTGAGTAAGTGGTGTAAGACTGTTTGATACAGATAATGTTAGCTATATGATGACTTGTTAATCCATTCCAATATATTACATTAAGCTTGTTTGCCAGAATTACTTTTACTTAAGTAATATTATGAACTATTGCTACTCTTACTTCAGTGAAGAAACATATTCTTAGATTTCCACAATGAATGAGCTAATGTTTATGCAAATAATGTGGTAATTACACAATTACCAGAAAAACAAAATCAACTCCTGCACTTACAACAGCTTGACTGGTTGCTGATCTATGTCAGACTGCCCCTGGCTAACATCCTAGTTTATGCTGCTAAAGTACCAGTTATTCTTTGCTACAGGCAGAGTTTGAGGTGCTAGAAATACAAAGAACTGGTAGTAAGCAAGCACGAGCAACCAGTTTAGGGCTGAAACTAGTTTAGTGGAAAAAGGGAGTTGAGAGGCTGAGAGTTCCAAGAAGAGAGAATAAATTGTGACCCATTTTTTTCCTCTTCCATCAACCCCGCAAACAACCCAGTTCAATACTCGCAGTTATCATGATCATCATCAGCAGCCGCAGCAGCAATCCCAACAGTTAAATTTAGCTGCAGTGAATCCTGTTGTCACCTCAGCAATCTCGGTAAATACTTCATTGCTTGTGTTCCCTCTCATTAATACTGTTTTCTTTTTTCTAAGGAGGTGACATCGAGGTTCTTGGAGCTTTACTTGCAGTGTTCTTTAGTGAAACACCTAAGTTGTAAAATTGCCACTAGTTATTAGCTTGTCATTATCAGCTTCTCTTGTGTTTTAGTAGATTAAGAACAGCAAATTAACGTCTTGAGATTAGAGTCCTAAATTAGCACAGCTTTTAAAGGTTTTACATTAGATTACATCCAAAAGATTGTTGTGTTTTCTTGATTACATCGCTGACAGATTTTCATTTCCATGTCCTACTCTACTTAAACATGCAGTGGCTTGTGTAACATTGAACTCCTTTGACTTTGCGTTCTTTATGGGGTAGGAAAAAAAAATCATAAAACATAGTCGGCGTTATTCAATAAGTAATGCATTTCTGCATCCTTCAATGATTTTCTATTTTATTGTGAGCTCGGACTCTCCAACAGGAGGCCTGCAGACTGCAAAATTGGCCTATCTCCACTCTGCGCCACAAATGGGGCATGCATGAGTAGTCTGCATGCAGGCATTTAAGTGTGTTTCGATCTAAAAGCCCATCAGCGTGGCTCTCCCTGCTGCGCGGACGCACACGCAGGCTTCCTCTGTGCACGTACGCACAGATCTGTTCGGGTAGCCTAATAAATACCGCCTCCCTTTCTCTGTGTCATTCCACTCCCTGGAGAGAGGCCTCTATCGACAGGCAGCACAGCTTTAACTGATCGATAGTCTCTTTCTGTGCCTCCCCCTTTTTGTGTGTGCGTCTCTCTCTCTCTGTCCCTCTCTCTCTCTCTCTTTCTCTCTACCCTACCAGTCCCCACATCTTATCAACTCTGTTCTTGTCTCTGATGTTGAAGCTGAAGCACTTCTGATCTTGGACATACAGCTTGAAACCATCAAAGCTACACACCGTCTCATTTGGTCATATTTCCCGTCATTTACATGGAAAATTGACGTGCTCTTGAAGCTGAATTGAAAATGGGCAAACCTTAAGGCTGTGGGGGAGCAAAAGGGGTTCTTTAGCTTGTTTCTACTAGAAAAGGCGAACCCTGTCTCACCTATGATTTGCACAGCCAGCAACTGTCAGCAGCACTATAATATGTTGTGAGTAAAGAGGCCAAAAGGTCGCTTGAAACCATTTAAGCTGAGCCATATTGAATCTGATTGCCATGCTTTGCAGCTTGCGCTCATGAATACCATAAACCTTGAAGCCCCTTAGTTACATAGACACACACACACACACACACAGTCACACACACTGAAAGATTTGATGGCTCAGCTAGCCTCATACATATTCACAACAATGTGTTTGCCTTATCGTGTGATTCATATTGCCCCAAGTGTTGAAATCTCTGGCGATTCAGTGCAATCTATAATAGCAGCTGAATTGGTTCTCTCTGAAAGTCATCCGTAATGATTTTTAAAATTGCTCGGAATACAGCTGTTGCTACTAAATAAGAAAAATAAAGGATCTCGGCGGATCAAAGCATCAGTTACGTTTATCTGCGTTACATTCCCTGAGCTCTTCAATTATATTGTGAATAAACAGCTGAATACAGTCATCTTACGACCACAAGCGTGCTCCGTGTATTTTATTGGGATTCTATATGCTTTATCAACACAATATTGGGTAGAATTGTGAAGTGGAAGGGAAATGATGTGTTTTTAACATGTACAGGTCCTTCTCAAAAAATTAGCATATTGTGATAAAGTTCATTATTTTCCATAATGTAATGATAAAAATTAAACTGTCATATATTTTAGATTCATTGCACACCAACTGAAATATTTCAGATCTTTTATCTTTCAATACTGATGATTTTGGCATACAGCTCATGAAAACCCAAAATCCATGTCTCAAAAAATTAGCATATCATGAAAAGGTTCTCTGAACGAGCAATTAACCTAATCATCTGAATCAACAAAGTAACTTTAAACACCTGCAAAAGATTCATGAGGCTTTTAAAAACTCCCAGCCTGGTTCATTACTCAAAGCCACAATCATGGGTAAGATTGCCGACCTGACTGCTGTCCAGAAGGCCATCATTGACACCCTCAAGCAAAGAGGGTAAGACACAGAAAGAAATTTCTGTACGAAGAGGCTGTTCTCAGGGTGCTGTATCAAGGCACCTCAGTGGGAAGTCTGTGGGAAGGAAAAAGTGTGGCAGAAAACGCTGCACAATGAGAAGAGGTGACTGGACCCTGAGGAAGATTGTGGAGAAGGGCCGATTCCAGACCTTGGGGGACCTGCGGAAGCAGTGGACTGAGTCTGGAGTAGAAACTTCCAGAGCCACCGTGCACAGGCGTGTGCAGGAAATGGGCTACAGGTGCCGCATTCCCCAGGTCAAGGCACTTTTGAACCAGAAACAGCGGCAGAAGCGCCTGACCTGGGCTACAGAGAAGCAGCACTGGACTGTTGCTCAGTGGTCCAAAGTACTTTTTTCGGATGAAAGCAAATTTTGCATATCATTCGGAAATCAAGGTACCAGAGTCTGGAGGAAAAACTGGGCAGAAGGAAATGCCAAAATGCCAGAAATCCAGTGTCAAGTACCCACAGTCAGTGATGGTCTGGGCTGCCATGTCAGCTGCTGGTGTTGGTCCACTGTGTTTTATCAAGGGCAGGGTCAATGCAGCAGCTATCAGGAGATTTTGGAGCACTTCATGCTTCCATCTGGTGAAAAGCTTTATGGAGATGAAGATTTAATTTTTCAGCACGACCTGGCACCTGGATGAGCTTCAGGCCGCTATCGAAGCATCCTGGGCCTCCATAACAACTCAGCAGTGTCACAGGCTGATTGCCTCCATGCCACACCGCATTGAAGCAGTCATTTCTGCAAAAGGATTCCCGACCAAGTATTGAGTGCATAACTGAACATAATTATTTGAAGGCTGACTTTTTTGGTATTAAAACACTTTTGGTCGGATGAAATATGCTAATTTTTTGAGATAGGTATTTTGGCTTTTCATGAGCTGTATGCCAAAATCATTAGTATTGAAACAATAAAAGACCTGAAATATTTCAGTTGGTGTCCATTGAATCTAAAATATATGACAGTTTAATTTTTATCATTACATTATGGAAAATAATGAACTTAATCACAATATGCTAAGTTTTTGAGAAGGACCTGTATGACTAAAAACAAGTCTCCAGTCTGCCTATACACTGGTGCAGTTTGAATGTATGTGTGAATGCCAAGCAGACTGGAGACCGCTTCGGAAGTAGGTAATGGACTATAGAGCAAAGCATTCTGGGTAAATGCAATCAAAACAAACGCGCTTCCGAGCTTCTGCCTCACAGAACTGCCATCCCCATAACTCCCACCCTGAGCTCCTTCAGCCTAGCCAGCACCAATTAGCAAACATCTGGTGGAACATCTTGCTATGCTTATTATAGATGCTACTTCTCAGTGAAACTCTGGTAAAAACATTAAAGGGTTAAAGGACAGAGGGATATGCTTTAATTTTTTTTCGTGTTTCAGGCATTTAACTAATACCCACAAAATTTGACAAATCAAGGCTACATATGTCATACAAAAGATGAATAAAACTAACAAATGCAAATTGAAATAACTTGTTTATTGAAAAGAAGTATTTTAGTGACCTGAATTTGTATACCGAAGACAGAAACGCAGGATATAGCACAAAGCTATATCCTGCAGGATGAAAAGATGGAGGAGAAAATTAAGGCCTGAAGATCTAAGTGAGGGCCCTGCCACATTTTGTGTAAAATACATACAGACATTGCAAAGATAAATGAGTATCTTGCTTGAAAGCAAAAAGAAAAAAGAAAAGGCAAAAAAAAAAAAATCTGGTCACTTTTAGAGCTTAATCAGCTAAAGCAGCAGGAAATACTGTGACTTCTTCCAGTTTGAAACTATAAAGTACTTTCACATTGGCTCTCTCTGCGAGGGATGTTCCATCTTCTCATTTACGGATGAACAAAAAGAAGTGTTAATGGGAAATGAGCAAAATACTGGAGAGAAAAAAATCTCTAATTTGTTCTATACATCCAATGTTTCACTTTCCACCCACACTCATCACTGGTTGCATTTGGGGCCGTCAACGACCAAAATAGGAGGGGGAAAAAAAAAAAAAAGGCTTACTTTTGATGCCAGACCTCGCCGCGGTGATAAAATATTGAAGCAGCCCGCAGCTCACAGTTCCGTCACCACTCTTCATTTATTCCGCTTCAAGATAAAAGTCTGACCCCCTACTGCCGCCACTGCACCTCACCCTATCAATTGCTCCCCCTTGATTTCTGTGTTATGTCTTTATCTTACTCACCACGTCTTATATTTGTTTCCTGTTTTGGCTCTTTACCAATTGAATTGCTGTCTCACGCAATGTTGTGAGCTCAGCTGCCTTTTTATTTTTGTCCTTTCTTTGGTGTGTCGGAGTGTACGTGGTTAGTTCCTTTTGAAAAGACGGATAAAGCACAAACACTTCGTGATAATCAATCTCTAAGTCATGTTGATATTTTATACTAGGGTACTCTCACACATAAGTTTAAATCTGTAAATACTTTATCATCCCAGATTTTCCCATTATTGAGATGATGTGATTCTCTGAAGCATCAGTGATCGGTTGAAAAAGAGATTTTAGTCAGAAATCAATTGGCTGTTTGAGTACCTCCATTCGTAGGTCTGCTTGTCTCCTTTGTTAGTGGCTGAACTGGCTCATCTCACCACTTCAGCCAACCACAGAGCAGAAAACACTTTTCATTTACTTGATTTGCTTCTTTTTCTGCCTTCCCCCCTCCCTCCTGCTTTGCAACATAGTGATTCGTCATATCACTGAAACTTCCAGTAGAGGGAGACGAACCAGTTCAGCAGTCAGAACCGCTGCTAAAAGTCTTCCTGTTGTTTAGCTATACATTTGGACGGATAATGAATTCACAAAAGTGGGGTCTTTTTGGAAATTAAACCAAACACTCAGAATACATTTGAAACATATGCTTTAAGGAATTTCAGTTCATGGTGGTCTACTTCCCTCTGCATATTTCTCTTGTCAAAATATTTGACATATTAACAAAAAGCAAACAAAAAGAAAAGGTTCAGTGGAGTTAAGAACTACAGGATGTGTTTGGATAATAAAGTTATTTTTCTAATACTGCAGCTAAATTTTTATATTAATTATTAGTTATTATGATATAGCAGTGGTAGGTGTTATGGACTTTAGATTTCATCACAATAGTTTGTGATACCATTGTAATGACAATCAAATTAAGTCATAAGTAATGGCTTATTACTTTTTCTTAGGTAACTGTCTGGCTGTGACACGAATATTGTAAAATGCTTCTTTACACATGAAAGAAGTGTGATTTATATTTATACACCGTAGCTTCATTCAAAGGTTTTGCGGCATATTTTCATTTCTTTGAGGAAAGAAGAATGATGTAAGGTTTCAAAATAAACCTTAGATGTTTGAAAAAGCTGATATAAAAACAAAAGAAATCTTTGTTCTACTTTTAGAATATCAGAAATACTTTCAGAAAAATCTAATTATGACAGGAGGATTTTTTTTTTTTCTGAACTGTATACATACGGAGAATAAGAGTATATGTAGGGAAGAAATGGTCAGTCAGTTTTATCCTGGCTGATCATTTAGTTTCAGAATTCAATTCTACTCCACTCACAAGTAGCAAGATGAGTTCATTTTGAAAGATTTATTTTGTTTAGTAGATCAACACATTGGTGTAAAACTGAAGATAAATGTGAAAGAAAAACCCATTCAGTGTAGTAAAAGTCCAGTCTAAATGTGATTATTGGGTAGACTGTGATTGTTTCATCCTGTTTTTCTCTTCAAGAAGTAACATTCAGGGTCTAACCAGCTGATATTAGCTGTCTAATCAGTCGGACTATGTGTTCAATGAGCTAGCCCATGGTATGCTGTTCAATAGACTCCTGGCTTTTGTCCCTTACCTTTCCAAATGCTCTTTCAAAACAGCATTACCTTAATCTTACTGGGTGGCACACCTAAACTTCCATACCAAATTACAGATTTTCTGTCTTGTAAACAAGACGAACATGTTGGAGTGATCCAAAAAAAAAAAAAAAAAAAGCAAAGGATCCGGTCTTCGCTGCACACGAAGAGATTCTTTTAATCCCTCTGCAACTTTTCTTATCTTTTTTAAGGAGATTATAAAATTTTAGGACAGTATGACCAAAAATGTTTATGTTTGTGTAACACCTTGAGATCTCTTGACACGGTTACCAGGCTATGCCTGGTATACTGATGGGCGTGTGCACTTATGCTATGATCTGGTGCTATATATAAGGGAACATTTCACTTTAATTTTGTGTGTGGCTCCAAATCCAGGCCTCCATTGGTTAATACATTTGATTTCCATTGATGATTTTTGCAGGGCCGTGCAGAGATCACTAAAAGGGCAGGTGCTCAAAAAAAAAAGGGCACATCTAACTGGATTCTAGGACAGAATATTAACAAAGCCACACAGCTTTCAGAGTTTAATAAACAATGATAAATTACAAAATTGTGAAATATACAATCAAAGCTAAGGTAAATCTCTATACAGAGCATACAACTATGCATATGTAAGATATTTTATTAGTAATTTCTTTCTGCAGGTCTATTTTGTTATAGGAAAGTATTGCGATATTCAAACCCGCAATTTAGCAAGATATGTAAATCAGAGCTGGAGGTTTAGTTCTGATTTACATATTTTGTCTTTACAGAATTACACAATTAAAAATATAAACAAGGGCACAATGCAACCTTTTAGTGTACTGTAATCTATAAAAAAAGAGCTGCCTGTTTGCTGCAGTGGAGATGAAGATGGTCCATTCAGGAAAGCAGAGCTGCATCAAACTTTAAGGTGGAACTGCAGAAAAAAACAAAAGCAAAAATTGAATTGTTAATGCATGTCACCATGAGGAAAGCCTGCTGAGTTTTGCTTAAACCTTTTTTAAACATTTAAATCACACATTTGTCTCATGAAGTGAATTTTTTTTTGCAAAACAAACTTATTTGTGCATGTCAGAAATCTTTTCTTGATATTCTAAGTTTTTGTTTGACTCAAAGTTTTGCTTGTGATTCTCACATGATGTCATGGGCAGGACCCAAAATCACAACAAAAGATTTCTGATGTGTGCAAATAAAAGTTTATGTTTGGCAAATAACTTTTTAAGTTCACAAGACAAAAATTAGTTATTTAATTTTAAAAAAGTTTTTTAAACAAAATAATTTGTTTTTAAAAAAGAAATCATTACAATTCCAAAAGTTTTGATTACAATTTTATTTTACTTAACTGAGGTTAGTTTATTTTTCCCATTGAATAATTGGGGAAAAAATTTAACTACATACTCTGTGAACCAGACCCTAAACTTAAAGTCTGGGTTGAGTTTTTTCCCCTTCTTATACCCTCAGGGGGTATAAATAAATTTAAACTTAACATTTTGGGCAAAACCTTTATGCGGAATAGTTTTTGAAAGATCAAAGCCTCTTTTAGCGGATAATAAAAAATAAAAAAAATTTTAAAGGCACGTGGAGCCTTTGTTTACAGAGCGAGGCGAGGTCGTGGCAGCTGGACCCACCGGTGGGTCCGTCGGGTTCTAAGGGTTAATGACACACATTATATCTATCATGGTAATTCAGGGTGAGTTATTTTTAATTCTAAATGAATATCCTTGTTGGACTATTATTTAAGTGCTATTTTCTTTCAAGATACATTTACTTAACGCCAGAATAAATGCAATGTACATTATGCAGCAAAGGAAATTAGAAGATCGGACATATATCCATTATGGAGATGATAAGTTTTGGACGTGCCTCGTACACGGGGAAGAAGCTTTTTAGTTATCTAGCTTTGCTAGCAAAGTCGTAGCTAGCAGCTAGCTAATAGCACAACAACAGCAGCCTAATGTCTGTATGATAAACATACTGAATCGATAGATGAGAACAGTTTTTCCTCACCTGGCTGTCTCCTCCCCTCAGTAGTTCTTCAGAGTAAAGCAGACGCAGAGGCCTGTCAGTGTCTGTTGTGTTTCATTACCTCTCTGCTTAAACCGCGACTCCGTGCTGAAGCAGAAACGATACTTTCAACGTTTTCCGTCATCTGACAAGTAGCAAGTCTACTCCACTTTATTCACCAAAAACGATATATATATATATATATATATATATATATATATATATATATATATATATATATATATATATATATATATATATATATGGGTCTACAACCTAGACCCAAGGTGTAGGTTGTGCAAGGAGGCCTCTGAGACAGTCCAGCACATAACAGCAGGGTGCAAGATGCTGGCAGGGAAAGCGTACATGGAACGACATAACCAAGTGGCGGGCATAGTGTACAGGAACATCTGTGCCGAATATGGACTGGAAGCCCCGAGGTCAAAATGGGGAACACCCCCAAAGGTGGTGGAGAATGACCGAGCTAAGATCCTGTGGGACTTCCAGATCCAGACAGACAAGATGGTAATGGTGAACCAACCGGACATTGTGGTGGTGGATAAAGAACAGAGGAAAGCCGTTGTGGTGGATGTAGCAATACCAAGTGACCACAACATCAGGAAAAAGGAGCATGAGAAACTGGAGAAATACCAGGGCCTCAGAGAGGAACTGGAGAAGGCCTGGAAGGTGAAGACCACAGTGGTGCCTGTGGTCATCGGGGCCCTCGGGGCAGTCACCCCCAAACTGGAGCAGTGGCTCAAACAGATCCCAGGAACAACATCAGACATCTCAGTCCAGAAATGTGCAGTTCTAGGCACAGCCAAGATACTGCGCAGAACCCTCAAGCTCCCAGGCCTCTGGTAGAGGACCCGAGCTCAGAGGATGAAAGAGACCACCCGCGGAGGGTGAGAAGGGAATTTTTTTTTTTTTTATATATTTTCACCAAAAACTGTTCTGTAATCTGGAACGTTCGCTATGCTGAGCTCCAGTTAGCCGCCTTATCTCACTGCGCGAGAGGCAACTGTGTCATGCGTCACGGGCAAAAGGTCAAAGGTAACAAGGTGACCGGAAGGCTTATTATGTTGTACAAAAAAAAAATAATAATAATAATTTTAGTACATGTTATTATGTGTCAGAAGAGGGCTTTGAAAATAATACCAACAAAAAAAAAAAAAAAAAATTGACCAAAAGGGCACTTTGGGGCAAGGAGCAAAAAGGGCAGGTGCTCAAGCACCCCCAGGCCCCCCCTCTGCACGTGCCTGGATTTTTGTGTGATTTTGTTGTCAGCACATTTAACTTTGTACAGAACAAAGTATTCAATGAGAATATTTCATTCATTCAGATCTAGGATGTGTTATTTGAGTGTTCCCTTTATTTTTTTGAGCAGTGTAGAAAGTCAACCTAACCTGATTAGGCCTACTGGTATGGTAGGAGTAATGCTGATGCTAGTTATTTTGCCACTGTACCCCTGTTTAATTGACCTAGTATAAATTTCTGTCCAGTGAACTGATAGTCTTGGTCTCAAGTCATTTTCACCGGGTTGGAAACTGAATAAAGCTTTAGACCGAGATGAGTTAATCATTTATGAAGTTACATAAAACAACTCACCTCTCTGAAGAGCTTTGTAATAGTAGCAATATTTCTAAGGAGTCTCAAAACTTTTCAGCTCTTTTCACCAGACAGTTGAAGTTAGTATTAGTTTTCTTATCTAGATACAAACCAAAACATTTTAGCTTTCCATTTCCCATTACTCCACCTTAACAGGATGTTTTATAGATTTTTGCCGAGTAACCTAAACCAGGAACTTGCAGACAAAAACAGTAAGCAATCCATCCCTCTGTCTGCTTTGCTTCAGCATTGATAAGATATGTAAGCGGTTTCTGTGGGAGGATATAGTTTATTTAGTTGATTTTGGGGGGAAAAAACCCAATGAGGGATATCTTTGATCCCATTACTTAAGTTATAATGACAGAAAGCATCATGGCCCAGAAATAAATGCAGAACGACTGTTAAAAAAAAAAAAAAATAGGAGTTGGATGAGAGCTACGTATATTCCAGCAGGAGGAGATTGTTTCTTCGGTTCCTGTGGTCCCGAGAGAATGAACCAGCATGAGTGCAGTAGGAAAAATGAACATGGATCGCAGAGCGCATGCACACTCACTCACAAGCACACACATACGGTGGAAAGTACTAGATAACAAGCAGATAGCACTTTAAAACCTTCTATGCTCTGTTTCTGATTCATCCCCCCGTACCCTTTTTCCATCTTTCACTTGTCTGCGCTCCTTTACCTTATCTTTACTCCTGCTTTATAGTCTCTCACCCTTGCTTACTGCTTTCTCTCCCTCCTAATTTTTCATCCCAGCCTCTGTGACTCATTTCTAGCCCTTAACACCTTCTCATCCTCTCCACCAGTTCTGTGATCCCTGCTTTTGGGGCGTTAATGTATAGTACACATTCTCTTGACAGTAATCTGAAGTTACAATTTCCTGGTTTTCCTTCATGATCATCCACTTCCCATATGTTCTATTCCTTTTACTTTGTATTTCTGGTATCATCACTCATTTTCTACATTATTTCCTCCTTCTCTTTGCCAAATTTATACCTTAACAGTTGCAATGGTGTTTGCGATTCAGTTGGGAACTAACACAACAAAGCTGCTCCGGGGCCACCTAACCCTGTCCAGTTGTCTGGATAAAAAGAGGGAAAACGGACCTGTAGAGTCCTCCAAAGAGGCAGTGACTAAGAGGGCGATAAAAGGGAAATCTGCGCATCACTTGATTGAATGTTGCTGGTCAGATTGTGTCTCTCTGAGAGTGTTGAGGGGTGAGGGGGGAGAGAGTGAAAAAGACAGTGTGGGAAAATACAAGATAAGAGAGCAGGTGATCTGAGTTTAAGATAGTCAGTATCCTCTACTCGAAGAAATCACTCAGGCTTTGAACCCTCTCTTTGCTCTGGTTCCACACATAAAACAGCTCTGTGTGTCTGTGTGTACCGACATGCGTGACTGTGCACACGTGTTAGAGACTGTCAGGCGGGGAAGGGATGAAAAAAAGTGATGTGAAAGACTGGGAGATAAGTAATGCTTATCTGTGTGCGGGGCATGTGGCGACAACTCCAACATTAGCGTGCACTCCTTCACTGAATCCAGGTAAAACCCACTTTAATACCCTCAAACTCATTTCCATAAAACTCTCAGGTGCTGTCTTTAAAATTGGTAACCACTCATCTTTGACTGTACTGATTCGTGGATTGTCTTTTGCAGATTTGATGTCCATATTCCTCATGGTAACCAATTGTAGCCATTGGTTTCCATGAGGTAACCAGTTGCTACAACTGGTTCCCATGCGACATGGCAACCAGTTGGTTAATGACATTTATGTTCTGTTGGATTATATCTGAACTTTTCAAAGTATATCTGAAATTTAAAACAAAAAAAATGCAGCTTGGAAAGCTGAAATACTTTAGGAGCATTGCTACTTCATGTGCTACTTGCTAGCATTACAATCCAAAAATGGCTAGATTGTGGCTGATTGGCAGAGATAAGGAGGACTATAGATATCACCTTGTGTGATAGAGCTAAGATGGTTTCAATTATAAATATATTAAAGGAGTCACAGGATCAGATACGAGTCTTTTTTACATGTCTGCTTTGGGGCGACATAGCAGCAAGACTCCGCCTCCCCCAGTCTCACTTTCAACTGGTGCTTAAAGTGCACATGTCAAACTACACACCAGTTTTTAAATTGTGTTAATAGGCCAAGTAAAACCGGAGTTATGCTTAACCCTTAAGATGGATCATTTTCGCCATATTTTTGTGCGCATTTTTTCGCATTTGCAGCTCATTCAGTGAATGTTTTGTGACCAGGAAATGCTTGAATGCAATATGACAGTGGTTCCCAAACTTTTTCTTCTGCGCCCCCCCCAGTGGTTTCCAAACATTTTCTGCGCCCCCCCTATGGATTACAAATGGCTGTCTGGTTGAAACGACGCGTGTGACGGGGGGGGGCATCGACTTTTTTGGGGGCAAAATGAATGTACGTAGCTGAAAATAGACACCAACATCTGTAGCCTACAAGGTACTTAAGGTTCTGTATTGATATTAGCTAGTCATCTTTTAGCTAACATTACCTGCATCCAACAGCTTTACACAACTCAGTCGGTTAGTTTGGAGGGAAAAACTGTGAAAAGTTCTTTGCGTTTTGCTGGTTTGCTGCCGTGATTCTAACACAAACCTACGTAGCTCCGCACAGCAGCAGCAGGTCTCCTTCACAGGTGTAAACCCAGCGCAAGCGTCGTAGCGCTCATGTTGCGTTTAAAGGCGGCTCGGAAAAACAGGTTACAACATGTTAACAACGGATTAAACAGTTTTAACTGCTGATAAAAGTGACAGAGGACACAAATATGGGAAGTGTGGAAGCCTCTACTGTATCAAATTGACAGAGGAATAACAGAGAGTTGGCCATTCTAAGGTAAAAACCCAGCGCATACAGTGTTCATGTTTTGTTTTTTTTTCATCCAGACGGCTTCCCGCGCCCCCCCTGCAATGACACGGCGCCCCCTGTAGGGGGCGCGCCCCACAGTTTGGGAACCTCTGCAATATGACATCCATTTTTCCAATTTCCTCGAATGTACCACACTTCTAAAACACCCAATGAAAAGGCGGTGACGGTCTGTTGCTAGGTCGAACGAAGACACGTGTTGGTTAGAGTTCGTGTGTGTGACACAGAGACCAATCAAGATCCCCGCTGGCTGAGGGAGCAGCAGAAACGCGCAGTGGGGGATGGGCAGTGGAACACGGAAGTGGAGGTGGTTAGCTGTTTTCAGCCAAGGAAAACACATGGGGCGCAGGCTCCCTCTGCAGGCCAAAATAACTTTTTATTTTCTCTGCAGTTAAGGTCGGGCTGTGATCTGCCACTTCTCCTTGGTAGAAACTGTTTTGATGAGTGGCACAACTGATTTGTGTGCAGACCTATTGGGAATCCCATTTTGTAGATAATTGTAAGAAGAAACACACATACATTTTGATATTGGAAGGAATTAGTGGTGGAGACATTGTGACATATTTTTTAGTTGTAAAAAAAACACATGAGACTTTGTGATGTTGAAGAGAAGCTGTGGTGGAGTCATTGTGCCACATTTTCTAAATAGTTGTATAAAACGCCTGGGAAATTGCACACAATTTAATGTAAAACATGTATTTAAATTTGTTTTTTGCAACATTTTACATGTTTTTAAAATGCACACTATAAATGATTATTATAGGTTAGAAAAATGATTTCTTAAATATTTTTGTGAATTTTCTATTAAAAATATCAATATTTTTTCTACTCAGATTTTGTTTTTTGGTGTGATTTTTGTTCCAATGTGATAATGCATTTTGTCAAAATGAAACAAACACTGTAAAATGATAAATTTGAGGTTGTGCTGAAAATAATGGTACCAAATATGGCAAGGTAAATACTTTTTATGGTGAAAATATAGGATAAATTCAAAATTTTACCAAAACGGCCATTTAGACCCATGACTCCCAAGGTAATGCATATAAAAGACGCAGTATGTAACTATATAATTTTTTTTTTTTTTTACATATTTGCTATAACTATCACATGCTGTAACAATATAATATGAGACGCGTAATCTGCGAAAAGATTGACCTCCTTCATCTCCGCCCTGAGCCGCTATTGCTGTTTGATGAAATGCCCCATTCGTGGTCAAAAACAGCCAATTAGAGCCAGGAGAAGGGTCTTAATGCTGTTATTCAACCTCATGTATTCACTGCTCAATGTGGCAATGACAGAGAAATAACCTACCGTTACAGGAAAACGGTAGGTTATTTCTCTGGTCATGCTAACTAGCACGTACAGAAGCATGATTGGCATTGTCAAAAGCTTCATCCTGGCTCTGATTGGTTGCTTCTAGTTAGCACTGGGAGCACTGGGAGCTGGCAGAGAAGGAAGAGGAGTTTCAAAGTATATTTGGTGTTGGAACTATGAAAATGGTCAATTATGAGCATTTTTAGAGGTAGTCTCAAGTATTGGTGGTTTTCTGATATTAACAGTTGGTTGTGGTCCTTATCTTCATTCACAGAGTAGAGTTAGCTCACAGATTTGGCTCAGAATACAATTATGTTGCCCATTCTTCTGTCAGTCCAAATTCAGCTACAAGTCTGACTGTTTGGATACCTATAAATCCTAAAGTCATTCAATAACTAAATTAGCTAAAATGAAATACGCTAATGATCCCTTACCAGTAGCTTTTCTAAAATCTTACTTGTTTTAGCTGCTTTTTCAAAGAATATAGAGTGCTAAGTTGTTTTTGAAATGGACATCAGGGACTGCATCCACGACAGCTTTTTAAAACCTTTACAAAAAAACACAAAGAAATGAACTTATTGTACGTCGACACAAAAATGTGATAAAGGATTCACAACTTTGACTGTTCCACTTACCAGGATTCTACTTTTTTTTTTTTTTTGCCATCTGCTGTATTTGTTTTATTTTTACAGTGAACTCAGTGAGCACAGATATTCCGTGGCGAAGCAATGAGACATTCTGAATATTTTAGAATAAAACAGCAAGTAAAGATGTTCAAGCTTCAAGCCTTTAAAAGTACATTTTCCTTAAGTTCACATATTGAATTAAACATTTAAAAATAAAGCTATCTCCTGAAGTTAGTGACTGAAAACGATGAAGAAATCTCTTTCAGACTTATCTCCTTGTCTTTAAAGATGAATAAACATGAATAAATTAGTTTACTAATATATTTTTCTGGAGTCACATGTTCTGATTAAGTTATGCTTAATCATTCTTTACCTTTTACCCTGAGGGCGACTGTGGCTCAGTTGAAGCTGTGGGTTTGATTCCATTTTCCTCCCCTTTCACATCTCGGTGTGCCCTTGGGCATGGAAATGAACCCCAAGTTGCCTTGCATTCTGCATATTTGTTTATAAATGTATGTCTAGTGTAAATACATATTAGTTAATTTATCATTTATTCATACAACCTGGTACTTAATCAATGGCTAAAACTTGCCCATTGTATCAGCAACCAGTATGTATCTATATCTTTGTAGCATAGCTACCGTTTTTTTTTTTTTGTTTGTTTTTGTCATTCGTACTTGATAACACACCCTAAAGCCATTAGAGGGCATTTCAAAAAGATAGTTAATCATTTTATAAATTAATCAATTTTAATTTATAGCAGTTTCTGATTTCCTTTAAAAAAAACACAGGTCTGTCTTTGTGTCCACATTCGCTCAGTCACAGTGGGAATAATTGTAGAAAAAGAAAGGTGAGGAGAAATAGGGATGTAAGTGGTCCTGGCAAGGAAACGAGGATATAGGCAGTCCGTGGAGTGGATGAATTGCATAATTAAAAAAGTACCCGTTGCATGTTGATTGGCTGGACCTGAGAAGGATTCTGCCCAAACGTCCTGAGAGTGCAGCTGTCCCAAGGCAAAATGACGGACAGAGAGGGCAAGGGGCAGGGATAATGAGCTGCTTCAAATGGAAACTGCAGCTCGTTTACCACTCTTATTGCTCTCTGTCTCATGCAGATATGCTGGGGCAATAAGTCGCACAGTTTTGTATTTTTCTCTAAGGCACAAATAATGCAAAAGCAGAGAGGTGCATTCTGTTACAAAAAATTCTGCCGATGTAGATAGACTGGTGCAAATAATTAGGAATTTTAACTCAAACAGATGACACTTCATAGCAAACCAATCAACAAAAAAATGGAGCGGTGTTCATTTAGTTCTCCTCTCTCACAAGCTGTAAAGAAAGTTCGAAAGAACCCTTAAGTATTTGCTCTTGGAGAAGGGAAGGCCAGTCTTTCACTCAACAAAGTCAAGTTGGTTTTCATCCGTCTAAGAAAGACTGAGGTGTGACTCATACGCCTAACATATTTAAGTTTAGCCAAAGGGGAAAACAAAGGGAAAACAAGGAAAGTTCTCACAAAGTTTTGTGGGTAAACTTTAGAAACTTTTTTCGATAACAAAGATATCTTTCTATAAAAAGGTAATGAAACATTGATGCAGTTGACAGCACAAATGTACATCCAAGAATTGGATTTGCATTTCCATTAAAATATGATGTGAAACACCAAATCTATTTCCACTAGTTTATTCCAACCTTTCTGTGCAGAATAACATTTCAGGAAAATCGTTGGCTCTAAACAGTCAATGATTTAAGATGACCATTACCTACACACCTGGAAGCTAGCTAAACCTGACCTCTTGTGCCCCCTACGGTGTGTCTGTGGCAGATGTCAAATGACAACTCAAACATAGGAATAAAAATGAAATTTCGTGGAAAAATTTATAAACAAATACAGAAAGAGATTCCACATGGTCTAAAACATCCGCCGTGAGAAATTAAAATGCATAACATGAGATATGAACTTGAGTGTTACGTGAAATACTGTTTATGCTTGTTTTCTTTTTTGTTTCGTTTGTTTCATTCATCAGCATTAAAGGGAGGGTATAATGTACAATCAACATTTTTCAGCTATATATCATCATATAATGTCATTGCCTCATCAAACATGTATCTGTAGTGTTGCTTTGATTCTTTAATGCATGTTTAAGAAATCCTCCCATGGCAACCATTCAGGGAATAACGTAGCTAACAGTGGCAACAGTTGGCAAACACCTGGTGGAGCTGAGCTCATCATAAAAAACTACAGTGCTCCAAATAGGCATTGTTACAACATGAGGAAGGAGACGTGTCGTATAGGATGGGAGATTTTTAAAGAGACAGAGGTCCACTTTCAAGGCAGCAGGTGCAGCATTAAGGGAAATTTATTTTTAAATTGTTTTTAGTCTAAACAGCCTTTACCAGTTACCTGAAGTTAAGATAGTTAGTTGATTTCCCTATAAAATGTGCCTCGAAAGTACATAATTCCGCCACCTACACCTTTTTGTCTTTGGTTGTTCAATAGGGAAAAGGAGAAAGCCGAGTACGGAGTGAGAGGGAGGGAGAGACGAGTTGGGGTTGGGTTGCTCCGGGAGGCCAATCACAGAAGAAAACAACCACAAAGAAGAAGCGAAGAGACAAGACATTAAAATGCATGGGTGCCCTTGCCAGGTCATATAAGGCTTGCAGTACACCGGCATCAAATCTCATCTAGCAGTTAGCAGAAGGTATATAGCAAGCAGCGCTTCTTACCACTGTATCCAATTGCCATGACCGTAGATGTACATGTCACAAAGAAAGGTGTGTGTGTGTGTGTATGTGTGTGTGTGTGTGTGTGTGTGTGTGTGTGTTACGTGTATGGAGGTCTGTTGGGGAATGTGCTGACCTTCCTCTAGTACCCATGATGTCCTTGTGTTTGCTGCTGTCTCCTTTTAGCCACTACTAATTGTGCACAGTGTTTAGCTCACACCTGGCCTGTTGGTCATGCTAATTCCCTCAACATCAAACCCCGGACCTGCTTTTCACGTTGTTTTTGAACCCCTCTGCCTCCTCCACATCCAGTTGTGATTGTAAACTCCATTTTGTTTCTCTTAGCATGTCTTGTATGGTAGCTGTGTGGAATTTTGAAACGGCTCATATAGGGACCTCAGGAGTCAACACAAACACGCCCCCACAGAGGCTAGTACATTTTCAGATAAAAAAAAAAAGTGCATATATATCTCTGGGTCTGCATCGTTATAAAGGATGTGATGTAAGGCAGGCAGAGAACAGGGCGGTATAATGTCAGGACGATTGCAAAATGAACAGCCCTCAGTTAAGACTGCTTTTCAAGAGCTGCATCTTAAAAAGGAATGTATTTAGACTGTGAATATGTCTCCTCTGAAAAATTGAAAGTTGGGCTGCGTCTCTAAGGTTATTAAATGAGACATGTACAACCTGAGGTTTAAACCTAATGATGTAATTTTGATGCAAGCAAGTATGGCAAATGAAAGGGGAAAAAAAGGTAGAGTAGAACAGATTTTTCTTTTTGAGCCTTGCTAAACTATCCCCTCACTTTGAACTTTTTCATGGTCTCTAATGTTACCACTGATTTCAATATTGTAATGAAAACTTTTTCAGTGAAAAACACAAATCAGTTTATAATAATGAAATGAGACATTTTAGATAAAAAAAATTGATTCAGTTTGCCATAAGTCATGGAGCTTTTGGTCAATGCGCCTTTCTATGTTCACCACCGGAAACGTGTGGAAAAGGGTATTTTGGACAAAAGTGTAACTTTTTGGCTCACTACGCACTGTGTTACAGAAAAGCAACGGTGCATTTTACTTTGAATGCACCATCTCCACTGAGAGACATGGTAGTAATAGCATCATCCATGAGGACTTCCAAGTACAACAAAAAGTGAATGATTGGAAACTCATTTTGTCACACCCAAATCAGTTAATCGACTCAGAAAAGCCTCTAAATGCCCTCTCATTCTGGGTCAGTAGGCTGCAGACTCATGGGGAAGACTGCTGACTGGACAGATGTCCAGAAGAT
The DNA here is from genome assembly GCF_051168715.1 of Poecilia mexicana. Classification (NCBI taxonomy): domain Eukaryota; kingdom Metazoa; phylum Chordata; class Actinopteri; order Cyprinodontiformes; family Poeciliidae; genus Poecilia; species Poecilia mexicana. The sequence continues at coordinate 4,490,465 of NW_028263387.1, forward strand.
AATCATTGACACTTGTCACAAGGACAGTAAGCCACAAAAGGTGAAGCTGAAGAAGCTGTTTTTTTCACTGAGTGCTGTCAGAAGTGTCTCAGCTGTTGCTCAATGGTCCAGAGTTCTCCTTTCAGATCATTTACATTTGGAAATCAAGGTCCCAGAGACTGAAGGAAGAGTGGAGAGGCACAGAATGCACGTTGCTTGAAGACAAGTGTAAAGTTTCCAAAGTCATTCATGTTTTGGGTGCCATGTCATCTGCTGTTGTTGGACCTTTGGGTTTTCTGAAGCCGGTCCAATGACCATTGTGCTACTGACCTGACCTGAACTCCCCAGAGAATCCATAGAGTATTGTCAAGAGGAAGATGAGACAACAGACCCAACAATGCAGATGACTTGATCTTTACAACCAAAGGGTGTTCTCCATGCCACATCCCATTGATGCAGTAATTCATGTGAAAGTTCCCTTAACCAAGAATTGAGTGCATAAAAACGAACAGATCTAAAATGTCAGAATACTGACATTTCTGTTTAAATTTTTTAAAATCACACTTATGTAAAATTCTACATTTCTAAATCATTTTCTGTAAGACATAATTACAAGAAATTGAGGCTCCAAATCTTTAATTCTGTATACTGAATCATTTCACTTTCTGAAATGATTGACACAACTTTGAACTTATTCATGGCAGTCTAACTTTTTGAGATGTATCTCTATATCCAATTCAGAATTCAGTCCAGCCTGTCTTAGCATGACCTATTTTCCAGTGCTTAGGTAAAGCATTTCTGTAGATGTGCAAAGCTGGTGGAGGCGTGCATAGGTTACTTCCAATAGAAGTAACAAAATGAAAAGGAAAATAAGCACATTGTTCATTTCTTTCTGTTTGCGTTCATACAGTACTATCGCATTAAATTCCAAATATGTGAATATTCCTGGAAGGCGGCGTAACTAAACAATTACAATAGGTAGCTATCCGCAACGTGCTCTTGCCCTTTCACAGGGGTACCCAAGCAGCCATAAAGTCGGAGCCAAGTTCAGCTGAGCACAAATACCAGAGCAAGAGGCAGGGGAAATAAACAGGCTGAAATGTCTCCCTCCTCTCTGCCATTTTCCTCTTTGATGATTGATGGTGGACATTGTTCAGTGGCTTTTAGTCACAGGCTTGTAATTGCTTTTTGATATTGTTACAAATGAGAAATTACTCCATCCCATTACCAGGGCAGACGATAAACAATAGAGAGTCCACAGCAGAGGAGGACGATAAGGCTGTGTTTACAAAGGGAATGCAGCAGCATTTACATTTCATTTATTTGAAGTGAGTTACAGTGCACCCCAAGGATCAGGCACTTCAGAGTCTTTGGACAGTCAGAAATATGTGGGTATTCATCAGTGAAGAATGTAATCTTGCCTGGCTCTAAAGGTGAATAATTGTGAGAATTTAATGAGGTATCTATAAACAGTCTTCTGAGTCTCCATTTAAACACCCCCAATGAGTTAAATTGACGGAACTTGTCGGACCTCGTGTAAGTAGTGTCCTGGGATGTCACTCACACGACTTTCTGTTCCCCGACAGCGCTCCCGCCAGCCTCCAGGCACTCCCACATTCAACTGTGTGAGAAGTGGGAGATAGGAGTGCTAATCACTCATTTATCACTAGTCAACTTGTGTCGTTCTGGTGTTTGGCTAGAAAAATGGCCACCCATCTGGACTACATGGGGCCTGGAAATGTTTTTTTTTTTTGCCAATGGTATTTAGAGTAAGGGTCTTAGGAGTTGAGCTGGTAAAAAATAGTTCAACTACAATCTTAAAACTTGTAAATTCTCTGTAAATTGAGCATTTATTTAAATAAGCTTGTCTGCACTACAGACCAATTTGTAGTTTCTAGTTTCTAGCTGTAATAACTGAATGCTAGCCATGCATTGATCTGTTAAGTCACCTAGTGACATTGTAAGATAGAGCTGTGTAGGGCTGTTGTAAACAAATATTTTAGTAATCGAGTAATCTATCGATTATTCTTACGATTAATCGAGTAATCGGATAAAAAAAATTCTACAATGAAATATTGGTAAATCTGACATAATACCAGTGTTACTATCAGATATCAATATCAGTCCAATTTTCCATATTTGAGCATCCCTAACAGTTGCTTTTTTGTAGTTTAGAAAACTAACCTGTAACAATAATAGCTCACTTTCTAAGTTAACCAGAAGAAAAGTTATAGAAAAATCTGAAATTATATTGAATTTAATAACAAAGAGGCAGGCTCACAAATGTGCTTATAAAAAATGTCTACAATCCAGCTTTTAGTTTATGTATTCATCTTCAGTGAGTTTAATAGATTAATTAAACTCACCTTGCCACCTAACCTGTCACGCTTTGGGTTTGAAAATACGGGAAATTCCGCCTGGACTGGGAGGAGAGGGCGAATGAACGAACATAAGATGGGGTGGAGGGGAGGAAATAGACCAGCGGACTGACGAACCGTTAGACCGGGGGACGAACACGGGGGGAAGCAATACGGGATATTTACGACACCTTCACTGGTCACACTCAGAAACTCATCTACCAGCCATGTACGATGCGCTCCGCCACCCGTTTCTTCAGACCGGGATATGAAATTTATTGTGCGGTTCGTCGGTAAAGCTACATTTACACGGTAAGCATCAGCTACTCAGCCGCCCGCCCTGTTCAGGCTATCCGCTCACCTCAGCGCTCTTCCCGCCGTTCGCTTTCAACCAGCAGCCCCGGAGGAGAAATGCTGCCGTACTCCAGGCATTCCCCCAGTCATTTTAAGGATGCTTATTGGTTCCCCAAAAACGATAAAAAGTCGGGCATTATCATCAATCAATAAAATCCCCACGGGCCAATCTTGAAGATTGGACTTTATGCCGCTGAGACTTAGCTTTTGTCAACAACTCAGAGGCGGAAGTGAGAGCTCCGCGCAACGCAAATGAAGTCCCGGCCGGAACACGGTGCGCTAACTAATAAAACATAAATTAACGAAGCTTCGAGGCAGGTAAATTTTCCTCGAGGAATTTTAGTAATCGAGGTACTCGAAACATTCGAGGAATCGTTTCAGCCCTAGAGCTGTGCATCATCTGCGTAAATATGGTAACAGAAAAGATTACAGGAACCAAATAGAGGACAGAAAATGTATGCTTGATGACCTGCATGTTTAGTCAGAATTTATGACGTATGAAAGTTGATTTAGTATGTTTGTTCTTTCTTTTTCTTGAAGATTTAGGGTTTGCTGTGTTTGTGCAGTCACAGTTAAAACTTTCACACATTCTGTACACACAAACATACATACACTGTAGCAGTGAAAGTACAGTTCAAGCAGTCTTGCTTCTTACAGAGTTCTACAATTTGTCTTATATTTAAAATGGGGGTTAGGTCCTCACACTGATAAGCCCATTTTCATTATTGTTCTAGTGTTGAGTCCACAGCTCTTGCCTTTATACAGTATGTCCTAAAGAAATCTCAGAGATTGTTCAGTCTTTTCATCATATTCACTTAGAGAATGTGCCATCAGGCAATGTCTTTGTTACTTCACCACAGTATGTTTTTGCATCATCTGCTTCACTTGCGGCAAAGCTGTCCAGTAGTTTATTCTTTGTCCATTTATTACCATATCATTTCACGACTGCAGGGCAGAGATGTAGAGCTGCATTTTATTTAAGAACTGTGATAACTGGAATTACTTGCAAGTACTTTGAGCACTTTGCTTGGATGAAAGTTGTTTCATATTTGAAGACTCCAGTTCACCTGAGACTCTTCTTTTATTGCCAAAACACATCAATTCATGGTTTACAAGAGCTGTACTGCCCTCTTTATGTATTTCACAGGGAGCTAATGGTGGCAGATGGGCTCTTCAAATTTGAGAATCTGCTTAATTCTTTGTTTGTGATTAATCCTTCTGGCTGCTTCTCATACAACTTTGACAAACATTCAGCGGTGCAACCCTTATCAAGCCAGTCTTATATGAGAACTATCAGGTTTTTTTCTGGTCAGAACAGACAAACAATGTCAAGTGAAAGAGTTCCAAAATGTCAGATGGCTGATCTTTGTAGGCACAACAATTTAACCCGAGGAATGTGAAATTCACCTTTTTCTTTTCCTTAAGAAATGTGTCACATTATAGCCTTGTTGCGAAAACCTAACCTGAACCAGTAATTGAAGAGCACATGATTGGATAAAGCACACAAACCCCAGGTAATATCAAAATACTCAACTACAACTATGTTACCTGGTTAGGTAACATAAATGGTAGTGTCGACAATAGTCTGGGTTGAAATCCTTGTGTAAAGGGCAATAAAAAATAATTTATGAATTTCAGACAAAAAAACCTGCCAATTTTGACTTCCATACATACATATATATATATATATATATATATATATATATATATATATATATAGATAGATAGATAGATAGATAGATAGATAGATTTCTGGACAATGTAAGAGAGCAAACAACTTTTTTCTCCCACTTTATTGGATTTGCAAAACAACTGCCTTGGTGAAAAAGATGCTTGTTTGCTCGTTGCAAAAAAACAAACCAGTTCTCTGGGGTGCAAGGATCCCTGTGGAGGATGTCTCAACCTTAGTGATGGAGACGGGCTTGCATGCAATGAGTCCCCACTCTCAAAATTGCTCCCTCTGTGTTTCAAGCTTCCCATATGATTCCCAGTCCTCCCCTCAGACATGGAAAACAACATCCCTAATTGACAGGAACATGACACGTGATGCAGATGGAAAACTAAAAGCTGCTGTTGGTGAGGTCAGAAGGCAGCGACTTTCATCTGAAGTTTTCTTTTTCTCAGGAGAAATGAACGCCCTACATTTAAACTCGTTGTAAAATAAACAAAGGGAGATGATAGGCGGATGTATTTCAGACTTTTATCTGTAAAAAATAGTTTGAATACCATACCTAATTTTCTTTCCACTTCACATTTATGCTCTACTTTTTGTTTTGAGGTTCAGGATTTGTATGATGGCAAATTGTAGAAAATCTCCAGGGGTGTCAGAACTTTTGCAAGTCAATGGAAACCTTGGACATTTGTAGGTCTGAGCCTCTGAAACTTAACAGATTCTTGTCTCCTTCATATAGGATTACAAAGCAGTATAATCATGGAATCCTGTGTTGATGTGAATGCTTTTTTTTATTAAATTACTACAGTCTTCATATTTGGTAGATAGCTCTCATGTCCTCACTTAGATGGCTTGAAATACTTCTTTTGTTTTGGTCCCCACGAACACAGGTTGACAAGTCCACACCTCTACACACACACGCACATGCGCACACACACACGTCACTGACAAATACATTTTATAAGATGGTTTAATAGCTGAGTATTTAGGCAATCAAGAGGACCAGTGAGAACTGAAAGAGAGAGTTGTGGAGGTGGGAATTTGTCGGCAAAGGAAGAAATGATGAATTTAGCTTCCTACTGCAAAATGCTGCAGCTGTGAAAAGTCAGTTTGCTGATGAAGAATTCATTGATTTATCGGGCTGATGCAAATTTGGACTACACCAATCATATTTGCTGATTGCTTCTGACAAAAAAGAACTTGTAAAATGTTTTATTTATTTTTTTAGGAAAATATAAAACTCTTCAGCATTTTTTCGCCAAAGTTGGGAACACAAATATACTTATTTAAAAATATTAAGGTACTTTAGGTTTATTTCTTTTTTATCTTTTCTGTCTTTTTTTTTAGTCTCTCAAAAGAGAAAGGTTAAAACATACCTTACATTAGACATTAGGTAACTGACACTAATGCACATATGAACATAGTTCATAGTTTTTAAGGCATTGTCAAAAATCGTCAGTACAGTTCAAATGACCAAAAACTGAAACATTACACAATTCTGGAAACGTGAGCAAAACATAGGTCTCACAAGAAGCAGATCTTAAGGACGGCATGTCCTTAAGATCTGCTTCTTTCATGATTTTCTCATGAAATCATTTTCCCATTGAGAAAAACATTGACATTCTCCTGGATGTAAATCTGATATTTGCTACCCACCCTAACATTTCTCCCATCCTGTCACGATCCCCTGCAGCGTAGGTTCCCTCAACTGAGTGCCTCTTAGAGTTTGAAGGTAAATATTTCAGGGACAGATTAAGCCATCATCATTACGTCAAAACAAATATATTTTTGGAGGTGTATGTAAATGTCTAGCAAATATTCCGCTCATTATAGTTTTCTTTGACTTTTGGTTTCTAATTTGTTGTCTGTTGTATTAAAATAAAACGTCTTTGTCTTCATCACAGTGAGAACACAGGGGCTTTGTTTTTGGTTGGAATAGTCTGCTGTGATGGAATCACCCTCTCTACCTTCTGCTGTCCAGGATTATTTTACGTCTCCTGTGACCGATGTTTTAAAGAAAAGGGCAAAGTAAATGTTTTCAACCATTGTGAAATATTTGGATCATTTTTTTATATCAGGATAAGTGATGGAGCATTACAAGCTAGTTAAAGGATGCCTGTATCTGAAATGAAATCTTTCACAACCTTACCTTGGTAACAGTTTCATAATTTCTCATCCGGTGTTTGGCCTTGATTACAAATATTTCTGTTTCTGTTAGTGGCTTTGATTATGAATGTTAGAACATGTTTAGCTTAACTGCTACACATGACTGAACCTGCAAAACCCCATAATTTTGCAAGCACATTTATAAGAATTATTCCTGGCTGAAAATTGAAGTAACACCATCTTTTGATTTATGCTTTTCTATGGTTTGAATTTGGTAAATGTAAAACTGAACCTAACTAACTCTAATCTATATGAACATATTTCAAGTTTTGCACAATCCTTTAGTTTGGACATATTAATTCTGTGATTTACCAAGTTAATCATTCTTTATTTACATACTTGCAGTGATGTAAATAAAGATTATTAAATCTTTATTTACATCACTACTAACTACTACTAACTATTAGTAGTTAGTAGTTATAACTACTAATAGAAAGTTAAAACCCTTTAGAACAAATTACAATCATGAGTTTCGCTACCGCTAAAGCCAGTACACCAGCATGATAATTAGCAAAAGCTAATACGAACACGCTAACTTCAATTCAAATTATATCTGCCCTTAAAACCCTACAACCAATAAAGCACCAGTTAAATATTATTCTAATTTCCATATTCTGCAATGCTCTTAGATATTTTTATATTCATTATTTGTTCTCAACTGTTTTAGTTTGTTCTGCTATGTTTCTTGTTTTAGATCAAGTTGTTGTTGAGAAACAAAAAAGAGGATTTATGGAGATGAAATTGCTGCTTAAACGGTCTGTTCTCCCTTCCAAACATGAGCATGAATATAAACATCTAATTACTTGAAGAATTCTTAACAGTCTACAGCCAAACTGTCGACACCAGCGCTTTAGAACTTATCAGGAAAAAATTATTTATTGGAAGCTAAGTACGTTAAATGTTTTCAAAGTTAGCAAAAGTGCTAAATGAGAAATTTGTAATGCTATTAGTGGATCAGCAGAAGTGTGCCCACCACTGTGTATTTGTTTTTGATCTTGAAGGATCACCCTCTACATATCATCTGATGCAATGATTAAACTAGTTTTGTTTAAGGCGCAATGAAAAATCATCTTTGAAGATGGACCGTCAGAGTCATTTTTAATAATCAAAACTTAAACGCAATTAATAGTCATGAAGTTCAGAATGAAAAAAGATCCATGCTGTTCTTAGACTACGTTGTTAGAGGACAATCTGGAATCTAATGGAAAAAAAAATAATTGAGCAATGTAAGTATTAATGAGTGGTGAGGTTGACTTGATGTAGCAAACTGGCCAGCTTTTAAATGATGATTGCAGGATCAAGCTTCCACCTCTAATTTCAGACAATTAAGAGGCAGTTATAAAGATCTTCATCATTTGCAGAAAACTGCAAATTATATGATAGACATTTGAATTGAGAAATACTGCGCTTTACATCGACCTGCAATCACCTGCAGGCGGAGGTCAGGTTCAGCTGTGCGGCTCAGTGTGACAAACATGGTTTTTTTCTTCTTATTAGAAGCATCACAAATGGTGTGTTGCTGCTTTCTGCTAAAACTGCATTAGAGTTTGCTGGCTGTAGTGTCTTCTTTTTTTTTCTAATATTAGTGAAATATACCATCTCTCTTTTTACTTCAAATTCCCCCCCAAACAAAGAAAAAGATGTGTAAGAAAGCTGATCAAAGAGCTTTCTTACACACACAAAAAACAACAACAAAGCATTATATGATTTAGGAAGAAGAATAGCCTCGAACTTAAAAAAAAAAAAAAAAGCTTCAATAGAAGAAAGGAAAAAAGATAAAACTGGAGGGCAGGAAGGTGAAATATGTGCGACAGCTACAGGGAAGTGTGCCTGTGTCAGGAAAGTGTGTTTGTAGTGGCGGTTGAGCCAGCGATTATGTGACCTCTGCCACGGTGAAGGGAGTACCGGGGGAATAAAGCAGATGGATGACAAGCTGGCGTCTCAGCACCTCTCTTGTCCACTACTGGCATACTCTGTCCATTTGTCAGCATTAAGAGGAGGAAGAGGAAGTCGCAGAAAAAGCTCAGCTTTATGTCAGTGCCTCTCTTGTTATGAGAAATGTTTTTCTTATGAGAGTAAGTGTCAGAAGGATCCTGACTTGGCGTGACATGTTATATAAATTAGATTTTTATTTTTTCTTGCCTTAATATTTCTTAGGTTCATCAATTTTTAGGTTAGTTTCTGTAAAAAAAAAAAAAAAAGCTAAATTACATTGTTAAATAACATGCTGACTCAACTTGACTCAGTCTAGTTTCCTTCAACAAATCTAGCATGAAATATGAAATTAAAATACATCAGTTTGCCAAAGAAACCCTAAAATGTAATTAATTAAAATATATTTACTCCAGGAAAGAGAATCAAGATGGAAATGAAATTTTTCTGAAAATGTTTTGAATAGTGCACCATGTGACCATGACATCTGTTTCTCTAGTCACATCTGTAATTCATTTTAAGAGAAAAGATTATTTCTTGTTTCTCTCCCTGCTTTTGAGTTGAATTTCCTGTAACATAGTTTATTTAGTTCAGTTCAGCAAAGCGTTCATTTGACTTACATCGGTCCAGCTGACTAAAACCCAATATTAATTATTAGTGTAGATAACCTCCATTTCATTTGAAATCCTGCATATGGATTAACAGAGACATCAAACACTTCTTTAAAAATAGAAGCGTTTTTGTAAATATTTTTTTACCTTATACTTTCAGTATGAACTTAGGCTTATACCTACAGTTTAAGTAAGTAGAAGTAAGCATACATTTCTTACACTTGAAATTGCAAGTGCAGGCTGTTTCAGGAAATTTGAAGCTTCTTTCAGTAAGCATTTCTTTAAATTAAAAGAAATTGATGAATGTGCCTGATAGCATTCATCATTCAGACGATCTTTGAAGAAACGTAAGGAGGGGAAAATCTCCTTTATACAAACTGACCCAGTTTGTTTGCTTTCTTCGCAGTTCCTAACCGACAAAAAATGTTGTTAGAGGTTATCTTGATATTCTCCCCTTTTGTGCTGGGCGCCTTTAGACCAAATGGTTTTGGTGTTATTATAGACATCCTTCTGCATTACCACTTAATGTCTGAACTGAACCTCCTCAGCTGAGTCAGTGGCAGTGGTGGAGTTCAGCTTGCCCCAGGCTATGCTTTAACTTCAACAGGTGTTCCCCCATATCTTATTGTGTATGTATTTGTGGTTATTGCTTCCATCTGTGTCCTGGTACGTCGGGATGCACCATCTGGCTGTTGAAGGTTTTTTAGTTGATTAGTAAGATATAGCTTACAATCCTAACGTGAGCAACCTTAATGCTTCATCTTTGACATAAGCTGCTTTTCAGTCGACCATATAATTGTGCATTTTGACATGTCGAAAATAAATTTGCTTAATGGAAACACTTGTGCTTTTTATGAAAAGCTTTAGTGCTAGGATGAGGTGGGTTTGTTTTGGTTGTATTGAAATTGGCTACAATGGAAGCATTAATTTCGCATCACACAAGTCACATGATCAACAACCGGATGTTGCCACTGGAGAAAACCATGAAGAAGACGACAGGAAGTAGTTAGAGGATCATGATAGCATTTTTTTAATGACTTACTGCATGAACAAATTTGTTCATGGGTGATTTTAATTTTGTTTATTTAATAAAAACATCACTATTGCGAAATTGTATTTTTTAGACTTCAGCAGAATATTAGACAAAGTTTTGCGCTCATTGTTAATGGAAACGTAGCTACTGATTGCCCGTTGTTGATGTCGACACTGCAGATAGCTTCCTCTAATGTAATGGCTGACCAGCTTTCCTTCATCTTTTCCACTCAGATTTTACCGGCATATGTTTGGTACTGAGCTCCTCCTGCTTCTAAAGATTTCCTTTCTGACTATTGATTGATCCTGGATTCAAGTCAGAACTGTTAAGTGTTAATATTACCTCCAGTCTAAAGAAATCTGTTGGGAATTTGAAAGATGACCTTAAACCTATATCTGTTAATGTTATGTGTAATTTTGGGTTTAGTGAATCCAGAACATTTATAACTTAAGGTAGTACAGGATTTTTTTGAAGGAGAGAGAGCTAAAACTGGGTTTTTCTATCATCTGTAAGGTTTTGAGTTCAAAATTCGTGCCTGAAGACAAGTTAAGGGCTACTAATATTTTTGTATTCCTGCTCTGTTTACGGCTCAGTGATGAGCTACACTTTTCTATTAGAGCCAGCTGCCGTCCAAACAGATGGCCCATTTTTGTCCAGATGTTGACTTTGAGACCTCTAATAATTTCATATTTAAGTAGTTTATGATGAGGAAATAGCAATTGCTGTTTATATAAATGCCTCCCTGTAGATATGCAAAACTTTTTCTTTAGAAAGTTGCTGTTGTGCAGCCTCAGAGAGTTTAAACACAATGCTTATTTTAAATTAAAATTTCTATCAATACAAATCCATTTTTAATCACAAAGTAGATATTATTTTATTTTATCTGCCTACTAAAACTCCAGAAAGAGAGCATTTCAGAACTGGACAAATGTTGGAACCTAAGTCATTCTGAAATGTCTTGATTGGTCCATCTAGTTATTTGTATTACATACCAAATAAAATATTTCTTTTGAACTGAAATGCATGACCTGCCTTTATGATTTCTGAGATATTTCTGTACAGAACTGAATCAAATAAAAGTGGCTAGATATCTGACACATCAATAGCCCTTCATGAAATACAGGAGATTTTAACTGAACCATGAACTAAAGGTGAAGGCTAAGAATTTCTGAGACACTTCTGAGAAGTTGAGCTGCTTCTCAGTCATCTCCATGTTTGTTCTCCCCTGCAGTTCATTCTCTTTAACTTTCAAATTCTAGAAAATTCATGCTGAAAAGCAATGCTTTATGGAGTTTGCATTCAATAATAATGAAATCCACCAACCGCAGTGAAAATATGTAATTAAGGGAAACGCAGTTATCTGCCAAAAGCAGAGATGGTTTTGGCGTCTTTATGGAGATGTGCAGAAAGACAGACTCATCAAAACTTTTTAAAGGAGCAGTATTGTGTAAAATCAACTTTTTTGAGCTTTACGTTATATTATAATGTTATAGCGCTGCCTTCGAGGCTAGGCTGGGGTTTCCAAGCTTGCACTTCACAAAGAAGCCCTCCCCAGTGACTCCCCCATACAGCTCCTTCAGACTAGCCAGCAGGAATTAGCAAACATCTGGTGCAGCTGCACATCAGCTGAGCTCTTTATACAAGCTACTTCTGGTAAAAACATTGTTAAAGGGTTAATAGGAGCCATGTTGTGATGACTTCCTGAAGGCGGAGTTTCAGAAAGAGACAGTTTCTTAAAGTGCCCTTGTCTTAAAGAGACAGAGGTGCTGAATTACAGGTCAAATTTCTTTCATATTTGATATATGTCGCATTTTTTTACACTAAAAATGGCACCATATGCCTATAAAATACATAATACTGGTGCTTTAAGTAACATGCTTTTTGATCAGTCACTGATTTTAAAATTTCAGAGGGTATGACGCGCTTTACGTTGCAATTATATTAAGATGCATCTTTAAAGAAATCTGCTTACTACTTTGTCAAGCCAAATATTGTATTATATATGAATTGTAGATATTTTAAGCAATGAGCATTTTTCTAACTTAAATTACATTATGCTTACTTCGCGTTCATGTCAGAGATTTAGCTTTTCCTCTTTGCGCTGCCTGTGTTTCTCCAGTTTCCTCATCCCTGCATCGGATCAATGGCCTCCACCAACCAAACCCGTCTTATTGACGCTCAGTGCATTCAGAGTAACAGAACACTGGTCAGACCAGTGGTCCTCCTCTCTCAGCTTCAGACAGGAATAGAGCTGTCATTCTGAGACATCAAACAGCCATTACAGTTACAGTGTCAGGTTTCTTACTGGCATTAATATAATCACCAAATTGCCTGTCACAGCTACTTGAGTTCTCCCAGCTTATTTAGAAATAGGCACTTTTTCTCATAGGCTTGTCCCAACTAATGGATATTAAGTATATTAATATTCTTCCCATTTCAGCGGCACATTTGTTTGCATGTTGCCACTTCAGCGTTTTCGTGTAGGAAGAAGGACTCTGCTAGTCCCAGAGATTTTTAAAACGGAGATGGAGTTGAGCCTACCTTAATTTTTTGTTCTCTGCTGTTGTTTTCTAAAAATAACAGTATTGAAGGTAACGCAAAAATGGCTGTTCAGAAAAAATGAAAACATTTCTGTGAGTGTGTTCATTTTTTTATTTCCTGTTTCATACCAATATTTTACCCAGAGCTTAGGCTTGCTCTTTCCATGTGTGGATTTTTTAGGTCATTGTTGACATCTGGTGTGAATTTCATAACTGAAATATTGGACATAAATAGAATCCCATTCAATAAATATATTCGAATTTAAATATATTTAATGAAATAGCTTTAAAAGGTTCATTTAATTAACAAACTTCACTTACACAAATTACATAAAGTATTCCACAGAGACTCTTTTGAAACCTTTTTCTGTTTATGATTCTCCACTTGTAACTAATAAAAACACAACAGGTAAGATTAGAATTTTACATATAACCAATTCCAAAAAAACTAATTTTTAAGTAAGAAATGTAGATGAAATGTAGGTGTAGGGAGCAGCATGTTTAATATTTACTTATAAATTATTTTCAAAGTCCATTTATAATCTGACAAACAAGAACAATATGTGTGTAGAGCTGACTGGGGATTTGGTTAGTCTGTTTTAATTAATAATGACTATATGGGTGGATTATGCAACAATGAAACCACTTGATAATGATCCATGTTGTTGCTTTAGAGAATTTTGAGGAACACTGTGGAGATTTCATGATGCAAAACGTTGAAACTGCTCTGTTACTCTGAGTTTTCTGACAGAGACAATCCAGTGAACGAGTTATACCTGAATGTCCCATGCAAACGCATCTGTTGGGGAACATGCTTCTCGCAGGATGGATTCCCCTCGACTTAGCTCAAGCATATAATACAGAATATGTGCTATTTTAGGATGTTATTTTTAATTGCAGTGAATAAGAAATGGCCTGCTTGAATCTTGAAGTTTTACAGCTCCAAGTGTTTTAAATAGTTTATCCCTTTACGATTCATAGTTTTAACTTCACTGCTTCAACAGAAGGCAACTTCTGTTGAAGTTGCCTTCAACAGAAGGCAACTTCAACAGAAGTTGAGCTCTTTCAGCCTCTAACTAATGTGTGCAACTTTTCAGAATTACACACTGTGATGATGACTAGCTGCAGTGTGCAAAGCACCCCAATGAAAGGCACAGACGCTCCGTAGAGGTGGCTATTGTGAAGTGGTTTGTATCAAAAGGTCACAGTGAAATATAATGCTTTTTTTTAGATTTAGGAAAACATATTAATCTCCCATACCACCTCTGGAGTAATTTATGTTTTTGATTTCTTTTGTCATGAGATCCAGGGCTTATTTAGAAAACATCAAGTACTACAGCCCTGATGGCTCAGAAATAGCAACACTGATAGGTTAGACATTTAGGCAAAAAAAGTCAATAAAAGCACACTTTCAAAACATTGAAAACAATTGTTTTCAAAAATACAAAAAAATGTTTCACAAGTGAAAACAAGTGCATTGAAAAAAGACTTTTGTAATGAAAAATGGTCTAAATTTATTCATCACCTGTCCAGTCATACTGACCAGTCGAAGCCAATTCACCCCAATTTGCAGAACAATGGGTAACTTGGGGTTAAGTGACTTGCCCAAGGGTGCAGGGACATGTGACAGGAGACTCTGGAATTTACCATACAACCTTCCAATTGCAAGACCACTGCTCTACCGCTAAGCCACAATCTGCATTTCCAGTAGAAATGAACACAAAATCTTTCAGTATTCCACTAAAGTCGAAAAAAATACTGTTTCATAATTGCAATGTTTCCATGAAAAAGGAAACACAATTAAAATCACGCAGAAAATATGCCGTCCCACCTTCCTCCAACCACTTCCTGTCGTCTTCCTTGTGGTTTGTGCCAGTGGCAAAACCCGGCTGTGGATCATGTGATGCAAGGTGTTTCCATTGCAGATTTGCAAGATAAACCAAAGAAGAAAAAAGAAATTCATCTCATCTTGGCACCAAAACATTTGATCAAAAAATGAGTTTTTTTTTTTTTTTTTAATTTGAGTGTTTCCGTTGTGTAAATTTATATTCGAAATGTCAAATTGAGCAAGTAAATGCTCAAGGTTAGCACAGCTACAGTCTCTCTTATGGTAGAGCATAGAATAACTCACAACAGGTTTTGGTGTATTAGGCAGAAAACTCTTTAAGGTTTGCTTTAGCTAGAAAATCAGGGCCCAGTTCGGTAACAATTTATTTGACACGGTGTGAAAAAGACTGACATGACACATGATATAACACCTGTCATGAACATGAAGGAGTCTTTATGAATGTCTGATGTCATGAACATAAACACTGTTGTCATAAACACTGGTATTCCACAATAGAAATCCAACCGTAAAAGATTTTTACTGACTGCATTAATCATCAAAAAACATTTCTCTAGTTATTCAGAACCAAAAGGAATAAAAAATGTTGATTGCTTGATGTGTGTCCTGTGACGCAGGTTCGGTCCTGTCTAATTCCTGAGTACAACAGCTCTTTTTTTTCCCCCTCCACGTTGACACTGGCAGTCCATCAGCTGTACAAAGAAAACTAATTTGAATCTTAACTTACAAAATTCAATGACACACAAGATACAGAGGAAGGAAAGCAAAGTGAAGAGCAGCAAGAAAGAGATTGCTTACTCAGCTGAATGTGTTTGCAGGCATATTGCTTTTGTTAACCTTTTTTTTTTCCCCCTCCCCTCCTCATGTTTCAGCTTGTAGATAAATTGTAGTAGAGTGGGCGGCTTTGCACAGTTACTAGCAGATACCATTAAGGTTGAAAAGATTTGTGTTTATTAGAATGTGCGTTGGCATTTTTGTCCGTTTTTTGTTTGTTTGTTTGTTTTTGGCACAAAAATAGAACCCATATAGGATTTCCTAGGTTCAAAATTGAAATATGATGAATGTAAGAGAGATGCTGCTGAAAAACGAGACAGAGTGGAAGTCATAATCACTTCAGTAGTTCTCTCCTGGAAGTAATGAGACATTTCAAAGACCTTTGAGCAAAAATAGTTCACAAAGATGGAGGTAATTTACACAGACCTTAATTTACAAAAGAGATGCTTAATGAATAATCTCATTATTATTCATTAATAATGAATATTATCATTATTATAATAAAGACTAATATGTATGTAGCATATAAGGTACTGTCACATTTGTTTTAGTCCAAATTAATTTTACTCATTTTTTGCTCATAAGCTGCATGTCTGTATTTTATTTTTTTACCACCTTTTTTGTGAATTTGTACCATATTAAAAATTTATGGAATAAAATTATTTTCCAGTTATTTTAAATCGAGGACATTCCCCCCCTCCCCCTAATCTTGTTTTCACAGAGCAAACATTGAAATGGAAATATCTTCTTTTTTTCCCCCCATTTTTTTTCTGTGTGCTAGAAAGCTTAGAATCCACACCGTCAGAATCAGTAAATAACTAAAAACGCCCCTGGGGGAACCTGTTCCTTGTTTTGTCGTGACCAGTCACATGGACAGATGAAAAGTTTTCTTTTTTTTAAAGGAGATTCTTGCTGGAAAAGAAAAACTCACTCCCCTTTTCTTCAATTGACGTCATAACCCCCCCCCCCAAAAAAAAAAAAAAAACAAAACACAAAAAAAACAAAAAAAAAAACACAAAAACACTTTGTCACTGCTTCTACAGCAAAAACAATCGAGCTGATTTTATTTTTTTAAACAATATTTGCATTTTGCTTACTATAAAACTCTTCCAGACATCCACAGTAAAACATCCCCAGGAACTCTATTAAGTATTCAGTGGCCTGTCACAGTCAAACAGGCTTATGGGTTTCAACCCTACGCTTGTTCCTTTTGTCGCTGATATGCAGGTATACAAATTACAAGACCTGTGCTACACTCACAGGGGCCTGCCTCAATATCCTTCCTCACAGCTTCATTTAATGACTTCATCACTCATTGGCAGGATTTATTTCCTGTCATTAGGTGGGCTCTGGCCAGCAATATGCTTGGGACCCGTTTGACTTGCCTGAGCAGACAGTGAATCACGGTGAGGGTCTGGGGAGTGCTGGGGATCCAAAGCTCCGTGATTATCCTTTTCAATACAGTGTGATATAGGTTTAGCTGGCTGGACTGAAAAGCCCTGATAAGGGACTCTACAAATGGATCTGAGGCCCCACTGCTGCTAATCCACCTTTATTCAGACTAACTGGCAGAACTTCTACTGTTAAAGGTATTTTAGGTCAATGTCTGCGTAATTCTGTCTCAGCTTTTCCGAGCTAAATATCAGGCAGTGAACAAAAAGCTGCTAACAACGTCAAAGATTTTTTGACAAATTTGAAATCTGAGGCACTGTGGTGATTTAGCAACCCTCTTTAGGATGTAGTACACCAGACATGTTTAGAGTCTGCTTAAATCAAACTGTAGTTTGTCTAGAAAGCCCTGTTCATTTGGGGAGGTGAGAATAAAACTTTGACGTGGATCAAAAAAGCAAACTCTGGTTTGCCTACAAACCTAGATCTTGGTTTGGTTTTGGTTATATATTTTTTATCTCTATACCTTTAGAGATAAAAAATAAATCCAAATACATACGTATTTGTTACATTTCAAATATGTATGTGAATACTAAGTGGATCAGAAGTTGCTCGAAGAGTTTTTCTTTCTTTTTTTTTTTTTGACTCAGTGCAGTGTGAAAAGTGTGAAGAAGAACCACACCAGCTGAAAATGTAACAAATGTCCAGACTACGAGGTGTGAAAACACCCAGCGTCTCCTGTTTCACAGTACACCCCCAAAAAACATAATTCTTTACATTATTTAGTGCTAATTTGTCAGTAAGAACTGAAGAACTATTAAGTAAGAACTATGGGGCTGTACACACCAGAACTGAAAACTTCTTTAAATGATTGAGAGTTAGACCGTCTCAAATCCCCCTCTGCTTGCCTCAAATCTTCCCCTTGAGAGAATTGTCTGTAGCTAACCAGGACACTTGTGAAAGTACTTCTGTGTGGCTTTAAGAGGATAAATGAAATTTGCCGCTGTACATACTCCCTCTCCATAGATTCAAACTTGTGGAGTTTTCTGTTTTATATTCCCAGGCATTTCCCCATACCTCATAAATCTCTGGTACGAGCCTTGGAGACTACCTCGCAAGGAGTTTGTTGAACGCTCTTTTAGGGAGCCTTCAGCATAAAGAATTTCACAAAATTCAGTAAAAACATTCACTTGTGTTGAGTTAACACAAACCTGAACAATGTTCACAATATCCTGAGTTATTTCTTATGCGTTTTCAGTTTGCTTTCTGCTATTTTTATCCACCTGAAGACAACTCCTAAACAACAGATTATGGTATTGTACTGTGCTGCTTTGTCTGCCAGTTGTTGCACCTCTGCAGACTATATTTAAAGAGCCAATCTTGTTTTACAAGTTTTGAATTTAATAAGTGGTATTTGCTGCAAATACTGTATCAGCAGTTTAAACTAACGGCACAAACATCTCCATGTTTGTCCAGCTGAAAACTCAAGACGCAGTAATGAGCGTCATTACCAAATGACATATCGTTACAAAGTGAATCTTCAGCATTCTATAATCACTCTGCCTGTCATCGGTACCGCCTGTAGGAATAACACAGCCCTGAAAACCAATTTCTGCCATGCAGGTAGTCATGATTGTGTTACTGCTGACAGTCTGGGCACATTTCTGTTGGTTAAGATGTATTTATAATTAGTACATCTCATGTTATTCTTACACTGTTGTTTGGTTTTTACTTGGCATGAATGCAAGGTACATGAAGCTGTAGGAATTTACGATGCAACCAAATTTAACCGAACATTCCATACATTAATGTATATTAAATATATATTCACCATTCCTCCCTAGAATCGAAACCCAGGTAGACTTCTCATAGGTTTTTTTTGTTTGTTTTTTTCTTATGCATACTTTATGTACATGTATTGTAAAATCTGTGCATTATTCCATTTTGTGATCATTTCATAATCCTCCATGACACTTTTAATCTAATCTTATTCACACATGAACACATCTTCCTATCCACACTGTTGCTTCTTATAAAATACCCCAAATACCTATAGAAATTCACAAAGCAGACGAGTTCATCCACAGACGCACTGTGGCACACGATGTCCTTTTAACACAAAGTGGGTCGATGGCAGAGCCTCAAAGGCAGAGGAAAATTGTGTCTCTGCTGGACCAGCGCTAAGATTAGTGTGAAGGATGAAGTATGGTGCGCACTCCATTTAGATGCACCTTTAGAGATAAAAAATAAATCCAAGCAGGTTCCCTCTCAGACTAAGGCGATTCATTTCTGAAAGCCCTCTTCATAACTTAATTGGTCACTATTGACATCTCAAGCTGGAGTTGTATCATTGTGTTTTATGGTATGAAATAAAAATCTGGAGGGGGGTACTTGCCTGTGCAATAAAAGCTGGAGTGGTTGAAAGTAATGTGTGTAATTTTATTTAAAAAGTCTCAATCTCTGTGCCACTTTTCTAACAATTTGTTTAGATTTTTTTTTCATGCTCACCTTTTGGAAATATTTCCCCTATGTACAGAGAGGTAAATAAACCAAATGCTGACTTTAAATGTTAAAATGTCAGTAATGGGATTTTAATATGCTTGCCTTTTTAAAGTTTGCCTAATAGCCAGCAAAAGAAAATGCTGTGTTTGTGAATAACCGACAGGCAAATTCTTTATTTGAAAATGTGAAAACCTGGGATTTTCTACATAACTGGCAAGAAATTTACCAACACCAATAAACAGAACCTATTCAGAGGACAGTCAGCATGAAGACAGAGAGCTTTTTACACCTCCACCTGGTGATAAAACTGAAAATGGGGGAAAAGACCAATGAAGAATATGCAACACAGTCATTCAACACACGTCAGGCGCTAGATGTTGCTATGCAACAGGTCGGCTAATTAAACTCGTTTAGACATTTAGGTGTTTGTAGTAAAGAGGCATTTCTGAATCTGTTCTTACAGGTAAAGATGAGAGCCGAGTTAGATTTTTGAGATGACTTAAAGATCTCATTGAACATTTTTATTCTTTTTCTTGACACAAGGGATCATTTTAATTGAATTAGTCTCTATTGGAACTGCAGGCTGTGACTTTTGTCCCCAATGTTTTGTCACTGATGTCAAATCAACTTTTTGATTAGCATTTTATTTGGATTCTGTTGCACACTTTTTTTTTTTTCCCTACCAAACTCCAAACACATCCATGGCATATGCACTCACATGTTAAATAATAATAATCCCTCCCCCCTCTGATTGTCAGTTCCTGTTTTATTTACTGGAAGTTAGAATAATTTCAGATGGACATCTTCAGATTTAAATGGTATCTACCGGAGAGAGAGCTCTAAATTAACTGGTGGTATTATGTTAGATTTTCAATCCCTATGCAAATAATAGATTTATTTTTCTTGTCTCATTCCCTTTCTCTGTCTATCATTTGTGTGCCCCCGTTCATCTCCATTTGGTATGTGCCTGTCATAATGATTTTGCAGGTGTACTTTAATTTGTTCCAAGAAATGAATTATGACAAAGCAAACACAGAGCAAGAATGGAATACAAAACAGTGCCACAGGAGGATGCGTAGAAGGGCATTGTATTTATCCTGCTGACATGAAACTGATTGCCAGCCACCCGTGTGACAAAGCGTGTCCTGATCATTCCATGCTCACAGCAACACTGACGGGAACAAGAAGGGCTTTTAATATCACATTTGTTATTGATGTCATTTGCATATCGAGGCGACTTATTGTAGCTTAACCCTTTAAACGCTTCTAAAGTAGGAAAGGTTGATTGCCTTGCCACTTGTGGTGTGGTTTTTAAAATCTAAGTTCAACTTGACTTTAGCCTGTGTGATTTTATCTTTATTTTGGACTTTTGTCCTGACAGCTAAAACAGTCGTATAGCTTGTATATTGGCATGAGTCTTTGTGCACATTTTGGAGCCTGGCATACTGGATTCTCTGACAGTTTGCAGACTAGAAGTTCCTCTGACATGCTCCATTCTTCAGTCTTTACCTTTCTCGACAGTTCCCCAGTCTGTCACAGGGCAACACAGAGACATACAGGGGAAAAAGAAACACCTTTACAGAGACCAGAAAGATCCCATGTTGGGATTCGAATTCATGACTTTCTTGCTGCAAGGCAACAGTATCTGTGCTTGTCGATATTCTGCTAATGGTGAAATAATAAAATTTTGCTATTGTGACGTTTCCATTAAATAAGAAATGCAAAATCCCACATAAATAAGTTTGTCACATAATAAGTCATTAGAAAACATTCTGCGCCATCATCCTCCAACCACTTCCTGTCGTCGTCTTGGTGGTTTACGCCAGTGGCAACATCCAGTTGTTGATCATGTGACTCTTGTGACGTGAAAAAGGTGTTTCTATTGCAGTTTTGCAAAATAGACCGATTTTGATACGACCAAAAGAAAACCCTCATCCTGGCGCCAAAACTTTTCATCGACAAACAAGAATATTTCAAAAGTAGTGTACTTCCAATAAGCAAATTTATTTTCAAGATGTCAGATTGTGCAATTATTTGGTCAAGGGAAATGCAGGTAATGCTACCAACGGACAATGTGCCACCACATCATCCGTCTTTGAAATCTTTCCGATTATTTTCATTGTCATAATTTAAAGTTTTGTGCCATAGTTTCTTTTAAGACCTCATTTAACCAGTTTTGACTACATATCATATGAAGAATTGTCTTGTTGCCTCCTTTCTTCCAGAAATGCTCCATTCCAATCTACCCCCCTATGTTTGTTGCTCAGTGTCAGTGCTGAATCACTTTAATGGCCTGTGCGGGCTCCATGAATAGTCTTGTAACACAGCGGCACAGATCAGTGTGCGCCGGCTGAAGCACCGTTTAAAAAGATGAACCTTCCTGCTGCGCTTATTAACTGATGAATCTCATAAGTGTGTAAAGAACGATGTCAAAACTGGAGTCACAACTTAATCAGATGAGAGCATCTGGAGACGTGGAGAGGCATCTGTTCACCCTGAGGGCAGCAATAAAGCCGATCTGTGTTTGTCCATGGAATTTACTTTGCTGTTGTGGATTTTCCGTTTTTGTAACTGTTGCTAACCTCGTAGTATTCAAATTGTTGTTTTTGTCCATTTACCTTTAATGTGATAGGCTAAATCTGTGAAAGCCTTTTAGTTTTTTTCCCCCTAATTTAAAGGGCATTCTTTTCTTCAGAATACCAGATTACTTCTAGATCTTGGTTTTGTACATGTCTTGTATGGGGTTTGTTCACTTCCTCAGCCATGACAGTTGTACTTTCATCCTAATAGTAGGCATCTACACTCTACCTTATCTCTTTCTCATTTGGATTTATGTTTGGGATATGCTGGCCCCAGTCCAGAGTTCTTTGCTGTTACCCATCCTTCTCTCTCTCTCTTTCTCTCTCTCTCTCTCTTTCCATCCCTCAGCGCTTTCCTGAGGGAGACAAGAAGTTAATGGTGTTGTGCCGAGTCCTCATCATTAATCAAGACCCCATTAGCCAGGCCCCATACAAAACTTTGGAATAACTAATACATCGGGAAGACCAATGAGGAGTGTGCTCTTGAAAAGGCAGCGTAGAGTCGGATGAGAAATGATCAGAACAAAGATGGTGTTCATAAAGTTCAGGCTGATTCTCTATTAACTCACTTATCACTGCAAAACGTACAAATAACCTCATTCTGAGATTAAAACCTTATTTTAATATTTTTGGATCAATCAAAACTCCCTCCAGTTTTAATTAGGTAATTATTAATTTTTAAATAGTTTTTATTTCAAAATACCAAGAAAATGTTCAAGCAGAAAATACTTTTTTCTGTTAAGATTTCCAAATGAATAAAAAAAAAAACTTTACTACATGAGTGACTTCAGCTGCAACAAAGTCCATTCTTATTTTAAAAAACAAACTCTGTGAGAAGCTTAATTTTACTGAAAACTGATTTAGTGTTTTCTGAAGAATATTCTTATGTTTAGCTAAAGCACAGTGTGAATTACACCAACTTGAAATATTGTCATTATTTAATGTCATTTTATTTAATATACAGTAAATGGGTTTTTTTCAGCTTCTTTTCTACTATTTATGCTCAACTGAACTGCTTGTAAAAGAACTTGTAGATTTAATTAGAATTTGAAGAGGGCTTGTATAATTGACAGTCATGAAATATAAATAAGTTGTTGCAGTAATACAAAACTGATATTGTGCTATGACTATTAATAGTATTATGTTATTCAGAAATTGATACACTCTTGCATGCGAGGCAAGTGAGACAGTTTAATATCATAATTATTGTAAATTCTTTTATACTGTGAAACACTTTTGTATTAAATGTATGTTAATGTCGGCGGGTTAACTAAACATGTTACCTGATGTAATAAAAAACATGGTGGGGATTATTTCAGGTATTCAGAAGCTTTACATTATTGATAAAGTGTTTCTTCTGGAGATCCACATTCTTAATCATTGCCACTTTTCTCAGCCTCTGCTCCTTGTTGTCATAAAAATTCTCAAACTTTCCCAAACACAAATAAGTTGACAAACCTACATGAATATGCAATTTTAAAAAGGTGAGGATATTTTTGCAGACGTCATCTTAAAATTGCACTTTTTTTCTTTTTTTTTTTCTTTTTTTTTTTTTTTTCTAACCAAACATTGTCTTAATTTAGGATGTTTAGCCACTGGCATGTTAACATTTTAAAATCCTGGCTTTAAATTTAATCAGGATTTTCTTGTTAGTATAGACTTAGTTTGACATTTACATTTGCTCTCCTTGCCACAAATTCTGTTAAATGTCTGATTCTTATTATTCTCACACACACCCTTGCTCTCGCTCCTTAGCCGACACCTGTCTAGTTAAACAAGACACCTTTGCTTTCATTTTCAGCACTTCATCCGTCTGCTCTCAGTTTCCTCACTATCTGGTTGAGCCCTTTGATTAGCCCTGGTCCTCCATTTTACTTTTTATGTGTGCGCGCACATGACTTCTGTGCATCCAGCACGCCTTTCCCACTCTGACACCCATGTGCACCAGCAGGCAGCTTTTTCCTCATTATGAGTTGAAGCAATCTGCTGAGCTGGGAGAATCCAGACAGCAATTATCTAAGCCAGAGAGTCAGCAAGCAGCACTACACTGGAGAAGGGGGCTATTAGACAGACACAACACCTTGTTCTTAGAGTTGGGTAGTTCTCGTCAGACTACCCAGGGTTCACAGGCAAAGGAAGACAAGAGAGAAAGCACTAACAGGACCAATTTAGTATGTTGCAAAACAAAAGTATTGGTGTGTAGGTGGAGACAAAAAAGAAGCTATCCAAAGACACTGGGATGTGATGTATTGCCTTGCCAATAGTAATGGCGAGCTGGAAGTGGAAATGTTACTACTGGGCTACATCTTTGAAGGAATCCAACTGACCCTTTTTTCAAATACATAATAAATAAATTAAATAACATTTTCTTTTCTTGTTTGACAACACATGGTATGTTCTTGGCTTCATACTGTTGCAGTTGTTACCACCGTTGCCATGCTGTAGTTAGGCCTAGGATTCGACAGTGACATTTCTGAAATGAGTTTGCAGGTCATGGGTACTCCAGCTTCCTCCCATGCATGTAAAGTTGACTGTCCATTTTGAATTGAGTGTATGAATGTATGGTTGTTTCTCTATATGCCTCTGGTTTTTGGGACAGACTGGCGACTTGTTTCGCCTTCCACCCAATGACCTCACGTACAGAGATGGATATCTTTCCTCCTGTCTTTTTAACTTCCAGGAAATAATGGTAACACATAGGAGGTGAACATGTGGAGGAATGGATAATTTGA
The DNA here is from genome assembly GCF_051168715.1 of Poecilia mexicana. Lineage (NCBI taxonomy): Eukaryota > Metazoa > Chordata > Actinopteri > Cyprinodontiformes > Poeciliidae > Poecilia > Poecilia mexicana. Next base: position 4,514,931 of record NW_028263387.1, read on the forward strand.
TTCAATTCAGCTATACTTCATGAGTCCTTAAATGTTGTTGTCCAAATATCTTCAAGGAATCTTCAGAGTCTTATGCCTGTCATGACATGACAACAGCTCAATATCCACAGGCAGAGATGATATTTCACTGTAGCGTAGCTACAGTTGACAAGCTCTGACAATCCACCTGATTTTCTTTCGCCACTCTTTTAGAAATCTTTGGCCGTTTGAGTTTGGGAACCAAGTAGAGAGACAATGCAGCCAAAGACATGATGATTGCCCATTATAACTAATGGATGGTTCTAACTTCCTTCTTCTCTCTGCTCTTTGGTTTTGCTCTGCACCCATGGTGTGGTATTTGGACTTTTCAGATGCTCTCAGTTGTAAAAACAATGCCTTATTATGCATCATAACTGTCCAGAAATAAGAAGTAAGAGCAAAAATTCTTAAACTGTACAGCTTCCAAAACCAGAGGGTGAAACATGTCCAAACAAGCAATGCCTTATCCAAAACAAATGACCAAAAATCTGCAGAAAGACCAAATCCGAACATAGCACTACTCCATCATGAGCTACATTAGAGACAGGACTCATATGCTGGGGTTAGGCTGTAAAAACAGAGACACAGATAGTCTGTTTTAAAATGAAAGGCTCTTTCAAGAAACATTAACTTCATTTTGTGTGTTGGCGTTGACTCAACATAACATAGTGATTTGATGGGACAGACTTAGATTTCAAACTCTGGGGCTGGAGTAGGACAGTCCTTACCTGTATCTACAATTTGTCTAATTTTTATGGCTGTAGGTTGTGTGTTTTCTTTTTTTTTTTTCCCCAGCAGTCCTTTGCTTCCCTCTTCTTGCATGACAGAAACTCTGCTAAGGTCTGCAATATAGATGAAGGGATGCAGGACTGTACACCATTTCAGGACCTCCTATTATGACTGCGAATCAGAGCATTCTCTTCAGTGTTGAATTATTCATGCTGAGAAAGTATATGCTAAGTCAGACTTTTTTTCCCTCTCTCTCTCCCCCTCTGTCATGCAAGGAATGAAGAAAAGCAGTCAGTGCTCATCTTAGAGTAGCCCTGTGAACAAACACGCAATCAGTGGAACTTAAAAATAGAAAATAAAATCTTTGGTCTGTTCAGATGGTAGATTTATCATGGATTTCAGATTTGGCTAATAATAAACTCAATCTACTCCCAGGCTACTGTTTGAATTTCGATCATTTTGCAGCCTGCAGGATTTCCATAACTATGGGAGGAGAAGGGAGCAGATATAAAAAATAAAGGAAGAAAAAAAAGGGAAGAAGGATGAACCGGGGTGGTAGCGGCTGTTCCAGGCAGCCTTTTTGTTTTATTTATTCCAGACGCTCTCAGTGTCCCATTACTCATGCAACAGCCTGAGAGCTCTTACTCATTGAAATTTCTACTAAAGCCCTGCGTCAGCATCGTAGACAGACTGAGAGAAGGGAAACGGCGAGCGAGGGCAAGAGGAAGAGAGGGCAATCGACAATACGGAGGTGAGACAAAACACTCATCCTGCTCTCAGCTCCATTTTTTGTGAGCAGGTCTGCCCGCGGTTACTATCCAAACCTCCATTAGCCTCCATGAATAATGAAGGGGAACAATAAGAGTGTTTGCATTGAGCTTCGCCCCCTCCTAACCACCGCCACCGCTCCACTCTTCATCCTGGATCTAAACTTCTGTGACCAAGTGGGCGGCTACGCTGGCAGACAAGGATGAGAAATTAGAAACCCTTTAAAGGAGAAAATTAGTCTTCTTTGTGCTGCTGCTTTCCCTATTCATCTTAAAGGCAGGAGTGTTTGACTCAGGGGAGTCATCTTTTATGAACTTCTTATCTGCTTAAGATGAAAGGGCTTGGGGGCAGAAAACATTGTTTTGATTAGTTCAGAAAGTTTAAGATTGTTTTTTTTTTCAGGCCACATTGAAGTACTTTAGAATACTCGCCCCGACAACCCAAAGAAAAGCTCGTTAGTCACTAAAATCATTTTTGTTTTGGGGTTAATATTTTAGTGTTTGGTATTACGCAAGTTATCAGAGGACAGAGCGGTGAGATCAAACCAGCTGCCGGAGGCATTTAGAAAGATTATAGCAGCATAGAAGTCTGAATGGGGGAATACCTGTCAGAGACCAATGCTGGATTGTCAGTTATTCTGCTAATGTTGTAAAAACACAATTTTGCAATTTGCAGTGTTTCAATGAAATAACGACAATTAAAATCACATGTGAATTTAATTGCACATAGGACATTAAAAAACTTTGCAGTAACTGATACAAACAGTTACGAGAGATATTGATAATTGAGCTATCAGAGGAAACATTGACATCTTATTCAGACTTTGGGGTGACAAGCAGCGTCTAGGTATGTAGGCGTCGTTTTGGAGAAATTGTAGTGGTCGATTTTACAGAAGAGCTGTGTATTCAACATTTTCGAATGTCAAACAGTTGTATGCAAACGTGTGTGATGCAAAAAAGGTGTTTCTGTGGCAGTTTTGTGAAATACACAAATTTCAGTACAGTTAAAAAAGAACCTCATCCTAGAAAAAAATAAAATAAAATAAAAAAAACTTGAGTGTTTTTGGAATTGCCAAGCAAATTTATTTTTTGTAATTTAAATTTGCAGAATTTGAATTATTACATTGATGTTCTATTAAAGTTGAACAAACACAATTTCACAATGGCAGTGTTTCCATGAAATAAGAAACGCAATTAAAATATTTAATTGCTCTCACAATATGCCATTAAACAAACATGCCTCCAACTGCCAGTGGCGACATCTAGTTGTTGATCACCAACTTGTGTGATGCAAAAAAAAAAAAAAAAAAATGTGTGTGTGTATATATATAATTTTGATTTGGACAAAAAGACCCACCTCATGCTAGTACCAAAGCTTTTTTTCGAACACACAGATATTTTTCAAAGTTGACGCATCTCAATTAAGAGACTTTATTGTCAAAATCTCAAATTACTCAATAATATAATCAATGGAATCACAGCTACACTCTCACTGCCTTGGGCAACAAGCTTATATGTGAAGCACAGATTTTTTTTCTTTTTTTTTTTTTTTTTTTTACAAAAAAATTAAGGAGGTTCACTTTTTTTGACACAAAAGAAATCTAATAACGATATTTCTTTCAGGTACTTTTCCAGCCTACATAAGTGAGCGTGGCCACATGACCACATGAGTTTTCCACAACCTTCTCTTGTTTCAGACACGTATTTCTATCTGATCATCATCCAATTATCCATCAGTCACACTGCATTTGCTGCCTTGCTCCTCATCTCACTCTGCTCTGCTGTCTTGGCAGCTTGTGGTTATAGCAGTGGTCATGGTGGGAGTTTATTGTTGGATGTCAAACACTTCTCTCAGTTGGTCATCTCTCATTTTCAAGGCTTCACTGCAGGCATTTCATGCTCAGCCATGCATGTTCTCTCTCAATCAATTTTCCCTTTTTTTATTCTCTTTCTATTTTTTTTTCTCTTGCCTATTCATTTTTTCTCTGGGGAGATAGTAGGATGTCTCTATTCGAGTTTGATTTGTCTTTCTTCTTCTTTTTCTTTTCTTTTTTTTACTGTCACTTCTTTCTATAACTTTCAAATTGGACAACTTTGGCTCATTCCATGATGTTTTTCACTATTCTATATCTGAAATTTACAAAAAAGACATAACAAATATTGGCATTTGGGATTTTAAATTAAAAACAGCTTTTAGATTTGAGAACCTACAGTGGTAATCATCATTAAGAATCTAGATTGTGGATACTGTGTATGTGTGATTTCTTATCAGTGTGATTGCTTTTGCCAGCTAAGATAGCCTCAAAGTTGGTCAGCTGTGGTTGAGGGACAGAAACCTTCCATAAATAGATGTAAAATCTACAGATTGTGACTAGGTCCAAAAACAAAACCAGTACAGAACGTCTGGAAGCTCCAACCTCAAAAAAACTCCTTAGGAGATAATAAGAAAGTACCAAAGTCATTTTTGCCTTCAGCAAAGAAGACAGGCTTTCCAAATATGCTGCAGTCTAGCTCCGTGTGATGAGTCTCGGAGGTCATGGAGACTATACGCCGGTCTTAATCCAGTCTGTTTGATGTGTTTGGTTTTGAGGGAATTCGGATAAGGTTTTTCCTCTTTCTACTTTTATTTTAGTGGCTGATGTCACGGTGGAACTGTCTAGCAAAGACAGATGCTCTTTATCCACTATTTTATCACCGTAGTTTTTTTTTATTTTTTTACTTTCCATTTCCTTTCTGCTTGTTTCTCCCCATGTTTGACGTCTTTGCCTCTGTGTCTACAAGGTCTTGGCTTTGTAGTGTTGGATCTTCAAAGAAAGAGTCAGACTTGGAAGAAAAAAACTGTTTGAATACAGAAGGGGTCAATAATGAATGCTGTCGATTTGAGTTCCTCTGAGAAAATGCCAGAAAAAGGCACAGTGCAAATCGGCACAGGGTGTGTGTGCGTGCGTGTGTGTGTGTGTGTGTACATGTATGCAGCTGAATGCTGCTGAACGTGGGCTTATCAAAGCATTAGAAAAACATGTGGCCGTCCTGAGGTCTGTCCAAGCAACCCTACTTTTTGTTGTCTGCAAGACTGTTGTGACTGAGTGCTGGAGTTGGTTATTACTACCTGCTGCCTTTTACTTGCTACCAATTTTATCACGTTTCCAAAGAATGACTCAGACAGTCGAGGTGATGCAGGCAGTCGAGAAAGGGAGGGTAATCTGTTGCAAATAAGCTTCTTTTTATTAACATTGTAAATCTAATAAAAATACTTGACTTCCAGAGGGAAATACTTAATCTTTCAAGCTATGAAAGGGGTCTACAAAAAAAATTATAGTAGTTTAAGTGTGAAGCTCCAATCCATTTTTAATATTCAGATGGATTCTAGTGATAAATGTGTCTTAATCTTCATAAATAATTGACATCCCATCTCCTTTGTTACCTTTCCCAATTCAAGGTAACCGACTCATTTATCCTTCCGTTTTTTTGTAATGCCCATCTTAGAAATTAGAAATTGTCCGGGCTGCCTTTTCATCAAATTCAAAACAAGTGTTAGAGGAAATCTAAAGCACTTGCCACTCAGGGTGCTGGCCAAACAGAGAAAAAGATTTGTGTTGGGAGAGAAAGAAACAAGCAAAAATGGGGTGGAACGGGGGGGAGGGTATACGTGATTGGAGGTGTAATAGGTAGCCGTGGAGCTGGTGGAAGGTGCATTCTGGGTTCTTTAGGATCTTGCGAGGTGGTGAAATATGAAGGCTAAAAACAGAGTGACAGAGAAAAATGTCTCTTCCCCCTTTTCGTTTTCACTCGCTTATCACTGCGAATCGCTCCCATGTCATCCAAAAGTCCTGCTGGTGCACAATCTACGTTGTGAACAGGACTGAAGAGGCCAGTTGCGGCTGTGTTAAAAGCAAAGTGATTACCTCTTACAAGGAATGTTTAATCAGTTACCCACTATGCTTTAGATGACTTCTGACCCTGGCTTGATGGGAAATTAAAACTAATTCTCTGGCAGTGCAGAATTCAAGTGGCAGTTTCCTTGAAGGACATTAGTGTCTTAATTAAACTCAGGACAATTCTCCATTACGGGGTCAACACAGCCGGTGTTGTTCAGAGAGAAACCAGGAGGTAAATTACTACCATTCATCAAACTATTGGTTTCTGTGGTACCCAGTAACATCACCAATCTTAACCAGGAACCATACCTCAGCTTTAATATGAGTGATGTGAAATGCTTTGACATCTTCACGTAACACATAGTGAAAAGAAGAAAATTGTCATTATTTGTTTTCTGCCTGGTTTATTACTTACAGCTAAGGACTAAAATTATTAGCCACTTGAGAAATCTTGAGTATTTTAAAAGTCCTTTATATGTGCTTACAAAAAGAGCTAATAATTTTTCACTTAGCTCCTCAAACATCCTGGGTGAGGGGTGTACAACCTTTACAATCTAAGGAACCATTTTTGCCTTAAGCCTGCCTAATTAAAACTCCTTTAGAGCCCCAAATGTCAACTAACGTTTTGATAAATAACTATAACTGGAAATTTATCTTTGAAAAAGAACCACTTTTTTGTTTTAAAATGCAAAACAAAACAAGCTTTTGCAAAATAAGATGGATATGCTTTCTTCTATGGAATTTGTTTTTGTGGAAAATGTAAAACAAAACAAAAAACAAGTTTCCAACCTGATGATAAAACAATGGATCTAAAGAATGGTTCTGGTACCTTTATAGTCACTATGTTCTGGTAAATACTCTATATAGCTCTTCATCAAGTAAGGACTCCAAAGCACTTTACGCACTACAGTCACTCATACACTGATGACAGTAAGCTACATTCTAGATTGACAGAAGTGAGACTGCCATATATCCACACACACACACAAACACACACACACGCACGCACACGCTGCGCAAGTCTCCACAGCTGAAGAAACAGCTGATGGTTGTGTTCATCAGCTCAAAACACCTGAAGCTGGCATATTTTCATATAATTGAACGATGAATGAAGAAATGTATTGGGACATTTTTCCGGTTGGTTGCACTGAGTCCTCTGACCAACCACATCCAATGCATGTCTTTCTCAAGAAACGACTGAAATGGACAGAGGGGGGGTTTGAACCGGCAGCCCACAGGTTGATTTTGTTTTTGTGTGTAAAATAACACCAGCATCAAAAACAATCAATTTGCTGTGTGTGACATCACATGGGAAACACTTTTTCTTAGAACATATGAGGCTAATAACTATCTTCAACCACATACTGTTTACGTTTTACATCATCACTCAATTTCATATGAAAAAGTATGCGTCCTTGACCCATAACCCATCCCACTTTTCCTTAATTATCTTGCATTTCAGTCACATACATCAGCTTCGGTCAATAATGCTCCAGCATTTCTACGCACCTCCTTTGGTTGCAGACGCATTAGAAACACAAGGGCATTTCTGCCCTTCCTGAAAAACAGAGCGCCATAAGCATAACAACTCTGAGGTAATTTAGGTGCAACTGCTTCATTCGATCGCCTCTCCGTTGTGAACACTTGAAGTGGCTCAAACAGATGGCAGCCCGACTTGCTTTCTGAGTAATTCAGTTAGTAATTATCTGACCACTTGGGAGCATTTGTAGAGCATCAGACTTAAGGAAACACACAGAATGAGACGTTACATCGACAAAACGAAACAGAAATCCTACTATTTTGTAGCAGAACACAGAATAATGTTACACACTCTTAGATATCCTTCAAAACATGATTAATGCTTTTGCTTCCTTTATGTCAAGAATCACGTAACACCTGATTTTTGGTACACCTACCATAAATTTCAGGGTTTGGAGGCAACGTGACTGGAGCCTAAATGTCTAGACAACAGTCCATTTATGAATGCAGGTTTCAACTTATTATTGCTCTTTGTCAGTCTATATATGATGCATACAGCAGTGAGAGAAGCTGCAGTGCATGTAGTATTTGACGTGACCTGAAATTAACTCAGATGCTGATGGGGAATGTGCTGGCAGCCCAATTGATTGGCAGTACTCTGCAGAGCAGATGCGACATGCATGAACTTTACCTAATGCTGCATGCAGACAGGAAAATTAGAGGGCCATAAACGCATCATATGAACACAAACACTCCTAGCACGCAGTCACAAATAAAGACCAATGGAGTCATCCTATCTTCAAAAAAAGAGACGGTGATTTCATGCAATTTTGTGATTTACATATTTTTCAAAGGAGTAGGAACAAAAAAAAAAAAGGTTTGGTAATGCTTGCTTCCGTGGCAACCAGGTAAAAACAACAGATATAATATAAGACCCTCTGATTCACATATAGTGCAACAGTAATTGTTTTTTTAAAGAAGAATGGGTGGGTTGGTGACGGACAAAAATAACATAGTGAACCCCTGGTATTCATGGAGATTTGGAACCACAGTAACTGGCAAATAGCTAAAAATCCACAAAATACTTGAGACTCCCTGTGAAAAGTGCCACCACAGCACACTGTAAAAGATGTCTTTGAGTATCTTAGATATGTTTTGCAAAAAAAGTCCATGATATGTTGTGTGAATATTGTGGAGTTACTTCCACATAAACAATCTACAAACTGATGAATCCACAAGCACTGAACCCAGAATAAGCAGGGGTCCACTGTAAACACACTATTCCTCAACAAATCTAACTTTGTCTCTTTTTGTCTATTTCTCTATTGTTTTCTGAACCTTGATGATAGTCGTCTGAATTCTAAGGCAGGCATTGCTAAAGACAGGAACTGTATGAAGTTGACCAAGTTGAAAAGCATTTGTCACACAAGTTCTCTAGATGGATTTTAACTCTGTAAGAGTCTGTTTGTAACTCTAGTAAGTTGCAAAATAACAGTGTTCCAATAGGTCATCTTTTTGGGAAGTTTTGGGATGAGTACCCTCTTTATCAAGAGGCATGCTGGTCATAATTTCTCTGTGATCTCTTGATTAATCTCCATCTGCCATGGAGCTGAGTTTGATCGATACCATGTCCCGATGAGAAGACACACGGTCTGTGATGAACGTACGTGATTGATATCACAGCCAAGTCCTGCACAAATACTAATTGAAGTGTGGCTGTCTGGGCTAAAGTGACATTGTCATTAGAGTTGCACAGTTGCCGCCTGATCTAACCTTGATGGCTGCATTCCTTGAGACAGAAATATGAAAGGAATTCAGAACATCCAGCTAGAGAGATTGAAGTACTTTAGATTGCACCACTAATAAAACAGAACAAATCACATTATTCAATTCATCAAGTTTAATGAGAAAGCTTTCTATAATTACTTGCTACATCGTGAGAGTAGTTATATTACCCCACACAGTGTTTACACTTTTAAACATTTTTTATCAGAATATGCTGAGCCTGTCACTCACACTTGTGAATATTTTTTGTTCCTATTTGGTTGCTCCCCAACTCTGTGTTGCATGGGTTATATAGGACTTGCTGTGATACATAATGCAGAGAGTGCAGGGTGGACAGAGCATCTTCCCTAAGCAATGAGAAATGAGAGTTGCACGAGGAGGAAATGGGCTGGAAAATTCAGAATGGTGTACTGAGGTGATCCCAGTTTCCTTTAAAACAAGATGGAGTGGACAGAGGCCATGAAATCAAGATGGAAGAGAGAGGATTTGTCTTTAGGCTACTAAAGGAGGCAAACAAATGGCCACCGAATTACTCAGTGAAACTAAATCTGCTAAGCAAAATCCAACGTAAAAGCAAAAATATCACAGCAACTGTTTGCATTCTTGAATCACATGTGAACCGTGAAATTAAACTCTTTAAATCACAGCAAACTAAAATATGTATGTAGCACTGAAACAAGGCAGGCCAATATATCGATTTGATATTGCAGCTCTGCTTTTGTGGTCTGCTGAATTTTGTGCATCAACAATAATGAAACCTCATGCTCAAAGAGTCTAGTGCTAATATTTGAGGGCTAAACAGCTAAACACCTGGTTCCTGCCTTTTTTAGTCTTCACCTGGGTCACATTAGATTAATATTTTCCATCTGACTATTTTTTTTTTCATTTGCGACTGAAAATTCTAAACGTCATCTCTCTTTCTGACAGATTTCAATTCACACACTTGACCACTTGGTTCAGACGCTCAGACAGTGTCCTCTGACCTGGACACGGAAATCAATGCAACTCCTATGTGGGAGCTGACAGTGAGTTGTGATCACTTCAATTGGAGAAATGTTCCCTGTTTTCAAAACTTTGACTCAAGTGGCACTTGTAATTCCATTTCCCACTGTGCAACCAAAACTCAGATTCAGTCTCCAGATCAACATCAAAGTCTGTAGGACTTTAATTAAGCACCAGGCTCAGCTCAGGTCCATGCAGACAGTAAGGAGGTTGTACTACTTAAAATGTATCTGAATTGTTCATAGTACAGCAGTCGCTTGATTTCCTTGTTTTTATTTATATGTAGTTTCAAGGCCACAGTCAGTGATTTTTGTCACCATGGAGAAAAAGTTACATCTTGTCACCTTTGTAAAAACAGTGGCCTTAGTCATTTTTTGCCAAAAGTGATTTTGGTGGGAAAAAGGGGAAAGAAAAATTCACAACTGCTTTCTTTCAAAAATATGTTTTAGGTTGAAAAAACAAGAATTGACTTATGCCATTATTTTAGGAAGGTGACAAATATGTTAATGTGCTTGATGTGTGATGGCAGTATGAACAAACTGTGTTCAGTTTGTTCGTACTGCAAGTCTGATAGGCCGATTTCTAGTTACTGCACATTATTTTGCTTTTATAGCCTTGCACATTGTAGTACTATCATTATTATCGTTATTGTTAATCTTGTGTTTAATATGTTGTTTTTAACACTAAGAACTTTTGTGTGAACTTTTGTTTCTGTTGCTGCTGTTACACCTGACTGTCCACTTTTCCGGACAATAAAAGATGTTTCTATCCTAAACTGACCAAATGAAAACGTCTCTCCTATCCTTTGGTGTGGCCAGTGTTGGAAGACCTCTAACGTTTTGGGTGTTTCTTCATTTCACTACCTGTCATCGTGTATTCACTGCAGGCAAATGCTCAGGCCTGAGGGCCTTTCCACATTGTAGCACCTAATACTAAGGATAAATTAAACAAAATTGAAACGAGTTCTTTATAGCCCAATGAATTGAAAATGCAGTGGCTGTTGCTGCAGGGTGCAACTGAGTCATAGAGCCGCGGAACCATTTTCTAATCTAAATTCACGGTTATACGCTGAATGGAAAAGACATGAGTGAAGGACGAATGAAAGGTGATCATAGTTGATGACGGGTGCGGCTGTTAACCCTTCGGGGGAAATGCCAGAGCTTCTGCCGCCAAAGCTAAATGTCGCACTTGAATCTCCTCAAGAACCCACTGAACAACCATGTTGTTGCGAGATAAAACGTCCAAAGATGACACGCAACCGTCGCAGTGAGAAAACTTGTGTGTATGAATGAACTACTTGGCTTATCCCAGCATGGCTTAATCGGTGCCAAAAGCTAAAGGGAAGCCCCACAGCTCTGGTTGGCTGATAGATTTTTCTTCTTTTATTTATTTATTTATTTTTTTGCCTGGGAGGTAGCTAACGTACGGAAACTGATGCGTGGACTCAACTGCAAGTGCCATCTGGCCTTTGCAGGTCCTGATGGAGGAGCCAAGCTTTAAAGGCGACGCATTGGGGGAACAGGGTCACTGGAGCACGAGAGGGACGAGGAAGATGGAGGGGCTCAGCGGATAAAAGGTTTAAGGCAAGCAGGGATTTGACTGTGTGATATTTCAGACGGGATTGAGCTCCACCTGCCCACTACTTACTGCTAATTGGCCATCAACTTGTTGACGCTGTGCCAGCACAATAGCAGGGTGCCAGCTCTCCAACTGACAGCCATATTTCCTGCCTCACTCTCTCTCTTTCTCTTATTCTTTCCGTCTTTCTCTGTTTACCCATATTATGAACTTTGCTGTCCTCCCTTATCTTGTCACATCTTCCGAATCCACCATCTATAAAGAGCATATATTGTTGAAAGGTTATATGACCTGAAAGACTATATCCTAAAGGGGGAAATAAATGTCATAAAATAGATTTATGGTTTCCATTTTCTTTACTCCACTAAGAGAGTGTATTGAATTTAAACAGCCCCATCAGGTTTCTGATGTAGAAATAGCTTTGTTTGTTAAATGTACGAGTTTATAGCATATAGGAAGGATGTTTGCCCACACTGAGGTATTACTTAACCAGGGAATGGATGTCTCATGTCTTTGCTCTGGATCTTACTAATCTATTAAAGCTTTTGCTATTTTTGTGTCAGTATAAGTTTATTTATACTGAAGTGCTATGGAAATTGTTTTGGTTGGTCAAGGAGTCCATTCCTTGACCTAATGGACTGCTTGACCATTTTAATAGTCAAGAAGATGATGTTTTGGTTGAATAAATCTTACTAAACCATCTTTTTTTTTATCAGACCAGTCATTATAAAACAATTTTTGGGACAACGAAGCCTTTGGAGGTATAAAACGTATATGAAATATAGTCACTGAGCAGTTCAGAAATTATTTTATTAGAGCTCATTTACTGTAAAAGTGAAGCAGTTTCGAGTACATCAATATTAACGTCAAGGTTAATTGCGTACCTACTGTTTTATGGATTTAAATAACCCATAAACGTTGAGTTTCTGTCCCATTTCTTAGTGTATCTGTCTTTACAATTACCATATATTTTAGAGTCAAGGGAGCTCTGAGAATAATTTATATTGTCTTTTGCCTAAATCAACTTTTGGCAATAAAGAGGTGGTGATTTTATTATTTTTTATTTATTTATTTATTTTTTTTGCCAAAATTACTTTTGGTAAAAATTTACTTAAGCCATTATTTTAGGAATGTGATGTAATGACATGTAAAATTAAAATTTAATATATAGAAAGTATAGAATAGTAGAAAAAGTACTGTGTGATTATTATTGGGTTATTGCTCGTTGAACATACTCTGTGAATTTCCCCAATGTATCTTTTTAAATGGTGTCTCTCCCACCCCTCCTATGTATTTGAACTATTATTATTATTTGTTGTTAGTATTTCCAGACTGCTATTAACCTTTTATGTTGTTGCACTTGAATAAATCCTTTAAAACTCTGACAAAATGACTTTTCCAAGACGACTGAAGTATCTACTATTCTCAGAGTATAACCACTTAACTGCAGCGATAAATGAGCTGTGATCATTTAAAGCCTTTCATAGGAGTAGCTTAAGCTGTAGTATCTCCAGCAGTATTGAGTCAACACTGGTTGTAAGAGCATAATCGTCATCAAATCAAAGTTCTGCGCCTTTAAGGAAGCAGGACTGCTTTTTTTTTTTTTTTTTAAACTGATGTAGGGAGACAGAGAAGAAAATGTGCCTGCAGGGAGTTGAAGCATCAGTGAAAAGAAGGCGGAGAAGGAAGAATATGATTATGTAGCTAGGCATTGCAAATTGAATTATTTAAATGTACGCACTTTAATCATGGCCAAGGGAGTGAAAATAAAGCAACGGCAGAGCCAATGAGTGAACCAGTGAACCACGGAGGTAAAAGGGCAAGCTGGAGTGTGTGATGAGATTTCTGCAGACTTTGTTGCATCCTTGCATACACCAAAGCACCATGTTGCGTTGAAGCTTCCCTTAAAAAATTGAAGAAAAAAAACAAAACGAATAAAACAAAAAATCTTGTTTAGATTGCAACACTGCTTCCTGGCCGCGATGGAAGATGAACTCTGACCGCGTGCGGCCCCGGCGGGTTCCGCGCTCTGTGCTCCCTGGCAATCAAATCATGAACTCGTTGGCACAAAAACAGCCCCCACGTTTGCACTACAAGCAGCACCAAGAGAAGAACAGCATGAAAAAACATTAAGATTAACTGCCCTGCCACAGGCGAGGCTCTAAATTCTGTATTCGCTGATTCATTTATGTAACCTATAGTTGGAGCTCACTCACAAACCAATCCCAGAGACGCAGGGATCCATTTCCTTCCCTGATTAGATTTCAACGGTCTCGTTTTGTGTGCCATTAATCCTATGTGCTTTTTTTTTTTCATATTACGGTTCCCTCTGTACGTCCAATCATCTTAGATTAGTGTTCCTCCATTACATGTTCCCTTCTCATTTCCATAAGCATTCATCCTCTTGTGTTACATGCTAGCAGTATTGCCTATCTCTTGGTTAACAAAAGGACAGCCCTTCCCATTTTCTATTATTAGTCTGGAAGCCTAATGACTTTATCAAACCCTGTCACCAAGTGATTCCTGTAAACCCCTGCAGTGCATAAGCCAGAACAGACACAGGGCCGGGCTGAATAAAGAACATAAGGGTCTTTAATTAAATCTGTCATCTTGGCATTTGATAAGCGCAGCGGGGCATTATGGCTGCCAGCGACGGAGGCTGACGGTTGGGAGAGGACCACGCCTGTCCTCGTCTAGTGCTGCACCGAATCAGGAGGGCAAGAAAAGAAAAATATAGTGAGCGCATTTTTTTAAACACACAGCGTCGTTCAGCGGCGTGTGCAGTGAATAAGTTGAAGATTGTACTCCTGTCACTGAGATAAATACGGTGTTTAGAGCATATTTCTCTCCGCGGGTCAAGAAAAAGGAAAAATAATACAAAACGACTTATTGTTTGATGTGATCATTTATGGTTTCACACAAATGCAACACATATCTGCAAAAAGCTGTCAGACGTTCCCCAGGATAAAGCAATAATATAGAACTTTTGAAACATGTAGTTTGTTTTTATTGTGGTGAATGCTGCAGACCATCTCTTGGTTCTCAGGTGCAAACCTGGCGTGACACCAGCACCGACTGAAACCTGCATAGAAACAAATATTCTAAAGCCTTACAAGTCGACCTTTGTGTTGAGAGATTTATCTCTAAAATAGGAAATGTGTTCCACATGGTAAAACGTTACACCTCAACCATTTTTTGCATTTTTATACCCACATCTGGACTGTAGGATTTTTTTTAAACCAGCGCAATTGTCGTTCAACTTATTTTGTCTCTAGCTGCAAAAGTAACTATTTAGTATTTTTATTTCCTCAGAAATCCCAGGTCTTCTTTCTGTGAAACTTTGTGAAGCTTTAGAAATGCTCTGTGTGGCAGCATAACTTATTCATATGAACGTAGGCCAAGTAAACACATTAGATGTATGAATTTAATAATTTACAAAGAAAACAAGGCTTTCTCACCAATTTCTACAGGGAACCTAAAAGTTCAGAGGCGTCTTAGGTAGGGGTGGTATTTTTGGTGCGAAGTCTGTAGGCTGGCCAATTCAATGGCCTCCTCAATCATTTACCATGAAACACAATCATTTAAATTAAAGACATCAGTGAGTGCTTTTTCTGACATTTGATCAAACTTATATTAGAAGTGGTAACTGTGTTTATGCAAGAAGGTAAAGGTTATTTTAGTCAAATGTGATGGCTACTGACTGACAATAAAAACCAAAAGATGCTCTGCAGCATTCACCGGTGAACATGAAACACTTGCTGCGGTTCAAACTGCAACACAAAGACATCAAAAAACACTTTACAGCTCGAGTCCCAACAACAGAAATGATCTCACCTCATAAACCGATCCTCTTAAGTTCCCAGAGGTTTTATATATACGAGATGGAAGCCAGCAGTAAACATACCCCACTGCTTTTAAGTGGTGCTGATTTCTCATTCAAATCAACTCACAGCATGTTTTATTAAAAGAACCAGGAGGTTGTTTTTGAGGTCAGTGTTTACCTGCCACCAGGTTAATTGGAAAAACAGCAGTCATTCCACTTGATTTCTTTGTTGTCGCGGTCCTTTTGTGTTTTGATCAGTTCTTTGCTGTTTATGTTGCCATATCCTGTTGACTTCTCTTTGGTATTTGTTACTGAGGTGTCGGCTCATTCAATTGTTTCTATTCATACATCAGGAATTTTTTCTCTTAGATTATTGTCAGGCCTTTTCCCTTTTGGTTTGTAGGTCCTTTGAGTCTTAGTTCAGCTCCCTTCAGTGTTAATTAGTCTCTCTCCTTCAGTTTTCCTGCTTTTATTCTGCCACTACTGAGTCTCTGAACAGTTCAGCTGGGTCCATTGTCATTTTCCCCCCCTGGTTCAATATTTAAGCTCCTAGTTTTCATTGTTTTTTAGCTGGATTCTTGCATTCTATTGCCTATTTATTTGTCTATGCTGCTATTTTTTGCTGAATTGTTTTCTAATTCACAAAATAGGTAGAGGAATAGAATAAAAAGTCATCTAAATATCATTCAGGTGCTTTTGATTGTGCGTGATGTTTACTGATATCTCTCAAACTTAAAGATAGTGTTTTTGTGTTTTGTTTTGGTTTTTTTTTATCCTGACTGACAAGGACTTTGTGTCAGTCAGTCCTTGTCAGTCCGTCTTTCACTGCTGCTAGGAAAACATTTTTGGGCTTTTCATCCAGGATGCCACTCATTCTGGTCTTTGATACGTTAATATCCTCCATTGAGCCACAGCATTAGATGTTCCTAAAAGTGAGGGATAAAGAGTGTGAATGGAGTCATGAAGGAAGGAGAGACATGGGAACGTCAAGGACATTCCTGAGTTTTCCCTCCACCATCCTCTGGGTTTTTTTTTCCTATTGTTGCGATATGAAGTTTTATAAAGTGTAAAATCAGCCTAAGGCATTATAATGGAGTGCTTCCAGCATCAAAGCATGACCCCCAAGACTTTTTATATTAACTCAAACCAATAGAGAGCATGTGCTATGAACGGAGATTTGGGATATACTCCAGAAATACATTTGCTGTGTAGGCTGTGCTTTAAATTATGACAGATATCTTCTCTTTTCACAACACTAATGGACTAATAGGTTAATAGCTAGCTTGAAATGTTCTGAGGATGGTTCCTTAAATCTGTGGAATCAATCAATCAATCAAATTTTATTTGTATAGCACATTTCAGCAGCAAGGCATTTCAAAGTGCTTTACATAATTTTAAACAGTGAGAAAGAAAAAGAAAGTAATAAAAAGATAAAAAGAAAAGATAAAATCACAGCCTAACAGGACAAGGCCTCCAGCCTTGCAGCACCAGGCTCCGTCCGCCTGTTTCGCGAAAATTTTGCGCTAGGACTTTCGCTGTCCTACGCGGATTTTGTGCATTAATTGGTTACCTGTTAGTCTAGAATTTACAGGGTTAAACAGTGAGAAAGAAAAAGAAAGTAATAAAAAGATAATAAAATCACAGCCTAACAGGACAAGGCCTCCAGCCTTGCAGCACCAGGCTCCGTCCGCCTGTTTCGCAAAAATTTTGCGCTAGGACTTTCGCTGTCCTACGCGGATTTTGTGCATTAATTGGTTACCTGTTAGTCTAGAATTTACAGGGTTTTATATACGCGCAATGACTCCCAGTCACTCGCAAATACATAGAAGGCATCAATTGCCATAAGCAACTGTAAACAGGTGGGTTTTAAGTTGAGATTTAAAGGCACCCAGTGTTTCAGCTGTTTTACAGTTTTCTGGAAGTTTGTTCCAAATCCGTGGTGCATAGAAACTGAATGCTGCTTCTCCTCGTTTGGTTCTGGTTCTGGGGATGCAGAGCAGACCAGAACCAGAAGATCTGAGGGGTCTAGATGGTTGGTACAGCAATAACAGATCTTTAATGTATTGTGGTGCTAAACCGTTCAGTGATTTATAAACTAACAACAGTATTTTAAAGTCTATTCTTTGAGCTACAGGGAGCCAGTGTAGGGACTTTAGAACTGGTGTTATGTGCTCTATCTTCCTGGTTCTAGTGAGAACGCGAGCAGCAGCGTTCTGGATCAGCTGCAGCTGTTTGATTGATTTATTAGTCAGACCTGTGAAGACGCTGTTGCAGTAATCAATACGGCTAAAGATAAACGCATGGATGAGTTTCTCTAGATCCTGCTGAGACATTAGTCCTCTAATCCTGGAGATGTTCTTCAGGTGATAGAAGGCCGACTTTGTGACTGTCTTTATGTGGCTCTGAAGGTTCAAGTCAGAGTCCATCACTACTCCCAGGTTTCGGGCCTGATCCCTGGTTTTCAGTTGTAATAACTGAAGCTGAGCATTGATTCTAGTTCGTTCCTCTTTAGGTCCAAAGATAATAACTTCAGTTTTGTTTCTGTTCAGCTGGAGAAAGTTTTGGCCCATCCACACATTTATCTGATCTAAGCATCTGTTCAGTGATTGGATGGGTTCAGAGTCACCTGGTGACATCGTGATGTAGAGCTGTGTATCATCCGCATAGTTATGGTAGCTAATCCTATTTCCTGCTATAACCTGAGCCAGCGGGAGCATATAAATATTGAAAAGAAGGGGTCCTAGGATTGAGCCTTGGGGTACCCCACATGTGACCTTTGACCTCTCTGATGAGAAGTTTCCAATTGAAACAAAGAAATTCCTGTTCTTTATGTAAGATTCAAACCAGTTGAGCACTGGACCAGAGAGTCCGACCCAACTCTCCAGTCGATTCAGTAAAATGTCATGGTCAACAGTGTCGAAAGCTGCACTGAGGTCCAACAGAACCAGCACTGTGGTTCTCCCACAGTCTGTGTTTATATGGATGTCATTGAACACTTTTACAAGGGCCGTCTCCGTGCTGTGGTGAGCACGAAAACCAGACTGGAAGGAGTCAAAGCGATTCATTATTGTTAAGAAGTTATTTAATTGTTTAAAAACTGCTTTTTCAATAACTTTGCTGATGAATGGGAGGTTGGAGATCGGCCTGTAATTCTGCAGTAGTGATTTGTCTAGATTGTTCTTTTTTATCAGTGGTTTGATAACTGCTGTTTTCAAAGTCTGGGGGAAAACACCTGAAGACAACGATGTGTTTACTATATGGAGCAGATCATTAGCAACGACAGGCAGGACTTTCTTAAAGAAATGTGTGGGTAGGACATCCAGACAGCAGGAACTGGAGCTTAATTGACTTATAATTTCTTCTAGGGTTTTATAATGAAGTAGTTGAAATTGGGTCATTTTTCCTGCATTCGTTTTGTTTGGGCACAGCATTGGTACTGGCTTTGGAGTGGATGTGCAGATTAATCCTCTGATCTTTTGAATTTTCTCTGAAAAGAAACTGGAAAACTTGTTGCAGGCGGCATTAGATTGAAGTTCAGGTGGCAGCATCACAGGAGGATTTGTGAGCCTGTCAACAGTATCAAATAAAGCTCGGGCGTTGTTAGTGTTTTTGTTTATGACATCTGCAAAGAAAGCCTCTCTTGCAAGTTTTAGTGTTGTGTGATAGTTACGTAGTCTTTCCTTGTAGATGTCATAATAAACGTGTAGTTGAGTTTTACGCCATTTCCGTTCGGCTCTACGGCAGAGTTGTCTTGCAGACAGAACTGTTTGTGCATTTCTCCATGGAGATTTCTTCCTACCAGACACAACCTTCACTTTAATGGGTGCAATGTAATCAATGATATCTGAAAGTTTGCACTGAAAATCATCTACCAACTTATCTACGTTATTATAGCTTAAGGGCGAGGAAGAAGAGTAGATTTGATTAAATGTTTCTGCTGTGTTTTCTGTGAAAGTACGTTTTGTGATAGTAGCTGTTTGTCCAAGTGGGTTAATGGATAAAGAACTTTCAAAGATAACAGCAAAGTGGTCCGACAGGGCGACATCAGTTACAGAGACATTGGAAATATTCACACCCTTACTGATAACCAGGTCCAGTGTGTGTCCATGAGTGTGTGTTGCTTGTTTGACATGTTGTGTTAAACCAAAACTCTCTAATATATCAAATAGCTTTTTTGCCCCTCGGTCTTGGGGGTTGTCAACATGAATGTTGAAATCACCGACAATTATCAAACAATCGTAGTCAATGCATATGAGAGATAGAAGTTCATTGAAGTCCATAAAGAAATTTTCCACATATGTTGGAGTTTTGTATAAGGTTAGTATCAAAGTTCTTTTGTGGCCTTTTACCTCAATTCCAAGATACTCAAAAGACATAAAATGACCCAGAGAGATTTTGCCACAGTTCATGGTATTTGTAAATATTGAAGCCACGCCTCCTCCTTTTTTATGTTTTCTATTCTCACTTAAAAAATTGTATGTAGGAGGCGCTGATTCAATTAGTACGATTGCTTCATTATTGTCATTCAGCCATGTTTCTGTCAGAAATAAAACATCAATATTATGCTCGGTGATGAAATCATTAATTAATAGAGCTTTAGCACAAAGAGATCTGGTATTTAAAAGAGCCAGTTTAAGTGACTTGGAGGCTGAAAGTTCTTCAGTCTGAGGTTCCTGTATGCAGGGGATCAGTTTGAGGTTTGAATTAAGACCGCTGCTTTTTGTATTTCTGTTTTTTCTAACTTTTCTTCTAGTGATCCGGACAGGTAATGTCCTGCTATGAAATGTCGGGGGGCCAGACACATTCTGGTGGAAGACTGTTGTAAAAATAATATCTGGACCCCGGTCTCAGACCTCAGAAACGCAGAGTGCTGGATCCTCAGGGAGGTCCAGCACTCCCTGAGGATATGTGGAAAGCCATATTTAGTCCAGTTATTAAAGCTTAACCTGCCTGTTTTTGTGATTATTATTATTTTTTTTTACAGTCGATCATTGATTTTATTACGGTATTTTAGACATTTTTTCAAGAATTGTTCCAGTATTTGTGTTGATGTGAGACGCTAAATGTGACTTTTTGTTTTTCGCCGCATCAAGCATGGACTACAGCAGGTGGAGTTCAGGTTTCTGACCATTTTTGCCGCTAATCTGCAAAAAAACCCCTCACAATTATGCATTAGTGTAAGAAAATGTGAAGGTTCTGTTGATCTTGTGTGAATTTCCACGATCCCAGAATCGCGAAAATCTAAAGGGAATGATAAAATGACTAATCTGACAATTGGAACAAGAGGAATTAGAGAAATATTTTTGTTTTTTGCCACACAAAAATATTAAACTACTTGAACTTTGATATTTGTTGGACAGCAAAAATAAACCGGAAAGTATTTTCTTCAAATTCTGTATAATAGACCTACTAAAGCAACTATGACTGCTTTTCTGACTGAGATTAAATATAAATGCTGTCCACACCTTTCAGATCTTTGTAAAAACAATTTGAAAACTAAGCATAATATTATTTGTATTTCAAAATAGTGCACTACTTTGTGTAGCTCAATGTTACGTCCACCAGGCTCGTTTGATGGGGTAACATTAAAGGAGACCACACAAGGATTTAATGACTTAATGAAAATAGAATTTATTAAATTATATTAAAGAAATAAACCTGAAAAAAAGAATGCCTGAAATGAGAAACCAAAATAGATTAATGCAGAACCTATAGTTGACCAGAAATAAGCAAATGCAAAACAAACCTAACAAATTTCAACCATAAGATACAAACCAAACCAAATAGGGGTCTGAGGAGGGAGAGGAAAAAGCCCTCCAGACAACTGCATTCATGGCAGTTTTAAAGCTGCAGAGCATCAATCAGGGCAACACATATCACCTGCAGAGACCTGTCTTCAGAACCCTACAAGGAAAAAAGGGCAGAGACCCACTGAAGCCGTAACACTCTATCACACAAAATTTGAAGCAAATACAGCATTGCAACAACAAAACCAAAAGTATTTTATGAATTTTTTGTGAAATATACCCACATAAAACAATGAATTAATTTGAAATAAAAGGTAAAATTTTGCCTGTTTTTTATTTATTTATTTATTTTATTTAGGAATAGGCAGAACTTTCTCTCTAAATGTGAAACGCCTGTAGAGAATTTCCCCACAATAAGTCCACTTTGTATCAGTTCATCACAAATCAACCTTATTAAAATTACATTGAGGTTTGTTGTTGTAATGTGACAAACTAAGACAGTTCAGTATGGTCTTTGAGTCTCGCATGACTAATAACATCAGAATGCAGAACAGGGTTTTTAGAAAGGTAAAAGAAGTAATTTTTTAAAAAGTAGTTTTAGAGCAAAGTTGGCAACAGAATAATCAAACTCATCAGACACCTCTGCACCGAACGGGTAAACAAGACAGAGGAACAAACCGTTTCCTTTTTGTGCTTTTTCCTTACTAAAATGTATTCAGCCAGTGTATTGCTCTGAAGCACACAGCGGTGGCGGTGGCTTCTGTGTGCAGAGCGTGTAACAAAGGCTGACACATCGAGGAGGCAGCCGTCACCCCGTCCATTAACTCTGAAATCCTGATTTCAGTCAGCTATACTGCACTAAGGGCTCTGATCTTTAGCCACAACCGCCACGCGGCGTACACACACAGGCAAGCCAAGTCTAAATACACTCACACACTCAGCCCAGACATACCCTAAAATCATATAGCCTCTGTGTTTAGAGAAGTTGTACTTTCCAAGGGAAAAGCAAAATTATTTACAAGTTAAAGGAAGTTGAGATTTTACACTGCCAAGCAATTATTTGAGGGGTTTTTCCGACAGAAGGGGTGTTCGTGTCCACTACTGGACAGATGGAGGGAGAAACATGCCTGAAATAAGTGATGTCCAGTCCAAAGCAGCTGGGAAAATGATATCTGTTGAAAATGTTATTATTCTGTCATTTAGTGGTGCATTCTTTACTTGGTGTTGGTTTTCTCAGAGTAGATGTGCCATCTGTTTTATGTACAAAAGTTTCTTAATATGCTCTCCTTTCACTAAAGTGAATCTTTTCTTCATACAGGTCGATCCATAATTTCATTTTATTTTTTTACTTTGTGTTGTCACCAAGGTTTTACAAAAAACAAAGAAGTTGGGTTTCTAACTTGAGATCTTAGTGAAATCAGATGAAAATGGAATCCTGTCGGAGAAGGTTACACGTGTATTTATCTCACAAGATACCAAGTTATGTAAAGGATCCAGTTTCTGTTAGTGAAAATGTTACAACGTTTAAATGATTAAAAAACAAGTCTTTGTGAAGGACTTCTGATCCAGCCTGTTCAGACAGAAGTGGAACAGATGATGGGCATCACGTTATTTTCAGGACATTTGTGTTCATACTCACCCCCTAAGGTCCTACAGGCACACCGAGGGAATGTTTTGGACCAACTTTTGGCAAAACGTTCGCCGTGGGTGTTGTGACAAGAAGGTTCACAATGAAATGATGCGATTTTCGTCATGCAACTGCGACGATGTGAACTGCTTTAGCTAATTTCAGCCCGACCAGAGAATTTCAGTTTTATCATCAAGCATAATTGTTACCAAATCACACAGTTAAGCATGTCATTCATATATGTTTAAAATTTCAAGGTATGTTGATCTAGGATGCTCTGCAAAACTGAAAATCATGGCTGTTATGTACAGCAGATCTGTGTAAACACACGTTTTATAACCAACATGTTGTGACGGTAGGTGGTTTCAATGCGATTGGAACTGGGTCACGGGCTCCATTTCATTTGCAGATGGAAATTGAAATTTCCTAAATATTAGTCAGAAAAATAAAACTAAAGGGAAGGTAGAATACTCCAAAACTAATCCAGTACGACTGCTATGAATGTAAATCAGTGGGAAATGAAGTGATTCACTTTTTGGCTTCTGCAGGTTTGTATCTTATTAAATCACTGGCACACATAATACTGTACTATCAGATTTTTCTGCCATCTGTTGGTACATGCAATGATTTTTTATTTTCTGAATGCATGAAACACTGGTGAATATATTATTATCAGCCTGTATTATTAGTTGTGGCTTATTTTGATGCCTATGCTCCACATTGAACCGTTCGCTGGTTTTATTACTTGCAGCTATAAAACCAGTTCAGTGTAGCATCAGTCCAGGATCCAAGTTCTGATTTCATAGGTAAATAAAAGACGACAGTTCAGTTTTTTGTGCCACTTAAAAAAATCAGCATTAAAAAGAAAAGGTTTAACTCTGACAATTCAAATCGACCAATCAGTTTTATTTATAGCATTAAATAGATTTTATTACAGTGAGGTGAGTCAACTTTCTTGCCAAACATAGCCTTTAACAAAAATACACAGTAAATGTAACATGATTAAAAGTCAACAGGTGCTCAATGCTTCAAAAATATTAAAAACAATAAAACAAAAACACACAACCTTAAATACAATATCCTCATTATGACACAATAATAATAATAATAATAATAATAATAATAATAATAATAATAATAATAATAATAATAATAATAATAATAAAACAATATTAAGACTATTTTAGAACCAATTTTGGAAACTTACAGCAGTAGGAATTGAAATTATTTTTATAGGATTTAGTTTGACATTTTGTGATTAAATATCTGAGTCCAGGAGGGATCTGAGCTCTCAATGCTGTAGATGAGACACAGCTTTTAAAATAGATACAGATGACCTTTGCACTCACCTCACTACTACTGGACCATTTCACTAATTCAGGTAGTTCTTGTGACATCACCATCTGTACAGCACTATACATTTCCATCTATCCATCTATACATGCTGATCCTTGCAGGGTTATCAGATTATCATTTATCATGATAAATTTCTTATCATCATAAGAATTTTGATTTATCATTCTCACAATAAATTCCAATTAATGATGTTTAAAGTGTCCATATTTTTGGGATTGTTGGTTTTACCATTTTCTTCACTGTTTGTTCAATGAAAGTATCAATAAATATCAATGAATTTGAAGATATGACCAAGTTCAGTTTAGTGATACAAATGACAATTTATGTGACTGGTTTCTTAAAAGTTTTTTTTTTTTTTTTTCAAATAGGAATGTTTTTTAAGATCAGTGTTTATGTTGGTGGGGCTTCAAATGCTGTCATGTAGTAACAGCAAAACAGTTACCTAAAAAAAGAAAGAATGAATAGCAGTTATTAAAATAGTGTGATAAAACATTAAGTTTTTATCGCCCACCCCATGTCACTAGTCTGTCACAGAGACACATGGTTCTGACGTAAACTTCACTTAGGAATCCAATTAAGCTATAAGTCATGTTGTTGGACTGTGGGAGGAAGTTGGAGTACCCAGAGAGAACCTTCGCTTTCACAGGGAGAACTTTCAAACTCCATACAGAAAGACCCCAGGCTGGGATTCAAACCAGCCTGGTTTGAATCCCAAACCAGGCTGGGATTCAAACTAAGGACCTGCTTGTTGCAAGGCAGCAGCGTCACCAACAGTTCCACTGTCAGCCCTCGCTGTGTCTAAAAGCAGAAACTATAATCCTTAGTACAGCTTACTTGAATGTCTTGACTCTCCTTTTTTCTCAGTCATGGACACCTGCTCCACTGAAAAAGGGTTTTTGACATAAATCACATCCTCAATTTACATGTAGCTTTCTCTCTGTCGCTCGCTTTCTTTCACACTCATTCACAAACTCACATTAACTTCCTCCTCTTCACGTAGACTGTGGATAAATTAGATGTGATTGGGCAGGCATTATGAACTCTAGGGGTGCCTTATACCCTAGAGCTCTGCAATCTGGCTCCCCAGAAAGATGATGACTCTGTTTCCTCTTTCATTCCTCTCTCTCCGCCCCATACGGAGCCGACTTTCTCTTTCTCTCTTGTGCCGTGCTCTGTTCCCTCTCACTCCTTGGTGCTATTGTTGCGCCTTCATTGCGTATAGAAATTGTATTTAAAATCCTTAAATCCTTGTCAGAAATTCTCCCTGTGTGCAAGAGATTACTGTGAGCCAGTATTATTCTGGAATGGCTTTAGCAGGCACTCTCCCTCCTCACCAACCTTTCAGCATGTACCCCAATTATTAGCTTCACAATAGCTCGCAGAAAGGAATCATTTTCAGGTCACAGTAAACCTGTATATCAACCTATGAAGTTGTTGCACGTAGAAAGATGAAGCCCTTCAGAAAAAAAAAAAAAAAAAAAAAGATTGAATGCCGCTGGAGCTAGTTTTAAAGGTGTAATCGCAGTTTGGTGGGTGGGGAGGGGTTTTGTCACAGCGAGTGACTAGTACCGACACCTCCTTTGTGCGCCACATGCATCTCTTTTCCATTTAGTTTGAGCCCAGCGAGAGCAGCACGGTCCCGGGGGCAGTTGTCCGTGGCTCCAGGTTAGGGCGCCCCCTCGTAAACATCGTGAATGAGGTGGAGACGAGGCCATCTGGCCCAGACAGCTGGGACCACAGCTGCAGGGACAGACAGTGACAGCTGACTCACCGCGCAGTGTTAGAATGCAGAGATGGATGGATGGATGTCTGTAGGGCAGGGGGGTGGGGGGGGGACGAGCGAGAGAGTGAGTGAGCGAGCTCGATAGGGGGAAAGCGTTCCAGCCCACAAGTCGTATCCCTCGTTTGCATTTCGATGATGTTGGCGTGAAGCAAAAGAAGAAGGAAAAAAATAAAACCCGCCTGAGGAAGATCTACAGACTTTGGCAGGTGTTATGGATTATTTTATGTTTAACTTGTGGAACAAATTAGCAGCACTGCTCTCGGTGTGATAAATTCTGCATTGTAGCAACCATTTTCAGCCTCCACTTAATAATTTATGTGCATGCATTAGCATAACAGACCTTTAAATAAATGAGAGTAAAACTGCCCAGAAAAAGTAAAAGACGTGGGATGAGCCTCCCGGGTGGGCTCTGCCGAGGGTTGTTGATTACTTAGTTTAAAAGTAGTTTTTAGGGAACATCGACCGCGGCCGTACCTGGGGCTGGATGGAGTCTCATACGTCCTGCTTTGTCAATAGGAGGAGGTCGTTTTAATGCTGTGTTTATTTGTTGGGATGGTGTTGATTTAGCTGAGAAAGCACCACTGCAGCAACAAACTCCTACTGCGTTTAAAAATGTAACATCCCAACCTAGTGATAGATATCACACCTGTGCAGTTATCAAACACGATACAGAGCTGACCCTCAGGGTGTTCACACCTGATAGTCCGGTAGACTTGGATCGATTGGGGACCAAAATTGGAACATTTGTTACATTTTCAGCTGGTGAGGTTGGCTTTCACACTGCACTGTCAGACAAACCAAACCTGTTCACCGCTTAGAACAACTGAAGGAGACAACAGAAAAACCTCTGAAGAAGATGCTCAACACAACTTCCTTCTTCAAGAAATGTGAACAAAATGGCATTAAACTTTAATTATTGCAGGATTTATGTTTCGTCAATGGTAAAAAACCGTAAGCCATTTCTCCTTGCTAGCGCTAGACTCACGCACTTTGTTTTGGTTGTGTTTACCCAGAATGCCCTGGGCTATAGTCCACTTCCTGGTTTTGGAGCAGCATCTGGTCCGCTTAACTTTCACATATGCATTCCAACGAAAACAGAGTTCATTTGAACCGAACCGAGACCTCAGTTTTTAGGCGGGCCAGAGTTTAATTACGCATGGACACCTCTCCAAGCAAACCAGATTTTTGGTGTTGCCAACACAAACTGAACAACTTTGTTCAACTTCTGCTAAAATTACAGCCAGACTACAATTTGTCGTTCACAACTTTGCCTCCTGATTGCTGATTGGCCTGGTTGGAATTCAACCTGTGGAGCCCAAGTCAACTGGAGGAAGACTAGACTGAGCTGTGAAGCGAGATTAGAATCGAGCGGTATTGCTTAGAAAAGCCACGGCCAGGCTACAAATGAACTAGAGTTCGATTGAAGCAGACTGAACTGTTGTAGAGTGGCAGGTGGTTGCATTGAGCATCCAATCTCTGATAGGAGCTCAGGGAAAACGACTGTCATGGTGTTGTGGAAAAGGAACGTGGGCGGTGGGCTGATTAATGTATTTTTTCCCCATCTCCTTGCTTTATCCTGCTAACTCCCCTTGAGGACGTATCATTCCACATGATTAAGATGTGTTCACCCATCCAAGTGAAGCAGGAGACTCCCCCCTTCACCTAGTTTATCTTTAGTCTCCTCTTCCCAGCTGAGGCTTCGTTTGCCCACAATACACGGTTTACTTTAATCCAGCCTCTCTAATTATCTAAAACACTCTCCCCCCCTTTTGTCCCTCGCGTCTTCTCATCCTGCCCAATTCCTTTTCATCTCCTTTCTCTCTCTCTCTCTCTTTTTTTGGCTTTATTGATACCGACACGTTAAACCTCTGTCATTATCCCTCCAAGTTACCGTTAGCCTGATATCATGTGCTGCAAAGATCCATTTAACTAGATTTTCTACATTTCATAACGAGTGAAACCACAATGCCATTAGTGGATTCCTTTGCCTATAGCGTTGACCTCTAATGCATTGGTCTATTCTGGATAGATGGCTCAATATTTTTTTTGCTCCATCTCCATCCATTTTCCATCTTACTATTTTATTTTATTTCATTTTTTTTGCGGCTTGCTCTCAAGGCTTTGTTGGGTAAATGTGTCCGTCTGACTTCCAGCAGGATAATTGATGCTGGGTTTGTGGAAAACCAATAGATTTTAATTTAAAAAAAAAAAAAAACTCCCCAAGAGAAGCATATTAACGTAAGTAAATAAACACGGATCACATTACGTCTATAGGATGGCCTTACTGTCTTTTCTTTTCCCCACTGAAACAAAGCAGCAGAGTTTGAAACTCGCAAAGCCGATTGGTTGTAAGGACGAGCGTCCCTGCAGCAAGAAATATATATAGTTTCAATTGCGCTGCTTAAATGAAAAATTAATGAGAATGCAAAACCAGTTAGTCGAGACAAATCAGTAGCTGGGTACTGTAATAATCTCGCGTCCAACTGCGCTCGGTTTTGCAAGCACAGTTTGATTGCTGTGTGTGATCTATGTTCACTTGGAGACAGCGAGCTCTTCTCTTTCCCACCATCATACATGTGTTGTTCTCAGACTTCTCAGTATTTGGTCAAGAGGCAAGCTTTTAGAATCTCGAGCAGTTTTCTAAGAAGATTACAACTTGACGCTGCAGGACTGATAAAGCCAACGCTGTAAAATTGGGGATTAACTCGACTGATTGAAACAAATTGACGTCTCAGACGATGGGACACGGGGAGGAGGAAACACATGAAGGATTTGTTGTAAAATGAACAGTTTAGACAATTGGTTCTCAAAGTTGATTGTTCAAAGGTCCAAATCCAATTTCTTTGTGGGGTCAAAAGTTTAAAAGAATTAGCTGTGAGCAAATCCTAATTTGTTGAGTTTCTCTTTTGGCAAAATAGATATTTTAAGGCATACAATTGTTGGTTTGTAGACCTGTACTTCTTTCAGTCCTTTCAGTAGAGCATCATGAGTTATCTAATTTAGTCAGTATTACAGGTTGTTTTGGTTTTCTCCAGTGTGTATATGTGCTCATTCTTTATTCATTGTTTTCTTCCTGCTTTTTTTTGTTACCTATTTACTTGCAATATTTTTAGATTTTGCTGCGTCAGTTCATTTGTTCTTACTTAGGACGTGTTTCCTTCAGGTTTTTGTTTGACTTAGATTCTGTTGTTCATCCTGTTCACCTTTCTCTCTCCATCTGCTGGTCAGCCTGCTCCTCTTCCCAGCTGTTTCTCAATTCCTTGTTTGCCTTTGCCTGCTCCCTTCTCCAGCTGCATCTATTTACTTGTGATTAGCTCTTCTTGTTCTCATGTAATTCTCTACTCCCTCCTCAGTGTATATACAGCTTCCTTTCTGCATTATACTCCACTGATTCATCTGTCTTTATCTGCGTTTCTTTGCCTATTCCCCAGTTCATCTCTTTGCCCGACGTCTTCCCCCAGTTTCTTTCATTGTAAGTTTGCTGTTGTTTGCTTGTTTGTTGTTGTTTTTGCTTTCAATTACACTTTACATTTGGGTCCTACCTCTAACGAAACGTGACCAATTTAGGAAGAAATGTCCATGTAAGTCTAATAAATGTAACTCCACAAATAGCGTGTATTTCTTTGCATGCAGTTATGATAAAAACAAACATCAAAACAGCTGTAGGTAAAAGTTGAAGAGATTGCTACAGAATACGAAGCAACCCTCAGTGGATTCTGTGGTTGTCTGCAGCCAATGAGCATTCTAATTTGCATAAATATTATGTTTTGTACAAATTGCATTTGCAAAGTCAAAATTCAATATTTACCAAATTAAGCACATTTTCTAACTACTGTACCAAACAGTTAGTGAAGCCATGTGAAGACATATTACAGCTGAGGTGAAAAATAACACAAATTTATTGAGGTCAGTGGTTTGGAAACTCTCTTACTAATTAGTTAAATCAAAATACAATAGTCTGTCTCAGTGGAGCTTCTAAACAGTCTACTCAGCTTCAAACATGGGTTTACTCACTTTTAGAAAAGCAATATAGTATCCATCAGTAACTTGACTAAAACTTTGGCTGACTTGTGCTCCGCTGTCCTCCACATGTCTGTTTCCTCAGTGTTAAAGGTAAAAATAAGTTGAGGATTGGGTCTGAACTGACTTGCTGTTTGGTCCAGATTCAGATCAAAGTCCAGTGAAGTTATCAGTTTGACCTGCGGTGATTAGCAGCATTAGCATTGTCTTACTCCATACTCCAGTTTTCAGCCTCAGGATGGAGGCATTTATTCTAGGTTTCACTACAAAAAATCTTTTGTGCTACTACGTTTCCTCTGACCATATACTTGTGCAGTTTGATATTTTGAAAATAAATGTGATTGCTGCAAACACGCCTATTTTGGAGAAAAAAAATTGTGTTATAGGATGAGATGGTTTTTGGCTGTACTGAAATTTTTTTTTTATTTTTATTTTATTTTTTCTGCAAAGCTGCAACGGAAATAGTTTTCTTCACATCATGAGTCATGATCACCAACTGGCTGTTGCCACTGGCGCAAAGTTGGAGGATGATGGCGGAGCATGTTTTGTTCATAACTTATTATTTTCAAACTTAACGTGATTGTAATTGTGTTTCTTATTTAATAGAAACACAGAAATTGCAAAATTGTTCTTTTGTCAACCTTAGCAGAAAATCAATAAAGGTTTGAGCACATTTGTAATGCAAACACATCTAGTGATAATATTATTCTTTGGTTTTGCACTAGATCAAGCCAACACTCTACTTCTGCACACTGTGAGTTAGCTACGCTTTATTTCAGTCAGTTTTCTTTCAACCCATGCGTTGTTTAAATATACCCATATAAATAAGGGCTCTGTATGGCAATGCAGTTCATACAGCACTCTAAATTATTTTGTTCAGAAATTTCTCTGAGTTCAACCATGAAATTCCACTTTGGAAAGGCCAAAAAAGAACTCTCCAGCTGTGAGTGAAATAATTTACTGGTACTCCCCATACAGCGCCACATATGGTGCACATATTGTTATGACCTTTTGGGGGATTACAGTGTTTGATGGGTAACAAAACACATTAATTAACTAACATAAAGACATAAATTGATTCTGACTAGTTGTATATTTATATGGAAACTGTTGAAAACATTCTGAATAAGTGAACCGGGGGGAATTTTGACCACATGAAGGAGGTAGGAAAATGACACTGACTGTGATGAAGATTATAATCCTACGGGAATCGATTCAGAAAACAAGCAGTGGCAATTAATAAATCATAGGATTTAAGAATCCAAAGTACAAAAATGGTAGCAAGACATGCCGTTTTGGAGTCATACAACAGATCTAAAGGAGGAGGTCTTAAGCTTTTTGACATATTTTCACACATTTAAATCAGCCTTCATACCCACAAATTTTGCACATGGTTAACACTCTCAGTGACATTATATGGATTATTTACTGAAGTTGATAAAACCCAGTGTAGCCAAAGGAAAAGAAAGAAAAGCAACAGAAATGCAAGAGTCAAGCTCCTGTTGGTATTTCCCTTACTAACAAAAGAAAAGGTATCAATTTGAAAGTCACTTTCTTCTTTGAGACATTAGAAAGCAGCCACACAGTTAAAACAATCCACAGCTGTGCCTCTTTTTGTCAAAAAATAAAAGTTGAATTACTATTTAACAACATGAGAAAACAGTACGAAACGCAAGCAGTACACAGGCGGTGATGTGCTGCATCGCTGCTGCGTGAAATTCAAAGTGAGTCTCAGGTTTTTAGGTTTTCATGAAAAGAAGACTTTATAAAGCATCTCAAAAGCAGAAGAAGAACCACTAACAATGCCTGAATGGAGTCCTGATTTTGTTGGGTTAAAGTTATCTAATGCTAGGGTTACCGTTAGTGTTAATGTATTAAACATACGCCTGGAATCTTGTCCGATGTATCCAACACTCCATGAAATGATATCTAACTTTGTTCCCTAATTCTAAAACAAGTCTCCCTGCAGCGTCCTTACATAAGCAGCCGACGCTGGGCCCTTAGTGTTTCAGAAAGCTACTGAGTAGAAATGGGGAAACTGGTGTTAAAAATTGATGATTTGCTTTTTTGTGGTGTTTGTCTGAACTCACTAAAGAGACGAAACTTGTCCCGTTATCCTAGCTTTTGTGTTCCAACACAAAAAATTGCAAGTCTGCTCTTGCATCAAGCTCCTTTTATCTTCCTGAGTGTCTTCAAACCTTGCACTGTTTTTTTACAGGCCCATACATTAACATTACCTCTACTGCTAAACTCCCTTGTAATTTCCTTCTTACACTTAGAAGAGAGAGAATCCTCTTACTTTGTATTTGGCTTCTCAACATCTCGAGAAGTCTGAAGTCTAATTAATTAGGTGTGTAATCATAAGAATGTTTCCTCGGGATTAGAGTGTAGAGGAGAGGCTTTGATCCCACATCTGTCAGTCAGCTAAGCCCACCTTCTCCATCTATGACCGTACTTTCCCCTGAAGGATTTCTGGAGTCTGTAATTTCTCCGGCAGAACGCTCAGCGTCTGAAGCCTGGTAGCTTTTAGCCTTTTTGAGATGTGAGTCGTTGCATCATACGGCAGCTGCGCTGACACGACAGTTGCCAGAGTGTGTGTTGCGGTTTTTATGCACGCGTGTGCGTCGAGGGCCAATTCTTCACCTGTGTGTGTGTGTGTGTTTTCGTGTTCTGTGTTGCTTGTTTCTTCTGTTGCCGTAGGGGAGTTCAGCAGCAGGTGTTAGTATACTCCTCTGAGTTTTTTTTTTCCTCATAATGAGTTCCCAGTCCACACACTGCCCTCTGAAGGAAACATTGTCATTACCAAAGGGGGGAAAAAAAAAATCAAATGATGAATAACCGTCAGAACATTGAGAAGTTTTATGTTTTTTTGACTCTGAGTTCGGGAGTTCAGCCTTAGCGCCGGATCAGAACTCTTGTCCTGGTCACCCTGGGCGATGTTTCCTCCCTCCATCAGCAAGCACAGCATCTCCGGTCTCTCGGGGGACCCTCCCACCTGGCTGACTGGGGTGAGTGTGTTTGGCTGTTGTGTGCGTGGGTGCGCGAACACATGAGTAATAGCCCAGGCTCAGCTCTCTCCATCAGCGCAGAGGACGTC
Source organism: Poecilia mexicana (assembly GCF_051168715.1). Lineage (NCBI taxonomy): Eukaryota > Metazoa > Chordata > Actinopteri > Cyprinodontiformes > Poeciliidae > Poecilia > Poecilia mexicana. The sequence goes on from NW_028263387.1 coordinate 4,547,620, forward strand.
TCCTGCCTTTTCTTGGCTTCGGCCATTTTTCTTGCTTCTTGTCTCCCGCGCTGAGCTCCTGTCCCAAATACGATCTTTATCAGCCCTGATTTATCTTGTACACAATCTCCCCCTCCACCTTCTGTTTCTCTTATTCCGCCTCATTTCTGCTTTCTTTCTTTATCTTGTTTCACGCTAATTTTCCTCACATTTGAAATTCATTTTTCAGATTTAATGGGAATGACTGGGACTTGCTCTTCATCTTCTCTTGTCATCTCAATGCGTCAGACTGTCTGAAAGGAGATGTGGGAGATACTTTGAGTACATTTATGTTGTGAAAGACATGGAAAGAACACTGAGGAAGAGCCAGAGCTTTGCTTCAACAACCAAAATCACAATCTTTGATGTAGATGATGTTATTGAATGAGGAAGGCATAAAGTTGGCTATTTCCAGGACCAGTAAGCTATTGAAGATGGGTAGATTTGTATAGCATGTTCCAGCGAACAGTTCAAAGTGGGTTACACAATACAGTAAACAACCAAAAAACAAACATTAAAATACAGAGGCAAAGTAAAAGTAAGAAAAAGTTGTAATCCAGAACAGAATTAATCTGCTTTCCAATTATTAATCAAAGGCAACTCTAAACAGCTGAGACTTTAGCCTTCACTTTAAGGAACTCGGTGTTTCATATGCTTTGCAGTTTTCTGGAAGTTTGTTCCATCTTAGAGGAGCATAGCAGCTAAATGCTGCTTCTCCATGTTTGGTTCTGGTTCTGGGGATGCAGAGCAGACCAGAACCAGAAGACCTGAGAGGTCTGGAAGGTTGATACGGCGACAATGGGTCTGTATCTTTTTTGGTCCTAAATTAACAAAGATATTTTGAATTTGTTTTCTGAGCATGCATTAGTTTCTCATAATCTTTTTGAGAAGTTACTCCTTCTTCAGGTGATAGAAGGCTGACTTTATAATTGTCTTTATTTGTGTTGGGAAGCCATGATGTAGAGAGCATTGCCTCTTCTTCAAATATCAGTAGTTGTTCATGACAGGAAGGCTGAACAGATATTTTAAGTCCTGTTATGCTATAGCTCTTGGGATCAACTCAGATTTCTAACAAAGAAGTTGGAGATCGGAAACTAGTGACAGAATTGTGATGGGTTTATCTCTAGCATGTGGATCTTCAGGACATGTCACTCACAGCAGAGTGATCAGTTTGAAAATCAGCAGCTTCTCTACGTGTTTATCTATTGTACACAACATCCATGCAATTCTTCCATCGTTTCTACATGTGTCCTCTTCTCCTTCATTCCCCTCCCACTCGCCCGCTCCTTCTCTCTCACTTTTCTTCCCCTCTCCGCTTCAGCCAGACAACCAAACACACACACTCTCTCTTTTTCTCTCTCCCTCTCTCTCTTCATCACTGCGCTGCCCTGTGTATCACACTGACGGTCTTTGCATCCAAAGGATCTAAATGTGTCTACCTTATCCTTCTTTTCCGACTCCTATCACAGGTTCTTTTTTTGTTTGTTTTGGTTTTTGGTAGCTATTTTTTTTCTCCCCCTCCTTTTTGGTTTGCCAAGTACAGAGCTGTATGCAGTTTGGGGTGGAAGGAAGAGTGGAGGTGGGGGGGGTGGGCGCCCTGGCTGACTCGATCGGAGGAAAAGGAGATGGGAGAACTGCGCGGGCAGGAAGGATGTGCTCGTTGCTGCAGCTTCTGATTCAATTAGCATGAATTTCACAGCGAAGGCAGCAGCGGCAGCAGCATCCCCGTCAGACCGTCTGAGCGAGCCAGCAGCGGCAGCAGCTTCCCGCGTCGGCGCTCCGTCAAGGGGACCCGCAACTGTTTCCCGTCGCTTTCCCACCTTGGAGAGCGGTCTTTGAAGCGGCTCAGCAGTGGATTCTCAAAGCGAGAGGAGGGAGCAAGTAGGACGGAGCTTGTTTGTCAGTCCTAGGATGGGAAGATTGTTGAGATGAACTGAACGCCAGGCACTTCAGCGCTTTTGGTTATGGTTTAATCTCGTTAAGCTGTTTTTCTTGGGGGCTGCTCAGCATTCTATGACCCGTATTGATTTATCCTGCCAGAATAGAGGGGAAGGATTTCAACGGCGTGCTTGGAAATAGCCAGCTGTTTTTGCTCCGGCTCCAGATTCCTCCTTTGCCCCGGAGTGCTTCATTTTATGTCTTAATCTGTGTTTTTCCTTCTCTCGGCTCCTGACTGAAAGGGTTTCATAGCTCCCTCAAGGATTCTAAAAAAAAAAAAAACCCAGAACCGGATTTTGGACGCTCCTTCTTCGCAGCATCCTTGTCTGCTCCTGTTTATTCTGCACTCTGGTTTTATTCAGATGTGTTTTCTCGTTCGGCTGCCATAAGTTGTGTCGGGCAGACTAAGCAGAGATGGTAGGCTCGGATTATGGGAGGAGAAAACCTCTGAAGATCTCCCCAAGGCAATGGGAATCCTGAAGAACAATTGACTGAAAGATCATCGCAGACAAGTGTCTAAGATGGAGTCCCATGTTTGCTAAGTTAATACTTATCGGCTAAGATTCTGTTTCGACAGTTCCGTTTATCAGATTTAATTAGCTGTTTTAGGGTAGGAGTAGGAACATTGGTTTTAAAGGATCAAGAAGCTTCTGGATATCAATATTTGACTCCTGGAGATTTTTCATCTCAGAGAGGATCTTGTATTTTTTTCTTCTTCTTCAGTGATTTTATTTCCAGTCATTTTTGGGATTTTCAAGCAAAGGATCTGCTTTTGATTTTTGTTCCCCCTTTCTTGGCTTATACTTCTTTTTAATCTGTATTTTCTGTTCCTTTGTTATTATTATTATTTTTTTGTCCAATCCCAGGCTGGTAGGCTGGGGGGATCATGGGCCCTGGATTCCTTTGAGATGTTCACTTCCTGTTTGTGTCGCATGAGGGGGAGAGGCCTGCCCTTCTTCTCAGGCCCCGCCCCCATGGAGCAGGAGGTGGAAGTGGAGGTAGACGGAGGGTTGCTATTGGTGCCCAGGCAGGGTGCGGCGGCGTCCCCCGTGGTGTGGGCCAGCCCTGCCCTGCTGTTCCGGCTGGTGCTCTCTCTGGCATTGCTGGTGTTCCCATGTCCAGCCGTAGCCGCCCGAGTCTCCTCCTCCCTCAGCACCACCCACCATGTTCACCACTTCCACAACAAACATGGCACTGTGCCCATTGCCATCAACCGGATGCCCTTTGTGACACGCGGGGGCCATGGTAAGACCTTTGTCTTTCTGCTTCTCTTTGGTGATTTGTTTGGTGAAGCCGCCATTGAAAACCACATCTGTGTTAGCAGGACTTGAAAGACTTCAAGTTTTGGGTTGACTTAATCTTCTTAGAGAGGATAATTTATGTTCACAACAAGTTTTAAATAACCAATTGAACCATTGGAATGGTTGTGATTTCAGAAACAATGAGATGACCCCCAGCTTCAACAAGCAGTCTCCTTGGCTTCCTCTGCTTCCTGTTGAGGCTAGCCTCCTGGCTCATGGCTCTGGCTTGTTGGGTGATGTTTTCCACTGCCTGTTCCCTTTTGGGGTTTTTCCACCAGATCCCCAGCCAGCTGGGTTCTGCTACTTGCCTTTCAAGTTCATAGTCCATCTTGAGCCCATGGGCTTATGGAACTGTGGCAAATTTAAATCCATGTAATCACTCCAAACAGTGAATAATTGTAGTCAGGAAAAAGAATCGTGTCAAGCTGGGTTTGAAGACGGCAGGTGTCACGTGACGCCTGTTAGGGTTCTTTGTGTATTGAGGGAAAAAATCCATAGATAATTGCCTGAGCACATCATATTTTGTCCTACTTTCTGCAGCATATGTCTTTGGCTCAGTGCTCTATGGCGCTTCGGCTGCTGTGCTTTTCTTAGCCTAAGCTGTCAGGGACAAGGCAGGGTTTCACACTGATGATCGCTTTGATGTTCCCCAACTCGAGCTTTTCTCTGCAATTTTTTCCCCCCTCCTTTTCCTGTGCTTCATTACAACCTCGCTGACAGGAGATGCTAATAGCACATATTGATTCCTCAGCATGTTCATGCTCATGCTGCCCAATTTAAATTCACTTAGTGAGTCTGCACAGCTTGTCTAGTCCTCTAACTTCCACTGTCTACCTCTCACTTTTGCCAGAGCGTACCTGTAGTCGGCAGGGTGTCGGATTCGCCCGCACAGCGCCGACCGTCAGTAGTCACTGGGTTGCCTTTAGTCTCTGTAGATGTGTTCAGTTCACAACTTCCATCCCCAGGGCTCAGGACTGCATTACACTTGTGACATGAGCCCATGTGTTCCCCAGCTGAAGTAGTCTTGAGCTCACTAATGAGATTTGGTATCTGGCATTGAAGCTAAAATAATTGCATAATGCCCTGTTTGTATAACATTTCATCAATGTCGAGGTCTTCAGAGCTCTTTACACTGCAGTCATTAACCCATTCATACACACGTTTACACACACTGATGTGAATAATGTGATGAGGCAAAGGCAAATCTCCAAGCTAATCTGAGTAACATTTTAGTTGGGATATCTTCACCAGATCCTATAATCATGTTTTCTGATGCTTTAAGTATTAGGAGAGGAGTATTATTGTTTTGAGCTTTCCAGCATGTTATAAAGTTTTTCCTCATCAAAAACATTGTTGGCTTGATTCTTTCATGCACGTTAGATAAACCCTTTAATCTCCTACAGTAGGGTGTCCAAAGTCGGTCCTCGAGGGCCGGCATCCTGCATTTTTTAGTTCTCTCTCTAGTTTAGCACACCTGCATCAAATGATGGCTCATTAGAAGGCCTAAGGAGAACGTTGTCTTGCCGAGGAGGTTGTTACGACCACCAGGGAGAGAACTGAAACATGTAGGATGCCGACCCTCGAGGACCGACTTTGGACACCCCTGTCCTACAGCAAGCAACCATTCAGCTGAGCAAAACATCTGGTTGGACCTAGCCCCGCCTTCAAGGCGCAGCTCCTCCTCGGAGCTACCCAGTATCCACCTCACAGAGCAGCCTGCCTGCACTGAGCCCCTTCAGACTAGCCAATAACAAAGAGCAAACACTTGGTGGAACTGCACATCTGCTGAGCTCATTATACAAGCTGCTTTTCAGTGCAACGCTGGGAAAAAAAAAAAAAAAAAATATTGTTAAAGGGATAATATAGGAGCCATGTTGTAAAGACTTCTTGAAGGTGGAGTTTCAGAAAGAGCAGGAAGCATTAAAGAGTCCGAAGAAGCAGAATTTCTTTTTAAGTCATTTTTAATATATAGAACATTTTTATAACTAAAGGTAACAGTTACTTGATTGTGCTGTAAAATGGCACCTGTGGAAAACACATACTGTCCCATTAAGGTTTGATAAACTTAATGTACGGACAATCAGTTTAGTTCTGATTTTCAAACATATTCTTCACCAGTCTCCGTTTTAAAATGTTGACATTAAATTCCAAAACTTTTAACCAGATGTTGCATTCAGTTCACTGGCTTGCAATTCTCTGTCTGCTGTAAAGACCAAAAATCCCCTCATAATAGGCCGGATTGAAAAGACTTAGAAGAATTCTACTGAAGGTTGTGTTATCCTGCTGTTTATTTGATGTTGCTTGGGTTGCTTATGCATGAGAAGACGTCACTTTTCCAATAACATTATTCAGAGTTTTGCTTCTTAAAGGTATTCAGAAATCCATTTCTTTCTCTCCCACCCCCCACAAACACTTTAAAAGCATTATTTAAAATTGTTGCTCTCTTAAAATGACAACCTTTACCACTTTCTCCTCTTCATTTTCTCTTCCATCTGGCATCCATAATTGGACTGAAGCTCTAACATCTCGACTTGCTCGGCTGTTTAAATTGACACAATCAGCATAAAAATGATCTTTGGGGACTCTCTGTGGATTTATAGCCGTTTCACAAATTCAGCCTGGAAAAGGGGGGCCTGCATTTCCATGGCAAAATTAGCTTAAGCTAAATGGTGGATGATGCGTCATGCCAATGCAGCAGCTTGTCAGGCTTCCATCATGTAAACTCATGCAGATAAAAGTATATGTCTAAGTAAAAAAATTGAACCAAGATTGAGATGATGATTGGTTGGCTGTGTTTGCTCTTCTTGTTGCTTTTCTCCCTTGCATTTGCCGTAGCAGTTAGTAATATACTCCTACACAGCGAACGCTGCGGCTTCTCGGTTCATTTGTGTTGTTTTTAGTAGCACACTCCCAACATTTTCATTATCTGCTACAAGAAACCACATACATACACACACACACACACACACACAAGCGAATGCTCCTCTCATGTGGGGAGTCAAATACAGTTACCGTCATAAATACCTCCATTTCAGGCTGGCAAATCGTGTCCTTGTCTGAAATGCCAGCTCTTCTCATATTGTCAGCCAAGTGGCGCAGCATATTACGAGTGCTAATACCCCACTCGGTGATAAGAGCCCACTCACTTCACAACATTTTCCAGTAGCCAGTTTTCTCCACTGTGTCCCAAGAATGTAGACGAGCCTCTTTGCTAATTTCCGTACCACCACGATTGTGCCATCTTACATCTGTTTGTATCGTAGCGTATAAGCGCCAGATTCATCCCATTTACAAAGCAGCACCTGTGATTCATTTAAGCTCTAATCGTGGCCCTGAACCAGATTCGAGAATGTTGGCATATCGGGTCTATAACATTCAAAGCTCCGTCCTTATCTGGCGTTTTCATCCCACGGTGTGATTATGATGCTGCTTCTGTCTGGATAAGCTCTTGGAGAGCCATGCTGTGCTCGCCTGGTAGTACACACCCACCCATTTATGAATAAACAGCAACGCAGACAGAAAGACAACAGACTTGATACAACATGCATGTTGGAATCGTTAGCCATGTGAAAAACGTTGATATTCCGCTCACGTAGAAAAAGACACAAAATTGCAATTGCGATGTTTCTGTTCAATAAACCAGTTTATTCACACAATAAGTTGTCAAAAAAACTGATCTTCCTACTTCTTCCTGTCTTCCTATTTCTTTTTTTTTTTCCAGTTTAACATCCGGTTGTTGGTCACGACACATGTGACATGTAAAATGTGTTTTCATTGCAGTTTTGTGGAGTAAATAAATGTTAATACAGCCGAAAAACTACCGCATCCCAGCGGCAAAATTTTGTAGTGAATTTTTTTTCAAAATTGTTGTTTCCATTAAGCAGATTTATGTTTGTAATTCCAATTTGCACGATATTAAGGTCAATGGAAACACAGCTACTGTGTTTTGACTATATCTGATGTGCTACATCTGTAGCATAACCTGTTTCGCTCTAATAAGTGAAGCTAATCAATTTAACCATGCCACATTCTGCTGAAAGAACTTCCACATAGGCGTTTATTCGGTTGTTACATTAATACTTGCCAAGTACATCAGCTTTTCCACAGCATGTAGAAAGAACACTTTAGTTGTTCAGTAAGTTTTGTCTAAGTGATTCTACAAAGCACACCTCTAAGTCTCATTTGTCCTTAAATTCCGAGGTATTTTCGTCGCAGAGGTAAAACCCACATCTTAACATCTGAATAGGCAGCTAATACTAGAGCAAATAATTATACCTCATGTCAAATCTCACTCAAATGGATCAGCCTTGACTTACTTCCTCCACACATCCTCGAATGTCTTGGAATGGAATTAGTGTCTAATATCACCACCTTCTACAACAACTTTAATGGTTTTAAAAAAAACATTTCTGTATCTGTATGCAGAGCGGTTTTGTGACAGTTGGTTCAGATGCCCGCAGTCTCACCCATATTGTCCTGATTACAGCTAATTAGAGATTCCTGACCACTGAGGTGTGACATTTGACAGAGCTGTCTGCTCGGCGATAAGTCACACAAACGTACGCCACTTTCTCATTATCTGGTTTACTCCTCTCTTTTTCAATCAATAAGGAGAATGATGATGGCTCTTGTTGCGAGGCGTACATATAAATGCCCTGTGAGGTTTTCCAGCAGATGTGCGTTGCATCAAAATGCGCTCTTACGTGACTGGATTTGTTGTTTTTTAGCACAACCAGCAATCCACTAAAGAGTTACTGAAATTAGTTGACTTAAAAGATGGATGAAACACAAACTTTGATGTATTTTATTGGGATTTTATATGATGTTAAGTCCTCTGATTCCTTTACAGACTTTTATTAGATGGACCAGTCAGGAACAGTCAGATTTTGGTACATAGCTGATTAAAAAGTTAATTTCACTAACCCTAAAGCGCTAATCATACACATTAGTTCCCCTAACACTAATGCACCACACTCGCATTGAATTCAGTGGAAGCTAATGCTAAGTGCTAACTTCAATTTAAATGTTATCTGCCTTCAAACACTAAATTTTGACATTATAGTTTGTACATGTTACAATGCCCTTAGAGATTGTTTTAATGTTTATATCTTGTCTTCAACTTTCCATGTTTTATGTTTCTTGCTTGAAATAAAGGTAATTGGGAAGCTAAGTGTTTCTAAAGGTAGCTAACTTGCTGAACGACAAATTAGCTCAGTTATTAGCATACTAGCAGAAGCGTGTCCACCAGTGCAATCTTTAAACCTCCAATGAAACTGCTTTTATCCCGTTGCCCAAAAGATAACTTTTTTTGTCTCCCATGGGAGAAATTTGTGTTCGAAGAGCGGACGAGGCTGCAGCACAAAACAGTGCTTCAAAGTCAATAACACTTAATACATAAAACTAGCACAAAATTAAATGAATGACAGAACGAGGTTTACCTTCCAATGACCCAAATCGTTTACAGTCAGAGCTACAGGGGAATGGCCCACATTTAAATCCAATAGAAAATCTGAGGCAGGACTACCAAGCTGATGTTCCGTCACGCTTCATCTAGTCTAACCGAGCCAGAACACACTCCCCACTCTTTGTATTATTTATTTTTTGCTTAAAACCAGGTCCGCGACCTTCACTTCCGTCCACTTTGCGTCAAGTAAATTCCCAATAAAACCCCTCTAAGATCGCAATGCGATTAAATGTTAAAAACGCCAAGAGATCGGAGTATTTTCCATGACACCATCTGAACACACAAGCCCGGGCCTCGCTTCTGCATATGCATAATTAATCCTTACCATCAGCTGCATGCCTGTAATAGTTGGGATGGATCTCAGCATGCCTGTGTCGGCGCGCTCAACGCATGCATGTGTTTGCTTTTCATGCCTCTGGCCTCGCGAGCTAAAAAGGAAGTGTTAGATGTGGACATTAATTCATACCTGGATACTGCAATGCATAGGACTAAAGGGATTTAAAAAAAAAAAAAAAAAAAAAACTAAACTAATTATAATTCAAGCTGACTGATGTTTTTACATGAAGAGCTTGTAAGAGATTTTCCTGCTGGGTTGGATCGCCTTGTCCTTGGCATTGGAGTGACTATATCCATTTGGGCTTTCTCGGACGATCGCTCATGTTTGTGTGCATCTGCATTTATTACAATGCGCATAAGAAGCTTAACTGCATTAGAAAAAGAAATTCCCAAGGTTAAAACATCTTCCCGAATCGCTTAGGGCTAAATTTCAACATCGATCAGCCCCTGCCCATCACAATTAATCCCAGGGGAAGCAGGAGGTCAGAGTCGCTCGTAAAAGCATAAAAACATATTAACGCGTGGCTGCGATCACCTGGAGCAAAGATATTTTAGGATCTGAACAATAATATAATTACGACACGTCACAGGGAGTGTAATTTGGAGTGGTAGTTCAGTTTGTGTGCATTTATGCAGCAAGTCTCATGTTGAGAAACAAAAACAGGTCATGTTTACTGTTTTATGTACTAGATATAATTATGTGGCATTATGGAATTCCATCTTCTCTAAATACATTTCTTAAAAACAATTTTAACTCCATTATCTAAAGTAGCTGATTATACATTTAGATGACGTTCCAACCTGCAGGCTGGTGTTTGTGGGGCAGATGAGCCAGAGATGTTTTCTCTCGATATTCATTAATGATGGTGACCCGACATGTTCTAGCCTTAAAGTACTTGGACGGATCCACTTTCACATATTTTCTCTTTTCAGTATAACTTGAATTCCCTGTTGTGTCTGCTATTGATTTCTTTGCTGTCTTAACTGTATAATTTTTTTATAACCTTTAATTTAAGTGCCAATATTACACCTACACAGCCCCCTTTCCTGTTGCTGCTTGTTTATTTCCACTGTATTTATCTTCATTATTCTACTTCAGTCTGAATACATGACGCTGATTTATTTATTTTTTATTTATTTATTTTTTTTTTAACACCTTGTCATTGTCTAAAATGTCATAACCGCTTCCATTTGTATCTTCTTTTTAAAATCCGGAACTCTACATGCCGCGGTTCTCTTCCTGCGACAGAACAGTCGCTGTCTGTAGTCCTCTGTGTGATGCTGCTTGTTTGGCCTTACCATACATGAATACTGATGAGGTCAGCTGCTGCCCACTCCCATCCATCTACCCTATCCTGGTCAAGTAATGCCTCGTCACTCTCGTTGTGGGTCCAGAGGTTTCAGACATTGCTGAAAACCTCCCAGCGTGCGACCCTCTCAGATCCACCCTGACCTTTATTTCATTAATACCCTGTATTGTTTCTTTTTTTTAGTTATTATTATTATTACTCCTGTGCTAATAGCAACCTGGTGCGTTTGATAATCACCACTTTATCTCTGGGCTGCAAAGAGGGAGGTCAGGTGCAGCGTGTGCGTGTCAGGATGTTGAAGGGGAGAACTGTTGAGCGCTCTCCTTTGAGAGTCAAGTCACAGCCCTTCTCTTTCAGCGAGCCCCATTAGTATTCATGATTCTTCCTCCACACAAAGTCCGAGGCCGCACCGCGCACGTACGCACGCACGAGGAGCGGAGAGGACGCCTCAGGTGTTCTGGACAGTTAAGATAAGCTCGCTGGTTTGACATTTTCTGTCATGCAACCACAGTCCCTCCCTCTCCCTGCCCCGACTCCCTAGATTTACACCTGCAGCATTTGATCAGCCAACAAATGGAACATATATAAACCAGGAGTATCGGCACGAAGCCCACCGAGAGGCATCCGAGAACAAAATGGAAGCAAGTTCTTCTGTTCGGTCACATTTCTTTTTCAGTTGCAGCAGGTTTTTTTGTTGATAACTGAGACTGGTGCTCTGACATTTCATACAGCACATTGTTGGATAAAGGGTCCTTTAAAGAGGCAGTATTATGTAAAATTGACTTTTTTGAACTTTACATCATGTTATAGTGCTTTGATTCTTTCATGCCTATTTGAGGAACCCTTTAATCTCCCCTGGCAACCATTCAGCTGTGCCAAACGCCTGGTTGGACCTAGCTCCGCCTTTGAAGTACAACTCCTCCTCTGAACTGGAGTTTCAAAGTTTCTGAGCTTCCTCCTCACAGAGCAGCCCTCCCACACTCAGCTCCTTCAGACTAGCCAGCAGCAATTAGCAAACACCTTGAGGATCAGTTGAGCTCATTATACGAGCCACTTCTCAGTGCAAAAAAAAAGGGTTAATAGAGGAGCTCTATTGTTATGTCTTCCTGGAGGCGGAGTTTCAAAACGAGCAGGAGTGTCTTAAAGAGACAGAGGCCCAATTTCAAGGCTTTAAATCAGTGGTCCCCAAAGTCGGTCCTCGACTAAACTAAAACATGCAGGATGCCGGCCCTCGAGGACCGACTTTGGGGACCACTGCTTTAAATTATGAAGTCAAATTTCTTTTAAGTCATATGTGATATATAGAGAATTTTTATCACAACTGAAGGCAACATAGTTACTTGATTGTGCTATAAAATGGCACTACGTGCCTGGAAAATACATAATACTGCTCTTTTATGTAGTTCTATGTCATGTTTCTGACTTTGTCCTCTGAGCACAGTGCCTTGCAAATGTTTTCATACTGATTGAACTGTTTCACGTTTCCTTATGCTACAACAAAAAAGTTATTTTAGTGAAATTTTAAGTGATTGAAAAGCACAAATGTGAAGTGGAATGAACTTCATACATTTTCAAAAGCTCAAGGTCAGCTAGATTGGACAGGGAATGTCTATGAACACTGGTTGTCAAGTCTTGACACACATTCTGAATTGGATTTAAATGTGGACCGGAAATGGGTCATTCTGAAACACCAGCATAGCTCTGTTTAAACAATTCCATTTTCCTCTATCTGTATGTTTTGGGTCATTGGAAGGCTAACAACCTTCTTGCTGCGAGGCAACAGTGCTACCAACTGTGCTACTGTGCAGTGTGGCGATTGTAGCTGCGCTTCAATTGACCATATAATTGCGCTATTTGGTTTATTTTGCAAAACTGCAATGGAAACACTTTTTTTTTTTTTTGCATCACACAAGTCACATTATCAACAAATGGATGTCGGTACTGATGCAAATCATGAAGAAGAAAACAGGAAGTAGTTGGAGGATGATGGCATGTTTTTTAATGCCATCATTAAAAACATGCCATCATGCGTGAACAAACTATTCACGTGTGATTTTAATTGTTTTTATTTATTGGAAACTACGAAATGGAAGAATTGGTGGGAGTTTTTTTGACATTAGCGAAATATTGACTAAGTTTTGCGCACATTTGTAACGGAATCGTAGCTAGTGCATACATGATTGTTTTCAGTCGTAAGTTTCAGCGACCAAATAAAAGCGGGCCTTTGACTGAACTGCTGTGTAGGCGAATTATAAAGGTTGTAAGCTTTACTTTCATTTAGGAGTACCAGAATAATAAGGTGGGATGCACATACTTTCCACACTTTTCATTTTGGCGTTCATACTCCCTCTTCATGATTTTGCGCAATGTTGTGTTGGTATGTTTTATAAAATACAATAAAGTTTGTAGTCAACTTGTCAAAATAAGCCTTCAGTGGTACGAATACTTTTTAAAGGGATTACATTAGTTGCTGTGGATACATTTCCTTTATTTCTCTTGCAAATTTGTGTAACCTAGCAACACTTTACACAGATTAGAAACTGTTTCAAATGAAACTGGATTGTGGTAGCTCATCATCAGTTGTATGCCTTTGAAAATCATCTAGTCATAAAACATTAGAGTTTGCCCATTGAGTAAGTTTGTTGAGTCACTATGCAAATTCGAATTTCATTTCACTTTTTCCAACTTGCTTTCACCTTGAAACAAGTAGATTGTGGTTTTGATGAAAGGCTGCGTCCAACTTTTATTCTTCTATTAGCATTTGATGGGGTGCAGTAAAACGCCGTTGTCGGGACATAACAAAGCACAGAACAGTTGACATATATCAGCACATAGTTCACCTCTAGAGCCTTGCGCATGCAACCAGTTTAGCTAGCGAGCGTTTTTTCCATGCCTGCCAGGGAAAATGATTTGGCCCGTCTCATTCTTGCATGTTGGAGCACAGAGACGGAATAAAGTGTCCTACAGCGCCGCAGGGACCAAATGAACGTATTTTACCAAGACATCCATTCATTGCTTTTCTATTAAAACAAAAAACTGGTTGGAATGGGGGGTAAAAAATAGCATTTTTCCTTCGCTTGCAGCTCAGTTTTTCTGCCTCGGGAAGGGAATTGGCATTGGAATACATTTTTTATTTAGAAGTTTTTGTGAGGTACAGAGTGAGGGAAAAAAAAGGCCAGTAAACTTTGCCTCAAGTATTATACGTAGTACATTTCAGTAAAAACAGCAGAAACCACTGTTTGTTTTTTGTTCTTTTTTATAATTTGTGGTAAAACATTTGTTATTTTGCATAGACTGAACAGAGTAAAAAGCTGTGCTACAATCTCAGGCAAAATGGAGACATGACTGAGGTGCAAAACCAATTGACCTCAAAACGTCACTGGGTTCTGCTGGCCTAGAACATGAAGTGAACTGGTCATGTTTAAGTGCCAATCTGTTTTCATTTAAGAGGAACGGAAAATGTCATTAAATCAGTGGAAGACAGGTTTTGCTGTAGAGCGTGAATTCAAAGTATTAAAGAACAAAATAAACTCAAAATATTAACCACATGATGGTTAATTAGATATCACATGCATTGTGCTGAAAAATAAATCATAGACTAGTAATGTGCTTTTTATCTTTTAGTTGTAAAATGCAATCCTGCATTTTACTAAGTTTTCTTAAGTTAATCAAACTTCAGCTGGTAACTAATGTGATCCAAAGTGAAGCAGCAACCTTTCCATTAATAAACAGCTCAAAAAAGAAGAAAGATAACAAATAATGATTAAAATGCTGACATATTATACATCCCTAAAAACGTATATTTATTCATTTGTAAAGTTTTTTTTAATGTATTTGATTATAAAAAGCTAAATCTGTCTCAGTTGGATAGGAAAACTACTTTACTAGCTACACCTTCCTGGCACCAAGTTAGGTCCTTTTTTTAAATTTCCAAACAGGCTTCATTATTTGTCTCTACAGCATAACAAGCTGACCCTGACCCGACCCGACCCGACTCGTAGAGCAGTACGCTCCTCTCTCTATCCACCTTATCTCCTGTTCAGTTAAAGCCACCAGTGCCAAAAAATCTCTAATAAAAACAAAATGGTTGTAACAAGTTATTATTTAAGCTACTGTTACTTTCTTATAATCTCCAACCAATTTGCCAGTTCCTCCATAACTTCTGATGTGAAGAAGGCGTTTTTATCCACACAAGTGCTTTTTATTCGCTCTTCTTTTTCCGTCTTTGTTGGAACAATTTGTGGTGCATCGGTGTAGTAGTCACTATAATCCTCTTTTCACTGAGGTTCAGTTTAAACTTCACCACATCTAGATAGAAACGCCAATGAGGCTCTCACTTTTAGATAAGAAAACAACATAGTTATTCAACTGATGTAACTAACAGAGTCAGTAAGTGTATTTTCATAAACGGCTCAATGCCAAACCATTTCCTTTCTGCAGATTAAACTCCTTAGGCATGTGTTGAGGTTTGACTCGGGGCTTGCGGGAGGCGACATGATGACATCGCCGACGTGTGGGGAGGATGTTCTGTTGTCCCCATCCACTGTCTATCCTGGCACATGAAAGCATTGTGGGTACGTCAGTGGGAGACCATCATGGCGTGGGCACCGCCTTCGCTTTGTAGACACAGGAGAAGCGGAGGCCGGCTCCTTAGAAGCCGTGCTGATGTAAGGCTTCTTCAATTATTTAGCCGTAAGATATTAAAGGAGCGATGCTCAGGGGGGGCCTACGTCAAGTATTTCAGTCTCCAGTGGGAGTGCCCACCATTAATAAACAAAGCGTCCTATATTATGCATGGCGGATGCCTTGAAAATCCGCCAGCTCTTCCACTTCACCCAACCCAGATGAGTTTTCGGAAGCAGAAGCGAACGCTTGGCAGGAGCAACATTATGAATGTATCCCACCACCCACTCCTTATCCCTCAGCTAACATTCCCTGCCACCCACCTCAGATTTAAAGTGGTTGTTGAATGTGATATGTTTCCAAATTAAGCTCTGCAGGAGCTTAGGATCACAATACTGTTGTGTTTATTAGACACAACGTTGAATAAGAATAAGTTTCATCACTTTTTATGTCTGGTAAAATCTTAAACAAATTATTGCTCTTTTGCTTTTTGAGCAACCTCTGGTCCATTTGGCATTTGCATACATTCGAACCGCACCAGAGTTCACTTCAACCAAACCGAGTTCTAGGTTTTTAAGCAGACCAAATTCTGTTTTTTTTGTTTTTTTTTTGGTTCCATTGCGCTTTCACACCTCCCCAAATGAATCAGACTCTCCAGACAAATTAGAGTTCAATTGAAGCAGACTAAACAGGGCTGTTGTGAATGCTTCCTTAAAGGTACCATCATGCTCCCATGAGGACATTCTTTGTGTCGTTTCTTTTCACTTAAGAAGAGCACATAATTTAACTTTTAAGATGTCATCAGCTTTCCTCACATATTTATTTATTATTTTGCATGAGTTTGGCTTGAATGTTACTCAGATAGCTTTCCATTATCGTGTCACTTTCAAATATTTAAATGTAATTTCCTATGATAAGAACTCTTGCAGTAAGAGGTAAATGTTGGTAGAGATTTCTTTTTAAGCTGTTTTTTTTTTTGTTTTTTGTTTTTTGTTTTTTTCCATCTGATTTACAGCTACCCATAGGATTAAGCAGTACATATATTAAAGAATAGCATTCATATCTTTTAACGATAATCTTCAGGACCGCAGATTTGTTGGTGCGATTATTCTTTGAAGCAGCATTTTGTTATCGGGGGAAAAAAAAGTATGAGGACGCACAGGGGTTAAAATGTGATTTCCTGCTTGAGCAGAGGCATGAATTTTCTCCGTTTGAAGCAACGTGTCAGGACGGGGAAAATGAAAGTTTACTGAAGGAGCTTGACAGACAGAAACCTCCAGCTGCTCGTGCTCCTACCTCGTATTATAAAAATCCACACGCGCACACATGCAAACGCACCCCCTCGTGCTCTGCCGGCAGAAAGCTACTTCACACGGTTCAAGTGAACTTCAGAGATCGCGTCTTTGTCTGACACATCTGTGTCAGGCCTGTGATGACTGACAGACCCAGCATCCATCAGCATCATCCCCCCTTCCCCCTCCTGCTACTACCATTAAAGTGTCTACAAGTCATCCCTGTATGCAGCATCTGTATCCCAAACAGGAGGGTGGAGGATAGAAGGTGGATGGGGGTGCATGCTGTGTCAGGTGGAAATTAATAAAGTGAAGCAAAGAAATAGCTTGCAAAGCAGGAGGGCGACTGGAGAATGTTTGGTTGGAAAGTGGGGTAGAGTGAGATGAGCAGAGAATATATTCCTGGTATGGAGTGTTTGAAACCCCTCCGCCCTCCCCACCTCTCCCCCAGCACACAGGAGCCCTGACACACTTATAGCCCCTCCCCAGGGCCTTTGGGATGCCATAGAAATGAAGATAGCCCTACTGGAGCAGAACTAGAGATAGCCACACCGCCACCACTTTCCCTTTTGTGCTACTCCACTCGGCGCCGCTGCCGTCTTATCCCATCCCATCAGTCATTTCACTGTGGAAATAGGTTATAGAAGTGCATCCAGGTGACTGTCCCATCTGGGGCTTCCCAATGCTGCTCCACAGTTCTCGGCTGCAGACCTAAAAGCCATTGATATACCCTCTACTGCTTGTTTCCACTCACAACATTTAAACAGATTGTTTGTGCTTTTCTTTTTACCTACTCGTCTGTCGGTTTGTTCATACGTTGGGATGAACTTTGTTTATTCCATCTACCTCAGGTCAATTTTCCATAGCTCTTTGTTTTATTTTATTTCTGTTTCACAATACGTCATGCCACAAACATCCAGAAAGTTTTTTACTCAAAAACACAGACCATTACATTTGGATAAACACAACAAAAGTTGAAGAGGAAAATTCTTACCTCCATTGCTCGGAATAAACTTAAAACATCTATAAACTTTAAAAAAAAAGGAAAATAAAAACCTCAATGATTTAAACAACTGTAAACATTTAGGCAAATGTAAAATATTCCATGTTTATTGTTGTGCAGGTAAAAGAGATATAATTGTGTTTTTAATGAGGGGAAAACTTACAAAAAATTGCCCCTCAATACTTTCAGCCTGGGGATTTTGTGCATGGGTGCAAAAAGTTTGTAGAATATGGTTTGATTGGGTGTTCAGTCGTTCCTCTGGGGGATGACGAACCAGTAAGGTCAATATCTACTCACAGGGAGTCAAGTGAAAGCAATAACTCAAACCGGCTGTAAACGTGATTGATTACGGTGGAGAACAGTGCGAGTGGAACATTCATAACGGCGGTGGCGCAGTAAAGGCCTATCCAGCATCATCCTGGACTCAGAAAGAGAGGACCCTGTAATCTGTCTGCGATGATAACCGGAGTGTGGGAAACCAAGTGGCTTAACCCATGGCCCATACGCAAGACAAATCACTTGGTCTCTCATCCTCCACAGTTTCATCCTTTTCTCCTCCTCTTCTACATGTCAGCTAACGTTTCCTCATTGGGCAGATTATTGACCGCCAATGGCTGTTGCATGTGGGTGAGCTAAGAGTCTGGCAATGTGGTTGGAAACGGATTGTTTCACCCAGAATATCCTGCTTAAAATTGCTGTGGCAACGTGTAGAATTTCCCTCTTGACAAATATCTCGGGGAGAAATATGACATTTCATCTCCTTATTTGTTTGTGCTGGAGGACTAAATGGTCTGTTAGCTGAATAAATTCCATCTGACACCCAACACATGTCCTAAATTCGGAGAATTCACACCTAATTTGACAGCAGACTAAATTGAACCCCTTTCAAAATGTCCTCGGTTAAGCCACTTTATCATCTGTGCTGAACCCTCCTGATTGCGCACATATGTCTTCCTCCAAATTATTCAGTCAGGATAATCATAACTGCTGTCCTCCGTACAAATGGTCTCGTCCTATTTTGGGGGTTATTGATGGCCACCCCGTTCTCTGAGGTAGGTTACATTTAACTGTCACCCTATCCGCAACTTGCAAGCATCGTTGTGTTAAGAACATTCCTCGGTTGTTTATGGTTTTGGACGTGATTGCTTCTGCATCGATCAAATTACAGGTGTGCTTGTGTTACAGTAACTGAAAACAAGCATCCCGGCTTTAAATTACACATGCAAACAAATTAAATCTGCACAGATAAGAGGAAGCGGCAGAGGTCACGTTACACTTAGGGCATTACACAGATGTGCAAGATATAGCTTTCAGCATGTTTTAGAGGCAGTTGCTAGGAAAGTAATTAAAGCTGCATCTAGGCACTGCTAAACAAACAAGCCCCCACCTGGAGACCATTTCTCAATTGCAGGAGAATTCATGTCAGAGCCTTGGTGTGTTCATGTTTAAGCTCAGAAAATCTCTTCTGATTAACATTCTCTGCTCTCCGACCATGCTCGAATGTGTTTTCCTCTCTTTCTTTTATTGAGAGCCACATAAATGGTGTGTTTGCACTGATTGGTCAGAGGGGGTGATATGTAGTCACTGTTTGCTTGGCTTTATGCTGAGGTGCAGTTCTGAGCACCACACTTGACTTGAGTCATTTCCACTGCTGAGAGCCTGCTCTCAACCTGTCAGTCAACTGTCTTGCTTTGTCAGTGTCCTCCCTCCACTCGTGGCCCCCCATCTTCCTTCCTGGATTTGCTCTGTGGTTTCTCATACAGTGCAGGTAGACATAAAGCTATCCCGGTGTTGATTGGTCTTCAGTCTAAGGGAAAGGCTTTAGTCCATGCTTTGGAGATCAGAGCACTCGAGCTATTGGTCGGTCATCAACGAGATTCACGATGGCCTCTATAGCCGCTTCTGTTCAATTGCCATGCGAATATTGAACTGACTTTTAAAATGTTGGAAAGAAAATGCGAATTAGGCATGTTTATGTCCATGTATGGCTGTAGAAAACAGAAAGTAGAGGTTGCAATCTAGCATGGATCACATATCTTCTCTGAGTTGGAGGCTTATACCTAGAATGTTTTCATAGTTTCATGCCTCTGGTAAGGCACAGACCCACCAGTGAATGTCTGAATGTGTTTCCATCCCACACATTAATTGCTGGGAAAAGCCACAAAAAATTTCTGTGAAACTGACGAAGTTAGAAAGTGAAAATAAAAAATCTCACACAACAGAAATCATGAATAAAATGCTTGTCCTTCAAAAAATATTAATCAGAATGGAAATTATGGAGCTCAGTTTAATTTACCATGCCATTAATTGCTTATTGCGAAACAAAAAGCAATTAATGGTCGCTGCTTTCACCAGCTTATTTTGGTTTCTTCTGATGTTACACACCTAACTGCTGCTTCTAAACCGCCTCAAACCGTTTTTCTTGGTGGTGCTGTCGAAGATAATTTCCATTTTTAACACGTCCATAAAAGGTGTGGGATTCCATGATTATTTTAGCGAGACATGTCAGGTGATTCACACGAGCCATGAGTTGTCATTTTAAGAGTGTAAATGTGCTGTGTTCTATCAGTCTATTATGAGTCATTTGATTACGTGCAAAAATACACAAGCAACTCCCCTTGCTAAAAATGGCTTTGGTGTTGCAGTTTAACTTGAGTGTGTTTTGGAGTTAAAATGTTAAACACAGCACTCACTTTATTTGGAAATGACACAAAGTACCTTTTTTTGTAAATGAAGTCCTCATCTCGCTAATCCTCCACCAATCAAATTAATTACATGGTGTGGTTTTTAGCCAGCAGAAACATTTGCTCTGTGGTGTCAGAACTAAGGAGCAATTACAACCCCAGCAGGGCACAACGGGCATTTGCCTGCTCATATTACTATATGACTCACATACAGTGCCGTTTATTTCCCTTTGGTAATTATGGTGGATAATGATGTTGGTCAGTTCACACTGTAATTTAAAACATGTGACTCTATTTGTCCTAAAATAAAATAAAAAACTTAACAGCGTTCCAGGTACACTGTCTCCATGTGTGTCACACAAGGCCTTGTAGATGGAAGGACATGAGCAGAGTGCAGATGGATAAATGCAGGCAGAGTGGGCGAACAGGTGAGAGATGGAGAGAATTATTTTTCTCCCTTCCTCTTTTTTTTTTCCTCCTCCCTCAGTGCCAGGAGGTGACCTCTAGCTCGGCGATATGAAGAGAATGTCACGCAACATTACCGTTCCCTTCGCCCCAGACAGAGATGAGGTTTTATTTTTTGTGCCATGCAGTGGAGAGAAAACAATTCTTTCCATGTTGATTAATGTCTGTTATGTGAGCAGGCAGTAGACAAAGAGGCAGTAAAGGAAAGATTGGTATCCCTTTCTACATTCCCTCTGATCTGCCACATGCATTTATCAGACCAGTGCAGAGGAGGACCACGGCGTCCAGAGCTTCCTCGCTCATTGTGTCAGCAGTATTCACTTGTTGGCTGACCTCTCTGCTTAAAGGGCTACCATATAAGCCTCAAACTACAAGCTTCTTAAATGGGTAACAGGAATATCTAGGTGAAATCTTTGACAGCAACCGTGACTTTTTTAAAGCATTCATAATTATGGTTGAGAATGTCTAATGAGTCACTGGGAGGCTGGGCTGTGTTCCATCTTGGATCATGTAGAAACAGTGACCAAGGACAGCAATGATGAGCACTGAGCAATGGGTCAAGAGTTGTTTGCATACTGTGGTTAATCATCAAGAAATATAGATTCCTGTAATTACCTTCGATAGGCATTCTTTGTCCCAAAAGTGGTAGGAATCCGGATGTCTAGGCCCTTTTGTTTACCTGCCTAACACAGCACTTGAGTTTAATGTCACTATCCCCTCTTAGGGGCTGAAATCTAACCTCACATAACAGAGTTTGAATGTGGACTGGATATAAAGGCCTGTCCACAGTATTGACCTTGTAAAATCAACAGTCAAATTCTGAAGCGGTCAACTACACGACAGTAATTGAACATCAACGCACAATCATGTGTTAGACTGGTCCAGTCAAAGTCCAGACCTAAATCCAATTGATAATCTGTGACAAATCTTTGAAATCAATCCTCACAGGTGCTCTCCATTTGTTCTCTCTGTGTTTTTTTTGTTTGTTTTTTTCTGTTACAGGGATTGGGTAAAACATTTGGTCTCTACACCAGTTTTACTGTGTTTGGGTGAACTGCATGAAATCGCAACAAAATACACTGAAGTTTTTGGCTGAGGTGTGAATACTTTCGCAAGGCATTGAAAATGCATTCAAATTCCGGGCAGAATTTGCCTTTAGGCATGTGTTGTATGCCAGAAATGAAGCCAATATTAAGTCATAAACCGAATTTTTCATCATTTCCTTGTCAAATGCAGGAGAGGATCACTTGGGTGAAGAAAGTGAGTGTGTAGTGTTTGGACACATGCAAACAATGTATCAGAATCCAGGAAAGATTTTAATTGGGACCTTTGAGATAATATATATATATATATATATATATATATATATATATATATATATATATATATATATATATATATATATATATATATATATAATCAGCTTCCCTGCTTGGGATGCGGTGTTGATTTATTCCAAAATGTACTCATATGCTCCCTATTTACAAACTCCAGAAGGATAAATTAAATCTCTGTTTCTTTGTTTCCAGGTGTTTGCTCAAAACAACCTCAGAGCAACGCAAAGACTATAAAACTCTGTTTGGCAGTAAAAAGTTAGTGATTTTACTTTCAGTATTCCTATTTTTTACCGTTACGTATGCATCGCAGTGCAAAGCCTCATCTATTTCATCGAGCCAGGAGTAAAAAGGTCAGGAGCTATGCCCCTTGTCTTGTACAGTCTCCAAACGTCTTGCGAATGCGGGTGCTCTTTGGAAAACTGACAGCTGTGTCTAGCCCAGGTAACAATAGGTTCATATTCAGTCACACTGGTTGTCATACATGAGATTGTTGGTTGGAAGGAAAAACTCACAAGAACAAGCAACCGTGTCCCGACCCTTATGTGGAATTCACCATCTAAATGTAAAACACAATCCAAACTGCCATTCACTGTTTGGTTTCAATACTTAATGCTTCCCTAGGGAAAATATTCAACATATATTTGCAAAATGTGTCACATCTATATTTTTAAATAAGGTAAATGTGTTGAAGAAAGCTAAACACAATTTTAATTTAAATGTTTGGAGTTACCTACGTAATTTGAATGTCAAAGGGTTCTATTAATTTTGAACACTTAAATAGTGTAATTTATATATATTTTAACATTCGGATTTTTTTTTAACACATTTAATTACACTTTTGGTTTTGCTTTAAATACAAAGGTTCCGGCCAGAACTTTAATATTATCGTGTTTTTGGTACAATTATAATTATCTATTTTGTTTTTGTATATTGGACACACAACCATCCTCCGCAATGGCAATGGATGACAAAGATGTTTGTCTTGGCCCACTGGGGGCTAATTTTTGATTCAAAAAATGATCTGGTGGGACGCTTGAAAAGACCATTGTTGTGTTCAAGTTATGCTAAAAGGAGTTAGCCTATTGGCGAAACCATTCATGTGTAGAATAGTATCTCAATGCTAACCATGTTGCAGCCCAGATGTCCCTGACATTAATAACACTTCTAAATAAAATAAGTATCTTTCAAAAAGGTTCCATGAATGATCATGGGTTCCTCAAACACTTAAAAGTTGAATGGGTAGAATAGCACTTCCCATCGATCTTATGTCTGAATACACTAGATAACATATCATCTAGTGTAACAAATATTTTGGTCATTGAGCTCATATGTCTATTAATTCTGTAATTTAGAAGCAGAAAGCGTTTTTGAATGGAAAATGTTGCCCTTTTTTTACTAATATGTAGATTAATTAAAAAGTGATAAATTGCAATAAATCTGTTACAGACCCTGCAATTAACTGGATCAAAATTTTTAATAGTCCCACCACTATTTTCTATATTTAGAAGTGAATTGGATGTTGAATAAAACAGGACAACTGGAATTAACTACAAAACAGGCAATGTTCAGGCCGGGGGTCAAAGATGCTCAAATGGTAGCTTCTGTTGTCAGGATGAGAGAAAGAAACATGCCAAAACACTATAATTCTCCTGTCAGTAACCCACGTCTTAGTGTTGCGCTGCTTCATTGTGTGGGATGTCCTTGAGTCCCGAGTAAATATCAGCTAAAGATTAGCATTTATCTCCTCTTCCTCCTTAACAACAAGGTATTTTCTCACTCCATGCATACAGGCTCTTAATTCACAATCAAATCCCAATAAGAGGAAGTTAGAGTGGATATTCTCCTGCCAATCATGCATCTGCTTCATCAGTTTATTTTGATTGAAAGTCACCTTTCCAGATGCTCTGTTGCTAGCACTTCTTTCACCCACTCACAAAAAATATGTGCAAAAAAAAAAGAAAAACAAAACACATACACATACACTGTTCCAAACCACACATATTTTCCTCCCACTCTGCGCAGTGTGAGAAACCTTTTGTCAGTTTGCATCTTTCAAAAGGTATTTAGATGGCACTTTGAGGGATGTTCATGTACAAAAACAGTGCGATGAGTGTTGCACGACTACTCATTCTGCTGAGGGACTCAGTTTCACAAATTGTATCTCGCATGCACACAGTCCCCCAAACTGTAACTACATTTCTTCAACTCCCAAGTCTTCTCAAATATAGCCACTGTTCCGTGAAGTGATCCCCTACTTTCTGTTGTTTTCTTGCAAGATTCACTCTACACCAAGTACATTTCCAGCTGGCTTTAAGTTTACATCAATAACTATTGTCTGGAGACTCAGCTTTTTGTCACTTTGCCTTTCATATGTCAGGCTTGATAAAGCTTTTCAATTCTTCTCACTACAGAAGCCCTGAGTCAGATTTGACATTTAGTGTCATTAAACACTGACCATGCTTTGCCTCAAGAAGAGTAGATAAGGTTTAGAGGACAAGGTTCAATGTCACCTTGTAAAAATCATAAAAAAGTACTGTCGTATTGTCACAAATCAATCCAACCGTACTGGATATTTTTGGTACAAAAACGAGTACCGTTACTCTGTAAGCGGCTGACATTTGATGCCACTGTCCATCCGTCTGTTAATTTGTTTGAGATCAAGCTGAGGGGGTAACAGTTCAAAGAAATAAACCCAAATATTCCTTCCGATTCCTCCAGAACTTTTTTGTGTTTTCTCACACGGGAACATGTTCAGAAAACAGAGAGCACCCATGAGACATTCTGATCAGATACCTGGACCATCTGAACTTGTTTTAAATGCAGAATAGCAATAGCTCTACATCAATATTATCATGAGTGAGTGCATCACTTTGGTCTCTCAGGCAGAATCTAGGTACCCTACAAAGAAATCTAATATCAACCACTTGTATTCAGAATCATTTTCTTTTGGTCAAGATTCATATCTAACGACCACTGGTGAGTGTTGAAGAATAGATGGATAGCTTTGAACTTCAGTTTATTTATTTCTTTACCATTACAGACCAGGGCTCACATAACTGCTGATAAGGGCTTGTCTCCCACTCCATCTTATCATTCCACCCATTAAGATACAGGAAACTGATTGGCTTGAGGCAAAAGCTTGTATCTCGATTCAGAATTCAAGATACAATCTTCACCTTAACATGGTGGCCCGGTTTGATAACCACTGTGGTCCTGGGTGTATTTCTATCTGTGTTCGGGGGGTTGTGCCTCCTATGTCAAACTAAATTTAAGGGCTGTCAATGAAGGAAGATTAACACAAACACTACTTGACACATTGTAAGAGAAACAGGCAGTCTCCTGAAACCACCCTTCATGGGACAATGGAGGGGGCAAACCACATTTTGATTGTAGTTTGCCCCGCAATCGATGGGTTGTCGGTCCAATCCCCTCTCCACTCACCTGTGTTGTTGTGTCCTTGGGCAAGACACTTTACCAGCCTTGCCTGCTGGTGGTCAGAGGGTGTGGTGGTATCAGTGCATGGCAGCCTCTCATCTGTCAGACTTCCCCAGAGTAGCTTCCCACCATCAGTGTGAGTGTATATGTGAATGGGTGAATGACTGTCTGTGGTATGAAACACTTTGGGGTCCCCTAGACTTGATAAAGCACTATACAGGTACAAGATGTTGTGACTTTTTTACACTTATGTTGTTCAGTATATTTGCATGATAAGTGACTGATTACAATTATATGTTAAGCATAATTTACATGATGATTATTATTATTATATTGAATATGATTGTATACAATTACAAAGGCGAAGTGAAATATATTTCAGTGTAAGACATGATTTATTTGAATAGAGGAAGTCTTTTATTTTGAAGAATGCTTAAGGATCTGTTACTGTTTAGTCACTATCTTGCTTTGTTGATTTTATTGCTTGGTTACGAGCAGTTGTTGTTGCTGTTGTTCTGTTTTTATCGGCTGAAGCCCTTTTTTTCCTCTTCAATAAATACTGAACAAAAGGGTTCAGTAAAGGAAATACGAGCCTCCGTCTTGTTTGAGAAGAAGCTTTACTCCGCTACATTTTGGTGCCGAAACCCGGGAATAAGAATTTTTTTTGATTTTTCTGAACGAAGTGAAGCTAAGGCTCAGTTTAGCAGCCAACATGACGGAAGGACTGGAGCGGTTAAAGAGGAAACGGTCGACTATCCGAACAGCAACGACGAAGCTGTTAACTCGACTAGAGGATGAGGTGGGCAAAGAGAGTCCCGATATGGATAGACTGCGTGAGTTCCTGGCAGTTTTATCTTCTAAGGAGGAAATTTTATTGGATTTGGACAAGAGCATAGAAGATGAAACGTCAATTGAAGACTTGGACACTGAGATAACAAACTCACAGGATTACACGGACCGGATTCTCATTTGGAAGGTTCGCACCACCAACGTTATTGGATTGCAGGAGACCGCTACAGACACCCTAAGAGCGCGTGTGAGTGACGTAAACAACGGCTCATTTTCATCACAATCCAAACAGACGGTTAAACTGCCCAAACTAACGATAATCAAGTATGATGGAGAAATAAGCCAATGGCAGGAATTCTGGTCACAGTATGAATCAGCCATTCACAGAAATGATGGACTATGTAAGACGGACAAGTTCACTTACCTGAGATCTTACCTAAGTGGAGCAGCTGCTCGGACTATTGCAGGACTGACAATGACAGATGTCAACTATGATGCTGCAATAGAGTTACTCCAGAATCGTTTTGGAAGGAAGGATATTGTGATAAGTGCTCATATGTCTAAATTGCTGAACTTGACACCTGTGAGAAGATCATCTGATGTTGCAGCTTTGAGGCACCTTTATGATGAATGTGAGATCCAGATACGCAGCTTGGAGTCTCTTGGAGTGCAAAGTGATACTTACGGCTGTCTCCTATGTCCAGTGTTGCTACAGCTTATTCCAGAAGACATAGCACTTGCTTATACACGGCAACAAAACTCAACTAACGAATGGAAAGTCCCAGAATTGATTCAGTTTCTGCAAAATGAAGTGCAAAGCAGAGAACGGGCGCTTCTGCTGACCAGACCAGGCCACACATTGAAGAGCCCGAGCCCACAACACAAGCATGTGGGTAAGCCATCCTATGCCTGTGATCAACCTAGAAAGTGGAGCATTCCATCAGCGACTGCTTTGCACACAGCCAGCGTCGTGCCACAAACCTGTGTGTTTTGTGACGGTAATGACCATAAACCAGAGAACTGTCCTGGTTTTACAATAAGTGCACGCAGGGAGAAACTGAAAAGACTTGGACGGTGTTTTGTCTGCCTGGGCCCGAAACATATTGCGAAATACTGCAGAGTGAAGATTTTGTGCAGACAGTGCAATCGAAAACACCACTTGTCAGTTTGTGAACAATCTGAAGCTAAACCAGAAGTCGACAGTACCAGCAATAGTGGAAATGCAGAGGCTGTGTTGTCTTCGTTGACCAGCTCAGTCAAAGTGAAGACAAATACTCAGAACACAGTATTGCTCCAAACGGTTAAGGCATGGGCTGTAGGACCAAAGGAGAGAAAAATATCTCGCTGTCTGTTAGATGGAGGTAGCCAGCGTAGTTTTGTTCACAGAGACATTGTCCGAGCCCTAGGACTGCAAGTTGTGAGGCAAGAGACACTAAACCTCCATGTTTTTGGTTCCACCAGTCCTGTAGTGGAAAAACGCAACATAGTGAGAGTTCAACTTGAAAATGTGTGGAACACTGAACGGAAAATCGAAATAGATGCTGTAGAGACCCCCGAGGTGTGCACTGCTGTAATAAAGGTACCAACTGAGCCCATTCAAGCAGAGATTAAGAAAAGAGGACTGCAGCTTGGAGACTTTCCACTAGAGGGTGCTAATGAACAAGAGTTGCAGATGTTAATTGGAGCAGATTACTACTGGCAGGCTGTTACTGGAAAGGTCCAAAGGGTTACAGATTCATTAGTGGCAGTTGAAACCCTCTTTGGATGGGCTTTACAGGGACCAGTGACTACCTCCAGTGTTACAGACACCACGTGTATGCACATTAGTTTGAACGAAGACACCCAGCTGTCTAATCAGTTGCATGCATTCTGGGAGGTGGAGTCCCTGGGTATTGTAAATAAACAGTCAGAAAGCCCAGAGGACTCAGAAATTATGCAACGTTTTGAACAAACAACAACATTTGAAGACGGAAGGTACCAAGTTGAGTTACCCTGGCAATGTGACAAAGACCAGCTTCCAGACAACTTCAGGGTAGCGAAGAAACGCTTTGAGAATCTAACGAGAAAGCTGAAGACTGATGTAAATTTATTTGCCAGATACAACGATGTAATAGAAGACTATCTTCAAAATGGTATCTGTGAGGAGGTTGCAGATGGAAAACCAGAAATGAATCAACAGACTGTGAAATATTATATGCCCCATCATGCTGTAATAAGAGAAGAAAAGGCCACAACCAAACTTAGAGTGGTATTTGATGCATCCTCACATGAGGCAAACAGTCCATCCCTCAACGACTGTCTGTACACTGGACCTAACCTGAACCCAAACCTGCTAGATGTGCTCATAAAGTTCAGATTGCACAAGATAGCATTTACTGCTGATATAACTAAGGCTTTTCTTCAAATCTCACTAGCAGAAAAGGACAGAGATGCTGTCAGGTTCTTGTGGATGCACAGACCTTTAGCTAAGGACTGGAAAAATGAGGTGCGTGTCCTGAGGATGAAAAGAGTTGTTTTTGGAGTAACTCCCAGCCCATTCTTGCTTGCTGCCACTATCAGAAAACATCTCAAACAATTTGAAAGAAAACAGCCAAGGGCAGTACAGGCTCTCAGAGACTCTATGTATGTAGATGACTTTATTTCAAGCTCACCTACTGTGCAGGATGCTCTTCACATGACAACTGCAGCAAAGTACATTCTCTCTCAGGCAAGCATGAACCTCTGCAAATGGGTTACCAACTCACCTGATCTGAAAGCCATGTGGAAAGAGAATGGAGTAGAGCTCACTGGTGATACAGAGTCCAGTGGAAATGTGCTTAAAGTACTTGGACTGGTTTGGAGACCGGAACACGATGATTTTGTGTTTGATCAAAAGGGGTTAATGGACATTTTGAAAGACAGAGAAAATACAAAAAGAAGTGTACTAAGAACATCAGCCCGTATATTCGACCCTATTGGATTTCTTACTCCTTTTACAGTCCGAGTAAAGTGCCTGTTCCAAGAGATGTGGGAAAAGGGACTGAGTTGGGATGAACCATTACCTACTGACTTAGAAGAGAAGTGGGAGCAATGGTGTCTGGAGTTACCACTGTTACACCTGGTGTCTATTCCCAGGTGGTACCACACTGAGATTAACAAAGAGTCACACACTGTAAAGTTGCATGTCTACTGTGATGCAAGTGAAAAGGCTTACGGTGCCGTGGCATATCTTCAAGGACAAAACAACCAAGAAGAGACTATTAACAGTTTTGTGGCCTCCAAGTCACGAGTAGCACCATTAAAGAAAATGACATTACCTCGCTTGGAGCTCATGGGTGCACTTATTGGAGCAAGATTAGGACACAGCCTCCTTAAGCCATTGAACATGGAGAAAAACCAGCTCAACATGTGGACGGACTCTATGATCACGCTTCACTGGATCCGCAGCTCATCACGTCGATGGAAACCATTTGTGAGCAACAGAGTGGCAGAAATACAAGGGCTCACAAATCCAGAACTCTGGTTCCACTGTGCTGGCAAAATGAACCCTGCCGACCTTCTTACGCGGGGTTACCATGCTCGGAGCCTTATTAAGAGCCAGCTGTGGTGGAAGGGACCCACTTCACTGTCTACGGATGAGAAGGAACTGAACATTTGTAGTGACTATGTAGTGGATGAAGTGAATGCAGAGCTGAGGTCTGGGTATGAGACTGTTGTGCAGTTCACTGCCACTGAGCAAACTGAACCTCTGTTAAACTTAGAAAGGTACAGCAAGCTTAAGACCATGTTAAGAATCACTGCATGGGTAAAGCGGTTTGTTAATAACACAAGATCTTATCTGAAGGTTCAGGGAGAGATAAGTACAGAAGAACTTGGTGCAGCTGAAATGTACTGGATTAAGTCAACACAAGAGAGTTGTTTCAGTTCTGAAATATTGCAGTTAAGGTCAAACAAAAATGTGAAGGTAGATTCTAAAATCAAAGATTTGAAACCATTCTTAGATGAAAATGGTCTAATAAGTGTTGGGGGAAGGCTGCAGAATTCAGATCTTAGTTTCAGAGAACAACACCCTTGGATACTACCGACAAATCACAAGTATTCTGAACTATTAGTTCAGTCATGTCACGAAAGAGTGATGCATTCTGGTGTAAGAGACACATTAACTCAAGTTAGAGAACAATATTGGATTTTGAGAGGCAGACAGCTTGTAAGAAACATTGTTTCAAAATGTTACATCTGCAAAAAACTAAAGGTTAAGGCAGCACAACAGATTACTGCTCCCTTACCTCGAGACAGAGTAACAGAATCACCTCCCTTTGAAGTTACTGGTGTAGATTTTGCTGGACCCTTATATGTTAAAACTAAGGACGGGTCTGTAAAATCATACATAGCACTGTTTACATGTGCAGTGACAAGAGCAGTACACTTAGAGTTGGTCTCAGATCAGACTACAGAGAATTTCTTATTGGCCTTAAAGAGATTCATTGCAAGACGAGGTCTTTGTAGGGTCATTTACTCTGACAATGCTAGAACATTCAAAAGGGCTGACAAGGATTTAAAGGAGTTATGGCAAAACATCTTAGGATCGACACTCACAGAGTTTTTCACTGACAAGGGAATCACGTGGAAGTTTATCGCTGAGCGAGCAGCTTGGTGGGGGGGATTCTGGGAAAGGCTTGTGAGATCTGTAAAAACATGCTTAAGAAAGGTACTGGGGAAAGCATCTTTGAGCTTTGAGGAGCTCACAACTGTTCTTACTGAAGTTGAGGCAGTGTTGAACTCCAGGCCTCTGTCCTATGTAACTAGTGATGCATTAGAACCCCAGCCACTTACCCCATCTCATTTCTTAGTTGGTAAACGCTTAACTTCCTTGCCACCAAAGATTATTCCATCACCTCACCTAAATCAGGTTCTCACTGCAAATCGCGAACAGCTAGGTAGAAGGTGGAAATACCAACAGAAACTTTTGATAGGCTTTGCAAACGCTGGCGCAGAGATTATTTGATGGACTTAAAATCAGCCCACAGGGTGAACAGTCCTACTCCAACACTACTTAAAGTAGGAGATGTAGTTCTTTTGGGGGAGGACAATACACCCAGACAGACATGGAAAATGGGTAGAATTGTAGAGGTCTTCCCAGGCAGGGATGGTCTCATACGTTCATGCAATGTTCGTACTTCGACTGGTGGCTTGTTACGCAGGCCTATTCAGTTATTGTACCCTTTAGAAGTATCTTAAATGAAAGGTAAATCCTACACAGATGAACAGTTGTTCATCGGGTGGGAGGATGTTGTGACTTTTTTACACTTATGTTGTTCAGTATATTTGCATGATAAGTGACTGATTACAATTATATGTTAAGCATAATTTACATGATGATTATTATTATTATATTGAAT
The DNA here is from genome assembly GCF_051168715.1 of Poecilia mexicana. NCBI lineage: Eukaryota > Metazoa > Chordata > Actinopteri > Cyprinodontiformes > Poeciliidae > Poecilia > Poecilia mexicana. Next base: position 4,578,993 of record NW_028263387.1, read on the forward strand.
ATGATTGTATACAATTACAAAGGCGAAGTGAAATATATTTCAGTGTAAGACATGATTTATTTGAATAGAGGAAGTCTTTTATTTTGAAGAATGCTTAAGGATCTGTTACTGTTTAGTCACTATCTTGCTTTGTTGATTTTATTGCTTGGTTACGAGCAGTTGTTGTTGCTGTTGTTCTGTTTTTATCGGCTGAAGCCCTTTTTTTCCTCTTCAATAAATACTGAACAAAAGGGTTCAGTAAAGGAAATACGAGCCTCCGTCTTGTTTGAGAAGAAGCTTTACTCCGCTACACAAGCCATTTACCATATACCCTCCAGGCTGACTTCAGAGGGGAGGATAGGGGACTATCCAGTGAGTAATTGGTGGGTAAGCTTTGGCTTCTGGTTACACTGTACTCAGCCTAAAATTGCAACTGGATATCTAAGTTAGATTATATGGCATTCTCTCTGATTACAGAATGTCTCCTCAACATTCCTTTGGATTGAGATCGCTCCTGATGTTGACAAGTTCCATTTTTACAGATTTGTCAAGTTTTTCCTTGGTCCAATCCAAATGCTAAACTCACAAATGCATGTACCATAAACGTGGCTCAATGTAAGGGGAAAAGCATAACTTTCCAAAACTAGAAGATTTATTCCCAACAATCATTGTTACAACAAAGAAACAACTGATTAAACACAAATCAATTCTTCATACACTTTGCAGCACCACACGCAATCCTCTCTTTTAGTAACCTTTATACCCAAGTCCAAGAACTCTAAGTCTAACATTACACTATCCAAGGGTCACACTGCCACATACTCTCAGCTCCCCGACAATGCCTTGATGCATTCAGGCTGACCACTGTCTCCATTGATTCTTTCTGCCCTCTGCTCCATCTCCCCCCCTGCCAGTTCTGCAGTATTCCACCATTAGTGATGTGTGGCTGGGAGGTGTTCAGGGCTGCAGCTGCAGCAGCTGTCAGCGGTACAGTGGACACTCTTAATTGGCTCCCCAGGGACAGTGCCCTTGGTGGAGCAGAGTGGGGCGGTTCCAGTAGTGGCATGCCTTGCAGAACCACCGCTAGTGCAGGCCTAGTTTAAACCCCTGCTGAACACGACTCTTATTTGCATTATAACACTTTAAAGATTAATCACAAGGAATTAAAATATGCACACGTAAAACTGCATGACGTAAGCAACAGATGCGTTTTGTAAGTCTAATCGACCATCCTCACCTGGTGAATTTAGTGGAGCTGTTGCAACTACAAGAGCACAGCTGGTTTGTTCTGAGGAAAGATGAGAATGGCATCAAAAAGGTTTCTCTCTGATGTCAACTGTCAAAAAGAATCCACTGACAAGCAAAAGCGCTTTCTGTTTCCATAGCCCGAGAATCAATCTCATAACTTCTTTATTATGTGGTGCAGACATTCACGCAGATCATGTCTTTTCCATTTATCATCATTTTTGAGTTTCATCCCCTACTTTACCTTCATAATCCTCCATCTTTACATTCTTTTTTTTTTCTCTCCTCGCCTTGCTGGCTTTGCGGCTCTGCAGAAGGATGAGGCGGTGAATGTAAACATCTGCTTTCCTCCCTCCTTCTGTGCTTCTGTTTTTCAGGCCGCGCTCCTTTTTGCCAGATGCCCCTGATGCACTTAAATTCCCTCTCTGTATACCTTCTATTCCTCTCTCTCTCTCTCTCTCTCTCTTTTTTTACCACATTATTTATCTTCTAACTTTCTCTTTGCTGGCACCTCATCTGTTTTCTGTTTTTATCCTCCTTTCCATTCTGTTTTATGTTTATGCTGTGGTTTCCTCATTGCCATTTGTGCAGTTGAAGCTTTTGCTTTCACCTTTTCTGCTCATTGGTCTCGTGCTGTCTTTGAAATGATACCCCAAACAAGCTAAAAGTTATATTACTCCCTGCTATTACATAATGTGTAATAGCTCAAATGTCTGGATTCTCAAAGCATTTTTCAAAGTTTCCCTAAAATGTCACATATACACATAAAGAAGGGTCAAAGTGTATGGTCTAAATATATCACTTAACCTGGACCTCAACACCAACAGGACACAAGAGGAAGCCTAGACAGAATGATGTCCAGGTCTAAAAGCTAATGAACAATATTTATTCACCATTCTATTAAGTGGTACCCAATTAGCAAGGAGTGGATAAGGAGAAGTATCTTAACAATGTGATATTTTCATAATGTCGGTTTTCTTGGCATTTTCAGCTGATTTGTTAATTAAACTTGCTGGGTGGATGTTGAAAGGTGGGGTGGGGGGAGGGAGGGTCATCTGAGGGTGTGTGACCTTTTAGTTTAATTTGTTTTTGTGTTTCCTTTTTCCGTCGGTGAGTAACCGCTCAAGAAGAGAGGGCTGAACCTGCAGCTATATAGTCTCCTGGTTGGCAGGTTCCTCACATTTTATGGAAACACTGTCACACAAGCACATAGTCAATTCAACTCCAATTTAGTTCAGTGATGATTTATTTTCTCAGAAGGAAATTAAATGTTTTTGAAGTATATTGTCAAAGAGTCGATGTTGATGCTGTAGATGAGATTCAAGACTTTTAGCAGTCTTGAATCTGAATAAGCCTCTGACCAAAGTCACTGTTGCTTTATGAACAGCTCAATATCCAGAGACAAACAATATTTCACAGTATGGATGACAGCATCAGTTGTTGACAAGCCGTGTTAATCCACGTCATTTGCTCTTGCCACTCCTCTTTACGTGAACATACAGTTAGAAAGCAGGACAGAGATGTTGGAGTTGGGGATGTGGTCCTGTATCTATTGTTATCATAGTTAAGTATAACAATTCTCCAAAAGTAAAACAGGAAGAGCTAAAATGCCTCCAAGATTCGCAGCATTCAATCAATCAATCAAATTTTATTTGTATAGCACATTTCAGCAGCAAGGCATTTCAAAGTGCTTTACATAATTAAAATAAAATCAGCATGTGACATTGATTAAACAGTGAGAAAGAGAAAGACAAAACCAGTTGGAGTAATTGTCCAAAAAAAATAATACCTCCAACATAAAAATGATGAGTATAAATGAAATCAGAACTATTCTAACATGTTGCCACCATAACCAGTGCTATCCTAGAATTTTACAGAAAACAAATATGCATCAGCTAAAATGGACTTGCATTGAATTATTAATGAAATTATGTAGTCATAGTGTGAGAAGTGAATTGTACATAAATCTAACCGCAAAACACAGACAGTCACAAAAAGAAAATCAGTTGACACAAACTGTGACCTAACCATAAAATGTCCAGGAACATTCTCTGACTCTCTACACCTAAATAAACAAGAATAACAATGTAATCTTAAACCAGTTTGGCTAAATATTAACAGGTTGCATGTTTCCTCTTGTGTCCTTATTGTAGCTTCTACTTTCAGCTGATCCTACACGTGTTCAGTTGGAGTCACCTGTCTTAGCACAGTAGGATCTCAAAAAATGATGAAGGCAATTAATAGACACATTAAAAGCACATTGCTTGAGAGGCCAGGGTGCTGTGTCAGGAGGGGTAAGACATGCTGATGCAGGATCTCATCGACATACTGCTGTGCTACATTGGCCCCCTGAATCACTAAAAGAGATAACCTTTAGTTGCACGCTATGGCTCCCATGACACCATGAGTCATTAGAAAAGCAGAATTAGATTCCTCTCTAAACAGAATAAGGGTACCACTCATCATCAGTCAGTGTCTTCTGGTTGTGGCACCAACCGAAACATTGGGGTTAATGCCAGCCTTGCATGTTAGTCTTTAAGTCAGTGCGGTACATCATAGACCATCTAACATGCAGTGTAATGATTGTTTTCTTGAGAGACTTGAATCTGTATAACATCCATGGAGCCCTAAGCACTTCTGGTAACAACTGTTTCTTCACACAGGACGTCTTGAGTCATTAGAAAAGCAGAATTTGATTCCTCTCTAAACAGAATAAGACTACCTCTCTTCTGGTTGTGGCACCAACCCAAACACTAGTGTTAATGCCAGTCTATGAATTCTAGCATTTTAGACAATGATTGTTCTTAGGTGTTGCTTGTCTTGAGCCTTCACAAGGTCCGTGGTGCCCTAAACACTTCTGGTAACTTTCACATCTGTCATTTCATGACACAACCATTTATGCTTGTTGTAAATGTAATTACATCCTTAAGAAAATGACTCGTACAGATTATGTGCCAAATTAATCCACAATCTAATCATTCCTACTGGCTGCTTACCTGTTTTTGGAAGTAAGCATATTTGAAGACTAAGTTTTAGCATTTAGTAGCCCAGGTGCACATCAAGATTTCCTTAAGTATGGCCTAACTCAATCATATTTGTTGCTAATGGTACTACCAGCAGTGTTTCACCTGAATGTCTTTCCTCGCTCAGTGCTTCTATTATACATAGCAACAGTTGCCACTGGCTGCCCGACAAATGTAAAAACGATTAATACGTAATTATATCTTGGAGCATAACAGAAGGATTTTTCTTGAACGTTTTGACAGTCTTGAAGTTAAATATATTTTTACAAGCTGTCGCAGGTGTCAGAGAAAGCTGTCATGTTAACATGTTTTTCAAAATTCTCACCTTTCAGAATAAGCAAATCTTTTGCACCGAGCCGAGGCTGATTACCGCATTCCAGCAGGGTTTTAAAGAGAAGCTTGAAGGTCAGCTTTATTTTGGCTCGTTACATAAATCACAGACATCAGAAACGTACACTAACTGTTCAGACATCTGCTGCACATTTATTCCAACGAAATCCAAATTTATCCATTTTGCATTTAATTAATAGATGATCCAGGTCGGTAAGTCCGTCCAAATAATAGAATGACCTTTTTCTTCAGTGTTTTAGTAAACTGCTCATTATCTGTGCTTCGGCTTGCCAAGTACCACTCATAGCTGCTCTCTGTGTGCTAATATAGCCGTCTAATGAGGTACATCAGGAGCATACTTTTGAAAGTACTGTGCTTTTCATCTTTTACTTTTCGATTGTTGTTAAAATATAGAATTCAATGACTTTTAGCTGCAACGCAACATTTCAGGTGTGGTTGAATCACCACAAAGGACATTATGTGCCAATTAGTTGACGGGCAGCCATGAAGTTCAAAACTGAAAGTGAAGTAAAATGATTAAAAACTAAGAGGAAAAAAAAGGTCTGCACAGGGTAAGGGTGTCATTTTGGCTCCATGCAAAGGTTTTTAGATTCCGAGTGGCTCTTTCTGAGCACTGTGACCCTTATGATTGATCACTGCTCCTATTAGTAGCCCAGATGATGGTCTGATGGGAACCTATGCCTCAAATGGTATGATAAACAACAGAGACAAAGTTTGAAAAATAGTGGGAGAAGGATTTTTTTAATATGAATTCCTTATAGTTAGAAGGCTACTGAACATATTTTCTTGTTGTCCTTTGGAGATTGAATTATTTCCCTAAAACTCTAAAACTTCTGATGTTTCAACATGGAAAGCCATTTTCTGGTTAAACCAGATCAATCAGAATATAAAGGACAAGGTACACAAAAGCATATAATCTATGGTTTGAACATTTATTGGAGTGATGCTCTTAGAAACTGGAGCTCTTGAGGGTTTAATTTCCCAGTATTGTTTATGTTAAAATAAACAACTATGGAGGTGTTTGCTAATTGCTGCTGGCTAGTCTGAAGGAGCTGAGTGGGGGACGGGTGTCTGTGAGGTGGAAACTGCAGCTCTGATGAAGAGCTAGAAGGTGGTACTAGGTCCAACCAGGTGTTCTGCCCAGCTGAATGGTTGACACAGGAGATTAAAAGATTTCTCAGACATTAATGAAAGAATCAAGGCAACACTTTAGATATGGGGATAATGTTAGAACATGATGTAAAGTTTTAAAAAAGCCCATTTCAAATTATATAGCCTCCTTACCACTGAAGGTCCACAGCTCTGCCCAGAGTAATAACATCAAGCATAATGAAGTTGCGTTTGCAGGTATCATACCTTGGCCAATGGTAAAACAAACAAACAAACAAAAAAAATCCTATTCTGAAAACTGCTTGTGGCTGTAAAGGCTCAAAAATCTAAAAATGTATGTATGTTTCAAAATATATGATGAAAGGTGAATTTTAGAGTAAGTTATGGATTTTGTGCATCTTACAATTTCTTCAAGTAGAAAATGATACCAGAAGAAGACAAAGTAACTTTATATAACCATTACTTCTGAGTATATCTGGATTTGTGTTACTGATAATGAAATGTAAACAGTTCAAACCCTAAACTTGCATACATCACACTGAGGGCCATGAGCCAGGACAGATCTTGGCATGGAAATCCCATGAGTATATGTGCCAAGCTCTGGTCCAAAGTGCCCAATGGGATGAAAGGAGAATTCTTCCACCAACTGTCCTCCGTTGCACCTAAGTAAAACTCAATCCCATTATAATATAGCTTATTATTACATGGATAGATTTACACCCCTTCACATGCTAATACACTTTGAGAATGTCAACCGTCACTGCAACATGTGTTGAAAGACAAAACGGCACAGGAACTGTTGCATGTCTCCCCAAGAGAGCAAGATGGATCCTCTCAGTCAGGATTTTAGACATTTCTATTCATGCCACCTCTCTCTGTTGAACCTAATGGATTTTTCCCTGCAGTATGTCTTTATTGTCTAATGTACAATAATGCCTTGGATGTTTTATGAGCTCGACCTAGCGAGCAGACAGAGAAGAAAGTAACGGCGAGGCTGATTGATGGCTAGGTAGTTGATGGATATAACCATATGGAGGAGGCAAGTTGATGGGGGGAAATGGGGAAAATGCTGAGCCGTGGTGCAGAAAGCTACATTAGACGTCTAATGCTGTTCCGCAGACAGACATCTGGGCAATAATGTCTTGTACATGTGTTGTATCTTATTGTGGTAGATAATGATTTCTGTGAACACGCCGTACGTGGAACGATTTGGATGGAAAGGGTTCTTGGAATGAGAAAATTTTCGATCCCAAAAGAAATATGGAGGACTAGAATAGAATCGCGCTGCTCATGGCGAGAACCTGTTGGAGTAGCGCTGTTACGTTGAAGACTTTTGTTCAGAATCATTTTAGCTAAGGCACCACATGTCCAGAAAATGATTCTCTTTCCTTTTCAATGCTACGCAGCTGGAAAGATTTTTGCTTTTTAAATTATTTTTGGACCTTTGTTATGATGCGTAACCATGGTAACAATGTGGGATTTTTTTTTCTTTTTTACAACTGAGAGAAGATTAGAAAGAGAGTGAGGAAAATCAACCCAACTTATCCATTGATCACATCTCTGACAACTATATCTCCCTGCCCGGCTTTCTAATCATATGGTAAGTCAGAGATTCAATGGGAAAGCAAAAGAGGTGGATTAGCAGCACTTGCTGCCACCACCAGGCCATCCAGGCCATGCTACCATGAAATACAACCTCTGGTGTTTGAATTTTGAGCTATTAGCTTGTCATGATTCTCATGTCATACAGAAACATTGACTTTAGTCAGAGGCTTCTTCAGTCTTGTTTCGAGTATACTTGAAGATGATATGAGTTTCAACATTTAATTTCCCTTTGAGATCATTAGCTCTTGTTAAAATATTACTTTTGATAGACATTAGCTCATTACTTTAGGGCAAAATTTAGCTTTATACTTTCAATATTGGAGCAAGACCCAGAGAAACTCCTTTTAGCTTACAAATCTAGAATGAACTTAGAAAGTACCATATACTCAACAACCCAGAACAAGAATCAAACATGGAGAACCAACATTTTGCTTTTTTATTGTACACATCTGGAGCTCAACCTGGAACAACTGGATCTGACATTTAGTTTTATACTTACTGACAGAATCAAACATGGAGAACCAACTTTTAGTTTCATCGGAACAAGAATCCAGAGAAACCCCTACTAGTTTATAAATGATGAACTAATTATTCTTATTTCTAATAAACATGGGGAGCCAATATGTAGTTCTATGCTTTTACTTTTGTGTCTTTCCTTTGGCTTGCTGTTTTGTTTGTATTTCCTTCTAATTCATGTAAGGCACTTTGAAATGCCTTGTTGCTGAAAATGTGCTATAAATAAAATGACCTTACCTTAGCTGGTCGCTACTTTCACGTGTTTGAAGATTGTTGAGAAAAATACATAAAGTAGGTTTCATCAATCAGAGACGGGCCTGCAGCAGCCAATGCATTCTCTCTTCTGTCACTAGTGTTTTTTATTGAACACTATACAGACAGGAAACAAGATGGAGGAAAAATAGGAAGACACATGGGCAGCTTAGTCATAACCTCTGAACATGGAGCGTGTGCTCTACCAACTGAGCCACCCAACAAACCATGAATTTCATTGTAAAAAGTGAAAAAGTAGTAGTAAAAATCTTTTATTTTTTTAAAATTGGTCAATTCAAATTGGATGCATATCTATCTAAGAGTGCAACAGGTTTAAAATAACAGCATACCAACTGCAAGTACGAGTCTGATGAGTTTAGCTTTTAAAATAATGCTTTGAAAATGCTTCAGGTTTTGTTTAGATCCATTTTTTTTCACAGCAATGAGTTTGTTAGTGGCATGTAGCATGAAGGGATGGCTCAGCACTCTTCTTCAGAAAAAGAAATCTGTCCTTGTCTCCTTTCTGCTTTCAGTGGTTGGCTGCACTAAGCACCCATCTGCAGGTTCACATGCGGCAATTCAGAGATAGTCAACCAGGGATCAGGCCAACAGCCACGACCCGTCAGACGTCTTTAAACTTCACACCGAAAAGGAACTAAAACCAGATTCTCATCAGGCGTCATTTTTCAAAGATGTTAATCTCAGTTTTTTTCTTTGAAACCTCCTTGAAATCGTCCTTTTTTTTCTCCCCATTCCCTGGAACTGGAGCTCACCAGAGGAACGTGGTGGGAGACATGTCGTGATTATCCGGTCACGGCGTCACAGAGGATGGAATGAGAAACACCTCTTCTGCAGCCATTTAGAAATCCTAAAGAGATGAAAGCGAGGTGAGAATCCTCTGGCAACACTGGCTGGAATGGTCGATAACTCTTCTCTGCGAATGAATCGGGGCAAAGGCCTCGCCTGCTGATAAGTTCTCACTCTGCCAGCTCTGTGGATGACATTCCATAGGAGACTTTGGGCGATAGCCCTCTTCTTAAGCCCAGTTCAGGTTCTGTCTCATTTTCCCCTTCTCCATAGACTCAGTCCTCTCTTTCCTTCCGAAGTCCTCATCAGGGGGCCACGCATCCTTCACAGTCACTAGTCTTTAGCCCCCCAATCCTCTTAGCTCCAGGAAGCTTCTCTCCTTCTGACACGGTGCTGACGTCTGCAGCATGAAGCCCATCAGATGTGTGTGAGGAGGGGAGTGTGCCGTCTCTCCCAGCTGCTGGGTCTCCATTTTATAGTAGAGTGACACAGAAATTTCCCAGTGTGAATAACAATAATAATGCAGCATTTTTCACCTACAATCGAGGTTTCTAAAACTTACCAAACCTGAAACTGAGAAAAAATTTTGTTAACTGAAATAAATAAAAAACTGTAATGAATGGGGGAAAAACTAACTTGTTGGAACTATATCTTGTGGTTATAAAACTAAGGCATACAGACATTAAATAGAATGTCCTTAGTTTGTGTGTCTATGAATCTATTTGTTAACCTTTCAAACTGATGTGACTATAGTTTTTTCAAACTAAAACTATTGTAACCTTCTGCTGTGAGTGTCCAGTGATCAGGTTTTGACTTTTACTTTCATTTTGTAGCCCTGAATCCTAAAAAAACCCAACTAGGTGTTCAGGGGTTCTTCCTCATATGAGTGGAATCGGTGGAATAAAACACCAATTACCCCAATTATCACTGTTGATTCTTTGGCACTGTTGGTGTATCATTCACAAGATAAATTAAACAGACATCTGTGTTTGTATTATTATTTTTTTTTCTGCTTGCTGCTCTTTCTGTGAAAAGAAGATATTCTGTTGTGCAATCTGTGTTACTTCTTGGTCGTTATTTGTCTTAAAATATTGCTTTTCAGGCTTTTGGGGATCAGGGAGAAACAGGTTGAAGCCACAAAATAAGGATAAAGAAAAGGGAAGAGTCTCTGAGACAAAGAGAGAGGATAAAAGTTGCGAAACAAAGAAGAGCTTTGAATGTAACTTCTGTGAGAAAACAGAGGCATTGCCATGGGAATGCAACAGAAAGGATATAGAAAGAAGTTATCGGTGCAGGGGAAGTTGTCTCAGTTGTTTTCTAAAGTGTTTAAAGGTAAGAATCACCACTTTCCTCCAGTTAAACAAACACTGGATTAAATTAGAGAACACAAGGACTGAGACTGTGATTCCTGATTCTGATGAATATGCCTCATGCCTTGGTGAGCTCACGTCTGCTAATCTGCTAATAGGGGAGCTAATTTTTTGCTTAGCGCTTTGCTAACTTTGAAGCGTACTTAGCTTCCTCTAAATTTATTTGTTCTGGGTAAGTTCTAAGGCAATAACTTACTTGACAGTTTTGTAACATTTCAGTTGAATGAAGTTTGATGTCTGTCTTGAAGTTTGTTGATCGATTAAGAACTTGGACGTTAATTTTACAGAGCAGTTCTGTTTCCTCTACTCACACGCTCTCTTTGGCTAACTTTATTTCAAACAAGAGACATATAGAAACAAAATAAAACAGTAGAGAATAAGATATAAGCATAAATACTAATTCAGAGGGCATTATAGGACATTTAAATTAAAAATTAAATTGGTGCTCGACAGTGGAAGTTTTTTAGAGTTAGCACTTTGGCATTAGCTTCTCAAAATACCCTGTTGGAGTAACGCTTTGTGTAGCTAACGTGTATGATCAATCCTTTAGAGTTAGCATTTTAGTTAGCTGTGCCAACTTCTGCCTGCTTTAGTTTTTTACTTTACATTGATTTGGTGCTGCCTGCTGAGACGCTAGAAATGTTTCTCACTTTTTAATTGAGTCTTGTTTGTGTTTGTTTTTGCTCATCAGTAGCGAAAGGCTTCAGGTCAAGCTACACTTTTTTTTTTTCTATCACTGATTTACTTTATTCCTTTCATTTTTAGAAATAAAAACAGACGATTTAAAATTACCCTCGAGTGTTAGAAAGCTCTTGCCAAACCTTGATCTTTGAAAAATGTGTGTGTGGAAAATCTTGGCTGGTTGTATTCATCCAGGAACAAGTGCAGCAGATCCATTAAAATATTCAAACTTTATCTTAAAAGTAGTCTCCTGTGTGGGTTTCCATTCTAGTGTGAATTGGACCTCGGTGTTCGAGCCTATGCGTCATTAGAATGGGTCCACACACACGTTACAATAAAGTATTTCACCTTCACTGTACTGCATTCATTCAGACTCACGGTCAATTGTTCAAATCTTTTATAACTTGGCTTTTTTTTTACTCCTTTCCCGAATGTATTTGTTGAGTCATATTGTACTGCAAAGCCAAAAAGATTCATTTTAAATGCCAAGGCTTTCCCATTGTAAAATATAACCCAGGTACGGTAATGCTGTATGCACCATGTGTAGTTTACATGATGAGGCACTTTGTTCAGTGATGCTCAGCTTAGAAATCCAGCCTTGGTTTAATAAGAACTGATCATGTAGTTTTAATAGCACTTTTCTCTCCCATTAAGAAGCAGAAGGATGTGTGAATGGAAGCTGTTCTAAACTTCACAGAAATAAGCTGATGAGGTTCTGGCAGAGACAAGCAAACGATACAATGAAATTGTAAACTGGCACAGGCTGTTGACTAGTATGCAGTCATAAATTAGTTTTAGCTCTTTATTTGAACAGTTAACATGTTTTTTGTGAAGTCTTGTTTACTTTAGACTGACATAAGCGATTCATGTAGTGGTCAATGAACACGGGCTTATATTAGTACATGGGCAATATAGCATAACTTCTAGTTAATATCTCAATTTAGGATTATAATATTATTGTCTAAATGTGTACTGTATCCTTCTTAGAAAATCTTTAGCTCTTAATACTGACAGCACTCATTGCAAACAGATAAAAATGTCTGAGCCCCTGTTCACACGACATTTCCAAAAATGCTTCCTGGAAAAAATTGTGGAAGTGAGAGCTCAAATAGCCCTGTAGTGTGCATACCAGGCCTGTAGGAGGCGGTGGATCTTTGTGAACTTTCTGATACAAAGGCGTGTTTTTGTAACCGCTCGCTTGTAAAGAGGTGCACATATAATCATGAACATGAAGCATAAGTGGCATAAATATAGCCACAGTTTAGCATGCTAACTTTACCAGAACTGACCACAGCAAATGATCTAAAGAGGTGCAGCAACAAAGACCGAATACTGAGGTTCGCCATTGTTGTTGTGCAGGCGAAAACTGAGCCCAGATCCACAAACACTAGAAGACGTGAATGACGCATTATTTTCAAGCAATTTTGGTTTGCGCTTACACTGGTATGATTAGCGTTGTGTTTCTAAAACGTTGCTTGTCACAAGAATGGTAAAAAAAAGAGATGTGCTAGTGAAGCCTCAATGGAAATGTAATGAAATTGAATGAAGTAGTTTTCATTAACTGTGATGAAATATTTGTTAACTGTAGATGTTTAAAATCTGCTCTTTTCTTTTCCCGGCAGAAGCATCAGCATCCAGGAAAATGAAATATTTCATTCAAAATAAGGTTAATTGGAAGATGGCCCCCAAATAAAACTCCTCCTGGTGCAACCTTGGTCTGGCTCTGATGAGCAGAATGCTGTGTTGTACATTTCTGAGCAAACTCAAATGCCAATTTTGAATAAACTTTTCTTTTTTCTTGTAAACATACTCAAATCAACTTTTTTTGTGTGCTGCCATTGAGAACAGCTGTCAACATAAAAAAAATATAAAAAATACTCACAAAGCTGCCCTTATCTCGCCGCTATGTGCTTTTTCTTATCAGTACATTTTTCGTCACTGTGAGGCTAGATATACTGACAAGCCTGTTCATATAGAATTTACAGTAATTGGTCTTTTTGTCAGTGTTTTACAGGGGGAAAAAAGCTCAATATTTTTAATAAATGGCTTGATTCAGTGTTCCCTGGGCCTCTAATGGGTTGGGGCGTGTAGTGTGGGCGATTTATTTCTGTCCTGTGTACATGTGTTTGCAGCCTAATAATGCAGTTAAAAGCAGTTCTTGCACTGAAGCTTCTCATACCTGTACAGCCATTTGGATGATTCTGATTTAGTCAAACATGGCAACTATCAATAAAAAACATTCAATGTCATATAGGCATTTTGTACTCAAAAGAAAGAAAAAGTTGTTTTATGTGTTTTATTTTTTTTCCCTTTTTCGAAAAACAGCTTTGATTTAAGTAGTTCTTATGAACACATTTAAATGCAAATCCATTTCCATCTTAGCTTCACACCATTGTTAGCTACTGCGTGGACGTGTGCGTGTGGTGTCGGTGGTAGTGCTACTTTGCTCTGGGGCCGCTCATTCTCGAGCTGTGCTTAAAGTATTTGGCATTCCATGTGGGATATGGATACATTTCACAAAGGCACCAAATGAGACTGAGGTGGTGAAGAGTGGCAGAGGGAAATGGGGAATTTGATACGAGGAAAGATTGGACGTCCCACCTCAAAAGGATTATTAATAGCAGACTGCATCTGGATACGATACAAGAGGTCGATAAACAGAACGTCACATGAAATGTTAGATTTCCTACAGAAGAGACACATTTGGTGTTGTAGGATGTGTCTATCGTCTAATCTCCAGCAATTTCGAGGTGAGAGGCGGGGTACAACGTGGACAGGTCACCAGTGCATCACAGACACCAATGTACATACACACTCATACCTAAAGACAAGTTAGAGAGACCAATTAACACAATTGTCATGTTTTGGGAACTTTTGCATCAGTCCAGCCTCAAGAACTAATTCAGTTCACATGAGATAAAAATCATAGATCACCACTCAGACATCCTGAACTATCAAAATAAACTGGTTGTCCTGTTTTTTTGGGGGAGGGTTTATTGTAATGAAATCATGACCACAGTCATTAATAACCACATTAATCTTATGATCACATAGATCTTGCGTGTTCAGTTATGTCTTGTTTCACTGGGTTCCATAAACCATATTCTGATTTGGCTGATTTTCTAATAAATTTGCTTTCTTTTAAAATATGAGAGCACAAAAATATGTTCCAAAAACTGTTCCAGAAGAACTCTGGATGTGTTTAATCCATAAGAACTAAATGGAGTCCACTCCCGTATTAGTTTGTATTAGTATTAGTTTAGAAATCGGGGTGTAGTGATGGACTTGGACCTGAATCTTCAGAATCACATAAAGACAGTTTGAAACCCAAAGAACAAAGACTAATACTTTGTTGTATCAACAGATACAAAAGACCAGTCAGGTCTTCTGGTTCTGCTCTGCTTCCTGAGATCCAGAACCAAACATGGAGATCAGCATTTAGCTTCTATGCACCAAAACTCTGGAACAACTGCAAAACAGCCTAAACACCGAATTCCTTTAAATTGAGGCTTACATTTTCTTTGATTAGCAGTAACCGGAGCATTGATCAACATTTGATGTGTATTTGACAAAATGTAATGGCCATTGCTTGTTTCATAGTTGGTGACTGTAGGATGTTTTTATGATGTAAAGCACTTTGAACTGCTTTGTTGCTGAAATATGAAATACTCAGCTATCCGAAGGTAAGAGAAAAAAGTCGGAAGCGACAGAATGTGTTCTGGTGAAGCTTTGTTGTTCTTCTCATCTCTGTGTTTACCATCAAACCCATAGCTGGCTACACGCCCTGCCCGCAGCAGGTTCAGTACAGGGTGCACTAACAACGTGATCTTTTAGGTTTTGATGGCTTGCCTTTAAGGGCTTACTCCTCAACTCCATTCTAGATCAAACCACTTTTTGTCCTAAAAGTTTCTCACTTCACAGAAGATTACAAAGCAGCACAGCTGAGGAGAGCTGCATTCCATATAACTTGCTTAAAAAAAAAAAAAAAAAAAAACTGCAATAATTTCAGAGCTGACTCTATTTGTGAACACAATCAAAATTCATTAAAGCACACGTTGAAGCTTAGCAGCGGCAGACATCGGCATGCTGATTAGAGTCGTAGGGTTTACTATTCCTGTCGGATAGCTTCGATATTCTTGTAAAGGCTATGATGATCACTGGGCAGTGAGTGTTTGTTGCTGGTTAGTTTGAAATTTTCTGCTCACCTCCATAGTTCATGTCATGCTTCCCTGTTAAAGCAAGCAGTGTCCAAAGAGTAAACCGTTACTCTGACATCAATCATTTCAGTCGATTGTATTATTTAACGTGCCCTCAGGCTTAAAGACAGACACAAATAATGAAGCGATATCAGTAAATAAAAGAAAAAGTTCATTACAAACAGATAGAAGGCATTACAATGGTATGAATCTATGAGTGACAGGCAACCACAGTACGGTTATTCTCTGTGCTCAGAAGCAGCTAATTAGCCGTTAGGCCTTGCTCTATCATTATCAATGAATGCTTTTATCAATACAATCAAGGACCCTCAGGTCAATATTATTCAGTGTTTCTTTTTTAGTTTGTAAGTATAATGGCCTGTAAATGATGAATGAACGAATTTATCTGATGGTACCTGCTTGTAGAAATTCAATCTATGTGATGAGGAGCTGACACTTTATTTCACTTGATCTTTCCGTCCCCAGTGCGCCCTGAATGCTTTTCACCGATTATTCTCGTTTTGATAAGCGGTGACTGCGTCGGCGTCGAGTTCTTCCTTCTGCTTGTTTTACAGCAGAGACTTGGCTAAATATCTAGACCGCAGGGCTGACGACATAAATAAATATGGATACATTCTCACACCGATGAACCCTGCCAAGAATCTGTGGCCTCCTTTACTTGTTTCACTTCTATACATTTCTGGAAATGAGATTTAAGAGCTCTATAACTTTTATAACAGAATAAAGCTTTAATCAGTCATAATTGATTTTTTTTTTTTTTTTTTTCCAACTCTGTAATACTTGCTTTGGTTTGAGTAGTGTGTATGTTTTCACAAGATGAATGAGTGGTTTAAGACTCTTGGTTTGAGCTGCAAGTAATTTAGTATTTAATCTGGAGTGTGGTCTTATTAATAACTATGAAAGAGCCATTTAATGTGAATTTGTTTAACTGCCAGAGCAAGAAAATAATAAATCAGGAGCAGGATCTCATTAAAACAAGAAAAATGTTCTCGTTTTAACGAAATATAAAACCCGTTATGGCGATATTTATATTGCTTTCTAACCAAAAAATTTTCCTTTTTTTTGAAAGGTTTAAACATTAAACAACACCACCACTTTAGACTGTTGTTCATAAGAAATTGAGAGAGAAAATTACAAGTCAAACTTTAAGCTTTTTTTAAAAAAAAAGAAATCTGTCAGACGAACATATTTTAACACTTTATGGAGATAAATCACTCCTAAATTAGTTTCCTTGCTTCAACAGTTGAACTATTATGTACTTTAAAACGTACTGTGGTACGTAATGCTACAGAAACCAACTTAGCATTGCTAGCAGCTAATGCTTTAATTTCACTCTGCATCCAAAATGCTACCATAGAATTGGTTTAAACATAGCAAAAATTTCAATAATTGTTAGTCTCCATTATTCAGTAACTACTTCCTTTCTTTCTTTCGTCATAGGAAGAGAAACACAGATGCAAGGTGTAAATATTAAAGTGGTTACTGTACAGGTCTTCATATCCGGATGCTACAATAATATGTATCAAAAAGCCATAATCACATATTGACACAAGCTGGATGTAGACCTCACTTTATTGTCAGGATTGTACTGTTATTGTAAGACCTCGTGTTATGGCACCTTATTTCAGCCATAATGTATATTGAACTACACTTTCAATAAAACACTTTCCTTTTAGCAGGACAATCGATACAGATAGAGAGCTATTAAAAAAAAACATGCTTGACCTTTAGCTCACCTTAGATTTTGTATTTCCTTTGGCTTTTGCCAGATCTTTCTAATATATGCTCTTCCCATCTCTGCTATTGTTGTTGTTCTCTGGTGAGCAACTGTAGGATTACCTTCCATCGCCGTTTCCCGCTGCCACATGTTCCACTTTTCAGCTCCACTGCTTAAGATTTAGGTTTTTTGTATTCAGTCCTCATTATGTTTGTTCCCTCAACTCATATGTGACTTCGTTTTGAGGCTAACCATGTGTATCTGCTTTGTGATTCAACAACGTTTTAAAATTGACTGCCGTAGCTAAACCGTTTTCTGTTTTTGCCTTTTAGGGCATCTTATAGAGTACTGTACATACTTTGATCACAATTTTGGGCAAAAGATTCTGTGACATGATCATATATATATATATAGTACACATGCAGGCTTCTGCAACCAGAACAACACAAAACTGACTCGGATATCTACAATGCAGTATTAGGGCCAAGATAAGAAAAAAAACAAAAATATTACAAGAATAAAGTTTCAGTATTCAAGAATAAATTTCTGTTACAACTTTATATAATTTCTATGTGACTTCACTCTCGAAATATTGACAAAATATTGTTAAATTTTCATATTTTGACTATTTTTAAAGTAATTATTTTAATCTTGTAATTCTGTGACCATTCTCGTTATTTTGAGTGTATTTTCTTATGACTTACCTTGTAATGTGACTATTTTTATAATATTACCTTATTTTGGTAGTATAATGACTATTCTAGTTATGTTGACTTTATTCTTGAAATGACTTATATTTCATGATTTTGACTTTTTTTCCCTGTAAAATTGTGACTTTTGACTTTATTCTTGTATTATTTTCTTGACTTTATTCTCATAATTGTATAATTTTTCTGAACAATAACAACAATTGTTGTTAGTCTGTTGCTAAGTGATTAGCATGTTTTCTGGTAACCAAGTGCCACAAAGTAAACATCTGATTTTTACTTTTGCAACTGTAAATGTCTTGTCTCTAAGCAGATAAGAAGTATTTCAAAAGAGCTCATGTTTTACAAATCACAATTAATTTGGTATTAAGAAATAATAGTTTTGTTCTGGTAACGAACTGCCACGAAGTAGAAGTCCGATTTCAACTTTTGTGTAAAAGTCTGGTGGCGAATATATAGTATCGTATTTGAAAAGGGAAGAAGAAGAAATTTTTTTTCACTTTTCTGAAAACTTCACAATTCTTAAGTATTAAGTAATGTAATATTAAAGAGCAGAAGAAATCTTATGTTTTTTGAACAATAATAATAATTGTTGTTAATCTGTTGCTAAGCGATAAGCCATTTTCTAGTAACCAAGTGCCATGAAATAAACATCTGATTTATACTTTTGCTAAATTTACCAATTGTAAATTTCTTATGTCTAAGTAGATAAGCAGTATTTCAAAAGAGCTTATGTTTAATAAGCAATAATATTATTTGTTTTAATTTGATGTTAAGAAATAACCATTATTTTCTGGTAACGAACTGCCACCAAGTATAAGTCAGATTTTTACAGTCACAAAAAAATAAATAAATAAAAATGTACTTTTCTGAAAAACTCACCAACTACACAAATCTTGATAAGTAGTAAGCAGTGTATTTCAAAAGGGCAGAAGAAATCTTATGTTTTTTGAACAATAACAATAATTGTTCTGATAACTAAGTGCCACGAAGTAAGGATCTGATTTTTACTTTTGCTAAACTTTCCATCTTAATTTTCCATGTTAATTTTATGTGTCTAAGCAGATAAAGAGTATTTCCAAAGAGTTCATGTTTTATAAACAATGATTAAATTGATGTTAAGAAATAAGCATTTTGTTCTGGTAACGAACTGCCACGAAGTATAAGTCAGATTTTAGCTTTTGCGTTGCATGTCTGTTCTATATTATGTTCACCACCAATGACAAAAAAAAAAAAAAAACAGTTTAGCTTTTCTGAAAAATTTACCAACAGCACAATTCTTGTTAAGTAGCATAAGGATAAGTAGTATTCCAAAAGAGCAGAAGAAATCTTATGATTTTTGACCAATAATAAATGTTAATCTGTTGCTAAGAGATGAACAAGTTTTCTGGTAGCCAAGTGCTACGAAATAAACATCTGATTTTTACTTTTGCTAAATTTATCATAAATTTCTTATGACTAGGCAGATAAGCAGTATTTCAAAATAGCATGTGCTTTATAAGCAATATTGTTATTAATTTGGTGTTAAGAGTTTAGCTTTTTTTTTCTGGTAGCGAACTGCCACAAAGTATAAGTCAGATTTTTACTTTTGCATTCAGTGTTTTATAATATATTCACCACCAATGACATAAGAAAAAAAAACAAAACAAAACATTGTCACGTTTCTGAAAAATTCACCAACAGCACAATTCTTGTTAAGTAGTAAGTAGTGTAATATAAGTAGTATTTCAAAAGAGCAGAAGAAATCTTATGTTTTTTGAACAATAACAATAATTGTTGTTAATCTGTTATCTGACAGATAACAAAAAAGTCTAACGTGACCTCTGTTGTGAATTCTTGTATACAACATATAGAGGTTCATTATAACCATTTTCACCAACAAATGGAGGTCTTTTGTGGAGCATGAGGACATTTTCTGCTCTTCCCGTTTTTCCAAGGAGAATGTGCTCAATTAAGAAGGAATATTTGTTAACACTGTGGTATGCCATTAAATTGTCTCCAGTTGCCATGGAAACCTACCGTTATCTTGCTGTCTTAACATTAGCTAGCATTCTGTCAAATATTCATCACTCTTACCGGTTGCCACACCATTCACTAGCTTCAAACAGTTGAACCAGAACAACCAGTTTTACCAGACCAACCAGAGGAATTAGAAAATCCACGGTGGCCCGAGTGTTCCTGTTTGGTACATTGTCTTCTCAGAGCTGATCTTGGTCCCTGGTTCTCCTCCTCTTCTGGTTCCCCCAACCTTTCTCTAAGCAGAGCATTTTCAGTCCACAAAACCAAGTTCTGCCTGCTTAGGTTCTGGATCTCTTGACAATCTCTCTCATGCTGACTTTGGAGGTTATCCAGTTCATCACAATGACTGTCCAGCTCTCCGGACTGCTGATCCACAGTCAGCTGTGCCTTTTTCAAATCTATCAGAAGCTCCTGGAGTCGTTTTCTCAGAGACTGTCGGACCATTTCCAAACAATGCACTACAGCTCTCATCTCCATGTATTCATGCTCTGTCTTCTCATGTGCTGCACGAAGAGACACAAGGTGTGGCTGGAGTGCATCGTTTTCATTTGCCAGCATATCACATTTTGCTTGCAGGTCTGGTCACCTGCAAGCACTTTCGCTAGACTTGGAGCGCTGGATCTTTCTACTGAGACTTTCTACAATCTGGCAGAGTTCTACATTTTCTTTCTCCAGCTTTTCGTGCAACTTGTCAGCAGAAGGTTTTTCATCCAAAATGCTGGCAAGCTCATCAGGCACATGTTGGTCACTGCTGTCTTCGGCCATTTTTTTAATTCAGTAAACCGTACCTCTGAAGTGCCTGAATGAAATAAACTGTACTTGTCCATACCTGTGTTGCTGGAAAATCCAAGATATGAAATCCGGTTTTGTTCTTGGGTCTCAATGCAGTCTGATATTCAGAACAAGAGTTGCTCTGTGGAAGTTGGGATTAAAGTGAGATCACAGTCATCAGTCATGTGTGTGTGGGCGTGCATGTGCCTGTGTATCAGAGGTCGCTTTAACGGAATATTTTCCGTATTTGACCGTTTTTTGTTTTTTTTTTTTACAACGGGAAAATTTGAATCCCGTCCGTCATTTGACAGGTTGTAATTAACACCAGCGCATCAGTCGCATGTCTGCCCATGTGCACCAGTCACATGGACAGACATTATAGACTTTACGCCAAGAGTTCATTGCAGAGGCAACTAAAATCAATCAATAAAATAATCCTTCCTAAATATCATCTCATGGACACTGAACTAAGTGCATATTTTTGACCAGGAGCTGACAGAGTGTTGAAGAGTTATGGACCGGACATTTTGGAGCGTCTGATTCAGAAGCCCATTTCAAACCTTTGGTTGAAATGGCGCCTTTAATTCCAGTCTCTAGTACATACGGAACAGAGAAAACTAAAGAGAATGCAATGCTGTGTTAATCCAATTATAGTCTAAACAGAGGAGCTGGCAGTTTATCTTGAGGAAATAAATAAAGGTGCAGAAGTTCATTAGACTGTAACATGCACAGTCTACTGCACAACCAATGCAGACTCGGCGCCGCTGCGAAAAATTAAACAGATGCAACATCTGTCAATTACTTGACTACCTAATATATTATTTATACTTTTATTGAAAGTTTGAATTAAAACGCATCTGTGTAAATGTTTTTTTGTTTGTTTGTTTTTTACATTAGAGAAAGGCAAATGTAGATGACCTGAGATTCCTCCTCACTTGTAGATAATATTTAACTTTGGCCTGTACTCAGATCAATCTTATACAAAACCAGATACCACACGGTTTGAAGAAGAAACCTGACGACTCTGTTTATTTCTGTAAGGAATACAGAAAAAAGATTGGGCAACAGTTCTAGATTTCATCCATCGGCTAAGGAGTGGACCCAAGGCACTCTGTATGCTGAAAGCATCAGAATATCTGATAGGAATCTTAGTTTGCCCTTTTATCGTCCATCAATCTTGGGCTGATATTTAACCTGCCCTATCCACTGCTGCGTTGCCCGCCCTCTCCTCTCCTCTCTCCTCTCCTCTCTCTTCCAAATGGCTGCCTGTTGTCAGACTACGCCGCCTGCCTATTCAGCCATATTGGCGAGCACCTGCTGGGGCAGGAAATGAAGAAGGGATGGGAGCGACGGAGGAAAAGTAATAGTGCAGGCCCCACTGTGGGTTGGGCGCATCGGGTCAAGATGGGTTTAGTGTCGCCGTGACACGGAGTGGACCTGCAGATGTTGTTACAGGCCAGATTGGTTTTGACAGCCAGAGTCTCCCAGATCCCAGCTGGGCATGCTGGATGATTACACAGGCATAGATTGAATTTTTTTTTTTTTTTTTTTGAACATTTCATATGTGCATATGACTCGGATTGCATCGGTAAGGGGTGCTCTTCGCCACCCCGCCCCCTCTATCTCCTTTTCTCTCTTGTTTCGCTTTAATGCTCCAATAAACCTTTTTGCCAGATCCTGTTTAACTTCTCCGTGTGACACGTTCAGATTTTCTGCACCGGGGCGCGGCTCCTCTGGAGCTGTTTATGTGAGCTTTGGCTTCCTGCCTTTTCCCAGTCAAAGCTAATGTTGGCTTCATTCCAGTTTAATAAAATTTTATTAAAAAAAAAAAAAAAAAGAAAGAAACTGCAGCGCACAAAAGCCGTCGCATGAATTATTTTTAAATCATTATTCAGCAGCCTATTATGCAAATGCGGTCACCGTCTTCTTTTTCTGTATGGAAATGACCAAAATACTGCTTGCTGAATACTTACCTAAAAAGGAAAAAAGGAAAAAAAATCTGCTGCTTTGGGGAGGAAATAAAAAAAGAAGCATTTACATGATCCCTTCAGCCCACTGGAAGCTCATAAATGACTTCACGAGCTGAAATATCTCCACAGCTCATTAGCATTTTGCATCTTGCTCCCTCCGTCGCTGCCGAGTTCTTCATCCTGCCCTCATCTTTTTAATTAACCCTGAATGAAGAGAGGTGGTGAACTCTGAGTCCGACTCCACCTCTGAAACCCTGCACTCTGACACACACCGTCCCTCCTTCTTTATATTCCTGCCCAGTCCCTCTGCATTGTTTCCCTCCCTCTGGATCTGCTTTCCCCCAAACACTCCACTAAAATGGAGGTCAATGTGAGCACAAGACCGGGAAAAAAAATGAAAGAAAAAAGGAAAAGTCAATGCCCAAATGGATTAACATGCTTTAAGTGAAGTCGCAGACAGTAGGTGCTATTATAGTGTATTATAGTGTCCAAGGATGTAACATGTCATTCTCGTGTGGCCATTTTGAGCAAGAGAAGGAGCAAATGCAAACATATGATAGCTTGGCAAATAATGTCCAACAAAATAAAGTTTGGTTTAGTTCTTTTTATGTATTCCTCCGTTTGTAGAAGAATACCTTCTTGATTGGATACTGTAGAGGTGTGTATTGTGCCTCTAGTGGTTTTCTTCAAGTATATAAGTGCAGCAAAAAAAAAAATCACATTTCTGAAATGTTTGATTTAGGAAGTGGAGTAGAGTTATGGGTTGCTGTCAGGGGAGCTTAACTTTGTCAGTCAAGCAAATAAATGAAATGTTGGCTCTCTGAGGAGAATGTTGAAGGGATCCACTGTCTGACACGTTTCTACTGTGTGACCCAGCCAATATGATGTCGCTTTCAGATATCAGCTTTTCAGAACCAACTCAATCTTTAGGTTTGTCCCATTTATTTACCGGTTTTCTGAAGTTCACCAAACTGCCTCGATGGTCACACGGATAAAAGAATGTTTTAGTCACGTAACGACCACCGGGGTCATTGGATTTTTGTAGGATTTTATGTGAAAGATGGACACCGAAGCAGTGCACAGTTATAAAATAAATGGGAAAAAAATACACAGTTTTGTTTTCTGCTATGACATATTGGCTCAAGAGCCAACATGTTACAGTCATTCCCTATGGCCTATGTTGCAGTGGGTTATGATTAACATCGTTGCACATCTGAATTTTTTGCCCATTTTATTTTGCTTAATAGCTAAAATGTAAACAAGAAATGCTTTCATCCATTATGTGAGCTCATCACCAGATCAATCCAGCTGTTCCTTGAAGTTATCAGAGAAAATCAGTGAACAATCAGAATCATGAAGACCAAGGAACAGACCAGACAAAGCCTAGCCTCAAGAACCGTCTTATGCTACTGTTAGCTTTGAGCCCTTAATGCCTCTGTTCATCAAATTTGACGTTAAATCTTATGCATGCATTGAGGAAAAAAAAGTATGTATTTCGTATCAACATAGTCTTATCACATAAAGTGCAACCACATAAAACTGTAACTGCCTGTTTTAAGGATATTGGAAGACGAAGCAATAAAGAACTGAGCTCCAGCATACCATACATTATCATATAATGCAAAACAAAATATTTGATAATACTGTGTGTGTGCGTGTGTACATATATATTTATCCGTTGGCTAATATTACCACTGGATTATTTAATTTTGACCAATAGTTAGCGTCAGGTTGATGATGTGGACCGTATTAACACCATGAAGCAAGACCGCGATAGTAAATGAATGGATTTATTCTGTTTTTTTGTCACACTCTTATTCCAAATTAATTTTAAAGCAACTCTCATTTTTGCAACTCTCTATTCTAAATAGTAAATTGCTCTTTACATGTAAAGCCATGACAAACAGCAAATGAAAAAAGCGCCCAACAAATCCATTTCTTAGATTCAGCAGCTCGAGTCACTTCCAGCGCTTTATTGCCGGAATATTGGATTTGCCAGAATGCACGGCAGACTAATAACATACATTATAATGGAGTATGCCCATGATATTGCTGTTCATTTGTTTGCGCTTTCATCGGGTTGAAACTCACCATCCCACGGCCCCATGCTCCACACATAAGTTATTACCCAAGGCAGATGCAGTCAATTTCGTCTTGTTGTTCTCATCTTTGGACATGCTGAGTCACACGCACACGTCTGGGCTTAGAAATCAAAGTTTACCAACTTAAGGCTAGTTTTTCATGTAGCAGGATCAGATGTAGATTGTATATTTTATTTGTGTTTTTCCAAAAAATAGATTCATATTGCAGCCCTTGTCGAAAGGCTATTAACTGCTTTGGTTTACATGTTGTGCACATGCTAATGCTTATTAGCAATACCATTTTCAATACATAAACACGCTAATACTAATTAGCATGTTTAACATGCTAATGAAAGCAGAACACAAGCTGCTGCAATTACTTCTTATTGTTTAATAACGAGAAGTCAAAATTTCTTCGCTGTTGTTCAACAACAAGAATTAATAATTGTTAATTGTTACAACAAGTTACGACTTGTAACAACTAACAACTGCTTTATGTAACAAGTAACACTGGATCACTCACAATTTGTAACAGTTTGTAATAGTTGTAACAGCTAACAGTCTCGTTCGTAAGAAGTAACACTACATGTTGTTTTTTTCTTATTCCAAGTAACTTCTGTTATTTTTTGTCATGTTACTTGACCACAATGAGTTTTTACTTGATAGTTGTGCTTAAGTTATTTTTTGTTGTTGTTGTTGTTGTTGTTTTTACTGCAGGGAACAAAAAAACAAGTTTGACAAATATTTACCTTTTTGTGTATTCACATTTTGTGCATGTCCTTCTCCAGGCTTTGCTTCTTGACTTGGTGTCATGGCGCACTCCTAAGACGTTGCAAAAGTGTTATCGCCTGTTCTCAACAATTGTGTGTTTTAGACTTTAGGAATCGAATTCTGGGGAAAAACTCAACCCACAAAACAAAGCCTAGAAGCTTTGACATGGTACTTGTGACGTATAGAGATGGAATTTATCTTTAGAATATCATTGTTATTTGAACAATATGTTGATAGTTTCAAAACAAATGTATAGTTTATCCTGTCAAAAGAAACTGAAAAACCCAAGGTAGTTCTATATAAGGCAAATTGTTATTGACAACCTAATTAGTTTATTTTCTGCAAACAATTAAAATTTTATGTTAAAAAATAGAAAGAAAGAAAAAACACTCTGGAGGGCAGAGTGTTTCTGCCAAGCTGAGAATATTGTCCAGCTGAATTTTAGTCTTGGCCTTTATATAAAGCAGTAAACTCACGTTAAATGTCAGAGGACTAAAAGCTACCCCCCCCTCCCCCATGAATCCTTTACTAATAAACTCACTCAGCTACTCTACCTTTGAATCTTCCCACCAGTCCACTGCCTTGCCTGAGGGTCCTCAGCGCCTTGTGGTTTTCAAATAATCAATGAAAAGAGAAGGGACCTTCGATCGTTTTCTTACCTCTGTTGCACAAATACACCTACATATGCTCTGGTGTCCTACCCTCATTCTTTCCATGTCTCTGTACCTCGTTCCTCCACCACCACCTCCCCGACTCCCCTCGGCTCACAGGCTTTACTCTTTGATGCTAAACTTTCCTGTCAAATCTCCACAAGCCACTGGAGCACAAAGACAAATGTTTCCTGTCAAAATGGGAATCGATTCTCCCAATGGCATCTGTAATCAGCTCTTTGTACGTTTTTGACTTTTTATATATATATATATATATATATATATATATATATATATATATATATATATATATATAAGCAGAGGTAGCTGCCATCGCTGTGGGGTCTTATAGGGAACTGAAGGAAACCTCTTGTACAAAACGAGTGCTGTTAGTTCCTTTTTTAGGTCCTGGGCATTGTGGTCATAATGCTTAACTTAAAGGCATAGTTCACCTGTTTTAAAGTGAAGTTCTGTTAAAAGGTTTAATAATTCATCTAAGGTAGATCTGGACCTTAAAATGATCAAATTCGGACAGTTATTCACACAGGAATTGGAGATAGAGATAGGGCTTCAACTTCCTGTGTGAAGCGCCTGCTGACAGTGGAGGATGTAAAGTAAAGCCCTTCTGGTTAGTGAATTCTGTTTCGATTAATTGTATTTTCTTTTAGGTAGCTACCATCCTTTAGAACTTAACTCCAAATTATATGTAGAAATTTGGTCAATACACAGATCTTTTGCTCGGAAAGAAAATGCAACCAGGGAAGCTGGGATAACCGTCTGGCGTTTGCAAAGCAGCAGAAGGAACAGCAGTAATCTTCCTTGTTGCTGATTGGCTGTAGCTGTTTGTTTTTATTAGTGTCTTAACAGGCATTTTGTTTTAGGTTGATAAGTATATTTGGTGTTTGAACTGTGAAAACATGCAGTTATAAGCATTTTTAGAGGAAGTCAAACTATACACATGAAGATCATGGTTGACATCTCTCCTTTTCCATATATATAATCCTTGATGTGTAACTGACTCCCTATTGGATACATGACAGGTTTGTAAAACAGCTTTTGACAGCATAACTTTATTGTATTTGAGATTGAAACTGGTGTGTGGATGTTAGCATTAGCCTCTAGGACTGTAGCAAAGGGAAACTAACTGCTTTCATTTTTGCAACAGAACTTTACCCTAACTTCAAAACCCACAAACCGCCCTTTTCAAACATATCTAACGCAAACAGCACAGAAATAGCATGATAAGTGAGAATCATCATGAGGAGTGAGAGCAGTAGGACTTAAAGTGATTAAGGGTTCAAGAAAAGGTAGATGAGGGACAGCTAATCCCACACTGGCAGCTTTTCAGATGGGGAAAGCAGATAAAACAAAATAGAAGTGAAGGAATCTGAGCCAACCTCAAAGGCCTGCGTAGTGACAGGTAGCAAGGTAGGTCAGGCCAGAAATCTATGTGATGATGTACGAGGGCAGGGCCGCTGCTTCACAGCTGCTTTCCACTTGACTCTCTATTCTTTCTGCACTAATTTCTTCTACCCTATTGTCCCTGCCATGACCCTGGAAATCCACGCTTCTATTTCCAGGGTGTGAAATATAGATGGCTACAAAAAAAAAAAAAAAAAAAAAGTTCTGACCTCAGTGTGCACTTTAACCAACTTTAGCACATATTGTTCCACGTAGAAGTACACTGCAGTTTTTCTTTGAAACACTGTTAAAAAATTAAAGGTCAGAACACGGGTATCTGTCTGTCTTTTTTTTCTTTTTTCTTTTTTTTTTTTTTTTTTTTGAATGAACCACGTTCCTGTAGCTTCACTCAGCTGTGAGGATTAGTCATAACACCTCGCGCCTTAATCCATATTTACTGCGTCGCCCTGCGCAAACAAAAAACAAACCCATCCTTTAAGGTTAATGCACGCATTGTTGTTACTCGAGAACAATAAATCCAACACACTGGACAGTTTGATTACAACACAATGCAGCTAATTTAATTTAAAGTGCCATCTATGTGCTGGTGGCGAACCTGCACCTCCTACGCATGTTGGCCAGTTTCCTCTCGGGAGAAGCGCAGTCGAAGTGGAGCCGTTGAAATGCCAGGACTTTGGAAAGACGCAGGAAGAGAATTTGTCATGACTGAAGGCAGGCCTCCCTGTTACTGTACACTTTAGAGAGTGTGTATGTTGTGCTGTTGTTGCTGTTCTGTTCCTACCATTTAGGTCTTTACCTTTTAAAGTCAGTTTTGTTGAATTATAACTCACTGACACATCTTCAGCAGGGTCCACTTAGGAAGAGAAAACATATAGTCATCTTATAGAAAGATGTGATATTTCATTTCTTACTCCAAATAAGCTTCACTAACGTGTTTTCATGCATGATAATTGAAATGGGGAGAAAAAAAATGTTTTGCTCACTTGGCCAAAGTCAAAGTCAAGGACGAGTACTGGTGGGTACTGTAGCTACGGCATTGGCTTTTTGTTAGACATCTAAGCATGTACCTGGACCACGATCTCCACATCTCATTATAGGTACGCCCGGTTACAGTTGGCATATCTCGAGAGACACTGAGCAGAGTGCGAACTGTTTGAACATGTGATTGTCATCATCTCCTTTCAACGGTCCCGAGGAGTGTTAGAGGATCTGAAGCATGAACGCTTGTCTGAACTTACCTGCAGTCAGAAGGAGAGCGGAGGGTGGGAGTGGGGGGGAGAAATTGGCTCCAAAGCAGGGATTGCTGAGCTAGAAATAGACCGCCTGGCTACGTGCTTTCCGTGTGCATGTTCTGGTGCTGGAGAAAAGTGAGACATGGAATATGCTACGTCTCAGCCTTTTTATATTCTTTGACATTTCCTTTGCGCTGGCCTAGTTTAACGTTTCTCCTCAATTTGATCATGTAATGATTGTCTGACAGAAAGGTACAATGCCCCCTCTTACTTCTCTATTATTCAGTACAAGTCCCCACCCCTCTCTCAGGATAATGGGCTCCTTTATAGTTTTTTTGTAATTCTGAGCTTTACTCAGACTTATCACATTTAGACAAATGTGGAGTACTCACCCCCGTGGCTTAATGCGGTGTATCTCTTGGTAGGCTGGACTGTTTAGGCTAATTGAAACGCAGCGTGGTATTTGATAAACAAGCTGTTCCCCTACCGCCTGCGACTAATATAATCTTCTCAGTTAAATTAATAATGGAAAAAAAAATATTTTAGTCATGTTTATTCATGCCTGTCACTGGGAATTCACGTACGTCCGGGACTCTTAGAAACAATAGCTTAACGATTGGTGTTTGATAAGGCCTGGCTTCCTGTTTGAACTCTGAAACATTGTGAGATCAGCTCTGTTGCGCAATCTAAACATTGTTTTTATTTGTTTAGGAAATGTACCCTTTTAGAACCGCTGCCCTCAGTCAAGAGCAGCGGTTAAGTGGCTACCATTGAGTGGCTAGTTAGTTTCAGGCTGCCAAGTGGCACTTCACAGATTATTCAGTGTCTGCAGTAGAGCTGCCCTGTAGCAAAGTACAGGATAAAAGTAAAGCACTATGAAAACCTGAGGCAAACGGATGCAGCTTTTGCGACGCTGGCTGGGAGTCAGTTAGCTGCGATGTTTCAGGAAAAAAAAAACAAACAAAAAAAAGATATGCGGAAGAAACACCTGAGGGCTGTCATTCACATTTGATCAGAGCTGACATTTTGTCACCGTTCACGTGGCATCAACCCCAGTTTGCTTGTCGGACCGTTTTTCTTTTTCCATAAGTTGGGCAGTTAGGTGTGTAAGAACAACTCCACAGTGGATTAAAGTGTTGATAGGCTGTCAGTCTTTTACACTCAGATGCCATGCTTCCGCTGTGTTTGTGAGACCCTCGCGGATTGTATGCCCTAATTGGTATCTGCACAGCAAGTCATCACTATGAAACTCGAGGATGGTACTTCTGTGCTTCTTTACATTAAGTGATTGCATGTCAAGTCCTATTCAAGTGGAATTTGGAATCTTGAGTGATGATTTCCTCTCTTCCTTGATGCTCACGCAGTGTCATTTTATCATTATTCATGCTGTGTGTGTAATATCTTTGAGAGATGAGTTGGGTATCAGTAGTAGTTACTCGAAAAAAGATGGGCATAACAGGCATAAAGTGTCATTTGTTTTCCACAGAGGAAATTGCCGGGGCCCACATGGCTATGTTGTCTGTGGTGTGTTGATTATTAGAGGCAACTAGGCGAGCAGAGGACATAAAAACTAAACGAGCTGAATTGAGAGATAACTCTGGACAGCTAGGAGAATCCGCTGCTGGTTTGAGAGCTTTAGAGTTCGAAAAAGAAAAGCAGGGAAATAGTCCTTTTCTTTCTCAGCTAACCAAAAAAATTCTAACTCCAGCATCATCACTACCATCAACAATCTTTGCCAGGCAGACAGACTTATGAGTCTAGTCCTACCAGCTTATAGTAACTCCACCCCTGTCAAGAGCAGAGGAAAAGAAATCTGATCACTCTGCCTTCCGAGAGAAGAGTATCTTTTTGTCCGTTAAGAACAGCATACGTCATTAGATGTGTATGTTTTCCCTAAAGGACCTAATCATATCTGTCTGAACCTGTACTGGAATATCACAGACCTATCCATCTGTCCATTGTCTACACCCACATGTGCATGTAAAGTACTGGAAGAACTGGGCGGGAGGCGGGGTTTACCCTGGACAGGACGCCAGAATCACAGAACTACTTGTGGATATAGAAGAAGAATGTAGAATTTACAAACATGAATTCTGAAATGAAGACCATCAAATGGAAATTTCCACTTAAGTTTGTTTCCTTTTTATTTTCTATAGCTGGAAGATTTGTTGCTTGGGGATCATAGGACACACCCTCACTCAAACAAGTAAACTTGTTACCACAGCCACATATATTAGCCTATTAATTATGATTTTATGTGGGTCTCAGATAAAAGCTAGCATTCATTCAAGTCCTAATTATTTGACCTTTATTTGACCTTGAATTTGAAATAAGTTATTTGACCTTTGAGGTCAAATAATCAAAAAAATAACATTTAAAAAATGTGTGAGATTATCATCTATTTGGGCCATTTTTAGGCAATAAGTCATTGGTACACATCTCTACGTTGTAATGCTCATGTTACAGAATTTTTCAACTTCTAAACAAACAGCCAAGCTCAGCTCAAGATCACCGGCACATGCTATGCTGTAGTTTTGGATGATAAAGAAAAATCCATGTGTGCCAGTGTATTTTTGTTTCTCATTGGGATTCAAGCAGATATCCAGTAAGTAAAGGGGAATGAAGTTAAAATGCAGTCTGGCAGTGGATGATACCATCTGTATTAACCCAAAAGTTTATGGGTTCTCGTCAAAATTCTTTGAATTCCCCCGTATATAAATGGTACTTTACCAAAACAAAATCTCTTGGCTTTGTTGGGATATGGAAAGAGGCACTTATCAGGTCGTCTTCTCTAAAACCAGCTTATCAACTAAAATGTCATTTCTCTTTCACACCTGTTAAATCTGACTGCTTAGTGTCTGTTCTTCCTACCTGGTTGAAAATGTTGGACCTTTTGTGAAACTGTGCAGTACCACATTATTTCACAGTTGTATTGTTGCACTTGGTGTTATTGAAATGATTTTCTCTAGCTACTCTTAGAATATTTCTTTTGGAACAATGTAAAGCAGTCAGAAATATGAATTATTTTTCTGCTAGTAGTTTTTGCTCTTTATACGCTCATGACGAGACACAGAAAAGGATTAAGTAGCGCTTCAAAAATATTTTTTAGCCCATCCTAACATTATTTGATGAATAGAAATGTGCGGAACATTGCCCACCTGTGACCCAATGATTTTGAGGATGTAAATTAATTCAGTCTTAAGCGATTCTGCATGAGTGACAGGCCTGGCTTTGATTTTCCCCCACTGTGCCGTCATTCCATCTTAACCGCCGTCCTCATACATAATCAGATCGCCAATTAGGAGTTAGTCAGAGCTGCCCGCCGACCTGGCTTATGATTCCATAATTAAGTGTTCCGAGGTCACTACATTTACTCTTTTCCCATTGTGGGGGATTTTATTTAGAAATAGCCTTGCCAACAGAAGTTGATGGCTTGCTAATAGCTGCCAGCTTCAGGCAGAATTGCCTGTCATTGATAGTAATTGGGCACCTTAGCCATTTCTGAACTATCACTTTGTTCACGTTGACTCAGCCTGTAAAATCCATTTTAAAAAGGCAGTTAGTTACATTGTCATGCTGCCAAAGCACACCCGACATGTTGAGTGATAGAATAACTTCTAGTCAGACCAAATTTATACAATTACTGAGACTACTTTACCGCTTTCTGTCAGATATGCGCCTTGCCTTAATGCTACTTAATGACACTTAATAGGTATTTGTCAAATGCACTGAACTCATCAGGTCCAGTTCAGCTTTCAGCAACAGTTAATACTTTTTATTGTAGGTTCTCCATGGGGATTTGGCTGGATTAGTCCATCCTTGTCACCGCTCAGCACAACAGCAGTCATCTCTGGCAGCTTCTTTGACATAACCGTCTTCTCCTATTAGCTGACTAGTCTTTGCAAACCTATTTCCTCAGTTCCTTCTGTCTTTTAATTCTGCGTGAAAGAAAAAGAGTGACAGATCAGGATCCTACAGATTTCTATCAACACTCTATGTGCCTGTTCTCATCATTACTTTACCTCTCCTGCAAGACTTTCCTTACGTGAGTTTGCATGAGTGAAGCCCACAGGTGATATTAATGGGTAGAATTGAACAATCACATAGTGCAACACTAAATCATTACTAAGCAATCAATGAAATTCACAAGCGAGTGTAGGTTTCTGGTTGTGGTAGGTTTTTCATTGCGTCAGGCGGACATAGTTACTCTGTGATGAAGCTAATAGACAGGAGGGAGCATACAAATGAATCCTTGTTGCTGTGCTTAAGTTAAAAGGAAGCCTTGACTTTAATATTTAATGCAAGAGAGCACATATTTGTATGATTCATAACAGGCACAAAAAGAAAACGGAGAGAGATGTTCTGCCCTTCGGCCGTGTATCAACCTCCACAGATCCTCAAATGTCAGGAAGCGCAAAGGTATAAAAAAAGGGGAAATTAATTTACAAAATGGGAAGAATTGTTGTAGCTTTCAGCTACATTTCTGAGCTTGCCGACACAGAAGATGTTTTAATGTATCCCCCCCCCCCTTGCGAATCAGCTCTCATTCCTCTCTACTTGGTTTATCCTATAGCTACTCCTATATACCATGTGTCATTTTTGTGTGGAGCTGACCAAGACTGTCAGCTCCTGATTGAACTCATCAATTATTTAGCTAAACACAACACACTGACCAAAAGGACCCACTCCTTCCACTGACTTTACCTGGAAGCAGCTTGATGAATGATTTAGAAGTTCCCTCTGGTTCTGCTTGGTCATAGACCTGCACAACCACTTCCCGTTCTGCTATGATTAGCTTTGGGTCTTAGGTTGCATATCTAACTTTACCTGACACATACATCATCCTTCTTTAGTCTGCTTCAACTTCCTGAAGGGATTTACTTTCATTAACTCAGCCTTGCAAAGCAAAGTGTAATCTTATGTCTTTGCAATGATTCAGATGGGGGTGTTTAGATGGAGGGTTTATGTGCAGCCACCAGGCAGCAGTAGCCTGAGCAGCAGTGCTGTCGGATTAAACAGAAAGAATATAGGTTTGATAACGGATGTGAGTGCTGTTCCAGAAATGATAAGGAGGAGAAAAGCATACTTCAAATGTGTCTTCCACAAAGCCCCACCTGGAGATTAGAGAGGAAGTTGCTTACGGTGTATACTGGGATACGCGACCATGGGGAGGTTCACAGATGATATCAGCATAGGTTTTCTGTGGCATTAAATAAATACATTCAAAGTGCAGACAGATTTGTTGTAGTTGGGTGTCGACAACAAACGTGGCAGGCGGCATGGTGCGGCCTATTTGTGTCATGCACGGAGAATACTGGCGCCTTTCAGCTACCCAGAGACCTCAGCTGCTGTTGCTGTTAGGAACAGAGCGCATACGCAAACAGCCACTTATGTTCACAGTATAGACCTCAACCCACACAACATTTAATGTGCTCAGATCATCATCTGATCCGCTAGTGTTTCAGTTTTCTTTTGTGTTTGAGATCTTTATTATAGCCATTTAGGACTTTCCATTGTTGGTCATTGTTCTGTTTTCTTTGTTGTGCTAGGTCTGGCCTCATTGGTTCATTGCTTTGTGGATTTCAGCTTATTATCCAGTTTTTTTTATTTGGTAACAATCTAGTTATCTTTGCATTTTCATTAGCTATGTTTCCATTGACCATATGAATGTGCAATTTGACATTTTTAAAATAAATTTGCTTAATGGAAACACAAAACCTTGTTTTTCATAAAAACTTTGGCACTTAGATAAGCTGCTGTTTTGGTCATGTCAAAGTTGGTTTATTTTGCAAAACTGCAACGGAAACACTCTTTTCGCATCACATGTGTCACATGATCAACAACTGGATGTTGCCACCGGTGCAAACCACGAAGATGAGAAGTAGTTGGAGGACGATGGCGCGATATGTTTTTCAATGACTTATCATGCGAGCAAACCTATTCACGCATGATTTTAATAGTGTTTCTTAGTTAATGAAAACATTGCAATTGCGGAATTGTGAACATTTGTAATGGAAGCGTACTGTGTAGTAGTCTTCCTCTCTGTCTTTCTGCTCTCACTCTACCACATCTGGTCAACATTCCTCCTAATTAAGCTAACCTGTTTCCAATGTCATTCACCCTCCTGGTCTATTTAAGTATTTAAAGGCCTATCTTTTCCTGTTTTCTTGCACATCCAGTTTCCATGTCCTGTGTTAAACCTGTAAGATCTTGTTTTTCAGTTACTCTCTTTTTTTTCACCACTATTTTTATGCATTTGTCTCCTCTTTGAGACTTCACAACATGACACAATGTCCACAGCATCCCCGAACATGGATTTAATTTGTTTAATAGTACAAAATGTTGCATATAAAACATCTTTTCATGGCCACAATTCTTAATTCTGCATTCATTGGGAGAGTTTTTTTATATATAGGGTTCAGTGATTACAGCTGTGCAGGACTGTGTAAACGAGCGATAGTGACAAAGCCAAAATTGGATAATGAGTTTTCAGCTGTCTGAGATAATTACCCGTCTGGTTAATAAAGGTGTTTTCAGGAAAGTTCAGTTTGAACCAATGTCTTATTGTTTCCAATTACAGGAACAGGTAGCTGTCAAACTGAGCATTAATTAGGGACATTACAAGAGGGAAGAGTCCAAGTTAGGCCTTAGCTCCTGACATCTGGTTAGCATCTATCCCCAAAAGAAAACGAAAAACACAAATGAGACTGAGAGCAGAAAGTAAGTCGGCGTGACGAGCACAGAGAGGTCAAATCAATGGTGCACAAATTCAGTGACCATGCTTTTCCCAGGACTTGGCAAAGAGAAAATTGTAACCACTGGTGTAGAAAAATACAACTTCCCACAGGCCCATCTAGTATTGATGCCTGTGTGTGTTTATCTCCCCGCTCTATAGGCCAGTAGAGGATGCATTTTGTATTCTAATCCAAAAGTATAATTTATGGACTGAGTGCAGTCGTTGACCCACTCGGAATAGATATTGACGAGGCAAAACCTGAGTAAACCCACTTCTTCCGCAAGTGTTCTCATCAGTGGACACCAATCAAAGCACTTAGTTAGCAATGATTTCACTGGCTACCAGAGCCATATTATGTCAACCACACTCATCAACAATATCGACCAGTTTATTAGCTTCTCCTAACTGATGCAAATACATTTGGGATGGATTTGTGGACGAAGGCAAACGATACGGTTGCACCACAAGTAAAAGGAAGAGATTCTTGTGTGGAGGTGGGTGAAGACTTCCAGTCTTCAATGAAGATTTATATAAGCTGTCTGATCTTCAAGATGTAGTAAAGTTTCAGATGGAACCCTTGATTAAGAGCCAAGGGTTTCAAGTTGTATCAAACAGGGGAGGATGGGCCCAAACTGAGCCAAAGAGTAGATAACCTTTAAGTCTTCAAAGGTGTTGCTAAAAGTAAAAGTCAATATGGCCTGGCTATGCGACTCCATGTAGTTATAGTCTTAAGCAATGTATCTGTGTATTGTAGCAACTAAGTAAGTTAGTTCCTCCAAAAAATCATGAAGTCCGGAACAGTTTGTGTGTTAGCAGAGGTCAAACACCAAACGCCAATCAGAGACTCTTGTCCAAAACCAGTTCAGGTCAGGTCTTAGGGAATCAAAGTTCATAACTTAAAAATAAAACAGGCTGGAATTCTGAGATTGTGCAACAGATGTTCTGGCATTGAACATTAGAAATAAGGAAGTTTTAATAGCAGCAGGATATTTGTGAGTAATCAGATTGAACGTGTGTGTTTAAAACTGCATAGAAAAACGGAGAGAGAAGTGCAAACTGCAATATACTCCTTGGTTTCTTGTTGGACGTTCTTTTGCCTTCAGAACCTCTTTAATTTGTTGTGGCATAGATTTGACAAGTTGATGAAGCATCCCTGACATCACTTGGTTGCTGCAGATTTGTCAGCTTCACATCCAAAAGGTGGATTCAGATATGGTGTCCTTTGTGTTACAGTGAACTCGCGTTCAGCAAATCAGTCTGACGAGTGGAGCTTTATGACGTTGTTTTAATGGGACAGGCATAGTCAGTAGAAACACTCGAATAGGCTATGAGGCTTACCTGACGCTCCTTTGGTATGAAGGGACCAAAAGGGTCCCAGAAATATCCCTTAACATGACCACCAGAATCCCGAACTATTGATAAAAAGCAGGGCAGAAACATATTGTTGTTCTTTCCTTTTAAACTTAAACTTAGTACCTGGTTTTCACTAAAGCAGATTAACTGCATTTGGTGTCTTTCAATTGCTGGAGTCCATCCTAGCTTGCAAAAAGCACAGGCTGTGTTTTAATGAATTGGTGTCTTCTTGCCTTTGCAGCGCAGTTAAAAAGGTCTCGTCCTTCTGTGTTCTCAAGGGTGTTTTGCTCTCCGAGGCGAAGCCGTCCGCTCATGTCGGTGCATTTAATGAGACCATATTCAGTGATTTGGTTGATGCCACCTCATTGCGGGTTGCTGTACAGGTACGAGGCAGTTTCACCAATGGGTCACTGATTTTGGCCCGTTGGTGAAATTACCAAAGCAGTCATCCTTGGTGGCAACGGCTGTCGTTCAGACTCACTTTTTTTTTTCTTTTCTTTTCTAAACACGTTCAAGTGCAATACATTGGGGACAACCGATTAGCCAGGACTTATTAAATTAGATCAGAGTAATCGCTGTCTTATTGTTTAAATGTTTTCTCTTTGGAGTAAATAGAGTGTTGCAGATCAAGTGTGTGTGCTGAGACAGTGTTTATTTGCCCTGCTGAGCATGTGCTTTATATGCTAGAGGGATTTTGAAAGTAAGCGTCAATGTACAGTTTGACTTGAGGATGCATGGGGCCTGGGGGGTGAGGGGTGTTCCTGTTCAGTCCCTGTATTCATATTTTAGATCAGCCCATCAACTTGTCAAAAAATGTGTGGGGAAATGCGGAAAAAAAAAAACTTTTTAGGTGAATGCAAGTTAATTTAATTTTATTTCTTTAGGTTTGACATTTCCTCAGTCTTTGCAATTTCAGTACAGATGTCCCAAACAGATGGGCATGAAACTGCAAAAAACTGTCTTCACTTCAGAGGTTGATGACGCTAAACATTTTTCATGTTTTCTTCTGATCCTTTGACTTCTGTTAACTGGCAAATACAAGGGATTGCCAAAGCAAACACACACTTAGTGTATTTTACTAGAATGTTATGTAATAGATTAATAAAACATTTTTGAAAGTTTTTATTTGCGAAACACTCTGAGGTGCATGCATTGGGGTTTAGACTATCTGAGTCAAAGCTTTGTAAAGCCACATTTTGCTCCAGTCACAGCTGTGAGTTTTTGGGATACATGATA
The DNA here is from genome assembly GCF_051168715.1 of Poecilia mexicana. Classification (NCBI taxonomy): domain Eukaryota; kingdom Metazoa; phylum Chordata; class Actinopteri; order Cyprinodontiformes; family Poeciliidae; genus Poecilia; species Poecilia mexicana. The sequence goes on from NW_028263387.1 coordinate 4,616,814, forward strand.
TATTTCTACCAACTTTCTACACCTAGACACTAAAATGTTTAAATATTTATTTCTGTAAAAGTAGCTCAAGCACTGTCATATGGGATGGGGAGCAATTATAAACAGGAATCTTTGATTGGATTTAGGTTTGAACTTGGACTGGAACACCACAACATATGAATATGAATCATGTTTTCAACTAAACTACAAATTTGATGTTGTTGTATGGCTTTCTATCAACAATGAATGTATTTTTCCATAAAGAGCCCATTTGTGGAGAGCAGGACTGCAGGCTTCCACATACTCTGGCATACTGTGTGTGTTCTGTGAACTGTGGAGACTGTGCGGTCAAGATGTCATAGTTAAGCGTACCGATTTCCTACATTTCTCATGAGAAATTCCTTCATTTTCCACAATTTTCAATGAACAAGGAAGAAGAGATATTTTACCTGTTGGCTTGAAAAACTAGGGTGGTACATGAAGCCACTAAGCCAGACTGGAGATGAAAATGTTCCCCTACTGCTGCCTTCCCTACAGTTGGTATCACTATATTAGACTAAGAATACAAACTGATCTATTCCCAGACTCTGTTTGGACATTACTTAACACACTCCTTTAAACTTCTCCACAACTTCCTGCCTGACACGTTAGGTGTGTTTTTTGCTCTTCCTGGTGCTGTTTGGCTTTGTTTTGTTTTGTTTCCCCCGTTAAAGTTCTTTAGCAAACCTTTAAGGCCTTCATAGAACATCGCTTGTTCTTCTCGGCGCATTAAAAAAGTCCAGGTCAAAAACAGGTCATATTCTTCTGAAAACCAACCAGCCTCCCTGGAGCTCCCATAACGACCTCCTCGAAGTCCAATTCAGCAATATGTCCTGAGGCAGTTTTTATTATTTCTAAATAAATTGAATGAAATAATAAATGTAATGGCCCTGTATAATTGGTCTCACTCTCCATACTGCTGCCTCCTTGTTTTTTTTCCTTGAGTGCACTGCCCACTGTGTATCCTCCACCTCGCCCTCCAGGGGAGGTGGAAGCGCTGAAAACAGAAATAGGCACTCATGCATCACCAGTCACACAGCCTTGTTTGCTCCTCCTTTCTCTCTCCTTCCTCTCTTTTGTCTTTTTTCTTTTTTTTTTTAAACACAGGAGTGGATGTTAACCCTTTCGGAGTTCTGCAACAGTCCACCGCCTTGCAACTCCTACGCCGTTTTCCACGTCTTCGACACCAACTGTCAGTTCTGACGCAATTTAACGTGGTAGTGACTGCAGGAGCACACACGTCGGTGTCAGCTGAATTAGACACGCAGTTCGGCGGAGATCTTCTCTCTGTTCTTTTCCCAGCTTCCAGTTGTTTTTAGTTTTCAGCTGCGTTAGCGCTAGCCAGCATCTCATCCGTGGACAACAAGAAAAGCCTTTGAAATGATCCAGATACGCATGAAATTGCAATTGTTTTCCTTTCTGCCCACTCTCCTCCTCTGCAGCAGGTTTGAGGAAATTCCACTTGGCAGTTTTGCGAATTCCTGCTGACATAAACACTCCCCGACGACAGAACGGGAAGGAAGAGAAATAAAAGCCGAGTTTAGCATCGAACTTCTCGTTTCATCTGGAGCCGAAAGCAGAAAGTCGGCGAGCGTCTGCCTTCCAGCCGAAGTTTACCAACCTCGCAGGCTCAACTTTCTGCTCGTCCTTTTCCCACTGTTGTTACCAACAGATTATGTAAATTCCTCACAGGTGGTGTTTTTCTTCCTCAGAGGCTTTAATTTAACACTGGCTGCGGCTCCCTTGTACGGTTTCCTAACTGGTTCGCCTGTCCTCTGCTGTCTCTGAGATTTATGGAGAAATTCCAATTATTTTCAGTTTCTCACCTGGACAATAGCCCGCTTTTTTGAATCGTCACCACTGACCCCAAGCAAATCTGGTTTATACATCAGAATCTATAGATATAAGTCATACACTCGCTTGTTTTTGTTTGTCTAAGGTCCAAATGTGGCCCTGCTTTAAAGTAGCAAACAGTTTGATAATGTCTGAATGATAAATGGCAAACATTACCATAACGGACCAATATAAATAGCGGCTTTCTCCGTCTTTGTTCTGTTTTCTGATAATCCTCTTTACTGATTTACAGTAAAGCTGTGGCTCTCAAACTGTTTTATAACTTTTCTTTTGACCTTGGCTAAGATAGCGAAGCCAGTTAGATGAATAAAAACACAGGAAAATAACAGACTAAAAATGTCTGGCCTTAGTTGCGTGTTTCTGCAGAAAATGACATTGTGAAAGGATATTGACCCAGGTGATGCATTCTGATGCTTTATCCAACTAATTAATCCTCCTGGGTGTTGGAGGCTGTTTAAACACAACTCACAATCTGCTGGAGGAGGTTTTACACCTCGGGGGTTGGATCTTTCCTTTTTTCTTTTTTTTTTCAAATGTCATTGCTTGAAATTTTGTTTTTTCTTATCATTTTTGCTCTTTTAAGCTTTTTTTAATTATTTCTGCCATAAAACTTGATACCTACCCATACCTACCTCTGCACTGTTTGAAACGCGTGGGCCATCAGCCAATCAAATAAATATGTTTTTTTTGGTTGAGGTATGTAATAAAAGCAGACTTTTAAGCAAGGTTTTCATCATTTCCCAAGTCGCTGAAAGCTGTCGTGCATCATGGAAATGTCTGCCTACGAAAACCATGTATGACTTATGAGTGTCCTGTGGCAAAAATGATGTGGCATTTAGCAAAGAAGGTCTGCTCCGCGTCTTAATCTCAAGAGGCAATCTCTCAGGCTAGATTCACTTTTCTCCACCATAAATGTCAAGATTATGGTTTACCACCAAGCTTGACATGATCACAGCCTGTGTTGTTTTTTTTATTATTATCATGTATTTATAAAGGCCAGTTACTTATATCCTCTGGTTAAATGCTACCTTTTCTTACTTTTTAATTTAATCATTTAAGTAGATTACAGCCATTACTTGAAGATAAAGACACCCGACACAGGACAAAGTCTACCTCTTTGATGTAGTAGGTAGGGATGCATGATATCAGATTTTTGGTCGATATTTGATATGCCAATATACTAAAACTCATCTGGTCGATAACCAATACCAATATATTTTTCCTATACCTTCTTACTGAAACTATATGGCTTTCTCTACTGTGAGATTAAAATACTGCATTATCTTTGTCAATTTAGCAAGCTACCGAATGGAAAAGCTAAAAAGGAGGCTGAAAATGATGCAACACTTTCAACTTGTATTGTGTTTAATATCAAATGTATTCATGACATTTGCTCTCTCTAAGATAATGACAACACTGAAACAGTGCAAATTTGACACTGTGCTGCTGAAGGCATCATTGTCATATAAAAATAACACCTTTTATATCGGTATGTTAGATTGATGGAATGGCCGATGCCCTATATTAAATTTTACAGCTAATGTCGGCCAATACCGATACCATGCTGATAATATCGTCCATCCCTAGTAGCTTACATGAACTTTTTTCAAAGAACTACATAATACTGAATAGGGCCCACTGTTTTAGCCTGCAGTTTAAATATCAGTGCAAGATAGATCCACTTTTAAATAAACACATGTTTATTTAACAGATATGATTAAAATCCAAGTGGGTATACCTTCGCAATTAGTCTTCGTGACTCAGATGTTATGTGGTAAATAAGCTCTCAAACTTACTATGTAAAAGGGGAGGTGTCGATGTGTCATCAAACTCTGATGTGACCCAACAAAGCTCACTCTGGCCTAGTTCTTAGTTCAGTCCAAGCGAACTCAGGTGCGGTTCGAATGCTTGTGATTACCAACTGAACCAGAGACCTCTCCAAAAGCAGGAAGTGGACTGTGGCACAAGGGATTATGGGTACATACAACCAAAACAAACACATGTGCCCAGCGGTAGCTGGAGTAATGACTCGTGGTGTTTCGCCAGAGATGGAGAAATTCTACAACCGCTAAAATCTGACGCTTATTCATTTTTGTTTCCATGAAGTTGCGCTCAATGTCTTCTTCAAAGGTTTTTGTGTCATTTCCTTCGGTTGTTCTTGGTGCAGCGCCACCACAGGCGAGGAAGGGAACAGTTTGGTTATTTTGACAGCGCTTGTGAAAGTGAACACCACAGGCTGAAAATCTAACATTTTCTGAGTGTTTTTCATATAATATAAACAATGTTGTACATACCACAGCTATGTATTAATGTCACTGGCTTTTTTTTCCCAAGGACATAAAAATTCCTCATTCCTCTTCATCAATTTTATAATGATTTACTGTGGTTTACAGCTCTTTTTGCTTTCTCCTTTCCGCCTCCAAAGCAGCCACAATAACAACCCAAGCCTAATAATGATTCCTAATTGGGAGCAGTAATTGGAAATAGCAACTTCATTAGTGAGTGACAGCAGCAGGTGATAAGACGGGGGAATACTGTGTAGCCAGTGATGCTAGAAACTCATTATCTGTAATGCACGCCCCACTCCTTAATTATTTGAGAGGTTCTTCACACTCTTCACATTCCTAGCGCTCTCTGTGCATGTGGATCCTTTAGTAGTTTCTTTAAAGGGGGTATTTTGGTGATGGGGGTTTGGTGGGGGATGGGTGATGGGGGAGGGGGGATCTCTTTTATCTGTGTTCGAGAGGTGGATGGCCTTGGGATGAAAGCACTAAAACGGAAGGCGAGCCGTAATGAGAATCTCTGCGCTGCTCACCCTTTGATGCAAAGAAGATGCTGCTATCTATATTTCCGTTTTGTGCGAGGGTTTGCCTCGCCGCAGACTGCCACAGCTGTTTGATTTTTATTACGGACGACGCTACTCGCCATCGGTTTCCATTAGCAGCCTTTTCTACCAGTCAAATGCAAAATGTCACCGGTGGCGATACCGGTTTCGATTTAGAACGTACCCAAAAAGTGTTCCTAATGCTAACAGGTCTGGTTAGGACTCAGAGCGTTACCTGCTCATGTCATGTGTCACGACACAGCACAAAAGGAAATAAAATCCGACCCCTGCAAGCAGCAGACTTGACCCCTCGGCGGAGCGTGATTAGCTCACAATAGCTGGCAGTTATTAGCTTTGAGGCTGGTTATAGATGACGGACGACAGTGATGAAAAGGCGAGAGGGTGAGGAAAAATAAAGAGTACTTGAGCATAGTAATAGCATTGTCAATGCTAATGCACTGCTCAGAGACAGCCTAAAGAAAGAGGATGCGAAGGAAAATTGAAATTGTACAAGAGACGGAAGAAAACTGAGATTGTGGCAGCCTAATGACGGTGCCCAGATGAGATCACAGTGATTGAGAAAAGAGTTACGATTAAATCGTATTACATGGGATTGCATTAAGATCAGAGGGAGAACTGAGAGCAAACAGTGTGGGTGAAGAGAATCTCCATTTCTGCTCTTGACTTAAGATTAAAACTGGAATTTAAAGGCATGTGTCACTGCTAGTGTTTCCACAAGACCTTACAAACATAAAGTATAAGCCTAGATGTAATTAGCAAGATCCCTACTTATTATAAAATAGCGAGGAGATTGATCAAAGTGTCATCTATGTCAGGATAAGCATAGAAAATGAAAAGATGTATGAAAAAATACAGGAGGAAGGGATACAGGCAGAGAGAGAGAGAGAGAGGATTACTTGTAAAAATAATCTATTGAGTACTTGGTTACTAGAAGATTCTTTTACAACAGCCCTATTCTCCTTGTGCATGCGTTGTTTCCTCCTACAGTGTAAAAACATGTTTATTATGGTAAACTGGTCTCACCCAATTGCCGTTAGGTGTGTGTGGATAGTGGATGGATGTTTGTGGCTTTATGATGAACTCCGACCTATCCCGGGTGTACCACTCCTCCCAATGACTGCAGGAGAAAGACACCAGCTCTCCTATGACCTTGTAAAGATTGTAGTATAGGAAATGGATGGATAGGACTGAGAGCTCTTGAGAATTAAAACTGAAAAATTCTGTTGACATGGAAACCATGGAATGAGTTCCTGTTTGTCTTCACATTTCTTCAGTCGCTTTGGGAATCTGACATTGATCTCAGATGGAAGAGTCTTCCTTTCTGAAAGTTGTGATTTCAATTTCAGCTCCTCTTTCCAATCTGCCTATCGGTGTATAGCCGTGTGCGTTCTAGAGTGTAACTGGGCGAATTCAAATTCAGTCCGTTTACTATTTACCGTGGCGTTTCACCGAGGCACTCCAGCATCTCGTGGACACCCGCCAACGTGAGATGACTGACAACGTCCCACTCGACGCTGGGATTGGCCAAAACAGCAGCGCTACATCAGAAAGAGAGAGGGAGAGAGGGAGCTGTCGCATCCATCCTGTTTGGAATTCAGATGTCTCTCTTACTGGAATCAATACCGCATGATAATGGCGCGATGCTTGATGAGAAGATTGTGCATCCTGATGCAAGCGCAGGACAATCTGCATTTCTTTTAGAAATTATTTTGATTAACTTCATCTCTTTCAGTTGCGTCTTATTCTTCAGTATTTTTGCTTTCTCTTGAAAGCTTAAAAATAAAAGAGAAAATGGAGGTGGCATGTCCGGCTGGGTTGTGACATTCTGATTCGACAATACGAAAGAACGACGGATAAATCAAATCATACAACAGAGTTGGGTTGTACAAAAAAGGGGGAAGTGTGTAAATCAACTCCTCTAGTCATTTCTGGGAAAAGCAATAATATCACTATAATGCTCCTGTATCAGGTTTCTCAACACTGTAATACGTATGGGCCTTTAAGGCTATCGTTTGAAAGCTTTCCATTATGCCGCAGCAATGAGATGGCTTTGCTTTCAATTCTGGGACTTTGTTCCGTCCAACTTTTTGTTATTTCCTCCGAACCTCTTTCTGCACTTTTTCTTCTTCTCCCCTTTCTTTGAAATTTCTTGTTGAAGACTCCCGACCCAACAGACCTCACCGTTCAGTTCTGCATCCATTTCATCCGGAGCAGCCAAGCTTTACGACCGACACTAGCGATCAATCAAACAAAAAAACTTGAAGACAGCCCTTTAGTTCCATTGATCGACCCACCGTGCAGAATGTGCATAAATAATCCCCTCCCCCCCAACACACTTCTATACCTCCCCATACATCACTGCCTGATGCTCCATCAGAGATGGATGAAACTTGGTCCTGCATTACAGATACTAAATATTTCTGAGGATGCTTGCTCTGCTGATTAATGGCTTCATAAAACGTCCGCCGCCACCCCTCATCTTTAGGCAGCGCTTCAATCACTGAATGCTGTCGGATCAGCCTCAAACTTTGGGAAGAAGTAAAGCCCCAACCTCCTGTGTGCTTGTGTGTGAGAGTATTTGTTTTTGCATCCACTACAACCCGTGATTGCTGACGAGAGAGAGGCCATCTGGTTTCCCCATCTATTTCGGTTCCTTTTTCTCCAAAGCTCATCCGTCAACGTTTCCTTCTTCGCTCCTCCCCTCTAATCTCTTCTTTATCCATCCTCCTTTACCTGTTTTCGCAGCACGTCCCCTGCTCGTCTGGCTACCTAAAGTGTCGGCTGCATTGTAGTGAAACACTATTAATTACCTTGTCATCCCCCGACAGTTGGCTGCGACAGGTTTTAGACCAGCTCTCTGAGGAGGTGGGCGGACACCAGCGCTAAATTAAAAACCTGGGAGGGCTTGTCATAAACTGTCACTGCTATATTTAATGAAAAGTCCCAAAAGAGGCGTGAGCGTGTGTGTTTTGTCTTTGTCTACGCATGTTTTAGTGTGGGATAAGACAAGTAGAAAGAATTACAAACAGATGGGCTGTAGGAGGAGAATGGTGCAGGAGACCAGCAAACAGCTGGTGATCATACGGCCAGAGGTCTGGAGACAAAGAGAAATGAGGGCAGGATGTGTGCTATAAGCAGCAACCGGCGTGGATCAGAACAGCAGCATGTGTATTTAAAATACGGACAGCATCTGCTGGCTGTGCCTCAGGAGTGTGCCGGCTCTAACTTTACTCTGGAACAACTTTGGACTCGTGTTTCTGTCTCCACCGACCCAGGAGCCCAAACAAGGTGATTCAAAAACATTTGGTTTTATAGCACCTCAATGATGTTTTTACTCTTCTTAAACGGTATGCACAGGTATCCTGTTAAAAAGACATATTACAATCTTTGGAATAGTTTCCCCGTTCACATTAGACCTGCTCATACTTTGGATAAGTTCAAGGGGCGTCTTAAAGGGGCAGTAATATGTATTTTCCAGACACATAGTGCAATTTTACAGCATAATCAAGTAACCATGTTACTTTCAGTTGTTATAAAAATGCTACATATTAAATATGACTTAAAAGAAATTTTACTTTGTAATTGAATACCTTGGAATTGGACCTTTGTCACTTTAAAAAAAACTCCTGGTCTTTCTAAAACTCCACCCTCATGAAATCATCACATCATGGCTCCTCTATTAACCCTTTAGCAACTTTAAAAAAAACATAAAAACTTAGCAACATTGCACTGAACAGTAGCTCCTATAATGAGCTCAGCAGTTCTGAGCTGGCCTTGGTGCTGAAAACCAGGATGTTTTTTTTTTCTCCCTCAAGTTCTCTCACTCTGATTTCACTTTCTAGCCTTTTTTTTGTCTTATTTGCAAATGTTCCATAACTCCAGTCACAGTATTTCCTTCTAGATTGATTCGCTTGGCATTCTCACAATTAGTGTGCTATAGATTTTAGAAGTTTTCTAAAAAGGTCAGCGCTCCCACATGAAGGTTCAATGAAAAGTTATGAATTAGTCGCTCTTTTCTTTGTTTTGCTTCATTTAGCAAAAAAAAGTATTCCTTCTAATTTTCTGCAAAAAAAAGGATCTTTTTGTTTTTCAAGGAAGTTGTCAAAAGTTTTTAGTCATTAAGCTGAAGCTGGTTGTTTTAATCTGTCAAGTTAATCAATCAAGTTTATTTGTACCGCACATATCACAAAAACACAAAGACATATAACCAACATATTGTCAACAGGTGAGAAACCAGTCACTGATATTACATTTTTGACAAGTGCCATTATCAAAATCAACAATACACGTCGATCGTGGCGGTCAATGTTCCAGTTATAACAGAATCACAAAAAAATTTATTTTTTGAAATTGTTTGTTTTTTCAACTGAATTAGGACTGTTTTTGCACCGCTGAATCATAAAATGACATCCATGTTTTTCAGTCAGGTCAGGTTTTTATTCTAATTTGATTGAGAGAAATCTGATCTTCTGACTAAATTGATGACATTTTTGTGACATCATCAGTTCATTTCCATTAATATTTCTCATCCAAAAAAGGTTTTAGGAGAAAAAATTTTTTTTTCCAACAGAGTGAACCAATTTAATGTTACAAACTCAGATTTCTGTAAACTGAATAATAAACACTGATAAGGGTAAGTACATGTGAACTGAACATTACGTCTCCGTCTCTGTCCTGTCCTGATGGAATCTCTCCTCCTGCTCATCACTCATTGATCAGATTCTCCAGATGTGAGAACAAGTCCTGCATTTTGATGCTCATGTTGCTCCATAGTTCAGAAAGTTGACCTGGTTGAGTAAAACCAATGTGAGTTTAGGATTCAGCTCATTGACATGACCATAAAGCAGTTGAAAACTCCCAGACAGTTTTTTGGCTGTGGACCAGTGTTCTTAACTCTAAACCAGATGTTTTTTGGGGTTTTTTTACACTTGATTTAAAGGAACTCAACGTTGATGTTGGTTTTCATGATAACTTGCATTAACTAGTACTCAATTTCTAAACATGACGTTAGCAGTGAGACTCCATCAGGACGGGTCTGGTGCTTACAGCCCCACAAGTTAGGAGAAGAAATGCTTCTGAGGGTAGCAAAGGTAAGAGAGAGGGAAAATCTGCTGCCCTATCTTTGGGTACCTTAGCTTCCACTTCTCTCCTGCTCGCCTCACTGGCTTTTAATCGCTGAAGCCAATTTACTAGGAGAGCGAACCACACACACGCACACGCACACACACACACACACACACACACACACACACACACACACACACACACATATGCATACGGCCAAGAAATGAAACCATCTCAGCTCTTCATCACACACCTAGCCCACAGTGTGGTGCCTCTCCATCCTCTCTTCTATTCTCCTCTCCTCCGTCTCCCGGCACATCAAAGGCTTGGAAGAGAATTGTGAAGCCCCCCCCCCACCCCCACCCACACACACACACACACAGACACACACTCTCCAACCCCCCTATTGGTCGCGTCTTTTCCTCCCCACCCTTCGTTTTGTACTCCCCCTCCTTTTTCCTCCCACTTTCTGTGTTTCTGGCTCGTGCCGGCCTCGGGAGTCCAGGGAGCAGGAGAGAAAAAAAAAATAGCAGATGAATAAATTGCATAAACTGAAATGATATTAAAGTACCAGAGGAAGCTGATGAAGCCTTCAAGATCAGGTGGAAAACACTCCAAAGACACGTAGCACTTTTTGGAATTCTGTTTACATGAAGGTTTCTCATAACTCCCTGTATTACTCTACTCTCTTCTCGCTGGGAACATCTGTGCGAGCGAATGGTGAGAGAACATTTGTACAGATGGGGGTTTGCTTTGCCCGAGGCGCTCTCTCTCTCTCCAAACGCAGGGGTGGCAGTGTCAGGAGTTTGAGGCGGTAAATAATTCAGTGTCTCGCGGCACACGATGCATACACACCAAGAGGAGGACCAGCTCCATTTGGTCTCTCACAGGAATGACAGGCGGTTTATTTCCCTTTAATGTGTTTGTCTTCAGTCTGTCAGGTGTTGGCTGTCTGGTATTCTATTGAGTTGATTTTAGAAATTTATTGCCAGTTTTTAGAACTTTAAATGGCTTAGCTTAACCTTATTTGCAACATCTCTTACACCAACATTCATTATTGAAGTCAAATCATCAGAATCTACTTCATGATCCAGATACAAGAGCAAAGGCAATTTCGCTTTTTCTCTCATGGTTTCAAGTCTATGGAATAATGGCCTTCTTTGTTTTTTTTTAATTTAGTAAAAAACTATTACTTTAGGACAGTAGAGAAACATAACACTGTAAAATATAACTTTTCTACCTTGAAGTTTCCCACCTCACAGCCTGACTTTCCTTGCATTAACTACTCCCAACCCAACACATCACCATCCACAGCAACACATGGATCATCCCAATCTAGGCAGATTCTTCAGCCACATTTTTCTTCCTTCTTATATTAGGTCTGACAAAAGAATTATTACATTATTATTTTCATTATAACAATGTAAAATTCTCAAAAGTCAATTTTACACAATACTGCCCCTTTTGTTTTTGCGATTTTGTCATTTTATGGTTATTTTTGTCTTAATTAGAAATTGTGTATTTGGTGATTGCTGCACTGCACATGTTTGCTACCTCAACTGATTCATAAATAAATTCGACATCGGCGTTGAAGTCCGGCACCACCGACTAGCAGACGGATGCGACGCCAGGCAGAAACACTCGTGTTTTTGTTTTTATCGCTTCCTCTGTATTTCCTGCACACCTTCACTATTATTATTTTCCAGTTAAGTGCTGGAAAAAGACTCTGATGCATATTCAAATACCCTTACTGCAGGCAACACTGCTATGACACTAAATTACCTCCGTGTTTATTATCATCATCTCAGCATTTAATTGCATTCCGAAACGCCCCGAGGGAGCGGGGTCTACCCTTTTAATGTTGCATTCTAATGGCGGTATAGTTATTCTGTGTTTGGCATGAAAACACCAGCTCTCCCCTGGAAGACTCCACCTGACATTTAGCGTCGGTTGCCGAAGACATGAGAATAATGGGGAGAGGGAAAAGGTGTGTATGTGTGTGTGTGGGGGGGCTGTCGAATGACGGCGTTCTCTGCAAGGAATGCTAAATGTCAGAAGTGAACGGCGCCCTGAGCTCAGAAGTGAAAGACACGAGGCGACGGATGGCAGCTGGGAAGTTCTCTGGCCGTTAACGAGGGTTGGTGACCTTGGCCAACTCGGGTGTTTGAACTGACCGATTAGAGTAATGACGTCCTTCGTCTGGATGTGGGTTATGCAGTTGCAGAACGCTCGTCGTTTGCACAGACGTCTTCAGGACGTTTTCAGTTTTTAGCGGTTCGTTTAAGCCCTCGTAAGTCCCTGATTTTTAAATGTGTCCCAGCTGCAGCGTGCCGGGATCAAATGAATGAATTCCCTCCTCAGTGAGCCATTAGGTTCTGCAGTAGTCTGCTAATCACCTATTTATTTAATTCAGGTGTGCAATGGCAGGAAATGTCTAAAATATGCACAACAGTGAACTCTGAGAACCAGAATCTGTCTTATTTCAGGGTGGAACACCTAAAATTCTGAATGTGGTTTTGCCAAGTTATGGTTAGTTATGGTTATGTTCACAGCAAACGTGTTTCTAGTTTATGTCAGGCGCTTCTGCTTTACATTCAAAGTTTATGTGGAGGCCCGTTAAGGGCCCGTTGTGGTGCATTTCGAGCATCTAGCATGGTGTGATTTGAAGCCTTTGGAGTGTTTGATACGTTTTGAGCGTTTCACACGTCAAGCATGTCCAACAATGTCTGACAACGGAAAACAACGGCTAGAGCGATTTTGACGCATCTGTCGCACCTCCAATAGACTTTGAATGTAAACTAGACACACCTGATGCTCAAGACGTGTTTGGTGTGAACGCACCATCAAGCCTCTGCATTCAGAGCGCACACGCTTCCAACTTGATGTTTCGGACGCGTTTTCGACGTGCATAGCCCGTTTGTTGTGAACACACCCTTATGAAAGGGGCGAAAAGAAATGTTTCATAAATTCAGTGAGTAATTCAAAAATAATTTTCCATACATAATCAAAGATTTTATAACTTGCATTATCAAGGAAGATTTGCTAACTGATCAGAAATGCCAACATGAGGGCTCAATTCAAACATGTTTTATGCAGAAAATGACGTGTGAACAAGATCTGTAGATATGATGAAATAAGATGTTCTTGACTAGAGCTAAAGAACGTCTGAATATCATCTCAGCGGCCTTCATCACATATTACAGCGAGTTCCAAACAGATACAGTTGGTCAATATTGTCTTTATGGTTCCCTCTGTAGAAAGGTGCCAAAGATGATTGTGGGAAAGGTGAACCAAACTTTACTGCAAAGCCATTACTGTAATAAAAACGCTTTCATAAAGTCTGGAGAAATACTGCGCAGTCGTTGAAAGCAAAACGGACACATGAGCTGTAGCTTGAGACTTTTGTCCTGCACTTTGTAAAAATATGAAAATGACGAGCTTTAAGAGAGATGACTATCTTTTTTATTGTTGTAGTTGTGAACCTTTCGCTTAAAATTATGATTTGCACTGAAACTGATGACTTGTCAAAAAAAAAAAATTACTAAAACTCATGGGTCTCTTTCTCTACAATGACGTTAAGAACTCTGCGGGAATTAATATTATATTTTAAAGAAATAATGGTATTATGATAATTTTGTTGCAGTCAAAAGTTTGAGAAAATTGATCTTTGCTTCAGTCCCAGTCTTCGGAATCTTGACAATGTATTCAAAATGGCTAACTCTGAATTCCATGCAGACAAAACTCTGAGAAAACTCCAAAAGGAAGCAAAAGGTGAACAGAAATTTGGTGTAAAAAGAGGCTTTTTTTCCCTGCATCATGCAAACAACCTGAAATTCACAACTATTCAGGCATTTTATGTGCAAAATTATCCACCCTGGTAACTTAGTGAGCAATCTTTTTCAAACATTTGGTGAATTTGCAGACTTGTAGAACTGGGCCAAGCAGAGCCCTCTCCAACATGTGCAAAAAAATTTTTTGTTTGTTTTGTTTCTTTTTGCTTGAAGTAATACGGCTCCCTGCTGTGCAGTGAGTCTAACATGGCAACTCGTTGACAACTTTAACACAGCTCCACTGGAGACTGGAACAAGTTTGACCTCTTGATTTTGCCATTGTGGTTCAGTTACTATGTGAAAATTACACCTACATTTTCCTTAGATCATAGAAAATATATATATATATATTTAAATATTTTGTGTCTATATTGCTGTTATGTAGAAACTGTACACAAAGATCTGTTATTGTGGTTTTAGTCCATGTTTTTAGCAGTGAGTGGGATTTCTCATTGACTTGGTGCTAACCCGTTTTGTTGTATCTTACTGTGTTGTGATAAATATAGCATGTTTTAATGCGTGTCTGTGCATACATGCGTTTTTAATCTGTTTTTGCCTTTTAGTCTAGAGACGGTTTTGCAAAGTTTTCATGAGGCAAGAGGTCATTAGGTTTTCTTAAAATGCTGTTTCGGTCTGGCAAACTGAGCAGAACCAGAAATAACAACTTTACTCGCCTTGATTATATGTTTGGTGGTTCCATTTTGTGTTTGTTTAGCATCTGTGCTCCTCGGAGTTGCAGTTCAGTAGGCAGAATCTCTGGTGTCGGGGGATAATGTTTCAAGAAAACATGAATAATAATAGTGAAGCTGTTTTGTCACTGGTGGTTAATGGATGGGTTGAGCCATCATTCCTCCTCCGGCACATATGTTTGCTGCTTGTAATCATAATGACAGCAGAAAAACCTTTGGCATGATGACCCACAAGTTGATACACATGGGTTTAACCGTCCAACTTGGGTAACTATTCTCTCCTTGTGATGTGTTTGCTTGTTATACATCAGAGTGCAGATAGAAAGTCAGTGGCTTTCTGGTGGGTCTAATGACAAAAAAAAGAGTTATTAAAGAATCCTAACATTCATGAGACATGATAACAATCATTGGTCTGAGTCCAGCTGTCATTGGCTACAGCAGCAGAAGGAAGGAGGAGCAAATTAACCATCTGAGAACAGAAAGTGGCTTATCATGAAAAACAAAAATCGGTAGTAAGGAATCTGTCACTTCCATTGCCATTGATTACAAGTGATAGGTTAGGTTTTCATATATAATCAACATTCTGTTTAAAACAATAACTCTCTCAGAGCCCAGGCCTTTCCGGTGACCACCTGTTCCCTATGTGACAGAGGCAGCAAGCCGCGCCCCTCCGTTGCTGCTTTGCATCTTGTAGTTTCACTGTGATTCTCAGCCCTCTGGGTAGTTGGCAGGACTGGTGCTGACTTGGATTATGTCATATTTCATCTACATGTTACATTTAAAGTAGTTTTTGAAGTTTGTGTTTTTGACCATGTTGAACTTGGTCTGAAAGCGTTTGGGTTGGTCGCTGATACGCGGCTACGACCCGTATCACTGCGGCAGCTGAAGCTTATCTGCTCTCTTTGCATACTGACGGATACACTTCTACCCCCCCACACCTCCCCTTCCCTTGATTTCATCGCCTCCCTCTCCTCTTCGCTACCTTCCCATCTTTACGCCACTGTGTTACTAATCAGGGTGCACAGAACCAGACAGTTTGTTTGCAATTCGATAAGCAGGAAGGACCAGAGGGAGGATGGAGAGAGAGGGAGAGAAAGAGAGAGCGAGAGGCATTCTGGAAATATCAGCAAATTGGGTTTAGGGAGAGAAAACAGCAGGTATCTGATAGCACACAGACCTCGATTCTCTGAGTGCAGGCAGAGAAAGTAAAGCAGGATGAGTGCCTGAGTAATGATGGCTCTAACGAAGGAGGTGCATTCTCTCAGTCAGGATGTCTTCATCTCCCATCATGCCTCCTTGGTGCTCGAACAAAGCCGACATGAAGCGACAGCCGCGTGTTTCGCTCTCACTTGAAAGAAAGCCAAAGTAGAGTTTGATGTGGATGTTTTCTTTAGGACAACAGGATGTAACATCCACCATCTGCCACTTTTCCTCCGTTGTACCTCCAGCCTCGCCGCATCTGCACAGATTTTGTCGGCGGGACCGACGGGGAAAATATAACGTGGTGCTCCAATCCGCTTTTTAGCCTTCACTTTTGTTTCCAGCCTCCCTCCCCACTCTTACTTTTCTCCCTGCGCCTCCCTCGGCTGACCTACATAGCAAAAAAAAAAAAAAAAGGCAGAGAAACGGGGAACCGTAACCTCAGCAGAATCGGGATGCTGGAGACTAGCCCTTTTGTTAGGCAGTAAGATGCACACGCATTGTTCCACTTCCAGATGGCGGTATTTATAGGAGAGGCACCTGTTCTTCCAAACACTGTGGTGAGAGAAAAAAAAAAAGAAAAAACGGGGCAAGTTTGAATCTTTTGAGCAAAAACACTGAAAGAACCTTGGGAGAACAACGGCATGAACCTGTTGTAGGTGCGACCAGAAAGCCATTTATCTCAGCGAGGCAATGTTTAGTAGGGCTGGGCGGTGAAACAACAACCACAGTAATGACAATAGAAAATGCATCTGATAGAGTTTTCATAATTTCACTGAACTCTAATTCGGAACCGCATGGCATTCTGGGGCATGTAGGCAAAGGAAGGAAGGCCTAGCTGGTCTCATCAATTACCTCACTCTCTGATTGATTAGCTAGCAACAAGTTAGGGTTAGGGTTAGTTTCACCACCGTCTCTCATAACCGCTTCCAAATTAAGAAAGACCATGGTGGAGTGAAAGGAGAAAATGAGTACATCACGGTTCGTTTTTCAGCCATATCGCCTCGTGTTTAGCATATACAGCAGCATTCACTGGTAACTTTCAAACCTGAGCTCATAAAATGGAGCACTCTTTGTATACATTACCGCTGCTGCAAAACGTGGATGTCATCTCAGGACGTAGTGAAAATAAGATAAATGATCTCAACATTCTCAATTAATAGGAAAAACATCCACATCTATCAGATTTCTATCAGTTTTAATGTCACACTTTGAGTCTTTTATTCGGCGTGTGCTTTTTACCTGCCTCTCTTGAATTCCTCCAATTATTTTTTTCTCTCTGTCAGATGAATGACTTTTTATAAAGGACAGCATTTATTACATCCTTTAAAGAAAAAGCTGGGGCTAAGTATGATAAACGAGTGATGAATTTACCCTCCTGTGATTAATGCATGATATTTCCGTGGCATGTTTCAACTAACCTGTTCCTCTCTCTCTCTCTCTTCCCCATGCCTTGCTCTCTGTTTGGCCTCGCCGCTGCCTCCCAAAACAACCAAATAGGTAAGTGACAAAAAAATAAATAAAAAAAGAAATCCCCACACTTTGCACACTGAAATGTCAAATTGAGTTATCTGGTTCATTTTCCTTTCCTCGCTAAAGCAGGGGAGAACCCCACACAGGGCTGCGCTTAGGCGGCAAACGCAGAAGAAATGGAGGAAGGGATTAAAGGAGGGTCAGGCTCTGACTGACTGCAATTTTTAGCTGTTTTGAATGAGAACAAAAATGAGACACTAAATTTGTGCATCTTCGCATCATGTCAAAGCAAAAGGAAGAAAAAAGAAACAGGTTTGTTGCGATAAAACCTGGTCGTCTTCTCCTTAGCTCCGGTCCTTTCTGGAACGCTTTCTTCAGTCCCTCTTGCAGTGATTTAGGAACAGCCTGCTGCTCCCTTTTAATCACATATTTAGCTGAGATGGTTGGGATGTTTTCGCTGTAGGTTTTCACTGAGCCCACTCTTGCAGCTTTGAACTGAGGCGCGGCATAAAACTTTAATAATAGAGGGGGATTGAAATGCATCTTACTTTGCTTCCTCCGCTCCTCTCCATGCTCCACTGTGTGCTATATTTTAATAGGGCGGCGATTGTTAAAGGAGACAATGGCCACACTTATTTTTTTTTAGAAGCAAATGATCTGCTATATGTAGGGGTTGGGGGGGGGCACTTTTCTGACTCTCTGCTTTTGCTCATTAGAACAGCAGGAATACAGCACAATGCTTCTCTCATTTTGTGATCTTGTCCCTCCATGTGCTTTCCGTCAAGTTTCTCGTAATTTGTCCTTTTTATCATAACAAAAAAGAAGCTTTTTTTTTTTTTTCCTATCTGGTTTTTGCACTTTACATTACTAGAAGAGGCCCATCCGGCTCGCGGAGCGTGGTGCCGGCCTGATGGCATTTGTGTTGCCCCGTGCGAGGGCGGCCGGCGCGTTCCAATTTAATTTTCTCATTTGATCTTGTCAAACGAGTTTATTTGGAATACATGAGCCTGTTTAAATTCATGAGGTCAGGCAGAGTGCTTTCCGTAATTGGAATCATTTACACACTTTCTTGAAGATGCCCTCTTAGCTCCTCGGCGACGGTGATGTGACCGGCGTCAGCGGAGGAAAATGCACTTAGCATCAGGGGACTCGTCTAGCGGCGCCTATGGAGCAGCGGGGAAAGCGTGCCGGCGGATGCAGAGGCTGTATTGTTGCTTCGCTTAAAAGAGCTGGGAATTTGATGGAACGTCTGCCGTGCTTGCTTCTTGTTTTAGTTGCACATAAAAAAAAAAAATTAATTACTGGAAATATTGCCATTTAGTAGAATTTTGGTGCAAAATTATTCGCTCTGGGTACTCTTGCTTCCTCCTACAGTCTAAAAACATCACTGATAGGTTAATCGATCTCTCTAAATTGCCTGTAGGTGTGTGTGTGTGTACATGGTTGTTTGCCATTGACGGTTGGAGATGGGCACCAGCCTCTCATGTGACCAGGAAATGATCAGCAGCTATAGACAATGGATGAAGAACAGCATGATTGAGATTTCAACAATCCTGTCAAAAATAAAAAACAAAACCAAAGCACACCATGGTGACGATTGTGTAAGTGCCAAATTCCTTACAGGAAGGTAAGGCATACCTCCATATTGCACATAAACGATTTGTTGAGAGACCAACACATTACAGAGATAGACAATAGTTTGACAGGTTTTGTTTTCAGTTGTGTCAGCAGCAGCCAATGAGGTTTATTATTCAAATAATACAAATATTGTATTATTTTCGGAAGGCGACGATATAATTTTAACCTTGCTAGCACACTTTTACATTCCCATTCCCTTCATATCCACTCAGGCTCTCCATGAACAGATGAAAGTCCTGATGATGTTTCCTCCCCAACAGAGAAGCTAAAACTGATGGTGGAGGTGTAGAAACCTCAGACATTCCTCATGAAACATTGCACCTTGTGGGACAAAATAATCTTAGTAAAAACCTGAAACCCATGTGGGGAGCTTTGTGAAATGTGTCTGCTTGGTGAGTAGTAAGAATGTAGAAGAGTTACGATTGATTTCAGGTTGAACATAGACTTTTTAAAGGTTTCTTCATTTTACCTGTGTTTGAACAGCAATGTCAGTTTTAATCTGGTTTAAAGTGGCCTGACACTTAGAGATTATGGTGATTAAGATGAAATTTGAGGAGTTTTTCAAGTCTTCAGCTGTAAAAAATTGTAACATTTTTTGTTTTTAAAGTCATTAAAAACACAAGAAATTACTTGAAACTTCTTGTGAATTTCAAGTAAAAACTTAGACTTGGTTATGAGAGCCATTTAAATCAGTAAAATGAATGTTGCATTCTGCAGCAGCCACAGTTTCCTTGAGACATTTTCATGCCATGTTTTCTCATTTTTCTCCATCTTGCTTCAGGGCGAGAACCACAGTTTTAAAACTAATTTAAAATGACCAATAAGCCACACACTTCCAGTCTAGCTTATCTTTTATAAAGGCAGATGACACAGAAAGACATCTAACTGTGACACGTTATTAAAGTCGAAAGATCCGGCCGATAAGGCCAGTGTTATGAGGAACGGGACACAGAAAGACGTGTTGTTGAAATAAGTCGAGTCTGCATGCTAAATCCTCTACAGATCAATACAGAAATGTAAATGTACAAATTTGGAATATTTGAGTGGAATAAAAACATATCCTTTGCTAAACTCAAGGACGTCTGCAGAGGGTTGTAGAGCTGTTTGCCCCTCCAGATGTAGACTGAATCATCTTCTCAGGGAAGGAAGATATGAACAGGTAAATCTATTACTGCTGAGACATAACAATGAACTATGTTTGTGATTTTTGCCTCTTAAAACTCCTCTCCTTGCTGTCAGGGTGTAGTACCACGGTGGTGCAACTGTGTGTGTGTGTGAGTGATGGAAGGGGCTGAATCAATGCGGGAACAGCACTAGTGAAGAAAATCACAGATATACATCACTTCCACAATGTCTTTGTTTAACAACAGGAACATTCCTCCATTTGTAGTTTGTTTGCCTTTTATTTACCTCACTGGAGTTTGGCTGCATCCCACAAAGCCTATAGGTTTTAGCTCCTGTGGTAGTGCTAAGATGGTTTCCACCGTGTTTATTGGTGGAAGTATTTGCGGAGTTTCGCTATTTGCTGAAGCTCCTGACCCCTTCTAATACAAGAGGGCCACTGTAGTCTGTTTGGTAGTGTCTTAAAAATACTGGGATATTCACACAGCCGTCTCTAGTCTTTCCAGGGAATTGTCTGAAAAAGAAAAAAAAGATGTAGTTAGCAGCTGTTATGTGGACAGAAACGCTTTTCCGATGTCGGAGATCAGAGAAGAACAGACAGATTGGTTCCTGATGGGGGAAAGGCAGATGTAGCTTATATAAACACTTTATTATGAAGAGAGGTGGAAACACCAGCTTAAAGCAGGTGGGCCTTCGCAGAATGTTATACTAGGTGCAAAAAAAGTGATACTAAAAGGAAATTAGCCACAAGTACTCCAGAAATAGACCATAGCAGATTGGAACGGCATTGCTTGGTCCGCTGAATCTTGATTTAAGCTGCTACATGTACATGGTGAGGCCAGAATGTGGGGTAAGCAAGACGAATCTTAATTGTTCAGATTGTTGGTGGTGTCATGGTGCATCTCATCACCTTAATAAGAATAATGACCCAAGTAATTTATTTGCCAAAAAGTGATTTTGATGGCACAAAAATGACCTAGACTATTAGTTTCTGGCATCCTCTGGACTCCTCAGTGCTACTTGAGCATTGACCAATCTTCTGGGTGTTACGGCCAGCAGGTTAAAGTACCATGCCACAGAGATCAAATCATCTTAGTCTGGATCTTTTGAGCACAACAATGAGTTTCCAGAACTCCAGTGGCTTCCACAGTCACCAGCCTTGAATTCAACAGAGCGGATTGGAGACGTAGAGAAATTCACACCATGGATGTGAGAACCTGCCAAATCTGCAGCAACTGCGAGACGCTTTCATGTCATAATGGGTCCAACTCTCTTTGAAACGTTTCTGATGTTGATTCCTCGTTGAATCTATGCCACATGAAAGACCCAGATAATGAGGATGGTTCTAAAGACAACTATCTAGCAGGTTGTTAAAGGTGTACCTTATAGAAAGTGGCACATGAAGGAATGTTTGAAAGAGAAAATTCAGTCCCTCCAGGAAGTTACCATGATGCAATTGGATCTGTTAATGGAAATTCCCTCGTCAATCTCAAATTTTGCACTGGTTTGCTGTTTTCACCAGTTATCCCAGCTTTCCCCCAAATCTGACCAATCACCTTAACATTTTCTGTATTTCATTTTTTCTAGCCAATCACTGCAATTATTCTGAATTTTGACAAATCCCCTTAAGCCCTTTCTAATTTTACTTCCTGTTTCATCCTCAAAAGCCAAACCTGCAAGATAAAAACAGGAGTGTTGCCTTTTTTTTTTTTTTTTTTTTAATCGTTGTTTTGCACAAACAATTTTGAGATGTTTTGAAGCATTTGTTTATACTGTGTATACAATTCGTGTTAACTTGGATGACCAATATGAAAGTCTTCTTTTGCACTTGGCCAACTCCTCAGGACAGGATTTTGTCTTTAGCAAGTGGGCTATTTCAAGAAGGTACTTCTTGAAAAGGGTGTATGCACTTTAAATTAAGTAATTTCAGGGGTGCTGTGGTGGTGCAGGGGCGAAACACAACCCACGTATGGAGGCCCTGGTCCTCGTTGCGGTGGTCACAGGCTTGATTCCTAGCCTGGCAACATTTGCCGCTTGTCGTTCCCCTCTTTTCTCTCTGACTACTTTCAAATAAAGGCCACTTGAGCCAACAACACCTTTAAAAAAATAAATTCAGCAATTTCACCTTTTTTGTAAGCCCGTAAAGCTTTAAAAAATGTGCAACTTTGACCGCAACTTTTTGACAAAGGCTGCCGCAAAGTCAGTAATTTTAGGCTACAATAATTTAAAAAAAGAAAAAAAAAAGAAGAAAAAACAATCCTGCATGGACTGGAAATAGTTGATCATCATCAGTGGGAACGGAATATTTGGTACAGTTCTGTTTGTTTTTTTGAAAATTTTTTAAGACATTTTTAGAGACCCTGACTTATATTTATATATTCATCCACCATGTTTTTTTATCGTTTTGTCTAAATGTTCTTCTCCTGATAGCTTCCCTCCTCTGCTCTGCTTAGTGAATATTACACAATCCAAGTACAAATCTCCCATTAGCAATAATTCAAGAGGCTGTTATCTATTTATTGTAAAAAACTGAAGCAGTAAAAACAGTTAGTCAGGATTCATTCTGTCTTTCACCCTTACATTTGATCTGATTACAAAACGGGTGAAAACGAGAGCTCAAATGACACGAAGCAAATGCAATAAATGGCGGAGCGTTGAAGGTAGCAGGAGTCCCCGCCAGCGGCTGAGCGGAGACATTATGCACAGACAATATGTGCACAGAGGGGCTGTGGCTGCAGGGAGATGGACCTGCTGCTCACGCCCAGGCTTTAAATGACCATCATATCTCTCTTGCATTAAAACTCGCTGCCGCCTTGCAATCCGCAGTAAGCCTCAGGCCTCACCCACTGCAATCCGCTTACCCTTAAATAGCTCCAAATTAGTGACTGAATTTTTCACTCCGTGCTTCTGATGGGGGGCTAAAGGCGAGGAAGAAAGTTATTTTAGCTTTGATTAACCCTCTTTAATGGTTGAAACCTTTGACTTATAGGACAAGACTTGTTATACTATTAATTGTGGAATTCTTTAATCCTGAAATATTTTTTTTTCTTATTGGCGTGAGATGAAATAGGAAGGAGGATTTTAATTTGAAGATTTCTGGAAAAACTCCCCCTTTAATCTTTTTTTTTTTTTTTGTCACCTCGTACACCGCCGCGTTTTCATTCGTCACCTAACGACACTCAAGACTCGTGGGCCAAATCAGCCCACGGTAGCTTTTTATGTGGCCCTTTAGATTCCAGACTAAACACTACATGTGGTTAAATATTAGGTTATCAATCAGTGCCTTGCTAGTTTCTTGATAATTATCATGGAAATTCACGCAAAATCAACAAATCCCCGCACTTTTTTTGCACTAATACATAATTGGGAGTTTATTGCAGATTTTTCTCAAAAAGCTGTCAAAAATTGTCTTATTTGTACTAAACAGCTGCCTCAGCCTTAACTGATTTCACGTTTTAGTCCATGACCTGTACAGACAGTAATAAAAAGTCACATTTATTATAGATATGCACAAATATCAGATATTTCCAAATTAGTACCACAAACAGATTTTTATTACAAAAAAAATCACAAAAAGTATCACAAAATCCTGGAACTGAAAAGATGTTCATATTATTTAATTTTAAGAATTCATTGGTATTTTAATAGTTTTTGAACAGGTTTTATCAATGGCGCAACCGGCCCTTTAAGAGCACTCGTTATCTTGATTTGGCCTAAAATGGAAATGAGTTTCACGCTCCTGCCTTACGCTGTCGTATCGTTGTCTTGACAATTGCAGGAACCGCGCAGCAAATTCAGAACTGGTTCAGGGAAAAAAAAAAAGAAAACAAGTGACTCTGCTTGATGTGTCTCGCAGCAATGCCTCCCATCTGGTGGGATTACAATTACAGGTATTTAATGCAGCGGCGCATCATTAGCGTTTTGTTGTGGTGTCTGACACAGTCATGCCGCCTCCTCCAATGACAATGACCCGCATTAGTGGGGATTAGATGGCGAGAGCTGATGGAGATGGGGATGACACAGCAGAAAGCTAATTGGGTTTTATGGGTGTGAAATCTCGGGGAGCGACATAAAATTGAAAAACGGCCCGCGAAGGAGGCGGGGGGATGTAAAAAGTGCGAATTTGTCATTTTATTGGCTTAAATGACAGTCGCCCCATGAGCCTCTCTGTAATTAGCTTGCAAGTTCTGTTGCTGCTTCAGAAGAGGTTAAGTAAAAGGGGAACCTGCTCATTAAAGAAGTTTATTTAGTGGGCTAATCTCACCTGAAATATGCTGGGAAAACATTTCGTCTGAGTACGGTTTTCCAACGAGGTTAAGAACCGACTGTTTAGAAAGAAAATCACATACTTGACCTAATTTAGCACCTCTGACAATTCATTTCAATTAATTTAGCATAAATATATTAAAAAAAAAACATTTATAAAAAAAGCATTTCTTTTTCATTTGCAGTTTACCTTTTTTTTTTTTTTGCATTGATCAACATTTCTTAGAACGACTAATTATTATTCCATCACTTTCTGTTCGTGTATATCTCATTCGACAAAAGTCACCCATTTCATTTAGCCACTTAATGATGACCCACATTAATTTCACCACCTCAACCAAGGTATCTGAAAAAAAGTCTTTAAAAATCACTGTTGCACATATGCAGCAAAGAGTGCCATCTTTGTCTCAGTAAATCTCAATCACAAGCGCTACAACGGATACCTGGTATTTGCTGGGGTTAAGAACCACTGCAACCTACTGATAACTGGAATCTGCAGTTAAAGTTGCCTATTTTAACCGTTCAAACACCAAATATACGTTAATATGCATGAATACACACAGTGGAAGCTGTCTTAAAACTACTGCAGAAGCTAACATCCATTGTCTTCCTTATTTCTGCTTTTTAGATCCAATCAGTGCCAAGGAAAATAAAAAACATTGACTGATTGAAAATGCTAGCCATTAGCATGTAAAGCAACATGATATTTCAGCTTCATAAGCTGCTGTTTCTAAAATATTTTAGATATGGCTTCTGAAAAAATCTGCAAATAGGTAATTTTTTCCCTAAAGAGAGATAAAATAGTATACCCTCGCTAGCTTTTAGCTTTAGCATCTGGAAAGCTAAGTGTTCCCAGGGTTTAGGGACCACAGCCAATAGCAAATGGCAAACAAAATCCGTGAATACTTGGAACTGTTCTAAAAAATGCTTAGAACTGCCTGGTTTAATAGCTCAAACAGCAAATATGCCATCATGTGCATTAATACTCGCATCTTAGCACTGCTACACAAGCTAACATCTACCAATATCGTAGCATTGCTCCTTGGTACTTCAGCTTTCCAAGCTGCATTTTCTTCCAAATATTTTAGATATGCTCTATTAAAAAAATCTCTGAATTAACTGCAACTGAACTGTGAATAGAACAGAAAAATGTGGATTTTCTTTTTCTATATGGAGACTTAAGCTGTATCTTTTGTACCACTGGTGACCTTGTTAAAGGTAAATGTTTTTCCCCCATCAAGTCAAGTTTGAGTAGCACATTTCAGCAAGAAGGCAGTTAAAATGCTTCACATTACTTTTTTTTACTCAACAATTTACAAATTCATTAAAAAAAAATTTAGTATGAGATTTTGCTGGTGTAATAAATATTTTTTTGTTTGTTCATTTTACATAATCATGGGTTATCGATCCAAAATCCAAACATCTTATTTCTAGTTCTGTAATAAAGTTTACAATTTCCTCAGCCGAGGTGGTTTTTCACTACACACATCGTTTCAGTCTGGAGCCATCCGGGGTGTTGAGAAGCACCTGGTGTACCGAGAGAACCGTTTCCATTCAGTCACACACCTCAGCACCAAACCTCAGAGCAGAGCAACTGCCTGAGCCAAGTCATCACAGACATAAGTAAGGGGATATTTTGACAGTTTTATATTTGTTCTTTTTTTTTTTTGTTTTGTTTTTTTTTTTTGCTGAGACTCAGATGGGAAAATCAATATCACTTTCATGTCTGAGTGATACATATGAAGTTAGCGCAGCAAGACGTAAGGGAGAAAGTTTATGAACCAATTTCCTGGCTAAGAAATATTGTAAAACATCCGTTATAAAAGTTTTCTCTCATCTCCTTCACATAATTATATATTTCCATGACAGCAGAAATTATTTCGTATCAGTCTTGACTGATGAAAAAACATAAATATCTTGTGTCTTGGAGTCAGTTTTATACCAACATCTCTATCTGCTCCGTAATGAGGAGCGATGGCTGTGTGGATCCTGGCAGGATTGCCGTTAAGTCGGGTGTGGCCATCAGGTGCATCACCTCTGTGACTCCTGTATCAAACCAAATGAAGTGCTTCGAGCGAAGAGAAGTCGACCCGACTTGAACGGCGGATCGGAGCCCCGGCAGTCACTACGGCTAATGGAGCGTTGTCTGTCTAGCTTTCGGAGAGGATTTACAGGCCGACTCCAATCGCGAAGCACATCAACATCTGCTGTTCGATACGTCTCCACGGCGCCGAGAAACGCGTCAGACCCACAAGAGCAGACGATTTAACGGCCGAGGGGGAAAAAAAAAAAAATGAAAGGAGATAGGTGGGATTTAGCAAGAGACGGAGAAAGCTGTGCCTTGGATACCGGTTCCGCCTTCCATCTTCTGCTGAGCCTTTCTTTTGGTAGCTGGAAGCGCATATGCCATTTTGTTGAGTGTTTGCAAGGCGCATTCGGCGCGACAGATGTTGAAATGGTGAGCTGTCTGGCGGGCAAACTCTGGCTGCCATTTGTCAGGAACAATTCCTTCATGAAAGAGAGCGCCGGATGAGGGTTGTTTTCTCTTTTTTTTTTCTTTTTTTTTCCTCCCTCAATTCGCTGCACAATCCGGCTGCTTTGACATTTCAGGTTAAAAGACTAGAAGTGGATTTGTTTTTAAACCTGCTGGCCTGCCTTACATGTACGTCGCCTTGCAGACGTATCCAGAGCTCTGAAAGTTCTTCAGTTTATCACGTGGCAAGGTCAAACCTGAATGTGTTTTATTGGAATTTTCTTTTTGCAGTAGATGAACACAAGTAGTGCATCACTGTGGAGTAAAAGAAAAATTATCCATCTTTTTTTCCAACTGCTATCGACTATCTCCTATCATTGGGCAAGAAGCGGGGTAGAGGGCTGCCAATCCATCAACAAGGCAACACAGAGACACACAGGACAACAACCAAGCACATACACACACACTTACATATAAGGACAACTTAGAGACCAATTAAGCTAACAGTCCTGCTTTTGGACTGTGGAAAGGAACTGGAGTACCCAGAGCAGACTACATACATAAACACTTGAAGCAAGACTACGTTGCTACAGCCTCCTTTTTAAATATGTTCACAAATAATATACTGAAAATTAGAGCAGATATTTGTAGATATTTGGCCTTCTTTGTTCTGATGCTACTTCAGAGGCCATCTTTAAAACATCTTTTGTGTGAAATATGGAGCAGTGTTTTGTGTTTTCCAGGCACACAGCGCCATTTTATAGCACAATCAACTATGTTAACTTCAGTTGTTGTAAAAAATGCTACTTACTAATATTACATATGACTTAAAATACATTTTACCTTGTGTTTTAATACTTTGACATTGAGCCTCTGTCTCTTTAAGAAGCTCCTGCTCTTTCTGAAACTCCGCCTTCAGGATGTCATCACAACATGGCTCCTCTATTAACCCTTTAACAATGTTTTTACCAGCATTGCACTGAGAAGTGGCATTGATTCCCCCCGTCGTTTCCGCCAACCGCTAGCTTCTCGTCTGTGGAAGCCTTATTAATCTGATGCATGCAGCATTGTGCCTTTGTCAAATGAAAAGTGAATGAAGGGGCTGCATGGAGGAGGAGAAAGCATGGAGGGGAGGTGGGTGAGAAGGGGGTGAGGGGGTGTGTGAGAAAAAGCCAGAGAACAATTGGCATGAAATGAAGTGTCGTCATAGTCGATGCTTCGCCGTGCATAAAACAGTCAGAATGGAATGATTTATTGTCACAGTGAGAACAGGGGCTTGGCTCGGTGTGCATATGCTACGCGTTATGATGAAATTGTGGACCCATCAGGGGAAATTTCCACAGCATGAAAGCATAATAACACCCAAAGTGAGGGGGAAAAGAAATGGTCAGGACTTACAAATTGAAGCTCTTTATTCTGAGCTTTCATTCTGTCCACCATTTGCTGTGTTGAATCTTTTTGAGTCTCCTTTCACCCCCCTCTCCTCCCTCACACACACACACATACTCGCACCCCAAAAGCATCTCCCTTTGCTTACTGCTCCTTCATTCACATCTTGTTTGTTTCTCCCACTGGCCGTTGCTCTCCGTCGTTGCCAGGAGGTTTCACAGCCTCTCCGTTCTGTCTCATTTGATCGCTTAGTCACATATTTCCCTGTCACCCTGTTGCACTCTTCCTTTTATCCCCTGAGCTCCTGTCTTTGTTAAAAAAAATATATATCAGATAGAGATGGCTTTTTGCCTCCTGTCTCGGAACACAAAAGGACATAAAGAAGAGGCAATGCAGGGGTCTTTGTAGTGAAAGTGACCCCTGTCCCCCTCGGAGAGCGGATGAGCCGGCCAGGGGTCCGCCGTGGCTCTGGGCCGCGGATGACACGCTCATCTGTCATGTGCTGGCCCACACATCTGCGGCGTCCAAAACGCTGTCCTGGCACTCTCCCTCTTCATTCTGCACGTAGGTTTAGTGGGGGAAAAGTCAAGCACAAAATGGCTGCCGCTTTCACTGAGAATAAGTGGAAATATTTTTCTTTTTAGTGGCAAGAGGAATTAGAATAATGCAAAGCTATAAGTATGTAAAATAGACATTTTTAAGCTTGACACCATGCCATAATGCTAATCCCTGATCAAAAACAAACCTGGAGTGTTGCTTTGATTTTGTTACGCATGTTTGAGAAACCCTTTAATCTCCATGGCAGCCATTCAGTTGTGCAAAACGCCTGGGTGGACGTAGCCCCGCCTTTGAGGACAAAGCTCCTCCTCTGAGCTGCAGTTTCTAAGCTATCGAGCTTCCGCCTCACAGAACAGCTTTGTCCACTTGGCTCCTTCAGACTTCAGAAAAAATTTGCAAAAATTAGCAAACACTTGATTTCACAGCTGAGCTCTTTACAGGAGCCAGTTCTTAGTCCAACGCTGGTAAAAATGTTGCTGAAGTGTTAATAGAGGAGCCATGTTGTGATG
Source organism: Poecilia mexicana (assembly GCF_051168715.1). Lineage (NCBI taxonomy): Eukaryota > Metazoa > Chordata > Actinopteri > Cyprinodontiformes > Poeciliidae > Poecilia > Poecilia mexicana. The sequence continues at coordinate 4,645,742 of NW_028263387.1, forward strand.
ACTTCCTGAAGGCGGAGTTTCAGAAAGAACATGAGTTTTTAACCCTTGTGCGTGCAAGGACTGAGGCAACTGATACAAGTGATATGGGTGTGGGATTGGTTGGACCCAGTTTGTAAACACAAGGGTTAAAGAAACAGAGGCCCAATTTCAAGGTGTTAAATTACAAAGTAAAAATCATATTAGATTTATAAAGCATTTTTTTTACAGCTGAAGTTAACATATCTATTTTATTGTGCTGTAAATTGGCCCTATGTACCCTGGAAAACGCACAATTCTGCCCCTTTAACCTTTTAATATCTTTTTGGGATGGTGTTCAGACTGACAAAGTTTCATACAAAAATGACATCATAAAAGTTTACTGGCTCATTAAAAGTCTTTCAAATCCCATTAAATACTTTTCAATGAGATCAACTCCTTCATTTTGCTGTTGATTTGAAAAACTGCAGCTGGTTCTGTCTGAACTTTTGGTCACGATGATGATAAAAAAAAAGTCCTGGGAGCTGAAAATGCTTTGGTAAAATCCAGATCTACTGCAGACAGGTGACAAGGAGGGAGCATACCCAAAATAGACTTGTGCTGTATATTAAAATATACCTGTAAGAAATGACAAGTTGACAGGGAAGACTATCCAACCTGGAAACACAGCACACAATGACAAGTTACAGCTTTAAGATTTCTGACTAATGGGATACTGGTCAACAGATAATCCCTGACTAATGATTGGAGAGGGGGCATGCTTGTGAGAACATCACTGTAATCTCGAAAGTTTTTAAATCTGAATAAAAATCCAAATTATAAGTTTAATCTTTTAACAAATTGCTACCACTTAGATAGCACCATCTTGTTTGAAGCCTAAATAAATATACTGCTCAAAAAAATAAAGGGAACATTTCACTTTAATTTTGTGTGTGGCTCCAAATCCAGGCCTCCATTGGTTAATAAATTTGATTTCCATTGATGATTTTTGTGTGATTTTGTTGTCAGCACATTCAACTTTGTACAGAACAAAGTAGTCAATGAGAATATTTCATTCATTCAGATCTAGGATGTGTTATTTGAGTGTTCCCTTTATTTTTTTGAGCAGTGTATATTGAAGTGCCCATTCAGTGCCTTGAAAAGGGGTGCTTACTGAAAGCTCAGACGACTTTGAATTTAAGTTTCAGAACAAGATGAGTGTGTCATAAGTGTAGATATTAAAGATTGCTAATTAAAATTCCTCCATCCATCTATGGTGTATACTCACTTATCCTCAGAGAGTTGTGGAGGCAGCACCTGAGAACAGGAAAACATTAGAACAAAACCTGGACACGTAATAGAAATGCTAAAAAGTAAAGGACCAAGGACTGATCCAGGCGGTACACCCTAAGGCGAGAGTTCTCCGTGCCGAATTTGCTGCAGCTGTGTGTTGAAAATCAAACTTTTCTCCCCCTCTGTATGCAAAATGACTGGTGAGAATTTTATGGGCGTGTTTCTTTTCATCAAAAATGTCTCCAACTACTCAACTTCCATGAGATGGTTTATTTACCATAGAGCAGGACGGAAGGTTTTGAGGAACAATTGTCAGATAAATCTTCTTGCTTCCAATAACATGAGAATGATATAAAAAGTTCAAATCATTTGCTATATTTAGAGCCGTAGCTGCACTCGAGCCTTTTCCCAAAACCAAACAGGAAGTCAGTAGGATGCTGGCTGCTGCCTGAAATTCTGTTAATTGTTCACTCGTTGGTGATTCCAGAACTTTTTGCAAGTGCGGACAGTTTAGAGAAGGGACTGTAATTGTTGAGTTTCATTGATAGTGATGGTTTCTTTCCCTCTTGCCGTCACAATGTGAGCATCACTCCCACAATCATTATGGTCTGAAACAAGAGTGTTCACTGGGTGGAGGGAGAACACACTCGTTTGGCCAAATCCATAATGGGCATGCAGAGGTTTAATACATGCCACTTGAAATAAAACACACCATGAAATATTGCATTCGGGTAGTTTGCTATGTATTATTTATATTGTGATAAATCCTTCTGATTGATGAAGATGTCTGCAGCATCATTTACACTTTTTTTTTAAATTGAGATCTACAGCAACGACACATCCTATTTTTTTCCCCATTTGACATTTATAAACTACTTTTTTTTAAATTGTCTTCTATTAAACAATAGGAGTTGATTTTCTGTTAAAACCATAAGCCAAAAAGTTTTGTTTCTGCAAAAAACAACAACCCATAAGTATAAAAATTATTGCAAAACAGGAGTACAACGGAAATATCTAGCATTTTTGTGCGGACATTAGATGCGTTTACAGTAAAACATGCTTGCATTTCTTTTTTTTTTATCTTTATTGTTTCTTATTTTTCCTCTTCACTGTCCCTAACACATATCCAGTGTTTATCCAGATGGAGGCTTCAACACCAGAAGTCCCTTCAGGGAGAGATAGTTTATTGACCCACATTAGGTGATTTATTAGTTGGACCTGATTTATTACTTTGACTTTAGCAATATTTAGTCAGACATTTATCATTGTGTCACATTCTCCCTTGAAAATGAGTGCTATAAACTGGTTTAGAAACTTCAAGAGGGGCTTGTAGTGCATATATACGCTCCTCCAGATTAGAAGCTTAGGAGCGTGAGCCGCCATTTTCTCATTGGCAAGCCCCCCCTCCCCGTTTCTCAAAGGTCAGTGGTATTTTTTTTTTGTGGGGCTTTTCATTGTGTCGTGCCTTCTACTGCTCTCTGGAACATTGGGGGAAGCAAAAGCTGTGTCCTCATTATTAAGGCCAATTTCCATCACTTGCTCAACCCTCCTGTCACCAGTGCTCCCCCATGAGGGAATGAATGGAATTTAATGGCCGATGGTTGATTAGCGCTACGCTAATGATGACTCAAGTGGTGCGGATGGCTGTGGAGAGTTTGGGATGAAGAGCAGAACAGAGAAAGAGAGCTGCTTAGTTACTGAATGACCTGTCCTTTGGAACCATTTGGACGTCCACTGTTCTCTTTTTGTGTGGGTTTTAGAATGTGCAGCTGTGTGTCTTGATTTGATCGGGACGTGATCTCTGAGACCTTCTGGGATTACTTTTGAAAATGAATCTTTCAAATGTATAATCCATTTCTTACCTGTAAGTGGAAGGTAGCTTTAATCAATCAAGTTTATTTATTTTGCACATTTCAGCGACGAGGCGGTTCAAAGTGCTTCACATCATGAAAATACAAAAATGCAAAGACATGAAAGACCTTGCAGTCAACAGTTGAGGAAACCATTAACAAACATTACATCATCAATACTCACCAAATATGGTGGTCAACATTTCATTGATTTTGATTCAAAGGCAGCTCTAAACAGGTGAGTTTATAGTCTGGACTTAAAGTGTTTCAGCAGTTTTTCAGTTTTCTGGACGTTTGTTCCAGATTTGTGGTGCATCGAAGCTGAATGCTGCTTCTCCATGTTTGGTTCTGGTTCTTGAGAATCAGAGCAGACCAGAACCAGAGGACCTGAGAATTTATTTAGACTTATTTAAAGTAATAATAAATAAAGCTAAATCATGTTTACATATACTGTTTGTAAATATTGATTTTAACTGTATTTTAAGCTTTTTTTATTTAAATTATTTAGAACAAACTTACATTTAAAACAAATGGCCGCCATTGGGAGCTGCAACCCAAGCAAAAAGTTCATGATTCTACTTTCTTTTACTCAGTCAAGATTGTCCTGAGTTCTTTGACCCTGTTTTGTATAAAGGCCATTCTGACCATTTGTCATTGATCTTCTTGTAGGTCTTTCCATCTTTTTCATAAACTAAATTTCTTCTAAAGTCTGAGAATTGCTTAACATTTTTTATCACATTTCTAAAACGTGTGCAAGACCTTTTGGACATTTGTGTTCATTGGGGCATGCCATTAGCAATGCATAAGGAGAGCAGTGACTGACCTGCGAAGCAGGTCAGTCACTGCCTCCATGCATTGCATGGCAGGCACCTATTGTTCTACACCCAATAGAACGCCTGGATATTATTATTGGGGCATGCCATTAGCAATGCATAAGGAGAGCAGTGACTGACCTGCGAAGCAGGTCAGTCACTGCCTCCATGCATTGCATGGCAGGCACCTATTGTTCTACACCCAATAGAACGCCTGGATATTATTATTATTATAACAACTTCTTCCATTACCGTTAATGCGGCTCGTACCGCTGCGTGCCCACCCACAAAAGTGGTATCAAAACGTGTGTCTCGATCCCGGCATTGGAGCTATTACTTTTATTGGGGATCGGAGTTACGACGGCGACGTAAAAAGCGAAAAACGAGCGAAATTTCCAACTGCCGAAACCTTAGAGTGTAACTGAAACCAACTGCCGCTTTTTAGAGTGAGAAAAAGAGTGGAATTTTGACCCCAAAATAATTTTGAAATCGCTCTCATGGGTGCAAAAATTGCTCTATTGGTATGAAAGTCGGTCATGACATTGATACGAATGCCTGCTCCGGTAAAATGTTTTCAAAATTTCCCTAGGGCTTATGGTTTTCGGTCCAGGTGCTTCAGAGCAAAGTTTTGGGACAGGATAACTGACGCTCCTCTCCAGTGTTTTACATACATTTCTGAAAAATCTCTGAGCTCAGCGCACACCATTTTTCTCTCATCACTGCAATTACTGTGATTGAGCTACAGATATGAATCGCGGTAATAGATGAGATGAGAAATAGCCCTCTCATATGCTTCAAACGGTTTTTGGATCGGACTTACGGAACCCGAACGGGAAGCAGTCGTTCGGACTGCTTTTTCCATTAAAACTGACTGGGTGTCTCATAAAGATAGATAAGTCTGACACACACAGGGCACTTTCATCACTATAGCAACAGAATGCAGAGAGGGAGAACTGCTGGTTGGACTACAAAGACTCTGTAGTTCTAAATATGGCGGAACACTTTAATGCAGAGGGCAGAGCAGAAGGTCAGAACTACAACATGGCGGAACACTCAATTATTACAGAGGAGGCCTGAGCTGGCAGTTAGAACTACTTCCTGTTTTGGGCATTATACAGGTGGATTAACCAAACCACTGTTACACATTGGATTAGTGTGGTTATGAAAATTAAGTTTACTGAAAGTTTCAAAATAAAACTCTGAAAATTGCACTGACAAAAGTGCATCGCCGTAGGCGATGCAAAAATGAAAATCTTTTTTTTATGTTTTTTTTCTCAGGATAGTGAACTGCCTTGCGCAGCAAGGCAGTTCATTAACATTAGCATTTCATGGTTGTCTTAAAGATTGAAATCCTTCCCCAGCTTTCTGTCTCACACACACAGCAGTTGGCTGAGGGCCAATCGCTAGAGCAACAGAATCCAGAGAAAGGCTGCTGGTTTGGACTACAAACCAGCAGCCATAACTGCCATAACTGTAGTTCTATCTATGGCCAAGACTCAGTTAAAATAGAGGCCTGACCAGCATGTCAGAACTACAACATGGCGGAACACTCAATTATTACAGAGGAGGAGTTGGCTGGTATTATAAACAACTTGTGCTTTGAGCATTTTATAACTGATTTAACCTGATCACTATTACACATGAAATTAGTGTGGCAATTTCAAATGAAGCTTATTGAAATTTTTCAAAATAAAAGCCTTGACAATTTTTACATCATGTAATTGCTCTTTTTACATACATTTCTGCAAAAAGTTCTGAGCTCAGCGCACACCATTTTTCTCTCATCACTGCAATTACTGTGAATGAGCTACAGATATGAATCGCGGTACTAAATGAGACGACAAATAGCCCTCTCATACGCTTCAAACGGTTTTCGAATACGTATCACGGTTCCCGAATGGAAAGGAGTTGTTCGAACAGCTTTTTGGAGTGAAACTGGCTGGCTCAAACAGATAGAATTGTTTCTCCCCCTGTCTGGAGAAACACAGGGGGAGGCTTGATCACTATAGCAACAGAACACAGACAAAAGCCAAACTGCTCCTTAGGACTACAAAAACACCATCTTTGTAGTTCTAAACACGATGGAACACTTTACTACAGAGGCCTGAGCAGAAGGTCGGAAGGTCAACATGGTGGAACCCTCAATCATTACAAAGGAGGGCTGAGCTGGCAGTTAAGAAGTACATAATGGTGGAACTCTGACTTATTACAGAAAGAAGGTGAGCAGAATGTTATAACTACAGACAGGGCAGAATGTTCTGGGCATTATATATAAACTGGTTTAACCCAACCACTGTTAGATATTGGATTAGTGTGGCCATTTAAAATGAAGCTTACTGAAAATTTCAAAATAAAAGCCTGAATATTCCTCTTGGGCCTTTATTATGTTTTTCTCTCAGGTTAGTGCAGAGACAACTACAGATTTAAATCGTGTTTCCATCGGAGACAAGAAATTGCCCTCTTATATGCTTCAAAAAGTTTTCGGATTGCTCTTATGGATGCTGAACAGTAAGCCGCTTTGATCAGAAAAACTAACTGCTTCAAACAGTTAGAATTCTCTCTCCCTGTGTGTCTCACTAACATGATAGTTGAGCTGCTCTTTAGAACTACAATGACTGAAGGTCAGAACTACAACATGGCGGAACTTTCAGATACCACAGATTAGGGCTGAACTGGCATTTAGAACTACTTGCTGTTTTGGGCATTATATAGTTGGATTAACCCAACCACTGTTACACATTTTATTGCTGTGGTCAATTAAAATGAAGCTTAATGAAAATTTCAAAATAAAAGCCTTGATATTTTTCACATCAGCTTTGGGCTTTATGTGAAATGTTTAAACAAACTACTTTTACACATTGAATTGGTGTGGTGGTTAAAATGAAGCCTACTGAAAGTTTCAAAATAAAAGTCTGCATATTCCTCTCATGCTAGTGCAACGCCGTAGGCGTTGCAATAATATTAAGCTTTTTTCGCATTTTTTTTCCTCAGGATAGTGAACTGCCTTGCGCAGCAAGGCAGTTCATTAACATTAGCACAAGTTTAGCATTTTACTGCCCCCACTAGTGCACTGCCTTGCGCAGCAAGGCAGTGCATTAGCATTAGCATTAGCCTTTTCCCTAAAGGTAGCTATTAGATAATTTTCTTACTTATTAGCGATGTTCAGTATACTGAATGGAGTAAATCAATGACAGAAAACATGCTAGTGATGCCACACATCCTACATGAATATTAGTCTTCATGCTAATATTAGCATTTTGGCTTATGCATTAATTTCAACATACTGAATGGTACAGGTACAGTTTAGTCAACATGTTTCTGACTCACCACAGGTTATTGACTACATTGCAGCTTTCTTTAGCATTAATGCTAATTTTTTGCATCAGAAGGCTTGATTAAAAAGCGACGGGCACACTTTGGCATGCCCCTCAAAATTTCTGCGGAATTTTCTAGTTGGGGCATGCCATTAGCAATGCATAAGGAGAGCAGTGACTGACCTGCGAAGCAGGTCAGTCACTGCCTCCATGCATTGCATGGCAGGCACCTATTGTTCTACACCCAATAGAACGCCTGGATATTATTATTATTATAACAACTTCTTCCATTACCGTTAATGCGGCTCGTACCGCTGCGTGCCCACCCACAAAAGTGGTATCAAAACGTGTGTCTCGATCCCGGCATTGGAGCTATTACTTTTATTGGGGATCGGAGTTACGACGGCGACGTAAAAAGCGAAAAACGAGCGAAATTTCCAACTGCCGAAACCTTAGAGTGTAACTGAAACCAACTGCCGCTTTTTAGAGTGAGAAAAAGAGTGGAATTTTGACCCCAAAATAATTTTGAAATCGCTCTCATGGGTGCAAAAATTGCTCTATTGGTATGAAAGTCGGTCATGACATTGATACGAATGCCTGCTCCGGTAAAATGTTTTCAAAATTTCCCTAGGGCTTATGGTTTTCGGTCCAGGTGCTTCAGAGCAAAGTTTTGGGACAGGATAACTGACGCTCCTCTCCAGTGTTTTACATACATTTCTGAAAAATCTCTGAGCTCAGCGCACACCATTTTTCTCTCATCACTGCAATTACTGTGATTGAGCTACAGATATGAATCGCGGTAATAGATGAGATGAGAAATAGCCCTCTCATATGCTTCAAACGGTTTTTGGATCGGACTTACGGAACCCGAACGGGAAGCAGTCGTTCGGACTGCTTTTTCCATTAAAACTGACTGGGTGTCTCATAAAGATAGATAAGTCTGACACACACAGGGCACTTTCATCACTATAGCAACAGAATGCAGAGAGGGAGAACTGCTGGGGTTTGGACTACAAAGACTCTGTAGTTCTAAATATGGCGGAACACTTTAATGCAGAGGGCAGAGCAGAAGGTCAGAACTACAACATGGCGGAACACTCAATTATTACAGAGGAGGCCTGAGCTGGCAGTTAGAACTACTTCCTGTTTTGGGCATTATACAGGTGGATTAACCAAACCACTGTTACACATTGGATTAGTGTGGTTATGAAAATTAAGTTTACTGAAAGTTTCAAAATAAAACTCTGAAAATTGCACTGACAAAAGTGCATCGCCGTAGGCGATGCAAAAATGAAAATCTTTTTTTTATGTTTTTTTTCTCAGGATAGTGAACTGCCTTGCGCAGCAAGGCAGTTCATTAACATTAGCATTTCATGGTTGTCTTAAAGATTGCAACAGAATCCAGAGAAAGGCTGCTGGTTTGGACTACAAACCAGCAGCCATAACTGCCATAACTGTAGTTCTATCTATGGCCAAGACTCAGTTAAAATAGAGGCCTGACCAGCATGTCAGAACTACAACATGGCGGAACACTCAATTATTACAGAGGAGGAGTTGGCTGGTATTATAAACAACTTGTGCTTTGAGCATTATATAACTGATTTAACCTGATCACTATTACACATGAAATTAGTGTGGCAATTTCAAATGAAGCTTATTGAAATTTTTCAAAATAAAAGCCTTGACAATTTTTACATCATGTAATTGCTCTTTTTACATACATTTCTGCAAAAAGTTCTGAGCTCAGCGCACACCATTTTTCTCTCATCACTGCAATTACTGTGAATGAGCTACAGATATGAATCGCGGTACTAAATGAGACGACAAATAGCCCTCTCATACGCTTCAAACGGTTTTCGAATACGTATCACGGTTCCCGAATGGAAAGGAGTTGTTCGAACAGCTTTTTGGAGTGAAACTGGCTGGCTCAAACAGATAGAATTGTTTCTCCCCCTGTCTGGAGAAACACAGGGGGAGGCTTGGTCACTATAGCAACAGAACACAGACAAAAGCCAAACTGCTCCTTAGGACTACAAAAACACCATCTTTGTAGTTCTAAACACGATGGAACACTTTACTACAGAGGCCTGAGCAGAAGGTCGGAAGGTCAACATGGTGGAACCCTCAATCATTACAAAGGAGGGCTGAGCTGGCAGTTAAGAAGTAAATAATGGTGGAACTCTGACTTATTACAGAAAGAAGGTGAGCAGAATGTTATAACTACAGACAGGGCAGAATGTTCTGGGCATTATATATAAACTGGTTTAACCCAACCACTGTTAGATATTGGATTAGTGTGGCCATTTAAAATGAAGCTTACTGAAAATTTCAAAATAAAAGCCTGAATATTCCTCTTGGGCCTTTATTATGTTTTTCTCTCAGGTTAGTGCAGAGACAACTACAGATTTAAATCGTGTTTCCATCGGAGACAAGAAATTGCCCTCTTATATGCTTCAAAAAGTTTTCGGATTGCTCTTATGGATGCTGAACAGTAAGCCGCTTTGATCAGAAAAACTAACTGCTTCAAACAGTTAGAATTCTCTCTCCCTGTGTGTCTCACTAACATGATAGTTGAGCTGCTCTTTAGAACTACAATGACTGAAGGTCAGAACTACAACATGGCGGAACTTTCAGATACCACAGATTAGGGCTGAACTGGCATTTAGAACTACTTGCTGTTTTGGGCATTATATAGTTGGATTAACCCAACCACTGTTACACATTTTATTGCTGTGGTCAATTAAAATGAAGCTTAATGAAAATTTCAAAATAAAAGCCTTGATATTTTTCACATCAGCTTTGGGCTTTATGTGAAATGTTTAAACAAACTACTTTTACACATTGAATTGGTGTGGTGGTTAAAATGAAGCCTACTGAAAGTTTCAAAATAAAAGTCTGCATATTCCTCTCATGCTAGTGCAACGCCGTAGGCGTTGCAATAATATTAAGCTTTTTTCGCATTTTTTTTCCTCAGGATAGTGAACTGCCTTGCGCAGCAAGGCAGTTCATTAACATTAGCACAAGTTTAGCATTTTACTGCCCCCACTAGTGCACTGCCTTGCTGCGCAAGGCAGTGCACATCCTAACATCCTACATGAATATTAGTCTTCACGCTAATATTAGCATTTTGGCTTATGCATTAATTTCAACATACTGAATGGTACAGGTGCAGTTTAGTCAACATGTTTCTGACTCACCACAGGTTATTGACTACATTGAAGCTTTCTTTAGCATTAATGCTAATTTTTTGCATTAGAACGCTTGATTAAAAACCGACGGGCACACTTTGGCATGCCCCTTAAAATTTCTGCGGAATTTTCTAGTTATTATAACAACTTCTTCCATTACCGTTAATGCGGCTCGTACCGCTGCGTGCCCACCCACAAAAGTGGTATCAAAACGTGTGTCTCGATCCCGGCATTGGAGCTATTACTTTTATTGGGGATCGGAGTTACGACGGCGACGTAAAAAGCGAAAAACGAGCGAAATTTCCAACTGCCGAAACCTTAGAGTGTAACTGAAACCAACTGCCGCTTTTTAGAGTGAGAAAAAGAGTGGAATTTTGACCCCAAAATAATTTTGAAATTGCTCTCATGGGTGCAAAAATTGCTCTATTGGTATGAAAGTCGGTCATGACATTGATACGAATGCCTGCTCTGGTAAAATGTTTTCAAAATTTCCCTAGGGCTTACGGTTTTCTGTCCAGGTGCTTCAGAGCAAAGTTTTGGGACAGGATAACTGACGTTCCTCCCCAGTGTTTTACATACATTTCTGAAAAATCTCTGAGCTCAGCGCACACCATTTTTCTCTCATCACTGCAATTACTGTGATTGAGCTACAGATATGAATCGCGGTAATAGATGAGATGAGAAATAGCCCTCTCATATGCTTCAAACGGTTTTTAGATCGGACTTACGGAACCCGAACGGGAAGCAGTCGTTCGGACTGCTTTTTCCATTAAAACTGACTGGGTGTCTCATAAAGATAGATAAGTCTGACACACACAGGGCACTTTCATCACTATAGCAACAGAATGCAGAGAGGGAGAACTGCTGGGGTTTGGACTACAAAGACTCTGTAGTTCTAAATATGGCGGAACACTTTAATACTGAGGGCAGAGCAGAAGGTCAGAACTACAACATGGCGGAACACTCAATTATTACAGAGGAGGGCTGAGCTGGCAGTTAGAACTACTTCCTGTTTTGGGCATTATACAGGTGGATTAACCAAACCACTGTTACACATTGGATTAGTGTGGTTATGAAAATTAAGTTTACTGAAAGTTTCAAAATAAAACTCTGAAAATTGCACTGACAAAAGTGCATCGCCGTAGGCGATGCAAAAATGAAAATCTTTTTTTTATGTTTTTTTTCTCAGGATAGTGAACTGCCTTGCGCAGCAAGGCAGTTCATTAACATTAGCATTTCATGGTTGTCTCAAAGATTGAAATCCTTCCCCAGCTTTCTGTCTCACACACACAGCAGTTGGCTGAGGGCCAATCGCTATAGCAACAGAATCCAGAGAAAGGCAAATCTGCTGGTTTGGACTACAAACCAGCAGCCATAACTGCCATAACTGTAGTTCTATCTATGGCCAAGACTCAGTTAAAACAGAGGCCTGAGCAGCATGTCAGAACTACAACATGGCGGAACACTCAATTATTACAGAGGAGGAGTTGGCTGGTATTATAAACAACTTGTGCTTTGAGCATTATATAACTGATTTAACCTGATCACTATTACACATGAAATTAGTGTGGCAATTTCAAATGAAGCTTATTGAAAATTTTCAAAATAAAAGCCTTGACAATTTTTACATCATGTAATTGCTCTTTTTACATACATTTCTGCAAAAAGTTCTGAGCTCAGCGCACACCATTTTTCTCTCATCACTGCAATTACTGTGAATGAGCTACAGATATGAATCGCGGTACTAAATGAGACGACAAATAGCCCTCTCATACGCTTCAAACGGTTTTCGAATACGTATCACGGTTCCCGAATGGAAAGGAGTTGTTCGGACAGCTTTTTGGAGTGAAACTGGCTGGCTCAAACACATAGAATTGTTTCTCCCCCTGTCTGGAGAAACACAGGGGGAGGCTTGATCACTATAGCAACAGAACACAGACAAAAGCCAAACTGCTCCTTAGGACTACAAAAACACCATCTTTGTAGTTCTAAACACGATGGAACACTTTACTACAGAGGCCTGAGCAGAAGGTCGGAAGGTCAACATGGTGGAACCCTCAATCATTACAAAGGAGGGCTGAGCTGGCAGTTAAGAAGTACATAATGGTGGAACTCTGACTTATTACAGAAAGAAGGTGAGCAGAATGTTATAACTACAGACAGGGCAGAATGTTCTGGGCATTATATATGAACTGGTATAACCCAACCACTGTTAGACATGGGATTAGTGTGGCCATTTAAAATGAAGCTTACTGAAAATTTCAAAATAAAAGCCTGAATATTCCTATCAGGCCTTTATTATGTTTTTCTCTCAGGTTAGTGCAGAGAGAACTACAGATTTAAATCGTGGTTCCATCGGAGACAAGAAATTGCCCTCTTATATGCTTCAAAAAGTTTTCGGATTGCTCTTATGGATGCTGAACAGTAAGCCGCTTTGATCAGAAAAACTAACTGCTTCAAACAGTTAGAATTCTGTCTCTCCCTGTGTGTCTCACTAACATGATAGTTGAGCTGCTCTTTAGAACTACAATGACTGAAGGTCAGAACTACAACATGGCGGAACTCTCAGATACCACAGATTAGGGCTGAACTGGCATTTAGAACTACTTGCTGTTTTGGGCATTATATAGTTGGATTAACCCAACCACTGTTACACATTTTATTGCTGTGGTCAATTAAAATGAAGCTTAATGAAAATTTCAAAATAAAAGCCTTGATATTTTTCACATCAGCTTTGGGCTTTATGTGAAATGTTTAAACAAACTACTGTTACACATTGAATTGGTGTGGTAGTTAAAATGAAGCCTACTGAAAGTTTCAAAATAAAAGTCTGCATATTCCTCTCATGCTAGTGCAACGCCGTAGGCGTTGCAATAATATTAAGCTTTTTTCGCATTTTTTTTCCTCAGGATAGTGAACTGCCTTGCGCAGCAAGGCAGTTCATTAACATTAGCACAAGTTTAGCATTTTACTGCCCCCACTAGTGCACTGCCTTGCGCAGCAAGGCAGTGCAATAGCATTAGCATTAGCCTTTTCCCTAAAGGTAGCTATTAGATAATTTTCTTACTTATTAGCGATGTTCAGTATACTGAATGGAGTAAATCAATGACAGAAAACATGCTAGTGATGCCACACATCCTACATGAATATTAGTCTTCATGCTAATATTAGCATTTTGGCTTATGCATTAATTTCAACATACTGAATGGTAAAGGTACAGTTTAGTCAACATGTTTCTGACTCACCACAGGTTATTGACTACATTGCAGCTTTCTTTAGCATTAATGCTAATTTTTTGCATCAGAAGGCTTGATTAAAAAGCGACGGGCACACTTTGGCATGCCCCTCAAAATTTCTGCGGAATTTTCTAGTTTAAATTATTATGGCTACTTAAAACCTCAAATCCAAGTTGTTAGGAAATTAAAACATTACAGAAGACCAAGAAATACAAGCTTTAATTGGGGCCTGCCATAAGCAATGCATAGGGAGAGCAGTGACTGACCTGCAAAGCAGGTCAGTCACTGCCTCCATGCATTGCATGGCAGGCACCTATTGTTCTACACCCAATAGAATGTCTCTTTATTATAGCTTATTTATTATTCTTCCACTACCGTTAATGCGGCTCGTACCGCTGCGTGCCCACCAACAAAAGTGGTATCAAAACGAGCGGCTCGATCCCGGCATTGGAGCTATTACTTTTAGTGGGATTCTGAGATAAAATGATGACATAAATTAAAAAAAACGAAAAAACTTTAATCTGAGGAACTCGCAGCATCACTAAGATTTCTCTCTGAAACACACACACAGGACAGTGGAGGTCTGACTCCAAAACTCTGTTTAACTCCCCCTCACAGGCACAAAAAGCGGCCTATTGATCTCAAAGTTAGTTATGACATAGATACACATGCCTGCTCCTGTAAAATGTTTTCAAAATTTTCCTAGGGCTTATGGTTTTTTGTCAGGGCCCTGGAGACCGACGCTGGGTGTCTCACAAGTATAGAAACCTGACTATCTGACGAGAGAGCCAGCCCAGGTGCAGATCATTAATTACCATAGCAACGGGTCCTAGACAGAGGCAGTGAGTATTCCCACAACGCTGAATCAGATCTCACAATGTATTGTGGGAAGAATACATATTTCCTGTGACTATTCATGTTTTGCTTACATAAAATTATTACTTGTCTGAATTTTTGAGTGCAAATTAAAATCTTTACTATGAAAATTGAAATTGTTTTTAGAAATTAACTATTACCAACTTTCTTCATGTTTTTTTATTTTGGACCATGAGTGAAAACACCATGTGCGAAACTTATAGTCGTCGGTCTCGGATTGAATTTCACTGACTTTAGGTTTATACATTGCATTTCAATGGTTACTCATATCATCATAATATATCTCACAATATATACAGTTACTGTGTGCTAGTGGTGGGTTAAGTATGTCAGACCTGCATATATCTATTTTTCTCTGCAAATTTGAAACACTGGGTTAAAAGTGATGAGCACACTTGGCAAGCCCCTTAAAATTTCTGCAGGACTTTTCTAGTTTCTCCATGTTATTCGTTGATTTATAAATGTCACCATTTCAAACTAAATATTCAATTAGCAAGGTAAATATTTACTTTACCAACAAAGTATTTAGCTTAAAATTAAATAGCTAGTTTGGAGGTAAATACTCCAAATTGAAATAAATATTTAGCTCAGAGCTAAGTATTCAGCTTGCTCAAGGCTTATTATTAGGTCAATGCCAAATATATAGTTTAGTCACTAAATATTAAGCTTTTATAACGTCCATCAATAAATATAAATAAATATTTAGCTTATTGCTAAATAAATATTTAGCTTAATAAAGCTAAATATTTTATTTAGCTTTTATATAAATAATTTAATTAAATTATTTTTAATTATTATTTAATAATTAAATATTTATTAAAATAAATATTTAATTTAATAATTAAATATTATTATTTTATTAATATTTATTTAGTTTAATTTAGCATTAAGCTAAATACATATTTAGCTTAATACATTTAGCATTAAGCTAAATAAATATTTAGCTTAATAAATTAAGCTAAATGTTTAGCATTAAGCTAAATATTTATTTAGCTTAATGCTAAATGCTAAATTTATTAGCTTAGCTTTAGTTTAATAAATTTAGCATTAAGCTAAATAAATATTTAGCTTAATATTTAGCTAAATAAATATTTAGCTTAATGAATTTAGCATTAAGCTAAATAAATATTTAGCTTAATATTTAGCTAAATAAATATTTAGCTTAATGAATTTAGCATTAAACTAAATAAATATTTAGCTTAAATATTTAGCTTAATGCTAAATTTATTTTGTAAACTAAATATGTATTATTTAGCCTGATTGGGCTCTGTGGGTTACAGCCCGGCCACCAGGCGCTTGCCAGCGTGCCCCACCTCAAGGCCTGGCTCCAGAGTGGGGCCCTGGTGACCCGCGTCACCAGGACCCCACCAGGGCCGAGGGAACACTGTTTCCAATGGTGGTACTCATCATAAGGGGTCTTTGGGCTGCACTTGGTCTGGTTCCTCACCTAGGACCTGTCTGCATTGGGTGACCCAACCAGAGCCATGAAGCCCCTGACAGCTCCTAGGATCACTGGGACACTCAAACCCCTCCACCACGATAAGGTGGCAGCCTATGGAAGGGATGTGTATGTGTGTGCATGTTTATATGTGTGCATGTGTGTAAAGAAGCAATTCTTGCAGTTTCTTAAACTCCTTTAGGGGGCAATTTACATTGACCAATTGACCTAACCTACATGTTTTAGGGGATGTGGGGGAAACCAGAGCACCTGGAGAAAACCCACGCAGGCACGGGGAGAACATGCAAACTACACACAGCAAAGATGTGACACATCCTCTCTGTGCAGCTGCAGTGCTAGCCACTGCATCTCCGTGCTGCCAATTTTTTTTCTATTTCAAATTCATCTTAAAGTTTTAGTGTGTTTTTGAATTGGGTTAGGAAGGGATCTTTTTTTTAGTTGTTTAATGGGAGGTCTCAGATGTAGTGCTGATGCCACATGACTCTTAGGTGATTTTAAAGCAATTCTTGCAGTTTCTTAAACTCCTTTAGGGGGCAATTTACATTGACCAATTGACCTAACCTACATGTTTTAGGGGATGTGGGGGAAACCAGAGCACCTGGAGAAAACCCACGCAGGCACGGGGAGAACATGCAAACTCCACACAGCAAAGATATGACACATCCTCTCTGTGCAGCTGCAGTGCTAGCCACTGCATCTCCGTGCTGCCCATTCTTTTTCTATTTCAAATTCATCTTAAAGTTTTAGTGTGTTTTTGAATTGGGTTAGGAAGGGATCTTTTTTTTTTGTTCTTTAATGGGAGGAAAAAAAACTGGCCTTTCTAAATTTCCTCATAACGGAGTGTCGCATGGCACGATGGTTAAAGCTAGATGTTCTTGATTTTAGTTCACTCTTTTCTTTCTTTTTTCGATTTCTTGAAACGCATAGAGTTTTGCATTCTTTTCCAAATTGAAAGCTTTGGCTTTTTCCTTTTATCATCCTCCATGTTGTCCAAATTCTCCTGGATGGATCCTGCAGCGAAGTCTGTCATTTCCAAATACAGGGGACAAATTGATGAGGTTTCTTCTAAGAAATCCTCCTCAGAAGAAACCTCTTGATGTAAAACTTCAACATGGTCAGGTTGGCTCTCTTTCTCCTCCTCTTGAAAATCTATGAACTCTTGTGGTGTTTTTTGTTCGAGATCTTCCTTATCTGTCAGAAAGTTGGCAAGGTCTAGATAGTCATTTGCTTTTTCCAAATTAATATTTCTCTCACAACTTACTTGCTGAAATTTTTCTACTTCTTGTTTCAGTGCAGCAATGTCGGTCTCATATCTACAATGCAGCACCTGGTATAAATCTTTTATCTGCTCTAACTTAGTCTGCGCATCCCTTTCCTTCTCTTGCAGTAATTCTATCTCTTTTGCCGTGTTTTCTCGGAGGGTGGCATTTATGGCTTTCATATTCTTGAGAAGCACCACGTTCTTCAAGTGTTCTTTTGTCTCCTGAATTATCTTTATCTGAAGCTTTTCCACCTTCTGTAGAAGTGAAGAATGGCTTGTTTCATATTGGCCCATATTACATTTTAAATCTTTTGCGATCTTCTTGAATTTCTGATGCAGGGTCTGGACCTCTTTTGACAGTGCTTCATATCTGAGTTTGTAGATTTGCTCAAGGTCATCTCTCTTTGCTCTATCTGAATTGGCTTTTCTTTCACGCTCTAGCTCTTTCTCATGTGTTTCCACTTGGGCTTTAAGACCAGAAACATCTCTTTCATATTTCTGATCGAGTTCTTCATATGAACGTTTCACCTGGTCCAATTTTGCCTGTAAACGTTTTTCGCTGCTTTGCAGAAACGTGAACTCTTTTGTCATTGATTCATAGATAAAGTCTCGATCTTCTCTCAGATTGTTGATTTCCTCGAGGTCTTTCTTTGCTCTATCTGAATTGGCTTTCCTTTCACGCTCTAGCTCTTTCTCATGTGTTTCCACTTGGGCTTTAAGACCAGAAACATCTCTTTTATACTTCTGATCGAGTTCTTCATATGAACGTTTCACCTGGTCCAACTCCACCAGCTTATTGTGTTCACTGATTTCCAGAAACGTGAACTCTTTTGTCATTGATTCATAGATAAAGTCTCGATCTTCTCTCAGTTTGTTGATTTCCTCGATGTCTTTCTTTGCTCTATCTGAACTGGCTTCTCTTTCATGCTCTAGCTCTTTCTGATGTCTTTCCACTTGGGCTTTAAGACCAGAAACATCTCTTTCATACTTCTCATTGAGTTCTTCGTATGAACGTTTCACCTGGTGCAATTCTGCCTGTAAACTTTTTTCGCTACTTTGCAGAAATGTGATGTCTTCTGACATCTTTTGAAACATATCGTCCTTTTCAGCTCTTAGATTCTCAAGGACCAGTTGTACCTCACTAACCCTCTCTTCATAAAACTTTTGCATCTCGGCCTCCTGCCTTACCAGAGCAACGTCGGATTCATACTTGGAGCAAAGCTCCTCGTGGGAAGTCTGGAGTTTGTCCAGTTCTTCTTGAAGGGTTTTGCTTTTTTCTTTCTCAGCCTGGATTTCTGATGTAAATGCTTCTTGGCTGTGGAGGTGGGCTATCTTTAATTCTACAAAGTCTTGTTGGAGCATCTTCTTGTTCTTATATTTCATATCGTTGTGCACCTTGGAAGTGAGGATCGCAGCATTAATAACTGCTGGATCACAAAGCTTCTCTATTCTCTCAAGTTCCCTCTTTGTCTCTTTGCCCTTGTTGATAAACACTTCTTTAAGAGCTTTCTGCCTTTTTAACTGGAGTTTCGTTTCTTCCAGCTCTGCTTCCAGCTGGGCCAGTCTTTGATTGTCTTCAAACCTTTGGGCTCTCTCCATTTCTAAAAGAGAGCCCATCCTTTGGATTTCCTCGTGCAAAACATTCGGGTGCACAGGAGGGAACCCGCCTTGGACATTTCGATGGATGCCCCTTCTCACCTGGGGTCCCATCATTCCATTGTGGCTTCTCGGGTTTTGATAAGACATTTTCCCTCAATACGTTCTCCACAATCTATCGATTTCTAAATTACCTGAACGGTCGTTTTGAAAAAGCTTTGCTAATTTCTGAACTAGTCAGTGATACAGCAATGAAAAATATGCAGAATTCTTTTCTATATGTATAGTTTATGACATCACACAGACTGCCTCACTAGTGACATCACAGACTCTTCTTTTGCTGGTGGTGTTACATCATCCCACCAGCAAATGGCATACTTTTTATTCTTGTTTATATTCAAAATAGTTTGATTCACTTGGATTTTGTCCCATATATGATAATGTCTTTTGAACTTTTTTCAGTATCTATACATAAGTAAATTTTGCTTGTTTAGTCAAACATTTATTTTCTTGTTCTTGTGTCAGCAAACATTGGAACATTGATGTGGGAACAGGTAACGGTTTGCTAAGTTAATGCCATAAATATAAATATAAAATCATTCAATTAAATGAAAATGACATGAACTAATTAAAGTAACAAACCAAATAAATTGTGGGCAGAGCACAAATAAAGTTGTAAGATTTACCCATGAGAAAACCAGGGATCTCAAACCCATCCCACCATGCTTGACCACCACAAACACAATGTGTGCCACAGTAAATGTCAAGGCTATGTCATTTTCAGATCTATGCAAACGCATGATTTTTGTTTGTCATTGTAAACTAAATCTATAAAAAACAATCATTATTTTGGGTAACGGGGAGGATCAAAATCCGAGGCAATCCTGGATAGTAGATGAAGACGAACCAAGATCAGCTGATTTAAAGGTTACACAGACTGACCAGCTGGTGGCGGTAGTGTACCAACTTGCTGTTTGGGAAAAGACTATGGTGAAGAAGAAGACCTGCAAAGACGGATGGAAAGTGCTGCTGGTGTGTTTAGAGCTTCCGTCAACACTTTATCACCGTTAAATCTCCACTCAGATTACACATCGCTTTGACTCCCCACACCGTTTTACACGCTAAAGATTGGCGTCCTGCTCTGACTTGAACCAGCTGTTTTAATGCGCTCCGCCTCTGTTCATGTCTGAGCGCTGCAGTTTCTACCAAGGTTAACTAACGACAACTATATCATGCATTTATAAAACTAGATATAATACCCTTTGTTTTTGTGCTTATGAATCTATTTATTAGCCTTTTTAACTGTTCTGAAATTTATTTTTTTTGTTTTTTATTTCCCTCACAACCAGTTTACGTCAGCTGTTAGCAAATTATGGTCCTCCATTATGCCACCTGCCGGCATTTACGCTAGTCCACAACAACTGTCATGAACACAAAGAAGTCTTTATGAATGTTTATGAAGTTGTCATGAAGTCTCATTCAGTAAATAATGACATAAATAATGACACCTTTAATGCAAAGTTGCTCTAAAAGTTGCATTAAAAGTCCATTAAAAGTGCCAACTTTGCATGATTTTGATGGTCATTTTTAATGGTCGTTCAATGCAACTTTTAGAGGAATTTTGCATTGGAAGTGTCATTATTTACCAAATTACACTTCATGACAACTGTTATAAACATTCATAAAGACTTCTTTATGTTCATAACAGATGTTATGTCATTTTTATGACAGGTCATGTCAGTCTTATGCACACCCCTTCAAATAAAGTGTTACCAAGTTTTCTAAGTCATATTTGGGGCCTGCCCATAGCAATGCATAGGGAGAGCAGTGACTGACCTGCGAAGCAGGTCAGTCACTGCCTCCATGCATTGCATGGCAGGCACCTATTGTTCTACACCTAATAGAATGTCTCTTTATTATTATAGATTATTTATTTTTCTTCCATCACCGTTAATGCGGCTCGTACCGCTGCGTGTACCCCATCAAAAGTGGTATCAAATCGTGTGGCTCGATGCCGAGAAGGGAGCTATTACTTTTAGTGGGATTCTGAGATAAAATGACAACATAAATTGAGAAAAACGAGAAAAGTTTAGTCTGAGTGTCTCACAGAATCAATAAGATTTCTCTCTGAAACACACACACAGCACAGTGGAGGTCTGACTCCAAAACTCTGTTTAACTCCCCCTCACAGGCACAAATAGAGGCCTATTGATCTCAAAGTTGGTCATGACATAGATACACATGCCTGCTCCTGTAAAATGTTTTCAAAATTTTCCTAGGGCTTATGGTTTTTTGTCAGGGTCCTGGAGACCACGCTGGGTGTCTCACAAGTATAGAAACCAGCATCCTGTCTGACAGAGAGCGCCAGCCCAGGTGCAGATAATTAATTACCATAGCAACGGGTCCTAGACAGAGGCAGTGAGTAGTCTCACAGCGCTGAATCAGATCTCACAATGCATTGTGGGAAGAATACATATTTCCTGTGACTATTCATGTTTTGCTTACATAAAATTATTACTTCTCTGAATTTTTGAATCTAAATTAAAAATTTTAGTATGAAAATTGAATTTTTTTTTTTTTTTAGAAATTAACAATTACCAACTTTCTTCATGTTTTTCTTTTTATTTTGGACCATGAGTGAGAACCACATGTGCGAAGCTTATAGTCGTCGGTCTCGGATTGAATTTCACTGACTTTGGGTTTATACATTGCATTTCAATGGTTACTCATATCATCATAATATATCTCACAATATCTACAGTTACTGTGTGCTAGTGGTGGGTTAAGTATGTCAGACCTGCATATATCTATTTTTCTCTGCAAATTTGAAACACTGGGTTAAAAGTGATGGGTGCACTTGGCAAGCCCCTTAAAATTTCTGCAGGAATTTTCTAGTTATTTTGGTATTATTCTGCTGCCCATACAACTGTGATAACGGCTTCTGACTTGACAGCTGTCCAGCTAACACTCATTTACACCTTCCAACAGTATGGTAAGAAGCTGACTGTTCACAGTCCACTCAGTTATTGGAAAGTTAAGTGGAAGTGGTAGAAGTGTAAAAACACCAGCGGTACCAACTGTTTGCTTGTGGAGGATTCTCATGCCATTTACTGGAGGATCCAGTCCATGCTTCCCTCTACTGACAAGGTTTTTGTAGATCTTGATTTCTTAAATATGTTTTTGGCAACAGTTGTCTTTAGTGATCTAGTACAAAAACAGGAAATAGAGAGGAGAGGGAAGGGGAAGACATGCAGCAAATGACCTTAGACTGGGAGTCCAACCCAGGACAACCTTGTTGCCGTCTACGTCCTCTGAACGTGGTGCGGGCGGTCTACCGGCTGAGCCAACGTAGACATTGATTTTAATTTGGCTCCTGCTCACCCTGCCAATTGCACCAGCACCTGCTCCAAGGACTATGGTGTTACTGTGATTGATTGGCTAGCAAACTGCTCTGACCTGAGCCCCAAAGAGGGTTTCTGGGCTGCTGTCAAGAGGAAGATGAGGCACACCAGTTCCATCAACACAATGTGTATCCGTCACATAGACATACTTTTCAGTAGGCTCGCAGTTTTGCTGTAAAAATCTTTTTTAACTGTTTCTTGTGTAATTTTATCATTTTCCAGATAACTGAATGTTGTGTTTTCTTTAGCCACATGAATACTATTTAATTCAACTTAGGTATTAAAAAAAGTAATTTTGAATTGAATTATTAAAAATAATAATAATCTGACGCATTATCTGTCACACCGTGTGTGCCGTTCGTCCATCGTCTCCACCTCTGTCGGCGCCGACGTCCGCCAAAATTAAACCCCGATAATTTTCTCTTTGAATTACTTGAAAATGCAATCGCCATGTTGTGCTTCAAAATATAACATGCTACTTCAATTAATTTGTAAAACAGAAAAAGAAAATAGAAATCCTCATTTGTTAAACAAAAAAAAATCTATAACTAATTAAGTTCCAGCTTTGGAGTGCGCCTCTATTAACCCGGGCGAGATTTAACGACCTCAAGCAGCAAATTAGTGTGTGAAACTGGTATCGTGCTTAAAATAATGGGAGTCATTCCGTGTGTTTCACACATACAAAGGAGGATGTGTCGTCTGGTGAAACAGCTTAGCAATAATATTCACTTTGCTGCAATTAACAGCTCTGAAATATGACATTCGCTTGAGGTCCAAACACCAGATCGATCAGCTCTGCTTAATAACAAGTGTCACAAATACCTCATCCTTTTTTTTTCTTCTAAACATTCTGTTCAGTTTCTACCCATCCCACTCCCAGTATCCGGCAGATTTTAGACTGCCTGATGCAGAAATCCTCATGAAAATCAAAGAAAGAGCTGTGATGCATTTTTATTACCCCCCTTCACCCCGCTCAGATCAAAAGTAGGTCACTGCAGAGTTTTTGGACCAGTGTAGAACATTTCTTTCATGTTCTCTTGCATATCTTCATGTAAAATTTACATCTCTGGTCTCACACACACGCACACACACACACACACGTCTCTGGTCAAGCTTGAAATCAGCTTTGATACACAGGGTTTACTGATCTAAACTGGAGGCAAAGTGAAAACATGCTCAGGAATTTTGAAGTTCTTCGTAACTGTTCCAGTCGCTGTTTATATTCATGAAATCAGAATCCGTCTTTTATCGACTCGTTGGGTATATGACTGACCGTCTGCCGTGAGGTGAAGTATCGTTTAGCAGCCTGATGCTGCGAGTTATAGACTAACTTCGACCAGCGGAACAGAACCAGGAGATGGTTCAACGTTTTTAAGTTCCAGGTTTTTCAAAAGTATGACTTAGTGAAGGTAATGCCTGTACACTTAACCATCAGCTAAATGTTTCCAGTGAAATCCACCGTAGTTGTTTGAATTTCAAAACTCATCATCGGTGGGATTATTACTAAGAGGAGTTAGCTGAGTTAACTCTATGGGACTAATCGTAAACATCATCTCTGCTAATGCTAATGTGCCACATCAACATGGTATTTAGTGGGATACCATGTGGTAAAACACTGAACTGCTAACTTCAACCATGTTGATACCCACCATGTGTCAATGAAAACAACCTGTTCCACAACATATTATATCACTGCCAACAGTTTGAAGTTAAACATTAGCTAAAGCTAAAGAAAGCTAAGGAAAATTAGCTCCGCTATAAGCAGAAATGTGCTAACCACTGGTATTAAGTTATGACAGCCTTGAGTCCTGGAGGTTCCTTGATTGTTCTGGATCATTCTAAATATTTTACTTTCTTCCGATGGTGACAGATGGGTCAAAGGGTTAAAAGTCAGACACAGTTACGCATTCCAACCAAACAACAACTTAAATACTCAACAAAACTGCTCTGGAATGGATAAACGAGAATAAAAACCAAAGCGCTGATCTTAACTTTACTGAAACTTTATGACCTGTAACGCCTATAGTACTATTCTCCATTCTGATCATAAGCATAACTCTAGTTAGCGGTTTCCACCACTGCCTATATGAACCTATTATTACTTATTCCTCAACTAACGATAAATTTAAAAGGGTTCAAGCCCTTCTAATAAGACTGGGTCCAAAAAAAAATTGGTCAAAAATTGAATAATACCAAACTAAAATCATACCAGGATCACGATGACGGTCAGGAGAGCAGCAGGTGTCTTTGCAGCTCATTACTTGACATATATCCTAACATTACTGGTTGCATGTATGCATTTCAACCTGCATGTATTACAGAAAATCCCACTATAAATGCAAATTTGTGTGTATTTCAAAACAGCGGGAAAACGAAGGGTTTGAATCCATATTTGAAAGCTGAAATTAAATTAACTGAATTTAATTAGAAATGTATGCAAACGTTTGAAGAGGTGGAATTTATCTAATTACGTTTGAGTATGACTTCTTTCGGATTGTCGACTTGTTTTTCCTCTACAGTCGTAGTAATTTCAGGGGAAGAGGGGAAAAAAAACAGAAAAAGAAAAATACAACAACACCTTGATTAGCGCAGAACTACGCCCAGACGATGAGGAAATTAAGCACCAATATAATAGTCGAGCACTCAGTTAGGAAAACAGCTTTGTGGTATTAACAAGTCGCACAGTCTGGTTACTGAGTGGGAGCAGAAGAACGGGGACAGCTGCACACCAAACGCCGAGTCTGCGGCGCTGCTCTTATTTTTCTCATTAGCGTCGTCTTGTTATCTCGCTCCCCCTTTTCCACGTCTCCTCCATTCCATATGGCTTCGGCGAGAGCTCTTCTTCTTCATTACAGCCGTCCCATCCAGATGCACTTGTTGAGGTTTTTGTGTGTGTGTGTGTTGGAACACTTAATTAAACACCTTTATATAGATCATAAAGGCATAAAGTTTAAACTCAGTCTCTCTTGTTTTCCTGGAATTCAGCAATAAAGCTGCGAGATAAAAACCAACATCTGGAAAGCAAGTGGGAGCAGAATTGCTGGAAATCTGTTCTCTTCTGTTTGTGACAGTCTGGTTGGACAGATTGGCGTCTCTGGTTTGGTCACCGCTTTGCTTTTCAACCACGGAAAAGCGGCAGAAACTTGATTTATCCTCCACCTGCTTTGTTTCTACTCTTTAAAGCCTTAAGAAAACCACTCCAGTGTCCTGATGGCGCCCGTTCACGGACGTCCTGCTTTATTACTCTTATTCATTGATAAATTTTTAAAGCGCAATTAGGTCGTACCCTGGAGTTATTCCACGCCCTGCACTTTTGAACCTGCTCTGAGGCAGCCCCGAGCCTCAGATCTTTAACATAAGAAGCGACGCGCATTTGGAAAAATAATAAAGTACCACCCCTGAGAATTCCCTTGGATTGTTACATCTTTTTATTTTACACTAATTTCCTTTTTCTTAAGGTAAAGACTAGAGTCAAGCTGACCTGCTTGAGATTAGAAAAGTTCTCTTCTTGACCTCAGTCCAACTTCCGCTTTGTCCTCGTCCATTTTTCCAGTTACTTATTTCTCCTCAAGTCCGTCGTAATTTGCCAGTGTAGCTTCATGAATTCTTTCAGTCATGAATGCTTTAAGTCTCTCACAGGTTATGTTGTGAAGAGACAAATCTTTTTCCAGGATCAGGCTAAGCATCCTGGCAAGTTTGATCAGAGTTTGGGTTTTGGGGAAGAAAAGGGAATCGGAAAACTAGGGCAAAGACCTTTGAAGACTAACAAAGAGAGAACAGAGGCAGCAGCTGAAGGTCAGCGGACAGAATGAACCGTGGTAAAGGTGCATGTTATCTCTCAGTGAACTCTCATTTCTCATCATCTCCCCTAACTTATCTCTCTAAGCATATCTGCCTTATTTCCCGGTGCGTTCCGTCTCCGGCTGTCGGGGAAAATGGAGTGCTCCTTGCTCCATCTGCACTCAGCTAACATGCACACACCATGGCTGACACTGCAGCCCTTCCTCTCTACTCTCCTGCCCCTCCACCACAAACCTCAGTGCCTAAGAAGCGGGATCTCATGCTTCAAAACACAACTCTCCAGAGGAGATGGTTGTATGAATAGATATACTGAAATGTGACTCACGAGATTCCATCAGAGGAAAGTCAAATTTATTTGTGTAGCACATTTCAGCGACAAGGCAATTCAAAAGGTCTTTTCATGATAAGAACGTCACACAGTCACCAGCTGTGAAACGAGCAACAAGCACTACATTTTGTCAAACGTCATCATCAAATATGTCGATCGATCGATGTTCCATTTACTGCTGACCAACAGCGGCTCTGACCAGGTGTGACGTTAGCTTTGATTTAAAGGAGCTCAGTGTTTCAGCATCTTTGAGGTTTTCTGGAAGTTTGTTCCAGATTAGAGGAGCATAGAAGCTGAATGTCTGGTTCTGGTTCTGGAGATTCAGACCAGAACCAGAAGGCCTAAGTGGCCGGGAAGGGTCTGGAAGGTTGATACAACAACAACAACAACAACAACAACAGGTCATAAATCTGTTCTGGTGCCAAACTAATAAATCTGCTCAATGCATTAAGAACCTTCAAAGTTTCTGCAATGGGGATGGAAGGTCTATGCACTCTCCTTACTGACACGAACAGGGAACTAAACAGTGTACTTATTGATTTGCCTAGAAACATAATAGCCTAAATTAGATGGGCTGAACAGTAGCAATAGTTGTAAATGTAAAGTAAATGATGTGGATTAGTAGAGCTTACTAACAACTGATGATGTCATCCAGGACTTGTTGCTATGTAACATTGGCTCTGTTGCCTGGATATTGAGCTGTTAAGACACCAGACTGTCATACATTGAGTGTCTTCAGTCAGAGGCTTGGTTGCAGCACTGACTGCTACCAGAGATACTTCCTTCCCACAGCATCACCATTCCCACTGAGTTTTTCAGACTCCTCTGACTCCATTCAACTTCCTTTTGGGATAAATAAAGTATTTTTTAGTTGAACTGATCCAGTCAAGTACTTACTATATACATTTAAACATTTAATACACCTCATTCCTGATGGGCTTATGCTTGTTTTGAAATAATTCCACTAATACATTTCGGTTGAGTCTATACTGCAACAGATAACATATTGCTTGTTTATATGGAAGCACACCAAAAGTTTGGGCTTTAGGGTCATGCAGAGGATTGTCTTCCTCAGGTAAAGCTTTTTTCAGACTAATATTTGTTTTTTTGAGTAAAAAAAAAAAAAAGCTACAAGGCTGGCACTTAGCCGTATGCTCTGAGGAGAAACATGATGAGGTCTATCCCCACATCCTTCACACTATAATTTTTGCACGAGAAGCTAATACTTTTTGACATCCGTGAAACCCTTATTTAATCTGCTGACTGAAAACGACGAGGGGAGGGTTTGGGGAATTCGCAGACAGAACGGAGTGAAGAGCAAGCACTGCAGGAGTTTAGTGTTTACAGAATCAACTCTAGTCTGAAAATGATCCGCTTAGAGTTTTTTTTTTTTTTTTTTTTTTGTAGTTTCCCCAGCACTTTGTTGGTGCTGCCAAAGGAGGGATGAGGGAGGGTTCAATCATAACATTTAAATCCTTTTTATTTCATCCACATATCAATTATTAAGAGGTAGAACTCAAATCACTCTTCTTACACTTGTTAAACTGACTGTGCCAAGAAGAGAGGTAACACTTTGATAAAGAGAAACGATCATTTACAGTTTATTCTCTTTATTTTTTAGCATTTCCATTAGCTTTTCCCTGTCTGATCTGTGGGATAAACGAATGCTCTGTACTTTAGCTCAAACAAGTGGAACTTGCTTTTGGCTTTTTGGTCTAAAGAGAAACATACATGATATACTATAATCTGTGAACATATCATATTCACTTTACAGTCTCAAACTTAAATAAAAACCTAAAAGGTGATCGTTTGTATTCTGATACTCCCGAAAAAAATTATTTTTAGTTCAAAAGGCTAATGAATGCATTTACACATATGAAAATGTTTTAGCTTGTCTTATAGACATTGATTATATTTCCAGTTACTTATAGTTTTCCCCCGTTAATTACAGTTTTTGTTTCAGATCGCAGAGATCTCGATTTCAGTTTTTGTTAGTTTTAGTTAGCTGCAGCAACTTCACCTATAGGATTTTTTTTGAGTAAACAATTATTTAATATTGATGAAAAACGACTAGTTCCACCAGCGGATCGTTTCACTAATAATGTGGGAAAAATGTGGAGCTGTGCTCTTGTAACATGACACAAAGTGAAGAAAGTTCAAGAAGAGGTGTGTGCGTGTGCGTGCGTGCGTGCGTGTGTGTGCGTATGTCTGTGTGATGAATACTGTGGAAACCTCCCTTCCCGAACATTAAAGGAAGATGTCGTGAAACTCCGTGTACCCCTGCCGCCTTCTCGGAGGCGCAACATCGTGATCGCTGTAATCACCGCTTCCTGGCTCAGGCTTCTTGGCTTAATTAGAGAAAACGTTTGCCGTTTGTTTACCGGTGAGATGTGGCTGAAACAACACATCCCGTCCCACCCTCCCCCCAAACCCCGCCCGGATTGGATGTTATCCGTGATGCGTTGACTCAAATCCATACTCTGTTGTCGTTTTCTTTTTGTTGTTGTTTTTTTATTTTTATTTTTTTAGTTTTTTTCCTTTATTTGTCCTCATTAGCTGAGCTGTGGGGGGAGATGGGTCTGGGCAGCGTGGCAACGCGGGGCTTATTGTGATGACAAAGACGGTTCTGTAGCTTGTGGACACCGCAGTGGCTGCCCGGCTGCATCAAATCACATTTCTCTCAGCGTTTGGGGCCAACAGGGCCGTTATCACTGTGCTGTTGTTAATAAGACGAGATAAAATAAGATTTGTACTCTCCTTTCCTGCAAACATTTCTTCAGGCTATCTTGTTCTCCAAGTTTACTTCTATAATCGGTCTGTTTTCATTTGGGGGTTGGGGGGACAACACATGTAAACAGGCTTTTTGTTCCTTCTGAAAAGGGGGTTTGCATGAGCACACAATAGGAGCAAATATCTACTTTTTTCCCCAGATTGGAACTGGTTTTTTCTGTTTTGCAATTTTACTGCATAGTGACTTTTAAGAAGTTTGAATGCTTCGTGACATTTACAGCTCATCTATTTTTATGCTAGCATGCTTTGTCCACAACATTCAGCGGGCCCCAAGGCCACACACCAACCCACTGTTCACTAAAATATGAATCCTACATTAGTTCAAACACTCCAAAGTACATAAATTATGTTTGGATGAGCAGTTTTTTTCTTTTCTTTTTTTATTTTATTTTATCTGTTGACACTAACGACGAACAAAATGTCACTTCAATGGTTTGTCTGATTTTAA
Source organism: Poecilia mexicana (assembly GCF_051168715.1). Lineage (NCBI taxonomy): Eukaryota > Metazoa > Chordata > Actinopteri > Cyprinodontiformes > Poeciliidae > Poecilia > Poecilia mexicana. The sequence continues at coordinate 4,675,350 of NW_028263387.1, forward strand.
CAACAATAATTCACCGGAAAAACATAAAATCTTACAAATTACCTTCGGCCCAGATTTTAGTGAAAGTATCTGAGTACACTTGAAATAAGACAATAGTAACTTACTAGTGACTTTTCAGCAAGATTTAAGAGCTTGTATTATGTAAATAATTACTCAGTATCAGCGAGTAGAATGTGAAAAATGTCTTTTTCTGAGTTAAATAATCTGCCAGTAGAACTAGTTCTTTTAAAATCACAATATTAAGGAATTATTTACTGAAAACAAGTTCATGAATCTTGGTGAAAAGTTACTTATAAGTTAGTTTGGTCTTATTTCAATGGTACTAAGATATCTGCATTGAAACTAGACCACAAATACTTAGTAAAAGTTTGTGTTTCTGCATTGCTTGAGTCGATTTGGTATATAGATTGTGCTTATTGAATTTTTTTTTAATAAGAGTTCTGATATTTTGCAACTTTTTAATAAGATGTAATGGAGACAGAATTCTTTTTGACTGTGATTAAAGTTAAAACACAAAATATGTTCTGCCTGTCTACCTCCTGTGGAACTGAGCTGCCCCTTTTTAAAAAGGATAATGTGTTTAGCTGCCGCACTGCAGCTCCTTGGTCGAGACGGGCCTTTTGTTGCCAAGACCGACTCTGCAAAAACTCTGAAGTTCCGTTAGATAAAACTTTGTAGAGAGTTTCTGTATGAAAGATGAGAGGTTGTTTTCTTTCTTTTTTTCTTTTATTCGAATGGCACACTGGGAATAAAGTTAACACATCTCAAGTGAAACCCAGGGGTTCACCTTTAAAGATTCCACTTGGAGGCAAAGTAAAATACAGTGAGCTTAATTTAAAACAAACGCTTTGTCTCAACAGGAAAATTAAAAATGATCATAACTCATATGATTTAAGTAACTTCAAAGTGTTGTAGATGGTGACTGAAGACTTATACTCTCAATCTCATGACTGTTAGTGTTAGCATGGCTTGCTAGTCTGGAAATTACTGGAAATTACTAATAAGAGACGATATTCCGTAGTAACAATTCCTGGATGACACCATAGAAAACTGTGCAAACAGGGATATTATCCTTGTCCAGGTAGATGGACCTATTTGTTACAGCTTTTGTTTCATTTCTACAGAAATGAAGCTAAACCCCCTTCTAGGATCTTGGTGCTTTACAGCCTTCATGAGAGGAATCTTAAAACCCAGCAGATTGCCTTAAGGTCCATATGGCTCTCCGTCCTCATCACACACCAGCAGGACAGACCGAAAGACCCCCAAACATTTCCCGACGCCACTTTATGTTTTCCATTCTGCCGCAGTCTGTGTTTGTCTTTGTTTGTTGGTGTGCACCGGCATCTGCGCGGTCAAAAGCCGTATTTGCTGCTGCGTGCCGTTCGCAACCGGCCGACAAAATGGATTGTTACATAAGGGGCCGCAGCCCACTACGTCTGACTGGCAGCCGGCGGAGCGGCAGAAGGGATCAGGGACAAATGGAGGGTTTAGGATGAAGAAAGGCAAAGAGAGGAGGAGGAGGTGGTGACGCGCCCCTGGCTACATGTCGCGGTTCCAGACACGGCACAGTAAATCTCCTTTGCTCGCTGCCCTTTTCTCTCCAATGTTGTTTTCCTCAACACATTATTGGTTCGGCTTGATTCGTTTTCTATTAAAGGGCTCTCAGCAAAGTACAGACAGGCATTTATTCAGTATCTCCCACTCCTCACCTCACTCGGCTTGCCCCCGTCCCCAGCATATGTGACACATCAGCAATGTGACAGGCGTTCTCAGACAGCCGTGAATGTCCAGCGTGGGTCTGGTGAGATGTGAGGGTAAGATGAAAAGAATATGATCAACTGTCCGTTCTTTATTTGGCCGTTTTAACGATGACACCTCGTCAGAGAGCAAACGGTCCTACTGACATTTCAGTTGAATGCCCAGGTTCCTCAGACTGTCTCAGAGACAGTTTTGTACTTTGTTTTTCAGTTGGTGGCTTCACAGAATTACTCACACCCCTTCAATGTTTTCACCTTTGCTCATTTATAAACCACAAGGTCTTATGTGATTGACCTGAAACGTTTTTGGGGTGTGACTCAACACCGTTCACATCTAAAAACTGATATTTTTGCCCAATCTTCTTTGTGACGTTGCTTAAGTCAGTTGATTTTGTCAGTGGAATCCCATAGTGATCTAAATCACTAGTTGTGCGCTATGGGTCAGTATTCTGCTGGGAGGTGAGCCTCCACCCCAGTTCCAAGTCTTTGCAGTCTCTAACAGATTTTCTTTGAGAAGTGTCCTGTATTGCTGCTTTCAAAAAAAAAAAAAAAAACTACCATAGCATGATGATGCCACTACCCTGTTCTCCTGTTGTCGTCCCCTGCATGGCAACAACATGCAGGGGAAACTGGAAATGGGGTTCTCTAATGGTTACCTTTATACTTGGCAGTCTGTGGACAGATTCTCAGATCTGAAAAGAGTCGTGGATCTTTTCCCATGGTGCCATGGGCCTCTTGGCTGCATATCTTAACAATGCGTTGTTGTACAGCTTTAGATGGACACAAAAGCCTCAGCAGCTAGATTAAAAGTTAGTTGCTCTAAAGGACTAATTGAAAAAAATAGTTTTGCTCATGCTAACATGTTATATCAGGATGATATTTAGAGGAAGCTAATGTGCTAACTTCAACCGTGATGATACCAATCACCTGTCAATGACAAAACATGTCTTACAACAGAGTATATCTTCCACAACAGAGTCAAATTTGTAAATCCAGATCCATCAGGACCGTTCAAGGCTTCAGGAAGTCATTGTTTGGAATAGACCTTTCAGTCATGGTTTCACTCTCACCGTTGTTGAGTAATTGGTAACTCTGTTGCTGGTTTTGTCTATATGACCAGGGCTGCCATCTTAAAGTATGACAGACATCTATAGGCTTTAGAGTAAAGAAAATGTTTATTGTAGTGCAGTGATGCATAGGCAGTTTTTTTTTTCCTGGGATGGAAAAATGTGATTCAGAACTTTTTATATGTTAACCTTTTTAATATTTACAGTGAATATCACAGCCACACCTCCAACCACAAAAGAAATATTGAAGTTTGCAGTTTTTTTGTGACAAAGTGAAAACTCGAGGGGTCTGAATACCTTTGCAAGGCGCTCCATCTTCCTGCTTTGACCCAGTCTGAGTGTTTGTTCCATTTAGCGCCCAGCAGAGTTGTGCGTGGCAGATTTTGGGTCTTATGTGATCAGAGGAGGAATAGACCACCCCCTAGCCTTCAAAGAAACAGGCTTAGATTTTGTTCTTCTTCCCCTCCGAGGCTAATCTCTGCAGATGAAAGCTCAGGGATTGGCGGGTGACTGGATTCAGGACCTTATTCATGAGGAGAACTGACACGCAGTCACGCAGCTCTGAATCCCACCCAGCAGGTTTCTTGTGTCAACAACACTCAAATCTTGACAAGATGTCAAATTCCTCTGCGGATTGACCTTTGGCAGCTCGTCATGTGCGGGTGTCGGAACGCGTTCGGCAGACAGAATTTAATGCGCGATTCCAACACGTCTGCCGTGGACCGTGTTGTTCTTTCATCTGCCTCTCACCTTTGATGCTACATCCTCCCCCCAAACCTGTGGAGTCTGAGGAAAACGACCTCGGGGAACCGAGCCGTGGATCTGGGTTGTTGCCCTCTGAAAGAATCTTCAGGTCAATCCACTGTTGGTTCTGTGCTCTACAACCTTTTTGCTGCTGCCTTCTGTCATCACCACTAGCAAAAAATTAGTACCGTCCATTAATATCTTAGTTTATTAAAATATGCTCACATTGCATCACTTTTTTTTTAAGCTGAAAAGTATAAAATTGTTAAAGGCAATCACCCAGAAGTTGCCTTGACGCACTTTATTGAAAAAAAGAAAAATCTTATTACCAAAAATAAGCTTAATAATCCGGATTTGACTGTTTTCATTCTTTTGAGACATCTTTAAATAGAGCTGATGAATTTGTTTGTTTTTTTTCCTCCTTTTGTGATTTAAACATTTTGCTGACTTGCTACATTTTCATTGAGCAAATAATTGTGGAATTGGACACTTAGAAAATAAAATTGCTTTATGAAAATAAGCCAATTTTGAAATACTAATTTTTTGTAAAAAAAAAAAAAAATGGTGCTAGGATGAGGTACTTCAATGGAAACACTTTTTGGGACTTTTTTTCCCAAACTTCCGCAAATCACAAAGAAGAAGACGGCAGGAAGTAGTTGGAAGATAACAGTGTGGCTTGTTTTTTAATGACATATTGCTTGATCCAAACACATTCAGGTTTGATTTTAATTGTGTTTTGTATTTAATAGAAAAACAGCAATTGTAAAATTGGGTTTGTCAGTCTTTTAGAGGCTCAACTTGCACTATATGTATATCAATAAATTACTTGAAAATGATCTCGAAACAACAATATTATCGTTTAAGGCAATCATTTCTGGAACAACTTATCATCCGGTAAACTTGTTGTTGTGACCTGTCTTCTTACAGCCTAAATAGGAGAGCTGTTCCCACATTTCTATCACACAACATTTTCTCAAACTCTCTTTTCTGTTGATTTATTGCTATTCAAAGTGACGCATGCTCGGCTTCTGCAGAGTTCCCCCAAGGTCGGCGGCGCGCAGCCGCAGCGGCTGACACCGGCTTCAGCCCCGTGTTTATTTACGCGCTGTGAAGGCCACTCCGGTGTAATTAGGACGATGTTAACACTAATTGGGCCTCTGGCTATTAAACGTTATCAAGGAGCCGCGGCTCGCTCACGCGCGCCCTCGCACCGTTCGTATCCGCTTATAAGCGCGCTGACACACAAACGCGCACCTGTTTTCACATGGAACTCACAGCAATAAAACAAAGTGACCTTTTGAAAACATTACGGCTTAATGACTCTCCATACAGAGGACGGGAGGGGGGATCAGGATGGGATTCTACACACGTCTGTTTTTATTTCCTCACATAGCACAAGGCTCGCTCTGCTTACGTCCTGATTTTCTGCTGTTGCTAGTCAGTCCAACCTGCGCTGCTGTGATGTCTCAGTGTTGTTTCCCTTCATCTGCTCCAGCAGATGTTGGGGGGTTGGCCTGTGACTCTGGTTGATGCAAACCCTCCCAACACGGTCAATAATTAATCTCCAGGCAGACTGTCAGGCTGAAATATTTACTCGTTTCTGTCTGGCGCCTCCCGTCTGATTGGCATGTCATTATAAAAGTTAATGTGAAAAGATGTGGCTGACGCTGCGCTTGTGAATCAGTTTGTTTTGCATGAGTTCTTGTGTTTGATTTGCGCCCGCGTCTTATCGCGTGCGCGTTGCCGCTTTCCTTAAATAATTGCTGTCAGAGCTTCTAAGTGACGATGAATCCTCCTTCATTCGTCTGCAAGAAGAAGAGACAATGAATTGGAGAGGAAAAAGTGAGATTTTAAGTGTCACTCAAACCTTTTACCCATCCACACTAAAGGGTAGTTTGGACTGAAATGTCAGACAAACTGCCTGAAATTCCTGTTTTAGAAAGTAGCTGGACATGACGATGGAAAAAGCTGTTGGAGTGCTTTCATTTTGTATTTAAATGCACACAGTTCTAATATATCTTGGTTAATTATCTGGTTGAAGCGTTTTGTACATTAATCTTTGACAAACAGAAAAATGCATTATCACTAGCTGCGTGTTCATTGACCATGTAATTGTGCCAATTTGATATATTGAATATAAATGTGCTTAGTGGAAATAAGGAAATTTAAAAAATAACATATTGTCCATAAAAGGTGTTATTTAAATGAGGTAGGGTTTCTTGGCCATATTGAAATTGTTTTACTTTACATTTCATTACAACTATTTTACAATACTTGTTTACTTTACATGTATTGGAAACACTTTTTGCATCACGAGTCACATGATCAACTACCGGACATTGCTGCCGGCGCACACTGTAGAAAGCAAACAGGAAGTAGCTGGAGGATGACGGTGTGTTTGTTAAAGACTTATCAAGTGAACAAATGTATTCACATGTGATTTTTAACTGTGTTTCTTATTTAGTGGAATAACCACAATTGCGAAATTGTTTTATTTATTTATTTTTTCTTACATTAGCTGAATATTAAAGTTTTACACACATTTGTATTGGAAACGTATAGCATCTGTGAGTTTGTTGAAAATATCTGTTTTAGGTGATTTGCTTCCTAAAAATACTCCAAATATGATGTTTAGAAGATATTCGATTCTACAATTTTAGTGTTTGTGTTTTTCTCTGAAGTCACTGCATGTTTTTGAACCTTTACCAATTTACAAATGTATTCTTGTACTCGCCACCTGGTCATTGTTTAGCAGATATGACTGGTGCTGGAAGTCTGTTATTACAGGCATGTCTACCAGCTTTGTCCAGGTGGAGACTGACTTTCTTTTTCTCCATCCTTTTTCACAAAATACCTCAGTCACTCAGATAGGATAGAACATTAATTTTAAAATAAATTGTCAATTAGATTTAAAGTTATACTTTGATTGGGTCATTTTAACTTGGGATTATTCTTTGAGGGGATGAACAGTGATGCTAGCTACCTAGAAAGAAAGAAGGGAAAGAAGTGAAAACAGACCAAGAGCCATAATGTCTCCTCTAACCAGAGTGCCTATCTTCACATTTTGTTGTTACAGACAGGACTTCCTTCAGCATTGGCTTTGTTTTGGCTACATTTTCTTAAATTCCAGGTTTCTAACTAATCACGAAGTGAACAAGTCAACAAATTTCCACACCTAAGCTGTGGATCGTCTGAGCTGCTTGTCTGCCCCCATGGGGGCATTGTCCCAAGACAGGGGACAATGCCCCCATGTCTTGGTCATCTTGCTGTTGTGTAAATACCCTTTCCATTGTCAGATGATGAATTGATCAGTGCTCTGAGATGTTCACAGCTTTCTGCTGGACCCCATCTGTTGTGTTGCTAAGTTACTTGATGCTGTTTGCTCAGACCTGGGAGGCCTTTACAGAACAGTCTGAATAAATCATACACATACCAAATTGGTTACTCTTGAAGGCAATTTGTTGCACTTTATCCAGGGTTGTCAGAAATAATTGAACTTAAAAATTGAGTCCTCTTTTTGTGAAAGCTTCCTATTTTCTTCCACTCGATAATTACTGACTACTTTGTGTTGGTCTATCAAATAAAATGAGCTCTTTGAAGTTTGGGGTTTGAATACTTTGCAAGGCGAATGTCCTGTGAAAACTGAGTTTCCTTTTATCGCAGTGAAAGACAGCGCAAGTGACCGCCAACACCGCCTTTCCACGTTCCCCTGAGGCTTCCTAATATTATCATTGAGAAAAAAGAAAAAAAAAAAAATAGAGAGAATGAATGGTACCTTCTGAGTCCTAACTGTATAATGGTATTTATACAAAACACACTCCCTGATAGCTGCATCTCCTCCAGGGACCTGACAAGCATTTTGAAATGTTTCAAACAAACCTCACAAGCACATTGTTTGGTGCTGAAAGCAGGGGAAGAAAAGAAGGAGAAACATTTTACATCTCTCAAATTATAAAAGATGCAGCTGTGTATCCAGTCCCCAAAGGCAGACGTAGGGATGAGGGTAATAACGAGACATTTCAAGCTGACAGAAGTGATTTCTGAAGAAGGCGAAGGATGATTCAGAGGTGTGCGCTTGTGCCATAAAACACAAGTGACAGCAAAAATTCAAAGAAATTACTCCACTTGTGTATTTCATCTTACGTTCCTTTGACGACTCGAGTGACGCAGATCAATCAGTCAGGAGGCAAAAAACGTTAGTTTCATTTGTCTAAACTTGTGTCTTTTAATAGAAAGTGAGACAAATCGGGGTGCTTGATCGACACCAAAACTGCGCCATCTAAATGGAACTACTGTGATACCTAACCACCCAAGCGTTGCACATACCTGCTTATTGATTTCTTACAGTTTTTGGTGGGACGTTACCTTTCTCTGGCTGTCGTTGGCTGAGTGGGAGGGTGCAGCTTGAACAGATCCCAGGACCTTCTTGTTGAAAGGCAACATTTCTACCAACCACTCAATCCCTGACAGAGCAGAGGAAAGGAGAAAGCACAGAAACATTATCCAGACCAGATTACCAGAAACTTCCACACCATAATTTATTGGTCATGTAATGGGAACAAAGTATTCTTTCAGAGAGGATTAAAAAATAAAGAGCTAGTATTCCCACTGTTTCACATTTCAATTATTTTTCAGTCTTAGAAGAGAGAAACCATCAAATATGCAGTGTCCAGGTTTTTAGTCGAGGTTTCAACTTTACTTTTGGTAAAACTAGGAAGAATCCTGTTTCGAACTGTTCGCAAATAGACTACAAGTTTCATAAGTCACAAATTGTGCTTTAGCAAATCTAATCAGTGTAGAGAAGTCTAGTTCAGCTTCAATTAGTGTTTCTAATCCCCCAAAAAGACAAACTATCCCTATCAAATCCACTCCAGGCATGTGGATAAAAGTTTGAAATAGCTCGAGTTTAGGATTGAAAGAAGGAATGAAGCAGATGGCTTCTACTTGGCATTTGGAGTTCTCACAGTGCTTACAAATCATTTGTTTCTTGCTTTGTGTCAAGTTTTTTCTTGCATCAAGGACACAAAAAGCTGCCACGCAACCGATTTTGTAAAGATAAAGATGGATGAGAAAAAGCAAAGGAGAGAGCTGTCTGAGGAGCATGGAAATAAAGATATCCATGTTAAAGGAAAAGGCTGCAAGACATTTCCAAGCAGCTTCATGTTTTTATGACCACAGTTTCTAATATTGTGAAAATGTTCATGGAATTGTAGCCTAATGTCCTGGACATAGAAATAAGAAGCAATGTAACCCTGGGCTGATGGGGTTGATGGTTAGTGTGGTTGTTAAAATAAAACAACCAATCAAGCTGAATTGTAAGGTCAAACTATGCCACTTTAGGGGTCACCGTGGGGTGGGAGTCTGTGCCATTGCCAGTGTGAAATCCTGATCCGTTCATTTAAGTCGTGTGCGTGGGCAAGGCACTTCACCCGCCTTGCCTGGAGACAACGACATATCTGGCTCCTATAACATGTACAGCACTTTCTCAAGTCCAGAAGACCCCAAAGCACTTCACTCTACATTCAGACATTTACCCATTCATGGACACTGATGGTGGGAAGCTAGTGGGTCGCAGCCACAGCTGCCCCGACAGAAGCAAGGCTGCCATGCGTCGGTGCCGTCATTCCCTCTGACCTCCACCAGCAGGCAAGGAGGGTGAAGAGTCTTCCTGAAGGACACGACAACAGAGACGTTACAAGTTCAACTCCTTCCACCGTTACCACCATTACCCAGAGTGAACATGTACTTCAACAGGTGAAGTCACATATTTACAGCAACTAGATATCCCAAGAGGGTTCAATTTGATAAGAAATATTATCATTATGAGATTTTATTATGCCAGTTTCTTCAAAGCATATCCACAGTGTCTTGAAGATTCAAACTGAGTGATGGAGTAAACAACTTCCATTCTACACCATGGGACAATGCTGTCAAGCCCATTGGTGACATATAAGGTTTTTGACACCTCTGTCCACACAGTCTGCCGACGCACATTGAGGATCTTTTTTATGCTTTCTTTCTGGCCCAACATTGAGTTAGTGTGACTTTTCTAACCCCCCACAGTCTTAAGCAATGGAGTCATTTGGACCCCATGTGCTTTTTATCCTATGCGCGGTCTGACAGGGCCTCACATACACTGCGTGTCTGACAGGCAACCTCTCCTAAACTCTAGCAGGAGGGTTCACAGGCCACATAGTGAGGAGTCTCTCCACATGACCTTTTGTCCTTTCATCAAACTTTGAGTCAAGTAAGCTGATAATTTATGACATATCCTCTGTGTTTGCTGGCATTCAATAATTTACTTAAATGGATAGTCAGCTCCTCAGAAATTGAATAATTTACAGACCCATCGCTAGGCCGCATGTGCTCTAAAATTGTCTAAATGGAAGTGTGTGTGTTTCTGGTGAAAATAATTCAAAGACGTCTGTAATGTGTGTGCCTGACGTTCTCCTCGAGGTGTGTGTACTTATTTTACTCCACAACTTCAAAGATCTCTCCTGCTTTCTGAAAGCTTGGTAAATGTCTTACATCGGCCCCTGTCTGTATCTTGGTCTACACATCTCTTTGTAAGTGTCTCAGAAATATTTGTTGTTTAAAAAAGAAAAAAAAAAGTTCAAGCCTTCTGTTTTTTTAAGAATCAATAGGTTTGTCTGTCTACTAAACCACTTCAAAGAATCAGGCTCCACTGATGCAATAATGCATAAAGTTTGGAGGAACCGTCTCTGTGTTATTGAGTTATTGTTTGGAAGCCTGTCTGAAAGGTTAAAATAAGAAGTGGGGAAACATTTACATCAGTGCGCAGAGCTGCTGCCTTGAGGCCTGTTGTCTCCAGAGAATACACTTCATCACCATCATCAGTCTTTTTTTTTTATCCCTTATGTGGAGTTTTTGTTTTATTGCCATCTTGTCTCACAATTTTCCTCCTGCCAACTCTCATGAGGCTACACAACTGCTGCTATTTGACACCGCAACATTGACCGCGGGCCTTAATGAAAAATTGTGGCGTCTACTTCCTTCCAATATGACCTGTTTATGCCCACAGTAGATGGCAGTGGCCTAGAATTCACTATTCCCAATCAATGGTGTCTAGATGATAAACTCGTACCTTCCCCTTTTGCCGTGGCGTAGTGGGATCAGGCAGGGAAAAATGAGAGGGTGTGCTTCCCCGCATCCTCCTACGTACAAAAAAAAAATCCCAATCAATAGGCTCTTCATTGCACTTTTGATTGGTGAGCGTTTTCAGGTTATTTTTTTCTACCGGTATCATAGACAGAAGAAAATTGTTTTATTTTCCGTGCCAGTTCTTCCTCAACCAAATTACGAGGTAGCTTACATGAATGGAGATGATAATCAAGAAGCATCCCGCATGGTTTGACTCATCTCTCCTCTTCTGAACCTGTAGGTGGGATTGATTGGCCCAATCAATAGCACCTGGACTAATTGAACACACATGATAAATATTTAGTCGCTTATGAATCGGACGAGACACTTCATATCTTTCTAGTTCTTGTGAAAGCAGGGCAGACAGGTTGACTGGAACACCTTGTCTGGCCTGTGTTTCCTGTAAACGCCACAGAAAGCGGAGCTTTAACTCTTGGTTGGCAGTAAGGTTCTTTTTGCTGACATCAATAACATATTTTTGGAGCTCCACTTTAAGATTTGTCTTTGATATATGGACTCTAGGCATGGATAAATGAGCTGGTAATCTTCCAACTTCTATAAACAAAAGGGAAAACACTCCTCTAGTACATGCATTTAGCATTACTACAAAGAAGTGAAGAGATGTGCTCAATTACCAGGATTCTTGACATGCCTCGCTGCATATAACACACTGGAGATAGACCAGAGAAAACAAAGGAAGAGAGCTTTCTGAAGACCTCAGAAATGGGATTATAGATATCCATTTTAAAGGTAAAGGCCAAAGCCATTCAAGCTGAATTCTAAGGTCAAACTGTGTCACTTTCTGATGGTACCGTCGGTCCCATTCTGAAATATGATGGGCTTCTTGGAAGAAGAGCCAGGAGGGCCTCAGTGTTGATAGAAAAACACAAAAATAAAGGTCAGTCTGTAATTCATCATAATGAACGCTAAAAAGCTTGGATCAGCAGCAGAATTGTACGGCCGCTTCTCATTTTTATATTGTGCTTTTAAGAAGTTAAAACTTCTTGTTTGGAGGACAAATGGGACTTTTTCAGCTAGTCAGAACTTTGTTTACTGATGAAACATGAAGTTTTCATTTAAAGGACACTAGCTCTTTTGAGTAACATGGATGAGCTTCAGCAAGGCAGCTATACGCAGGTTCCACATGGCAACCGTTCGTCTTTGAAGGCTAACCTTAACCCTCCTATCCTTGATCAGGATCCATGTCCATTCAGTGGTTCTCTAACTGCTTTTAATGAACAGCACATGTATATGTTAGTTAGTATTGTAGTAAAGAACACCTAAACCAAGACTAAGTCAGAAATAAGCTCCCTCCTCCACCCCCACACTAATATGAGGTGACGTTCCTTGGTGCACAAGCTATGTGGCAAACAGCTAACAAGGAGTGGAAACTAGTGCCCCAAAACATACAGTATATAAGCCTAGTGTACACAGGTAACTTAATATGTATAGCTAATATTGACTAAATCTCTTGTGAGAGAATTGGGTAAAGAATTTTGGTACAGAAGCAGATTGCTAACATTAGCTAGCTAGCTTTGCCAACATCACTCAGAAAAAAAGCAGAAAGAAAGGTAAGCTATGTCTAAGTGACAAAAGTTTGACGTAGTCCCTACCATCTCTGAAAGCCAACTACTGGAGAATTTACAAGTCGCTGTATGTTTTCCTCTGGATGCTGTTGTTACAAATATATTCTTTATGATCCATGTAGCCAAATGGCATCACTAAAGATTTTGCCACTGCTCTCTTTCTTAGAGTGCCAGTGAAAGTGACGGGGAAGAGCTGCAACATAAATGCATAACTAGAAATGAGTTACATTTAGGCTTGGATTTGAATTGGTAGATTTTACATCCAATGAAAGTGAGGATGTTCACAAATATATTAGCAAACAATCTGGTGAATTAGTGGTGTTTCCACAGCTGTGAACGTGACTGGTCTCAAAGTAAAATTCAAAGCGTCTGTTTTTTTCTACACTATTTTTATTTATTTATTAACATGAGGTATTCATTCCATACTCAGAGGAACCAGGTGCCTCAGTGGTAGAGAAAGTTCTCCATATACAGAGGCCACTAGTGCCAAAAATCTTTAAATCTATAATCCGACTACTATATCAATTAATCCTACAGATCAGTTTTTAGACAGAGGTGTGATGTGGTCAGCACTGCGCGTGACCATTTTGTGGATTTACATTGTCTAACTTTATTCAGATTGTTATAGTGACAACAAGCGAAGAAATGCCCTCCAGACCTGTCCTCCTGAATTTAATAAACACCTCATTCCTCTTTTTTCTTTTGTTTTTTTTTCTTCCTTTTTTCTTCCCCCCCTCTTCATCTCATCCTCCCACCAGTGTGTGTTGCGCCGCAGTCCTCAGTGGATTTTTTATTTTTTTTTAAGCAGAGCAGCAGGTGTTTGCTGGAAGAAACGGTGACACACGGATGCGCTCTGTCAGACTACTCATTAGAGATTCTGTGGCTCCTTAGTCTCCTCATTTAGAGTGGAGAAGGGCGCGTGTGCGCACGGCGTGCACGGGCCTCACGAGTCTACAAAGCAGCAGGTGGCCACTACCAGGCGCACAAATCAAAGCAGTCACCACCGGCTCATAGGGTGGATATAGAAGAGGAGAGAAGTGGGGGGAGGGGAGAGTTGAAGTCCTTACTTGATTTTGTCCTGATTTTCCTCCCAGAACATTGTTTTTTTTTTGTTTTTTTTTTGTGACGTTCACTCCGACGATTAGGCCACAAGTTGACAGGTGTCACTGCGGCAGTGACGTCTGCTGCGCGGGCTAAGGAGCCGGGGGAGCATATGGCGGAGGTGGCTGAGCCTGGCGGGGGCTGTAATCAATGTGAGTGATTTCAGCCCGAGTTTGGGTTTAAGATGTGCGGTGACGATGTGCGCTGCGAGTCTAATTTGCAGCGCACTCTAAATGAGATGGATTCCGAGAGTTGTTTTCTCCTGCTGCGTTGTGTGGAATTGCTGTGTCAAGACGCATCACAATTTTTTATGACATCTGTAAATCCAACCGCAGTTTCTTTCCACACATCAAATGATGATCTGAATTCTGTGTAGTTGAGGCGGATCTGCCGTCACTAATTTTTACTAGCCTCTGGCTTCTCATTTGAATTTAAGAACTTTTTTTTTTTTTTTACTGAGTTCTTGGTCGTCTAGACCACCAGACTTCATATAAACAGAAAATAAATCTTTTTAATGAAACTGCAGCTCTTATTTCCCTAGCCTTTGGAGATGAATGCCTTTGCCTGGAGGTGATGTGTTCTTGGATAATCTTTGTACCTTAGCCCAGCTGCCGTGTAAAGGTGTAGCGGAAGCAGTCTGCCTGTCTGCACTCACATTTCGTCACTCTACAAACGGAAACTAGGAACAGATTTCATTGTACAGTTGATTTTTAGACATTTCACCAAGGCAATATGAATTTGTTTGCTTGATAAAAACATGTCACAGTAAATAAACTGAAAATAATACATAGCTGCGGCAAAATTAGTAGTAATGAAAAGCTGTAATCCAGCCCAAATGCTTCTCCAAAAGCTTAAAATTGTGCCGAAGATTCACTTTTATGCAGGACGACTCTAATACAGTCAAAGCTGAAAAAATCCCAATCCACCCAAACATAACTAAAAATCACTGAGGTTAGGATTTTAACTTGAGAAGTGTTGAAAAAGTTCAAAGGCTGTGATTACTACTGCTAGACGCTGTACATGCACAGTGAGTGATGTTCGACCCATCAGTCACAGTGGGGGTCCATTGTTGCGGCGCCATGCTAGCTTTTAGATGTATTCAAGCCTACAGAAATAACACCCTGACACAGCAGGACTAGGGATTATGTAGGACTGGCATAATTTGTACACAAATTCACAATTGCTGTTTCTTTTAATGCTTCTCAGATATGCAAGCATAACTGTGTCCTATTGGATTTGTTGGATTGTAAAGGTTCTGACAGACACAGGCCTGAACAAATACTCTCCAGCTCTTTCTGCCCTTTTGACACACCAAAACTTAAACAACAGCTATCAAAAAAACATGAAAAGTGTTGAACAGAGAGTAAAAAAAAATCATCAGAGTGCATTATTTGCTGCATATTTGACCCGGTTTCTAGGTTGAGACCTTTCCCAGGTTGCGAAACGTAACAATTTTGTAGCAAGATGCTTAAATGAGAATGGATTAATGCATTTATTTACATAAAAGAATGCACATCAAGTTGGATTTACAAATGAATCAGGGAATCTGGTAACGGTAAAGCTTGCATTTCGTGCAGAAGACAGACCCTCAAGATCAGAATCAGGCCAACTCAACTTTTGCAGCCGTAATACATATATTACGGCTCGTTCCTGTTGGGGGCAGTGTAGGGCGCCTACGGCGAGTATACAACACACAGCAACATGCGTAGAAAAAGACAAAAACACTGTTGTTAGCAGGAACATGGTTACATCTTGGTCACCCACCATGTCGTTTTGCATGCAACCGCAATATATTAGAGGAGCACTGTGTGGAGAACTTGCTCTACAGAGACGCTGTGAATGCTGAGATGATAAAATTAGATTGTGTGTTGCTTAACTAAAGCTTTAGGTGTTCTTCTTTAGTTGGTTGGTTGACATGATCTCCACCTTGACATGATGCATCAAAACACCATGTTAAGTGTTTTCTCTGAGAAAAACATTTTTGAGCACAAAATGAAAGCCACATTTAATTACCATGAAGCTATTGCAAAATCAAAGTAAATAAAGACAGAGTGCAAACATTGTTGTTCTGCTTTAACTTTTAGTTTTTGTAGGAGAGCTCATTATGAACATTTTAATGTCAAACTTAAGTAAAAACAAAGATCAGTTTTCATATAATTCTATTTTTTAAAGAAGAAAACCTATCCAAATCAGTTGCCCTTTTATTGAATCATAAATTAACTTTGATTATGACTAAGCTCTGATAAGTTTCATCAGCCACACCCAAGCTTGATAAAATAATTAGTTTAAAAAATTCACTTGGATAGAACTTGTCTGACGACATGAAGTAGGAAAATGATCTTCACGAACAAACAGATGAAGAAAGTTTTGGACATGTCAGTCTGGACAGGGTTAAAAAATGTCTCTAATACTTTGGGTATCCAACAAACCACAAAAGAACCCAGACCAACATCAGGGGTCAAACACAGCAAGCCTCGTTTGCCTCAATTAACTAGCATCAGGGCAAAAAGGGCATCCATGGGAATATTTTAAGATGAAAACCACTGCAGAACCAAAAAGAACATACAGGCTTGTTTTTACTTGTTCCACAAATAAAAACTGCTTTATAACATAATTGTCAAGTTAAAACAGCAAATTGTGCATTTGTGAGTGTATTTGCTATCTTCACCCAACTGGCACATGCATCAGAGAGAATCAAGCGCACCCATCTCTCTCTCACTCAAGCCTTCAGAAGCCTATAAGGTAACTTGGCACACCTGTGCTCAGAATGATCTCTACAGACAAAGAACCTCGGCTTCAAGCTTCCACAAAGACACCACTGGTAGGAATTGGACATTATGCACAGTTTAAATAATTTCATCTGCATTCAGAAGACCAAATTAGCCTTGGTGATGAAATGGGTTTTATGTGTTTAGAATGTAGTTTATTTATTTGTTCATTCACTGTTAACTTAAAATAGATTGGTAATATTACTTGGTAAACTGCTTAATTAGCTCATTGTGATTTGTAATTTATTTTGGTTCATTTGTTTGTAGATTTTCAACCTGCTTGTTGACCTCTCTGTGTCTACTCTGACCACTCAAACAAAATCATGGTGGTCTTGTATTGTAAACTGAAGTAATTTAAAGACAAAAGAAAAGAGAAATGAAAAGATGTGGCTGAGATTAGTTGTTTCTGCGTCTCTTTGGAGGAAGAAAGCCTTTTCAAGTTTGGGCAGAAGCTGAGGTGGTTTGAAGAGGCCAAAAAACTTGACAATAATGAAACTTTGTGGAATTAGTGTGAAACTGGCAGCCTTTCAGGATAAGAAATCAGAAGAGTGAGAGACGGTGTGAGTGTGATGGTCTGGGGCGGCGTTGCTCCTTACCCTGTTTCTCTTTGGCTGGTATGAAAATATATCTGATGATCTGAAACATGTCAGTATGTCAATAAACACAATGAGAAAGAGGGCAAATACTTTTATTATTTATGTAAAACTTAGTTGAGTTTCACTTTCAATGATGCAGATCGACTGTTTAATGCAAAAGCTTTCTTTATTTCTACAACATGGCTCCCTTCCTTTCCTGTTAGTCGGCCATTTTACAAATCTCTTCTCCTTTTTCCTCTATTAGTCTCCTGACCAGGTCTGTATAGGTTGGTGCTTCACTCGTGATGAACAGAGGAAGAAAACACCAACTTTTCCTCTTTAACATCCACAATGTATAGCTTCCACCATTATTTCTAAACTGCTTGTCTTTAAATCCTGTCGCCTTTTGTCGTCCTCTCACTTTTTTTTTCTTTTTTTTCCAATTTCTTTCTCCTCCGGCACACAACCTCTTTATAGCCCTCCTTGCCATGCTGCGATAATTAGTCAGCGCTAAAATAATACAGCCTCAAGAAAACAACAAGAGCTGAGCATAGGGGCTTAGCTCTGCTGGGAGGAAACAAGGGAGACGGGGAGGGCTGGCGAGAAAGAGAAAAAGAGCGAGAAACAGGGAGTGCTGTGTGTCAGCCAATTTGAAATGGCTACCAGTGGATCATTGCTGAATGAGTGCATGTTTGTGTGCAGGGAGACAGCTTGTCCCCATTTTTAATCAGGGGTCTCTGCTTGGTGTACGACTGAGCGAGTGGCTGTTTGTGGTTGTGGATGTCGGCCCGTTGGCTCCCCCATGGTCGTCACGGCGTCAACCTTCCAGTGACGGTGTGTTTAGAAGCCGTTGGCATACATAAAACTAAGTTACGCTACTAGAAGATTAGCTAAACGGCTGCATTTTATCCTCTTCTTCCCAATGTGATTTCAGTCAAATCCAAAAGAAATGGTCAAGTTTATTTGTACAGGACATTTCAGCAACGTGGCCGTTTATAAAAACATCATACAGTCACCAATGGTGAAACAAGCAAGAAAGATTACGTCTTGTTGAATGCTGTCATGGAAATCATCAACACACATGAAATATGTTGATCAGTGTCATTCATTCATGACACTGATCATCATTTACTACTAAAAGGCAGCTCTAAGCAGGTGGGTTTTTAGCCTCTATTTAAAGGAGCACAGCGTTTTTTTGCCATTTTCTGGAAGTTAACTCCAGATTTGTGGTGGATAGAAGCTGAATGCTGCTTCTCCATTGTCATTATCAAAATGACTGAAAACCTGTAAATATCCGTGTCGGTGGCCTTAAGTTTGGTCTGCATAAAAACACGCCTGAATCCCTTGATTACTTATATATTCATACAGCTGAATGCTATACATGCATTATTATCTTGATGCACGGCCTAGGCGTGTGTATATGTGTGTGTGTTTATAATACTGGGGATGGAAACGGCCCACATGGGTTGATGGTAGTTTCTGTGGTTTCATTACTCTGTGCTAATCATGCCTAGCAGCTATTTCTCATTTACCTGTGGGCTCATCGGAGCCAAACTTCATCCCCTCTGTTACTGTTCAAACATAAAATTACTCATTTTATTTGGCAGCAATTCTTTTTTTCCTCCATCTTTTGCTATGCTGCTGCTAACAAGATGGTCTGATTTCGGTTGATGTTGAAAGGTCAACACGTCGTCATATTTTGTATATGTATGTAACAGTGGCTAATTGAAGCTAGCCAGCAACAGCTAGCCTGTAGTCTAGCTTTTGTTGGCAACAAGAGTCAGCTAAAGAGAGCTAGAAGCAATTGTTGGATAGCTAGCCTTGGTTAGCTTGCTAGCTCTAGGGCTAAGTAGCCATAATTCACAATTATTAACTAGCTTGTTGGCTAGCTCTCCACAGTGAAACCAGGTGATGACAGCAACATTATACTTTAGGGCTGCTTTTCCTCACCAACAAGCGCTTCATAACTAACAATTTATTACAATTACTAGCTAGTTTGTTGGCTAGCTCTGGAGATGAATACATCTCAGTGAACCAGGGCTGGTGGTGACAGAAGCATCACAGTATAGGGAGGCTCTTCCTCACCAAAAATAAAGAAGATGGTCAGAGTTGATGGAACGATGGACTGGAAAATACAGGATAACAGTCAGACATTTATTTACTCAACATGTTATTTTAGTATAACAATTGCATCAGACATACAGAGTTTAAATGGATTCAGAGCAGCTGGCTGCATATGCATATCACCTTAAAATTGACATCCATGTGTAATTTTTCTCAACTATGCACTGCTTTGTGTTCATCTTTCACATGAAAACTCATTTAAGTACAGATTTTAGTTAGTCTCACAGTAGCGATGTGAAGAAGTTCCAGTGGTACAAACACTCTTTCATGGCACATTGTGACAGATTCACGGTGTCTCTAATAAAACGCGCTGGCTTGTTGTTCTCATATTTCATCGGCTGTCGAATTCTTTTGATTGCTGTTGCGCAAAATCACATTTATCGCAGTTGGATGGGAACTGTTTTTGACAAATTAGAGTATACAGATTATTTCCAAAAGGGGATCAACACAACAAAAGCATTTCTTTATCAAAACAGGAAAAACGCAGGCGCCAGCTGAAATGTTATGACAACACAAAGACGGGGGGTGGGAGAAGCCATCTTTACTGTTCTGAAAGTCGGATTTGTGCTCCGTTGTTGTCAGGTCTTCCCAGTAGTGTACTATGTTGTGCTTTTGTTCTTTTATGTATTATGTCAACTGTCCTAATTTAGCTTTTTCTTTATTTTTGTCTTTTGTATTTCACAGCTGGGACAACGTACATCTTTGGACGAGGCGGAGCCCTCATCACATACACCTGGCCACCCAATGACCGGCCGAGCACGCGGGCAGACCGGCTGGCAGTGGGCTTCAGCACGCAGCTGAAGGAAGCCATTCTGGTCAGGGTGGAGAGCGCCAAGGGACTGGGAGACTACCTGGAGCTGCACATAGTAAGACACATTCTCCCCACTGATTTCCACTGAAACAACAGAGCCGTGTTCCAGTGAGTAAAACTGGACCCCTGGCTTCTCTAAGTGTGGCTGATTTTTCTTTAAATGACATTTAGATTATTATTTGTCTTTTTACTCGTTTCTGCTTTCAAGGCCCGTTAAGAAGGATTAGGCTCCGAGTAAAGAAAATGGCTAATTATACACACACACACACACACACTTCTTATTTCTAGTCATCACCCTAATTTGTGTTTTACAGCTTTCATATGTTGGGCTTAAAGGTCATTAAAGTCCACCTCCATTGATGGATTGAAATGGCTATTAAAGGACAACAGGCATTTAAAAGGCATTTAACGGGGCTCTAATTGTATTGTTGACCTCCATGCTTCTTCCACCTAATATTCTGTTCATTTTCATGGTGGGTTTTGTGTTAATTACCATCCAGGATTACTTGCTGCTGCCTCTGAGCCGTTCAGAGGGAGCGTTTTACTCCGCCGGATGGTAAAAGGTGATGCCGCAGCAACAAGACGGGAGAAGACACCATCACTGTGATCTCCACTTATCTGCCCTCGGCCTCTTGTGTGCGCCGCGCTCGCAGTGCTCCGGCAGCCGCGCCGACCCCAATTTGTTTGGTTCCTAGCCCGAGTGCCGAGAGCAACAGGGAGAGCGGTGACCCCCGGGGTCGCTCCTCATCCAGTGCTGGGTAAACTGAGAGCGACAGGGCGAGGGGCCGACGGGAGACGGGGAGGGACAGGTGTGTGAGCTGCCGCTGCCGAGTTGACCGAGCAGGTCAAGGCCAATTTAAATGCTCTTAGCTTCAGTGATAAATACGGGTAATGACTGTAATGATGAAAGATTATAGTTGTAAATATAATGGACCCAACAAATAATGTATGGGTTGTGGGGAGGGGGGAGGCTAAGTGGTGATGCATCAGGGGTCAACTGTAGATGCTCTGAGCTGTAATGGGTCATTTCCTGTGATGTGAAGTCGTCCGTCTGCTGGTTTTAATATTTTAAAAGTCGTCTGGAGCACAAATGACTCGGTGAGACGTACAACGATATGTGAGAAGAGGGGAAGACATCAGCATAGAGGAGGATTTCACAGTGAAAATAAGACGTCTTTGTGTTAAAAATGCAACAATACATAATTGCTATCTGTAGTTATCTCTTTGCTTACATTTCAAACGGTAAAACAAGTATTATACCTATTGCTGCTTACTATTGTGGTTATAATGAGGACGGGGACTTTGATATTGACTATTTAATTGCACAGATTTTAATGCAATTAATTGCTTTTTTTTTTTTTTGTAAATTCAAAGGTGATCGGAACCTTTGAATTTGCCTGGAAATCTGACACCACTGGTTATAATTAGATTTTTCTTAAAATTTTGATTCTTATCTTTCCTTTTAATACAAACACTTGTGAATTATAAGTCTGCATGTACTCATGACAGAGGTTTACCAGCTAGCATCTTTCAGCTTCACATATATTAATAAGACTAATATGAAGCTTATTTTCCACTTCAAGTAAGAAAATGAATCAGATGAAGACGATTCCAATTACATCTTTTTGTCCCTCAAACTGGTCCAACTCATTTAGAATCTTGCTTTTTTCTGATACAGATTTTCAGTCTATTTGTACTTTTACAGCACAGATTTTCCCACAACATACCATAAGTATAATACGATTATGAAAATCTATGACATCTCAGTAGCTCTATAGAAGTTTGAAGTGCATATTTCTGTAGTTTCTGCTTGAGTGATGAGGAGTTTTGTCACCAGATATATTTTCCTAAGACACACGCTCCAGGATACATCTTCAGTTTACCAATAAAAATAAAATATCATAGCTAAAAGTATCTTAAGATCCACTTTAAAAGATTAGAAAAAGGCTAAACTGTGGTAAATATAAAGAAGGGAATAAAGGATTAAGCACAACAGCATAGTGTTTCATGTAAAGTACTCTGACTTGTCCTGTCACTGAATATGCCTCACAAATAGACTTTACCAAACTTAAACTGGCATGGTTCTATGAAGCCAGTTTTGTTTAAATAAAGTTTAATCCAATATATCAGCTAATGTCTCCAATGCCAGTCGGAAGCCGAGGAAAATAAATGAGCAGCATGACTGAACGCCATGTGAGGTGATTGCTGATGTCTTCCCATCACTCTGTGGTGTTAGCACTCATAACAGTTCTGCTTTCTATAGGCGATCACACTTCCAGTTAATCACAGCAACTGTTTCCTACTTTCTGTCTTTAATCTTCTACAGTCAGCAAGGGTCCAATTAGAAGACTTCTATCCCCACCTCCATGAATGTATATGCTGGTCAACAGATGGGGTGGAGGAAGAGAACGTTGTCATGGATTAGATATTACAAATGTCGCCCTTTGGCATAAATGCTACACGGAGTTCAGTCGACTCATTTCCCATCAGCCGAGACGTTCTCTGCTTCAGCCTCAACATATTGCTTTACGTATGCTCTTTTTTTTTCTTTTATAAACTGACAGATATTATCCCTCCAACTGTTTTCAGAGTCCATCTATTGGCGCATTCTTCTAGTACGTTGATGAAATTTGATTTAGGGTTTTGGCATAAGGTCCTGCTGTGGAGCAGAGGGATTTCTTTCTTTAGCGGTTTCTGTACTGTGTTGTCACAGGTCAGTTAAAACACCACAATAATAACTCACACAAACCAGGTGAAATTGTAATGCAGCCCAGAAACTGTCTGAGGACCTTCAGCTTGACATGTTGAGGCTTGACAGTGAATCCCAAATTACTCCCAATGGAAGCACTTTACATGGCAGCTGTGTGGGAATAAGGAAAGAAGAAGCTGGAGAAGATTGTCAATATTAAGAATGTACTCAAAACACACTTAGGATCTGGAAATTTGATTTGGGAAATGTGTGAACTGTTAGAGCTGAAAAGGTTTGGGAGCTGTGTAACAAAGACCGTCAACAACCTGAGTACTAATATCTTTCAGTGTTTTGGTTGGTTTAGTAACAATTATTAGGAGAGCTAGAGTATATTTTTGAATTAATTATTTTTTAGCAACGGCTGTGTTACAGTTGACCTCGCCTTTTCGCTGTTCAGTATTCACAGATTTTTCGGTGGAACATAACGTTCGCCAATTCACAGATTTTATTCTAAAATATTTCAGAGTGAAAAATTCAGCTTGGGAACCTGAAAATCCTGGTGCAGCTTGGCACACGCTACACTGACGTTTGCAAAGAAGCCAGTCCTGGAGCGCCGTTTATCTTCCTTGTTGCTGATTGGCTGATTGTGCTTCCTTGCTGATTGGTAGCAAAAGACTCCAAGGATGGAAACAAGGAAGGCCACGAATGTTAGCTTCTGTGGTTGAGCTAAAATCTTTTTTAATGCAATTTAAGGTATATTTGTTGATGGTAACCAATCAAAGTTAACTAACTTATTCAAGCTCCAAGTTTAATTCCAATAGCATTTGCTATTTGAATTGGTGACCATTGTCATTTTTCTAAAATAAAGGCCTAAGTCATGTTTTAGTCAAAAGATGATTTAGGTAATAAAAAAAGACTTAGGACATTTTTTCAGAAGGTGGCAACATAGAAGACAAACTAAAGAAATAATTCTCCACATTTTGAACTTCCAAACATTACAAGAGGTTGTAATGTGTGTGTTTGTGTGTAAAAATATGTAATATTTAGCCTTTTTAAAAATGTTGAGGTTGGTGAGAAATGTCTGACTTGCCAACCCGGATTTTTACTTTTCCTGAGCTTTATATTCAGTTTGTCATTTTAAAATAAAACAAACTGTGACAATGATCTATAACATAACACAACAGAAAAAAATACATGCATACATAGGGTATGTGGAAAAACTTGATATCTACAGATTAAATATGTCCAAATGAACTCAGAGGAGGGAGCTTGTCTGGTATCAAAACCAAGCTAGACTAAACCAAAACCTTTTGTCAGTTAATTTGTAGATGAAAATAAATGCTGAAACCAGCTGACCTTAACCTGGGATCTTTCTAAATGTATTTTATATATTCGTAAATCCATTTTTAAATCCTTGAAGAAACACGGTTCAACCTCCCTACCTGAGGGACGGACTCCTCTCTGTTTATTCCTGCCTGTTGCTCATCACTCATTCGTTTTCTTGCTCTTCTCTCAAGTGCATATTCTCTATCTAACTTCAGTGTTTTTCATTTACTCCCTCGTTCCCTCTCGTCTGCCCCGTTCGTTCTCTCGTCCCCCCCCCACCCTCTGGCGCACACACCAGCGCACACCAACACGGCGGGCCCCGGCTCCTCTGCTCCCACCGCAATTACATTTCATTTGCTGCCGTTCCTCCCGAGTCGCTCCCCTAAATGACTCCGTTCAGCCCGTGGTGGGTGTTTGGTTCCTGTTAATTATGCCTGTCTCTCTCTCTGTCTTTCTTTTTTTTTTTTTGAGAGGAGAAGCACAGGCAAATTAGACCTGCAAACCTGCGAGCCGTGGCTCCCGTATCATCCCACCTGGTGGAGGGTCGGCCTCACGGACCCTCCACCCTCACGGATGGGCTCCGTGTTCGCCGATGGTGGTCTTGAGGGCCAAATGCGGGGCTTTATTTGCGTTCACTTGCGTAAATGGTGACATAACACTTGTGTTCATTCGTTGATGGTTTTGTCCAATATTTTCCGTTGGGTTTAAAAGGTCATATTCACAATTTTTTTTAAATAAAGATTCAGTTATCTTAAGACAAGACGTCATATTTTTAGAATACCATTCATCTTTAAGTTGTTGGTGAAATCGGGGTTTTTTTTCTACTCTTAAATTAGAGCTTCACAAACTCTGCTCTCTACCATTTCTTTCTTGTTACAGGAAATGAAACAACACGGTGTGATGTTGTCTCTGCCTGTCCGACTAGAAATACTGGCACCGGTGCAAACGGCTGATAATAGCACGCCACCGGGACGTGATGGAACATTACTCCTTATCTCGCCTAGGCCACCCGTCTCTTTATATACTCTTCCCCGTTTCTGTCCAGACCTCCCACTCTTTCATGCCACTCGCTCCTTCGATTTCTGTCCGTTTATGTTACGGAGGGCGGGACATCACTCACTACACCTTTCTGACACGCTGTCATCGGGCCACGTAAAGAGCCGGCTGTGGGGGAGTCGGAGAAGCCGGAAAACGCTGACATCATCTGCTTTAAAATGTCAGACTCTGTCCTCGTAGGACCTTGACTGGTGGTAATTATTTACCGTTGTTGTGGGTATAAATGCGGTGCAGTTGCATTGACATTTGGAGTTCTGGATGGAAAAAAAACTCCTGATACATTATCTGGAAAAGGCCAAAGGAATGGTTCGCTGCTGAGCAGACATAAACACATTAAAGGGACAGCTCAGAGTTTTTGTACAAGCCTTTTGTGAGACTGTTAAGAGTAACGGATCCCGGTAGCAGAAAGATGTCATATAAGTGAGTTTCTTGATCTTAGCCATTTAAAACAATTCTAACTGGAATCATTGTTAGCGACTGAATAGAAATAAGAACTGTTATTGAAACATCACATTGCTTCTCACTGATGTGACTGCTGTCTTGCGAGCTCTACCCCGCTGCGGTCGCCACAACTCTGTCCAGTGAAGTTGGAACAGAATGCCCCAGCTGCTCTTAGATCATCTGTTGGGCAGCATTGTGTGTTCCCAGTGGGAACAATAAGTGGCAACAGGCTTCTAGGGCAGCGTCCTGATCCTCAAGGTGAACTGCAGAGCAACTTTCAGATATTTCCCTGCTTCAGCTCAGCTGGCTTCAATTGATGGCTGATTATTAGTCTTTTGCTGAGCTAATAATTGTATGAATCATCTATGTTAAAGCGAAAGAAAGATCTTAGACATGTATTGTAGCGTGCCTTGAGGACAAAGGTTAAGAAACACTGGTCTAGGGGTGTGATGAGCTACATCACAATCACAGCCCACCCTTTGTTTAGTTTGTAACATAAATTTGATCTTTGGTATCATGTCTCGTCTTGTGAGTTGTAGGCCATGTTACACACCTAGCATGGATCACATGCTGCGATACAGGGTTCTGTTCCCAAACATCTCCTTGGCCACTACATGAAAATACATTTTCTGAGGTTGCCAGAGGCCCAACCTGCCTGGATTATATCCAGTCCATTATGAGGCAGTGATGGCCTGTCAAGGTTTAGTTCTTTTAACCTTAGAAAACAATGATGTGTCCTGAACATGTAGATGATTAATATGCTATGTAGAGTGTTTTACCCTATGGGTGACAACATTTTCCTACAATCCTTTGAGGGTTTCTTCATGTTCCTACAAACTCACTGGAATGTGATGTCCTTCTACAATAAGAAAAATATTATTCATAATAACTTCACCGAATCTCCTTTAGCTCTTTTACTTGCTTTTCAAAGTCACATTATCAGATTTCTCATGTGTCTTTAAGTATTCTCTGCCAACCAAGACTATGAAACAAACAAAATGAATATGAACTTACTGTTTGGTTAAGAAATTAGCTTTTTTTTTCTTCCTGTCTCTCTCTCAAGCTAATGAACCACAGAAACTAGATAACTCAAAGCTCCATGGTAGCCAGTAGAAGTGATTGACAACCTTTGATGAAGAGAAATCCATCAAGTTGATATACAGAACAGAAGAGCCAGGATTGTTTGAATCGGACCTCAAAGTTGTCTTCACCTAATGAACCTTTTTAAGGCGCCATCAAATTTGCCTAAAACTTGATCTCATCTAAGTCTGTTACATGGATCTTTCACAAATCTATCTCTGTGGCTGGTGGTCCTTATCTCTTCAGTTAATGTTTTTGTCCTGCAGTTCTTTCATTTTTTCTTCATTTTGGCATCTCTAGCAATTTGAGTAAATTTTACAGTAAATGTTCTTTTTTAGATCATTTGACCTAATATAGTTATTCTGTTGGAAGACCAAAAAACGTTTTCCCAATGAGTCTTAGATTCGTTATTTAACTTCGTTATTTTACTTCCTGCAGAGAGAAAATAGCCACCACAACTATTAGTCATTATTACAGTAGAAATCATTTCTCAATGGGGATTTTTCCTTTTTCACAAATTTATAGTTATCTTCGTAATATCAGGGAATTAGCTGTGTCAAAGTT
The DNA here is from genome assembly GCF_051168715.1 of Poecilia mexicana. Lineage (NCBI taxonomy): Eukaryota > Metazoa > Chordata > Actinopteri > Cyprinodontiformes > Poeciliidae > Poecilia > Poecilia mexicana. The sequence goes on from NW_028263387.1 coordinate 4,702,200, forward strand.
AAAATAATCATTTGGGCATTTCAGGATGGCTTTCTTTTTTTTTTTATTGCCAACCTGCATGAAATTTTCACCATGAAGGCCTGGGGTGTTACGTCCACAGAATGAGGGATAGTGACAGATATGAAAGCAGGCTGATGGATAAATCTCCCATCTGAGGCAGCTGGGAAAGGTAGATGTCCTTGGAAGACCTTGGAAGCAAGACATCTGAGCCACCCAAACGGCTCAGCATTACACACACAGAGAATGTCACTTATATATAACATTCTTTATTTTTGCTTTTAGCAAAACTATTCCCTGTAAGGGTTTGTAAGGCAGGTTAAGGGTTAATGACTGAATTTCAACCTTAATATCCAACAAATAACAGTTTTTTTTATTGAAATTTGCATCAATACAGAAACACGTCACCTCTAAAGGTTATGTTTGTTTGAAATCAGCTTCCCTGTTCATCTCTTGGTATGAGCATCAGATGCAGCAGGCTACAGACTTTCCAGCTGAAAACCTGTTCGGAAGATTCAGTGGAAGCACAGCCTTTTCCTCTAGTAAAGTTGCACAACAGTCCATGTTTTATTTATTGTTTATTTCTTAATTGGCTTATGAAAATGCAAATGTTCCAGGTGAAGATCATCGAGATGCAGAGAGTTGGTTTAAAGAGAGCCTGAGATTTACTGCTGAACAATCAGATGGGCAACTGTTAGCGCTGTCAACCTTAGTAAACGTGACGGGCTGTCCACATCATGACTGTCCATATTTGTCATAATTGGAAATATGTCTTACAATCTGATTTTATATAAACTCTAACCAAGGAAAGTGTGAAACACTGGTAATATCCCAGCCTGCACAGCAGTATATTAATGAATGAGTTGCATTATCAAAATAGTGTTGACTGAATGATCCTGAAACTGTTACACAACAGGAGAACTGAACAGGTGGTACGTTACCTAATAATAAAAACTCAAAAAACTTACTCATAGATCCACCATCCTCATTAAATTTGCAACAGTTTTTAATGCAAGTGTTCAAAGCAGAACTTTTTCTTACTTTTAAAGACCCCTGCTGCCCAACCCTAACCTCATTATACAGAAACACAAGAATAAGCACTTAACTGAGTCCTTCCCAAATCCTCCATTGAAACGAGTGCCATAGTTGTAGCTTTAAAGTCCAACAAAATAACACAACTAAGTCATTAATATTAACTTACTCAGTAACGGATGCTCACATGTAGCTCTGTTTTGCCAGGTATAACTTTTTTGTTCCTGGAGCATTTTGTGTAGAATATATTTTGGTTTCTATATCTTAACTTTTCTTTTCTCCAGCTGCCATCTTCAATAAAATTAAATCTTGAGCTGCTGATGTTTTTATAAAAAAAAAGAGCTAGCCATATCTTGATACTGAAAATTGCTGATACTTACATAAGAGTGCATACTCTGTTTTAGTATAACAGATTACTTGGATCGTACCATATTTTAAACCATCTCCAATTTCTTACATCAGTCAAAACTCACAGGGAAAGTTGACTGGCTGGCTCAGAAACTTTGTTTTACACTAGATGAGATTTGTTCTCCATGGAAATCTACATTAAAAGCATATATAGAGGAAAAGAAAAGCAACACTTACAGTAGAAAAATCTGTGAGGGTTGTCCTGCAGAAACGCACATTTTCGCTGTGTGAGTATTACGCGCCAGCTTTAGGCTTCTACTACACCAACACTGGCAATTTGAAAACTGGGCATGCAGGAAAAGTTGTCTCTGATTTCAATCTGGATGCAATACCTACAGCAATGTTTTTCTAGTACCACGCTCCACTGTACCCGCTATGTAGCATGGCTGTCAGCAAACAGAGTGGTAAACACAGGCACTGAGCTAAATCCCGGCTGAGAAGCTGTCTTTTCTACTGCCTCCTCAGCAGAAAAGGCTTTGGTAAACGCAGAGCGGACAAAAAAAGTTTGTTCATTAGAACTGAGCATCCCATGACATCCCATGATTAAGACATTAGGTGTCATCTAAAACTGTTTGTAAGTTGAGTAATGAGGGTCTTAAACCCAAGAAAGACTTGTTAAAGATGCGTGAGGTTAATTAAAACAGGAGCAAATGCTTCAGCTACTACTTTCACAGGGTCCTCATAACACAACCAAATGCCTCGACAGATGGCCAAAGAAAGCTGGAGGTTTTTTATGCACTTTTCATTACCCGCTTGATCTTTTTTTTTTTTTTAATTGTGACTGTTTAGTGGTTTCTGTATGTATTTATTGCTATTCTCACTTTGTTCTTGGTGCGTTTACAGCTAGCAAGTTGTTACACTAAGTGCTCTGTGGGAAGTGTCTCATCTGCAGTTATGGGCTGGTGCACATTGCGCAGCGGGCCTCCCCCCCGGTTCCTCCATCACTGGCTGTCCCGTTCCAGACTCACAGCATTAAATAAAGGCTGCCTCTGATTACTCGTTAGGGAGCCGTGCTTCAACAAAACTGTCATCTGAGCCGGGACAGGGAGCGGGGGCCTGAGAGGGGGGCAGACAGCAGCACAGACATGGCTGTATTTTCTGCTCCTGGTCACATCCTGACTGAGATGAGAGGTATTCAGTGTTTCTGCTAAGTCTTTAGCCTGGTGAAAACCAGCCCCTTCTCCTACGCTTTGCTTCTTCCAGAGGATCTGGACTCTCAGCTATGGAGAAATGATAGCTTCCTGGAGGCGTGAACTCTGTCGAAGTTTTAAATGTTACCCAGTCGCTAACGTTTGCCCGTGACACATGTATTGTACCAGTTCAATGCTGTGAAGCTAATTGGAAATTGTCTGCATTGTAAACAACCATCCTCCACTGCAAAGAGAGACGTGCCGACCCGAACGAGGCGGCTGTTCATCCATCCATCCATTGTACACCCTTGTCCGTAGTGGGGCCGGGAGGGGTGCAGGTGCCTATGTCCAGCAAGACACTTCGGGCGAGAGGCGGGGTCACCCTGGACAGGTCACCAGTCTGTCGCAGGTGGTTCTTCATGTTAATTCAATATTTGGAGGTGTGACTAACACGGACTGAACGGCTTCACTCACTTCCTCCGCTGCCATTGTTAACCCCTGTGTTTATAAATTGGGTCCAACCGACCCCACACACGTAAAACTTGTATCGTTTGCCTCAATCCTCGCTCGCACAAGGGTTAAAACCACATGCAGACTAAACAACTCATATAATAAGTCATCGTTCACAACTTGTCCTTCTGCTTGCTGATTGGTCCAGCAGAAATTATAATGGAGGAACCGATCTGATGGAAAATCAAGTCTGATGGCGTTAGCAGCGATTAGAACACATTAAAGTCAAAGGGGCTTTGCAGATTGCCAGTGATTCTCTGCGACTGCCTCTCTGACTGTCCGACCAAAATAGGCTAGAGGCCTATCTGGTCTGTCTTACTCAATTTGCTGTTTTTTTGTTTTGTTTTGTTTTTTTCCACAGGAAATTGACAGAAATGTCAGAGTGGAAGTGAGACACTGTGGAAAATTAAACACTTCCGCTTTGGGAACCTGTGGTCGGACCTCAAAATTACACTGAAATGCTGATCTTGTTTGAGCAGCACCAGCTTGCTCTCACAATGGCGGGATTTCCAGTACTCTCACGAATGTCATGTTAAAGCCTGTGTTTGGGCCTTATGCTCTGCCTTCTGCAGATTACCTCATTGATCTCACCTGCTTTGCCTGTCCTCTTGCTGACCTGGATTGATTCCCCATACTTTGATTATTGGACTGTGGATATTAAAACCCCTGCCATTCCCACATAGAGGATTGACCTCTATATGGTTCTACTGGTGAAACAATCCCCAGTAAAATGACACTCACCATTCCTCTGCCGTTACATCACAGAGGACCCAAGTCTGTTGAGGTCCAAATGTCCAAAGAGGGTTGTCCTGACAACCAGACCAGAAAGTCATTCATTCAGATGATAGTCAGTAAAACTTGTTTAACTTTTCCTGGCTGTTGTCCTGGGTGTAAACCATACTATTTCCAGTACAAAATAGTCTGGGTTTTTACCTGCACAGAAATGCTTTTTCTCTCATTACCAGCCACCAGACAAGCCAAAGTTTTCAATCGGAGTCCAATGGCTATGATGTGCCGATCAGCTAGTGCTACTTTAAGGGCTTTAGACAGCAACTGTTTCATTATGAGTTGAGAAATCAGATCTGACATGTACCACCAGCCTGGGATGAGTTGATCTGTGAAGAGGAGAGGGTGGAGAGATGCTCGTGTCAGATAAAGGAAGACGGTGATGGAGATAAAACTGTAAGAGAGGCTTTTATCCTCTTCTGCCGCCTTAAGTAGCATGCTGATGTGCATGAGAACATTCAGTCTTTGGCATGCTCGGCTGTCATTAACACTGTGTCAGTCAGAGCTCTCGTGTTGTAGCCACGTGTCTACTGTCCTTAGTATTTATTTGGTTTGTTGCAATTACAGCTGCAAGTCTTTTCAAGTAGCTTTGGACATATGGAGCTTGATTCTTTTTTTTTTTTTTTTTTGCTCATTCCTATTTGCCTAACCTATTGCTGATCATTTCAGTTACAGAATTTTATGCACAAACCTATTTTCATTTCAGTATAAACTGATTTGATTCAGTGATACCATTTGATACAGTTTGGAACAGAATTGTTTTAAAGAAATCTTCACACTGTCTTTTCCTCTCGTCATTCGCATAATTTAAACTGAATCTCTGGACCGTTTGAATGGAAAAATGGGTTTTGAATCAAATCGTGACCTTGAAAATCAGAACCGTATCACTGTGGACTGAAAGATTTGCATCTCTAGGTGGTACATAGTTTGTGGCAAACTTCAAGAGGTCTGAATATAAACGTCCCCTACAACCTTCAGGTTTTATATATGGTCTACAGAAAATCCACTCCCTGTCCCTCAAAAAAATACACTTAAGTTTATGGTTGGAACTTTAAAATGTGAAAATGTTTAAGGGGTATAAATGCTTTTACAAGGGCCTATGTATACGGTTACAAGGTACAGCGGTTAGTCCCACTGTTTCTCTTGTACGTTTAGTTATTCCCTTATTTATAACTCCCTTCCCTCCCCCATACTTTCTTACTTAAATGGGTGTCACTTCCACAGCCAGCTCTCCTTCATCTTGTCAGGGAGGAAAAAGGCAAACATACAGGGAGGGATGGAACAGAGAATAGGGCCGGAACAGAGAGAGAGAGAGATACAGAGAAGCATGGCTTTGATGAATGCAGCTGCCTCTCAAAGGGGAGAGTGGGCTGCTGTTTGTAATGAGATCGGGTCCTGGTGGGTTTGGCAGGGTCTCTTTCCTCGGCCAGTGGGAGCCTGACAGCGTATCGATTAATCCTTCCCTTTCGCATCACTAATTAATTGCCCCTGCAAGTAGGGGAGACGCAGGCTGATAGTTGGTGGTGGGCAAGGGGCACACTCAGGTTTTAGAGGTTTCATGTTAGGTGGCTTACTTTGAATAGAATAATCTCACCCTTGGATTGGCAGACTACCCCCCGAAATCAACCCTTTCACACCTTTAAACCCCCTTGACTGATGATGGTGGTGGAGAGCAGCACAAAGCACAATTATAATTGCTCCCTGGGAGACTTGATTTTAGAGTACACAGCCTAACGTGTGATGACCACTTCAAAGCAGCGAATTGGCTCGTACCTGTCAACTGTCTGAGGGGGGTAGGCGGTTTTGTGGAAAAACCTCAGCACCGTCAGGAAGTGATGCAACAACCTGCACTTCACAGTGTGGCTTTGTTGATTGGACTGACCTCGTTGTTTGTCTTGTCAGTGCTGCAGCAGCAGAATAAGGGAATGCGTGCTTCCTCACGGGACCTGCTACTGATAGGAAGGAGAGCTCAGCACCACAGAACCGGAGCGGGTCAAGCAGATAATCTACTGAGAATGGTAATGACCTAAACTATTGACTCAGGCGTGTTGTGCAACAAAATCTTTCTAGATTATTGTGAAAGTAACATCTGTCTCGTTCAACTCTCTCTAGCCGTTTATTCATTCAGGCTATTTTTAGAGTCCTGGTTATCAACATGTGTTCTTTCATCTCGACCTCTTGGGTTTTAATTCAATTCAATAAAAAAAAAAAAAAAAAAAAAAAAGATCTTTTGTTTTCCCAAAGGGAACTTAGATGTTTTCATAACTCATATTTTCGAAGTATGTATGATGATGCGGACAAAAAGCACTTCCGGTAGTGGTCAATCCTACAAATCTGAAGAAACCTCTGGACACGGAGCCATAGGTCTACTTGCAGACTGCTTAAAGTAAAACTGGAATAATGTTGAATATGGTCCCCACTTTTACCACATACTGATTCATAAACATACATACAGAAGTTAAAAATGTGTCAGTGACGAGATTTATTGAACATCAACAGTTCATCTGGAATGATTTATTATGATGAATACAGACTAAATTGCAGTCTGAGTGAAGCTGGTATATTATGTTCCTATTTCTGTTTCCTCCATCGATCATTGGAAGTTTCTGAAAACAGTTTATTTTTACTACTTTATACTTCATTGTCTTGTTTTTTTATCTGTTGAAATGCACTGGGAACACTAAGCATGGTCATCTGCTAGCAGAGAGGCCATAGACATGTAATCGTTCACTTAGCAAGGTACCTTCCATTATCTTTAGTGATTTTAGGTCGCTGTACTGTGGCCTTCGCTATCTGGGTGTCCTGTAAGAGGAAAGGAGTGGATGAGTTTTTCTGATCGATATTCTGCTAAGGTCCAAGAGGAGATCTGCTGTGTGGTTTTAGACCTGCCTGAGCACCTGTTTACTCTGTTTGCACTATCTTCATAGCGTTTAATGCAAATAGAAAGTTTATTAGTTAGGAACAGTTGTCTTTGAAGTTTGTCATTTTAGCTAAGATGCATAAATTTGCCATTTGTTTCGAAGCTTTATCCCAATATGACTGACAAACACAGCGATAGGTCACAATAAGTTCCATTAAAACAGCCTGAAACAAAGAGACAGAAAATGTGCTCACCGCATGACCACATCTTCCAAGAGCTCAGCCAGAAAGAGAGACCGTATGGACACAAGAAAAAAGATTAAAAGAGCAGGGCAGGGCATGAAGGCAGCTAAAAGCATGAAACAAGATGGTGAAAAAAAGAAGTACAAGTACATTTATCCATTCTACTTTGTCTTTAGTAGCGGCCCCGAGGATGGAGCCACTGTGCGGTCCTCTCCAAATGTCACTGCTGTACATCTACATCCAGCCCTCAGCTCCCTCTGGATGCACTTTAGCTAGGCCAGCCTCCACTCACTGCAGTGAGCAATGGGCCTTAGAGGACAAGCCATTTATTCAGTCCAACTCTGACTTCATTGAACACAATTGCAGCCTGACACTCCTCATGAGGAATGATGCATCTGTGTGCATTCTGATTCACTGACACTGACTGATTCTAATTCACTTCTTTTTTCTAGTAGTTTCTTTTTAAATGTAACAAAGGCAACTTTTTCATTAACAAGTTTCTCAACTCTGCTGTTTGGGTCATGGGGGAAATGGTGCCCATTTCTATCAGTCATTGGGTGAGAGGTCTGCAGGAAACACACAGTACAGATAGCAATCCTTGCTAACACTCACACCTAAGGATGATGTGGAGAGACCAGTTCACGTAACAGTCATGGTTTTGGAGAACAGGCAACCTTCATACAGAAAAACCTCAAGCCTGAATTTGAGGAATTTGAACCTAAAGCCTTATTTCTGTGAGGCAACAGTGCTACCAAATTTGCCACCATTCAATCCACCATAAAGCCGCTGCAAAGTCAAATGAGCAACACCATATCCTGAGACCACAACCCTTCATCCAAGATTATTAACACATGATCAAACACAAACAAGCAGAACGGCAACTCCCAAAAACCATTGCCTTATCCTTATGCACGCAACACACACCCACACCGTCCGTCAGACTGAGATCTACAACCAGCTGATCAGCAAAAAAATGGGGGAAAAAATGGACAAAAACATTGTCCAGCAATGTTTTTGACACCTTGTTGAATCTATGCCGCAAAAAAGTGGAGTGATTGGGGTGATGGTGGCAATGGTGGTAGGAGTTCATCTTGCAATCAGTGTGTGGCCAGTTCGATTCTAGCAGCACTGTCGTTGTGTCCATGGGCAGGACACTTCACCCACCTTCCATTGGTTAGAAGGGCCAGTGGTGCAGTATGGCAGCCTTACTTCTGTCAGACTGCCAGACAGAATTCAGACGCTTGCCATCACCAGTGTGTCAATGGAAATGACTGATTTCATTGTGAAGCGTCTTTGAGTCCTGAAAAGCGCTGTACAAGTCTGAAGTCATTTCATTTCATTAATACTGAAGACAAAAGACAGACCAACCTAATACTACCAAGGTGTACTTAATGTGGTCGGTGAGTGTGTTATAAATTCTGTTTCATTTTACCCACTAATTTCTCTGTGGACTCGCCGTGTTGATAATAATTCACAGCAAGACAAGAAACTGAAATGTGGCTAAGGACAGAGGAAATAATAAAAAAAAAAAAATGGACTGACAACGAGAGCAAAAGAAAAAAAAATAGAAGCGAATGTCTTGTGGGTAGAGCGAGGCGGAAATGATGTTTACATCTGCTCATCCATGCATAACGTTCTCGACTGCTTCCAAGCCCTCGGTGATGTACTCCAGGCACCACTGATGAATGCATCTTTTCTCACTCGCCACTCTCGACATTGAGAGTCCATCAGCCATCCTTCAGTTCGTACACCGCGAAGAACAACTTCATAATTCAGCGCTATTGTTGTGCTGAACTGAATGCCATTAGGAACGAACGTCTGAAGCCGTCAGCATGAATTTGGTCAGAAGAGTGAAGGCTATTAAAACACAACCGGTGTGGAGAAAAGATAAGAACATGACTGCTTTAATTTTTTAATTTGAAATTCCTTCCTCACAGTAAAAGAGCTCTTGTTAAGTGTCGGTAAAATCACTTTCTCGCAACATCCGTCTGAGGAAGAAAGGAGGATGTCAGTGGTATAAGAAAACATTTTGGTTATGACCTGATGTTTATGTAAGTTTCTTACCTTGGTTGTATGACATTAAATTGGCATTACTCCGTCACTAAACAAGGAGCATTTTTATTCAAAATCCACCATTCTTTTAATAGTGTATAGCCATAGAATGCTATCACAGCATTGCACGTTCACATATAATTTACTAAATTAATTTCTGTGAGTTTAATGATGATTGCTTTCTCTGGATTGGTTGCTAGGGTTAACGGTTCACGATTTGTTGAGTGAGGTTCTGCTTTATTTATGTAAATTAGGTCTCTTTGTGTCTGTGTTAAGCATAAATCCTGAGTAGTTGGTCATGAATGGTGAGTTTGAGGATTCCAGTTTTCCACTGCATGCTAGCAACAGATTAAGCAGCACACACAGCACAATGCTATCCGCCATTGTTTTTGTTCTCTGCTCACACCTGCGCAGTGGTACGTTCTGCACAGGTGGGCTTTTGAACCTGCAGAGTACTTCACACTTCCTCAGGGGCTGTTACCGAAAACTTTCACCCTGAAATCCGATTTCAACAGATTTTAGCTGCACGCTAAAATCTGTTGGCGTGCGGCTGGATCGCAACAGAAATGCTACGGTTTCACAGAAACCTGGCTCAATGCAAACGGGGCCTCAACAGAATTATGTTTTTAAACCTTTATTTTTGCTATTTATGATCATTTTCCACGTACAGCTCATAGAAATATGACATTTAGGAGTAGAATATTGCATCAGACCAATAAAAAACAATAACATTTTAATACTGAAATGTGGGCGTAATTTAAGGGGCAGTATTGTGTCAAATCAATGTATCCCCCCAACAGCTCCCGCAGACTAGCCAGCAGCAATTAGGATACTGTCAATTTAGGATACTTCTTTTGCTCTTCCAAAATCAAAACTCAGTCTCACTCATATAAACAGAAAAGAAAAAAAAAAAAAAAAAAAACCGGGGCTCCAAAAGGAACAACCTTTAAACAAGGTTTTAAAGCACCAAAATGGAAATATCCTGTGATCTTTCTTCCTGTACCCTGTCGCAGTCTTCTCTCTTTTCAATTTCCTTCCCTTTATGGGCAGAGGAGTAATTCACCCGTTATCCATCCTCACTGATACGGGTGACTGAGGTCTTCGCTCCCCGAGCAGCGAGAGAAGTCGACTGTCCGGCCGCCCTCTCTTATTCCCAAAGAGATGAAATCCTGTTGTCAGGCCGGCGATAACCGAAGCACGCCTGGCCCCTGAGGTCTGAGCAGACCTGATGGAGGGGGCCGTCCCTGCAGAGGCTCGCCGCTAAATCTTTCATCACTCAGCTGATAAGGTGCAAATAGGATTCACTGGTTGCAGCTGCCGTGACGCTTTGGTAACTCTGGCTGTAAGGAGCGTTTTTCAGCACGGTTGGAACAGATGGCGCCAGTGGATCCGGAGACAGGTGCGGACTGAGGGTGGGACGTGAAGAAGACAGAGAAACGTCTCGTTCTAAGATGAAACTGTCGCGAAGACACCCGCGCTTTGGCTTTTTCTCTAATCCGGACCAGATATATACGGGCTCATGGTAAAGAATGAGGGTTCAGTTGTCAGAACGCAGTGCATCTGCGTTGCCGCTTCCCCATAAATCTTTAAAAAGCTTTCTGTTCCTACCCTAACACCCCTTCATCCCCCCTTTTCCCTCAACAGGCTGCCAGGCCTGTCAGTTTGCCGCGCAGTTTATATTCATCGACCAAAGTCTCTCCGGGGTCTTTTGTGTCTGATTTGTGTCACCAAAATTGGCTCTGAATGTGATCAGAGATGGAACAGAGAAAGGGGGAGGAAAAAAAAAAAAAATCCGCCTTATTCACTTTGATTTACTGCGGCAGCCACTCAACGTCTCACTCCTCCTCCTGAGATGAGGGTCAGTTTGGATTATGATACACAAACAGCTAACGCCGTTGCTAAAGCAACACATATCATCCTTTAACAAAGGCTCTTGTTTACTTAAGCTCCCAATCTTTGAGCACATCAACAAACCAAAGGGAGGGGGGAGGGGTCTTTTCTTTCAGCGTGCCTTTATGAGATGCAAAAACAAAAACAAACAAAAGGAATAAAAATCTGTGCCACGCTGTGAATATTCAGTCACAAATCACAACACATCTCTTGTCTCCATTTGTCTCCCCAAGCTGGGGCGCCGTACACGTTCTATTCCTGCAGCCACGAGGGAGCAACCTCTTGTGAGTGAGTGAAGGATTGGTGTCATTGAATTTTTTTTTTCTATTTTTTTTTTTTCCACTGCACACTCTAGGAGGAGAAGGAAGTTCATCATTTATTTACCGGCTGGCGCGATCAGGATTTCTGCACGGCGCTGCTTCGTAGGTTCATCTGGTTGGGAATGGGACAATCAAGACACAACAATCAGCGGCCCCTCGAGTGTAAATTACAAGCTGCTCGGCTTGGAGGAAAGGGATGGAAAGGCAGAAAGAGATGATAATAAACTGCAAATAAATCATGAGCTCTCATTTCATCAAGCAGCACCAGACGCCAGTGTTTGTCACAAACTTCCTTAGGAAAATCCAACTTGGAAGACTGAAGTTTTTTTTTTTTTTGGAGGCAGGGGTTGGGGGATGGGGGGGCTGGAGGGGGCAGTTGGGCCTTTTTTCAATTTTAGTTGTTTCTCTCTCTCTCTCTCTCTCTCTCTCTCTCTATCTATCTATCTTATCCACCCCCTCTGCTGAGTCAGTGCTTGTATGAACACTGACTCAGGCTCCAGAATTATATGCTAATTAAAAGCGTTTATATCTAAGGCTGTGGGGCTGCAGAAGCAGAAGGAAAATGTCAAAACTTTTATTGAAAAGATGAGGCCAACTGTGCAGAAATAAAAACTGCATAGGAAATTAGAAAAAAATAAATGAATAAAAATGTACTATTGCAGTCTCATGGTAATCCAAAGAACCTGGTTTTCTGCTAAGTAGTGCTGCTGTATCTCTAGGATATTGCTGACAGAATGTTGGCAGGTGTAGAAAAAGAAGCCCAGAGTATTTCCATTTGGAACTTATTTTTGGTTAACTTTAATTTATTTTTAGGTTGCATTAGCAAATTAAGATATATTCCCCTGTAATATGTGGCACTGTTCTCTGTTTCAGAACGCGACCATCATCACCAGACACTGATGATGCCACATGCACATCCTAGCACTCGCTACACTGCCACCATCTTTGAAACCCACATCAAAACAAAACATCAGATATTAATTATCAGAAATAATTAATATCTTAATTGTTTCTGATAACTATACACATTTTGTGTGGATGTAGACTTCTACAGTATGAGAAGAAAGACAGATCACGATTAAAGCTCACCAATGGCACAAGTATTTCAGCAGTTATGATTTGTTAAAAGGGGTTTGGGAGGTTGTGAGATGTCGATGTCAATGACAATGTTCGTTCAGCCTGACAAATATGACAAAGTTATTGTTCAACCTTGTTCCCACATCTCTACTGACCCAGTCAGTTCCCTATCTAATGCTCTGACAGTGAGTCCAGTAAACCTAGAACAATGCAGTAGGGAACTATGCTGGTTTCAAGTTCCTCAGGATGTAACGTCTCTGTTGAATTTCAATGTGCCAGTGTTGTTAGTTGACCATGTTTAGTCATTATAAATCTGGACTCCCAAGGTTTGGGTTAGAATTATCCACTAGCACCGACTCAACACAGTTCAAGTGGGTTTCCACTACGATTGAGTAACAGCTGTGATTGACAAAAACCATAGCTATGTTGAGCAACAAAGCGATGACTTTTTGTCAATCTCAATTAAATCCAGAGTCAAAGGAGTCTTGTCAAGTCTGCTCTCGCTAACAGTTGATTCTGACTGCCTTGTGTAGGTTCTGGTCAGCGGATCTTGTAACAGCAACTCGTCACTGTTTGTGAGTGTTTCGCAACAAAGAGAAAAGAGGCTTGATTGAACTATAGGTGTGAATTCTTGATTGTTACGCACCAAGGATTCTGTGGAGCGCAACTCAGATGGTCTTTCCACTTGGCTTTTGTTAAGAGAAATGGGGGCTATGTTTCATGTTAAAGAGCACAGCTTTGAACCTAGTAAGTTCTAGGCTGGGAAAGTTTCATTTAGTCTCAGGCATCAATCTCCTGCTGCTACATGACACTGGAGGTCTATGTGAAAGTCGCTGATCAATCTTACAAGACTATTCAGATAATCGAATGTAAAAGAGGGTTTAGGAGAACATTATAAAATGTTCCATTCTATTAGTGAAGTAGGCTCTCAGAAGAGGTCTGGTACCATGTAACCATTACTAGAGGAAAACTCTCAGAACCGAGCAGAGCAGAGTGAAGCCACACTGGGTAGGTGCTGGTGGAAAAGGGCCACAGGAGACTTGATACAATTCCCTCTCTAAACAAAATGGTTGCTAATGTTGAGGGCTGTTTGTTCTGGAAGTTGTTGTGCGTTCCATTGACAAAAAGCTTTGAAAATATTCAGTTAGGCTGTGCTGGAAGGAAAGAAACATAAAACAAGGAGCAGCTCAACATCTCCACACTTACTTGATACTTAACAAGGGCGCTGACTTGCTAGGCAAGAAGTCACTCAAACGTCAAAGAGGCAACCAACGCAGACTATTATGCAGTGCACTTTGTACACATGGATCTTTCCTACTTAATGGAGGGTAAAGCAGTAACTGTTGTGCTGTTCATTTCTGAGCCAATCGAAGACAGGAAAAAAAAAAGGCGCTTGCTAGTTGGATGCTTTCCCAGAGCAATTAGCTGAGTCCACATGCCTGTTTGATTAATACACAGATGAAAATTAGCTTCTCCCAGTCATTCTGCTGAGTCGAACCTCCTGACATGCCGACGAGGTTGGAATGTCCGCATACCTTGCTAATGACTCATCCAACATGACGTATGCGTGGTGTAACGTGGTCTGTATGACTGACATTAGACCTTCCGCAGGTAGAGCTGTAGCAAATAGACAAGCAGACGGGCCGCAGTCGATTCTGTTGACGAATGAAGCCCTCTGCAGTCTCGCGTAGTCCACTTGCTCACAGGTTTACATTACCATGCAATCGTTGCTCAGTCAGCCGAGGCGCAACGCATACGTACGTGACAAATAGGGCAAAGTTATCAAAGCTGGCAGGCTCAATAATTAGAGAAAAGGCGAGTAGTCAAGCCCAAGGAGACCATTTCCCTGATGGATTAGCAGCAATCTCTTGCATCAGAGTCCCAGAGCTGTTTACAGTGGCAGCCATAAAGCAGAAATATTGGACTTCAGGGATGCCTTTCTCTGGATTCACTTGATCAAAAGCAATCGGCGAGCTAATCAACAGATGTAATGACACACCGCAATCTGTGTTTTGAAAGAAGCAGATATAGTATTAGTCAGAATAGAATGAGTAAACAACAGGCTATTCCTGGCCATCCAAACACTCACATTCTCTCTCTCTATCTCTCTCACACACACATTGCAACTCCCCTGGGTTCAACACCGACTGTGATGCCAGTAATGTGGAAAAGGAGAACACCCAAGAGGTTCTCTGAGGGCCCCCCACCTGCTGTTTTAACAAGGCCCAGATCAGTGAGCTTTCTCAAGGGCAGATGTCAGGGGGTGCTGCCTCCCAGCTCCGCTGCCCCCCCACCAGGTTTGCAGCTGTGTGTGAGGTATCCTGCTGCACCTTTACCACCGTAGATAGGCTGAAGGCAAACACTATCAGGACTTCCTTGTGTGCGTCTGTTGCAGAAAACATCTCAGTAGTGACACGGGTACAACCCCACCCCAGACTTGGATCATTGTTGACATGGGCTTCCCGGGGGTCGAAAGGCGTAGAGGAGACGTGGAAAGGAAAGTTTTCACACTTTGAACGTCTCGCACACGGATGCGAACACGCAGAAGAGACACATGCTTCATAAATCTCTGCGTGCTGGAGGCTGTCACGGCTGGGTGTCGAGATGCCGTGCTTGCATAGACAATTAGCTGCACATCTGGCCCAATGATTTAAAGTGTCGAGGAGACAGCTGGCACAGCGCTACTGGTCTTTTATGTGTAAATCTGGAAGCTCCAGGAAATTGGAGAGCGGTTACTGCTGGGTAGCCTCTAAATCTGAGGTTAAATGGAAAGAGGAGCAGTTGGTTTTAACACACACACACACATTTTTGGAAAAACCCATTAGAAAACCAAAATTTGACCACCAATGATCAGGTTGGACCAATATGACCAATTTACAAAAAGTAGGAAATAAAGCTAGTCATACAGCAAATATGTCCAGGAGTAATACGTTTGAGAGAACATTTTTATTATACCTGATTAGCAACAAAATAACCTGTCTTTGTTTCTATTACTGCTTGAAACTGGAAGATGATGTTGGCCTTATTCATGAGAAAAGTGGTGAGAGGTCTTGAGGAATTCTGCTCCAGGATGATAATATATTTTTTTCCATATCAGCAAGAATTGACCTTGTTCATTCTTTTGCGGGAAGAAAGCTGAATGCGCAGCCATCAGGGTCAGAGTTGACCAAGAAAAAAGATTTAAAAAAAAAAAAAAAACAGAAATGCAACAACATTTAAAGGTGCTGAAATAAAAAAAAGTACAAGGTGCTGGATTAAAAGAAAAGTTGAAGGTAATAGAAAAAGGAGCTTAAGACAAGAACAGGTCCAGATGTATAAACATGTCAGACATAGAAACAGGACATAAGAGAGATAACTCAATGTTGAAGTGTCGATCCTCAATTGGACTTAAAATCTGGACTTGGACTGGGCCATTCTAACACATTAACGTTGAGTTAAACCAATCCTTAGTAGCTCTGGTTTTGTAGTGTGTGTAACTAATAGTCCTGTACTACGGCTTCTGAAAGGGGGAACCAGCCTCAACATGAAAGTTGAGGCTGTTACAGTTACGGAGTTAAATCCCTTCACTTGGAGGTAAACTAGTGCCAAAAGGAAATGGGAGTCCTCCCCCAAACCTTAACTACACCCGACCCTGTTGCATAAATTCAATAAAGATATGGAGAGGCTAGATTAAATCTACTCGAGTCATCAATCTACATCAGTCTGTAAGTCCCACAATAATGACCTCACTTGGGATATTTTGTTCTGACCTAAACCCGCCTTAAACGTCTCCAGAACTTTCTCTCCAAACTGTCTGCTGCATCCCTTTGTCTCCAAGATGCTTTTTGTTCATTATTGTTCTCTAATAAATCTCAAGAGAGTCTTAACAAAACAGTGATATTTATACCAAGTTGAAATTATATCCCTAAATAAGATTATGGGTCTTATTTGGGAATATTAAATACATACCCATGTGGTAATGTTCATGTTTTCAATTGAAGTCACATAAAATCCCCCCAAAAATTACACTGAAGGTTCTTGTTGTAATATAAGAGAATGTAGAAAGGCTCAGGAGAAGTGTGAATACCTGGCAAGGCACTGTATCCATAATGTAAAAACTACAGCAAAGTGTGGTAGATGAGGGGGGAAAAAATTGAGTCAGATTTCTTCATTGTCTTAAAGTGACCAGATATAACACAGTGAGCAAACTGACGATTCGAGGCTCTGCTGCTTGTTGAGGCTGGGAGGAGGGGGCCACCTCGCCACCCGTGGATCCCACCAACTACCAGCAACGCCATGCCTCAGACTCTTAATTATCCCTCTGGAATGATGAAAATGAAAAAAAGGAGAAGTAAAGACGGAGGCACAGCCGTGTGACGGCTGGTGGGTCATTTAGAGGAGCGTTTATAAAATGAGATTCCACACCTCGCTCGGTGTGGAATCGTATTAGAAAGTCTAATGCCTGCCTGGGAAGATAAAGCAAGCTAAGGTCGCCCTGATCTGCCAGTTATCAGGGGTGACATATCATGGCAGGTTTAGAGAAAAAGGCTGTA